>NC_087144.1:8256857-8892000 GCF_030705265.1 Helicoverpa armigera
AACCGCGTGAACCCGTAGTATAGCTCGTGCTCCGGGGGCATCGCACCTGCAGAAAGTAAAACTTAATTAGGACATGGTGTATGTCACGTGGGTAGCCAAACTAAGTACTTACTCACTTTGACTAATAACATCATCATTCTCCTGCTCTTTTAAACCCAATTGTTTTTGGAGTCGGCGCAGTATGTTGACTAGTACATATCAAAAATATGGCAAGCGAGTGATTTTATCGCCATATTTAGATCGCATGCGCGTTATATGTTATAATGGGTCATATGATGTATCGTAATATATCGGGCTTGCTCGCGGCAAGCGCGCGGCTAACATATTAAATGGTTGAGATCATTGTGTTTTCTCGTCGGATTAGGGTATAAAAAACGAACTGAAGATTGACAAATATATTAGTTTAGATTATTGAATGTATACTTTGAATTGATTACTTATCAAACATTCTCATTTCACCTAGATATCTCTTGTAATACCTACAAAACACAATAAAACTTACCAGGTCGCCACAGACACCGTGCGGCGGGCGGGTCCCCGGCGTACAGGGCTTCGGACCAGCGCCCCGCCAGCCGCAGCCGCGAGCCGCCACCGACCACCGCGCCGCGGACCTCGTGACGACTTGATGACCAGGAACTCGCCTGAGGGAGAGAATATGATTACGTTGCGTAAGTGAATATCTTTCTTTAAAAAAATGATGTTTTGGCACAAGTCAGAAATATACTATAGTTTGTAGAAGCTTTTCTTGAAATTTTATGATTTACTGATATACAAAATAATACAAGGTTACAGGAAAAAAATACAAGACGTTTATTACTCTTGCCGAATATTGAAAATTAATCATTATTTACTGCTACTGAATGAAACTAATCTTGCTATGTAGTATTGTAAAAACGAAACTTTGTTTGCATAGATGTTGTTCCTCTTTCAAGCAAAAACTACTAAATTGATTTTTATGAAACTTGGCAGTAATATAACATGCCGACTATTTTTGCATAATCCATGCATGGCAAGTAGTTCCATTGAGACGCCAAGTTTACTTTACATAATCCATGTACAAGAAATGATACTATTAGAAAGCGAGTGAAACCGCTACACTTCAATAAAAATCCTTACCTTAATAAAGTTAAGTTTGCATGTAATATCAGTGCCGTGGCATGTGATGTGCATGTCTCCGTACTGATCCACCCACCGCTGTCCGCCGAACAGGTTGTGCACGCATGTCGTCACCTATTACATAAACGAAATCAATGATTATATCACTAAGAAATAATAACAATTTAGCTATGTTATGCTGTCGGGAATTTATGTAAATGTAAGTTTTCTTAAAACAATTGTTTACTATGAACTCGTAGGTACAAGTAGGTATTAAAGTAAACAATTATTTTAAGGAAACTTACGTTTACACTGGCAGTAAACTTGGGCTTCACAGTAAAATACTTAAAATTAAACGTCATATTATTATGTAATCTAAGTTAAAATGATAGGATATCCTCAAGGACATAAAAGTGGTGACAATAATAGTGTCAATTTGAGTTTTAACAACCTTTTGTGTTTTTCAGTAGGATCATTGGACCATTAGGTAAAACCTGATCATATGACTGCACCTACCTTATTCCAACTATAATGGTCTCCAGTGTTGAGCAGCCTCACATGGACGCGGCCAGTAGGCTGGAACTCCATGGACTTGCCCCAGAACTTGGTCTTGATCCTGGCTTCCTGCCAGAAGCACCAGCGAGAAGATTCCGCATGACATGCCGAGATCGGCGGGTGGTGGGATACCTGGGGAATTTGAGGTAATATTAGAATTCATTGTTCAATCAAAACTTGTATACAAAATTTTAGATCAATCGGTTTAACATCTGTTTCAAAGTTGAGTTGCGAGATTTCATTCACATTTTACAGACATAAATTGCAAGGTAAATCTATATAAATAAAAATGAATTGTTGTTCGTTAGTCTGATTAAAACTCGAGAACGGCTGGGCCGATTGAGCTGATTTTGGTTTTAAAATGTTTGTCTTAGTCCAGGGTAGGTCTAAACGGTGAGCAAATAAGGAAAAGGCGGTATGAAGTTCGCCGGGTCAGCTAGTAAAAAATAAATAAAAGTTTGTCACTTTCATATCGAATCTTAGACCAACCAGTGTAGCATTTGGTGATA
Source organism: Helicoverpa armigera (assembly GCF_030705265.1). Taxonomy (NCBI): domain Eukaryota; kingdom Metazoa; phylum Arthropoda; class Insecta; order Lepidoptera; family Noctuidae; genus Helicoverpa; species Helicoverpa armigera. Next base: position 8,259,017 of record NC_087144.1, read on the forward strand.
TACAGAGCATGTACAGTAACTTTACAGAATTATTAAAAATAAGTCAGAGACTGTCAGGTTGATTTGTGAAATACACTTGTTCAGACAGCAAAATAGCAGCCCTCACGTTTGTATGAAGAAAACATGATGAGGTACGCAAATTTGGATATTAGGGATATTGATAGCCACATAAAGACAAACTAACCTGTTCAGCAATAAACCTGAAGCCCTTATCATCTCTCACGCACTCATAAGTCTCGGCTAGCAGAGGGTTGAAGGGTTTAGAAGCTGCGCGGTGAGCTGATGATGCATAGGCACTGACTGCGAAGGCAGCTATCAGCGCCATACGCTCGATGGGACTCTTGCACTCTGATGCAGCATCCAGGAGTTCCGAGTATTCTAGTTCTTCGCATAGACGCTGGAAGAAAGGTAAAGGTTACTATAATTTAAGTTGAATTCATGATAAATCACAAGTACAGACCCACCAAGAAAACTGTTCATAATAGTACTGCTTCCATTTTTAAGAAAAAAAACAAACGGGATTGTGCTGATTCCCAGTATTGCATAAAAGAGCATCCACAGATTTATATATTTTTGGGCGTCACATGGCAATATAAGGTGACAGCTGATATAGCTATCAAATTATATTCTTTTTGTATTTATAAATTATTATTTTTTAATTATGTATTTATGTGTTTTGGGTCTTCAGCTTATGTCAGGACACATTATATTCTATCTACTATAGTATCATAAATAGGAACAATTTTGTTTCTTTTGTTTTATTGTTGGGAAGCTTTGCTATGTCCGGGCAACATAGGCTATAGTTTACCCCGTAAGTGATTTACATAGAATGTGGGGATGCAATTATATAACAATCTCTTACCTGCAACATATTAAGCGGCTCATTAATAGTAACGGGCATGGAGATCTGACTTAAATCCTTGCCTATATTCTTATACAGCAGGTTCCACAGACTGGGCCCGCCCGGCGTGGGCCGCGCGGCGGGCAGGCGGGTCCGGCGCGACCAGCCCGCCGTGTCGGGGGCTTCGGTAGCACGGAGCGTGACTTGCTCGGCTGATACTACTGGGGGACGGAAATACTTAGTTTGGTTTCGTTTTGGATCAGAAGAGGTTGATTTTGAGGTATATATGGAAGGAATATGCATGTATCGATTACAGATCAGACTGTAATTTTTAAGATAAACATTAAACGCCAAATAACTGAGTATACATATAGGTGTAGGAAATCATCTTGAGGAAACTTGGACTCTAAAAACGTAAATCAGCCTTGGGCAACTATAAAACCGCAGCCCTGCAGTCGGACAGTATAAATTCTAAAATATTCACTTCGCAAATTGATATTTATGGTTTGATAAAAATTTGGAAAATAATATTTTTATTGGCCAGAACAAAATAATCAAATACATATAAAATGTAGCTGTTTGTTACACTTTTCCACTAACTTCTGAACAGATTTTGATAAAACTTTTTAAGAGCTTAAAGTAACTTACAAAGCAAAATAACGTAGGTTAGGCTAGTTGCACATATTACACACGAGGCTGATTACACACAGTGATACAGATTCACTCACTCATACATAAGCTCGCTACTGTAGCTATTAGGCTATTGGTGAACACACACCTTCCAAAATTGACCGCAGCGACCCCTTCTAAGGAACCAAAACTATTAAATAGGGTTGATTCCGCCGATTCACCAAGGTTTCAAACAAAAATTGTTTTCACATAAAGAATTCCAAAATTCCATTCCTTGGCCGCGGTCGATCCAGACAGATTTGCGTTCATCATAAGACTATGTATATAAGCGGTTTACAGTGGGTGTAAGGCTATCTACACACAGTGACACAAACTCACTCGCACCGTCAGAGTTGTCCGAGCTAGCCGACCCCTCCTCGCTGCTCAGAGAACCGGCTTCTGAAGACGAGTCGCCTTCTAGCTCGATAACACCCGACTGTAAAGGAAAAGTTATTTTATTATTAGACCATGCCACTTAATCCAACTTTGAACGGTTCATTTCTGATACTGACAGCTTCGTTTTTAGTTAATTATGTTATGTAATGTTGGGTTCCCTAGGACTATTAAACTAACGAAAAAGTATGACATAACAAACTAAAACAATGACTAAATAATAAATCCCTCAAGCTTTTAAGGTGAGCTAATAATTTGATTGATCATCTATACTTTCTGCACTAATATAATGAAAAGGAAACTTTATGTTTGTTTTTTTACGCGTAGAAGTTCCTTAGGGATGCAGGCGAAATCGCGGGAAATAGCTAGTATATAGTAATTGTTACTGCATAGAAAGCCTGTACATCAATTCTAAGGTAATTCATCCTGACCTCATCGGCAGCAATAATCTCAGCAGGCTTGAGGTCCAGCTCATGCTCTTCAGCGTCGAAGAACTCGGAGGCGGACACACACGACGAGCTGTAGCTCAGGGACTGTTGGAACGGACGGTTGTTCACCTGTTCATGATGTATACAGTTAGAGGTAAGTCCTACCTCATCGGCAGCAATAATCTCAGCAGGCTTGAGGTCCAGCTCATGCTCTTCAGCGTCGAAGAACTCGGAGGCGGACACACACGACGAGCTGTAGCTCAGGGACTGTTGGAACGGACGGTTGTTCACCTGTTCATGATGTATACAGTTAGAGGTAAGTCCTACCTCATCGGCAGCAATAATCTCAGCAGGCTTGAGGTCCAGCTCATGCTCTTCAGCGTCGAAGAACTCGGAGGCGGACACACACGACGAGCTGTAGCTCAGGGACTGTTGGAACGGACGGTTGTTCACCTGAAAAACAGTAGGTTATATTTTAGACACACCAAACCGAATGCAGTAAAATCTTAAAAAAAAGAAACATAAATGAGAATCTTCGTATATATGGAAGATATTCCTGATGATGATATCTTTTCATGGAACAATAAATGAATGAATTTTCATGAAACTTTTCGGTAATATAGCTTAAAAGAATAACGAAGGCTGCATTTTATCCGGGTAAGCGAACTAGTTTCCACGTCACGCGGTTGAAAATGGGGAAAACAATTATAAAACATGGTCTTACAATCGTGGTCAAACAATAACTTTGTTTGAGTCGATGGTTTACATTAACCTAGTACTAAGCCTGTACTTTTTTAGGATAAGGTTTTATAATAAGGGGGCTACTTTTTAAAATATTTAAAAGTCAACTTACAGCATCAGAATTAGGTCCCACAGAGGATATCTCAGCCAGGTCTGAAGCGTCGTGGATGCGCGACAGTCGCGACCGCAGCTCTGCGCGGAACACTTCACTCGTCATTATTTACGTTATGGACGTTATTGCTATGCGCTATTACAATTAACTATAGTTATATATAGGAAATATACAGAATTAGGTCCGACGGAGGATATCTCAGCCAGGTCTGAAGCGTCGTGGATGCGCGACAGTCGCGACCGCAGCTCTGCGCGGAACACTTCACTCGTCATTATTTACGTTATGGACGTTATTGCTATGTGCTATTAAAATGTCTCATCTATGCTTATAATATACATGTTAATAATAACAATTTGTGTGTATATCCTTTACTTTGTTTGCAATTTACCATTTACCTTCATGGAACAGCTAGTTTCCTACAAAAGTTCCTAACTACAGCACGTATGTAGCAGTCTCACCGGAATTCTGATGCAGCGCGGTGGTGAGGTTGGAGCGCAGCGCCGCTAGCACCGCCCCGGGGGCTGATGACGACTCCGCCGCCTCCATGGCGGCGCGGAGACGACCGCGTTCACATACCTGGGGATATTGAGGGTAAAGATAAAGTAACTTTATGTTGTAAAACATGGCACAAAGCATAGATCTTAGAATAATTAGTATTAACTCATGTTTTGCCTTATAATGGCGTACAAAATGTCAAACGGTCTTGGTATAATAAGAATTTACATTAGTAAATCACATTTATGCTTGCAAACACTAACACGACAGTATTTGAAATTAGATGAGGCTATTTTAGGAATTACAGGAGTGATTTGAAAAACTATTTGATTGTTGGATACCCCATTTATCGTGAAAAGCTACAGACTACTTTTTATCCATGTACGCGGAGAAGTTTTTACGCGGATAGTCAAAAATATAAAGGTATGAAGAACGCCCCAAGAGTATAAAAGACTGAGGCAAATTGCTAAAAGTTCATATAATTCGTTTCTTTAATTCTAATATTGATATTACAGTTACAGCTACATCTACTACTCACCAAAGTAGAAACAACAGTCTTCAAATTAGCAACCAAATCCTTGGCCAGAACCGTAAAGTCTTCCCTCAATTGGTGATCAGGGGTCAGACTAGTCAGAGACGCGGGTCCCTGTGCGGTTCCTAACGTCTCCGCCCCGGGCAGGGACTGGGGCCGAGCTGCCGCGCAAGCTGGAAATAACATATGCGATGTTAATGTGAAAGGGTAAAATTTACCCTGAAAAAATTTTTTGGGCGTGTGGTGAATGCTATTTATATCAAAATTTAAAAATTTGGTGATATTTGCTGTTGCATTGCTTTGGGCCAGTGGGAAGTGTTAAGCTCTTTTTTGCGTTTTAAGTTTGCGCAAAAGTTGCGCTAAATTTGCGCAAAAAGTCGATACTGCGCAAACTTATTGCTAACAATTTAGATTATTTCACTAAAATTGGAAAGTATTTAATTATTAAAATTTAAGTAAATGAGTGATAGTGTGTATAAACTAGAGCATCAAGTAACAGGCAGTAGCAACAATATAAGGTAATAGTTTGACGCGTTGAAACTATCCAGATTTTAGTGCGAAAAAGACGAAGCTATCCAATATGAAACTTTCCTTGGTCGCACTAGTATCAGGATAGTTTAACATATACCGTCAGTGATATTTTGATCAAATTTTGTAGTAAATTCAGTAAGGCTACGTATTTTGGGGATCCTCAAGTTAGCTGTTTGACTTTTTGGAAGTCAATATGACTTCGCAAGATTGACGACTAACTTTAGAATCTGTCATACGTTCGCCATACAGTTCTATAATAGCAATGCATTTGCTTTCAATGCATTCTTATATTCGTGAAGAAACTCATGCTTAAACAAGGTTTTGAAATGGAGGTGCTCTTGTGACGTTGTATATTTAGCCAGTAACGAATATACATTCTGAATATGAAATGTTTCGATAGCTAATGGACTAATGTGACTACAGTTCTCGCAAAACTCGATGGCAGTATGCTGCTAAATTACGAGCATAAGTACGCGCATGCGCATTGCGAATGTATTCTTCACGCATCCTCTGATTTACTAAATGTGCAGTTATAAGTTTGGCGAGAACTATTCTCATAACGTTTTTACAGTCGAGGTATGTACTGTATAGACCCTGGAAGCTTAGATAATTTTCGAATAACGGTCGCATAGTATTAACAGCTTGATAAAAGATCGGAAACAGATAATTGATCTCCAAGTGATTTACCACTTTCTTCATCTGGTAATTTATAAGATGCCTAATTCATTTAAAACAATTATGATGAATTTCACATATTAACCTATCTATTTGGTCAATTACTGATAATAAGAATGGACTTACAATTTCGATGCATTTCCTCTTTCAATACTTGTCTAATATATTGACATATTATAGTAGCTAAAGGCACTAACACACCACCACTTTCTTTTGTCATTTTGATAGTTTAAAAAAGTTAATATATTAACTTATTATAATTTTACACAATAAAGGGTGTTTACATTATATTCATATGCTCATTTCACTTTTATGCACTTATCACACTTTCTATAACATTATATTTTGCGTTTAAAATTAATTTAATTTAAACAACACTCAATTATACAATTTAACAAACGCCTATTGTTTCGCCATCACGGAAAGTACTGATGTATTATGATGACAAACCGATCTATTTAGATTTTATCCAACTCTAACAAAAATAGACTTTATTTGGACCACTTAAGGTTTATAATGCTTTGCTTCGTATACTGTTCTAAGATTTTGTAGGTATATTGAGATCATTGATAATCTGAGATCTTGTTTATCTATGATAGGGGAAGTGAAAGATAACTGATAAGGTTGCTTCCTCTTTATAATAATTTTGAACCTTATGCTTAAAGAGGTAAAGGTTGAAATTTGTTTCATCATATTGGGTTATGACGAGAAAGTCAGTACAGTAGTAAGCAGATATATTTTGATTTTAGACAAGATTGAAAAAAATACAAATAAACATCCGGATTTGTTTTAAGTCCTAAAAACGGTATTATGGATTTCGTCCACATCTTAAGTCCTATGTAAGATAATTAAGAAGAAAATTATTTTCTATCAAATTGGACCAAAATGGACATCTTTATACTTTACTCTAGGCTTTCTTTATCTATAACTTGGTCTTTTTGCTAACGATAATCTTCAGACCCCATATTTCTTAAATCCCTAAAATAATGTGACATATTTCCATGCACTAAACGCAAACAGCTAGCGATTGAGCATTGAGCGTTATATACAATGCGATGCTTTCGAAAGGGGGTCAAGTAGGGTCCAAAATCGTAAAATAAAAACAGTCTTACGAACTAAGGTGGATGCCAGAAAAGTCGAGAGAAACGCTGCAACGGAAAAGAAGAATATTTTTATTAGGTATGTATTTTTTTTGAAAATTAGTGCAGTATAGCGATGGTAAGTTAAGTAGAAAATATGTAAATAACTATGTATGATAGGATTTTAGAGTCAGTTTTAGGTTCAAAACGCCACTTAATTTTAAGGACTGCTCAAACATCATTCTATCTTATTTTGTGCGATAGAAATACTTATAAGTAGAACTTAAAGTTAAGCAACGTTTGAGTATTTCAAGATTAGCACGAATATGTTAAGATTTTTTTTTTTTAAATGATCTGACAAAAAATTTATAGGCTCTGTTGCAAAATAAGCAATACTTTAGCTCTTTCATGCCAGTATGTTGTTACGAATATAATTTGTTTTTACCATGATCATACGATAAGCAGGATTACGTTTTTTTTTCTTTTGCTACACTCTGATTGAACTAGAAATATAGGAAACTTAACTTTGATTGCTTTGCGGAATAATGATTGCTGACAATCTGAGAATATAGAAATTAGTTATTCAGTTTTTTCGAAAATAATTTTTATTTTTACATACTTAAGTTTTGGTACTGTGAATGTTATGAATATAGCAACTCTACAAGAGCCTGTCATGCCTAGCTTAATGTCAAAGTCACGTGCATCGGCGCCATCTTGTTTTTTGTATTTTTTTCAGAGCCATGCCAAGGCGGCTGTGATCAAACTTACCAATTTCATAAAATCCTTGCAAAGACATAAGTTTCAAAACGATTATTTATTTTTGTAAACAAAAAATACGACTAATTTTATCTCATAGTAAAATAAAAACATATTTTAGTATACCTAAAGGTATATTTTGGAAGGAATATATGACAACCATTCAGGTTCTTATGGGGAGACATGGAGTGGGTTCTTAGGGATGTCTAAATAAAAAAAGTTTTGTCACATGTACATACAACAATATTAATCTTTTCTAGGGTAATGTATGGCAAAAGGTATCAACATGGGTCCATTATTTACTTATATCATTGTAACAAATTGATGAACTTTATATTATGAACCAAATATATCCTAAATTATTTTATTATAACTAAAAATCTCTACTTTAACCGTTTACCATACAAAACCGTCACATAACAGCATGATAAAGCGACTAACACACACTAACACAAACACGTGTGCAGTGACACATATAACTGAACATATAACATATATAATTGTATAAACAAATATATTGCCCAGTATAACACATAATAGACTTACCTATTGGCAGGGAGGCTGCGGAGTTCGGTACGGAAGACGCTCCACCGCCGGGAGAGGGGGGCGCTGTCAATGCTGATAATGCCTAAAATTAAGGGAAAGTCTGGTGTAAAAAAGTAAGGGAAACTAAAGTTTTTGAACCTCTCTGACACCCTGAATTTGTTTCAGCAAATCCTGCAATGTCCCGAGACCACTCAAACGCAAGAACTATACAATGGTAGACTAATGTCATAGATAGTTCTTTTGTGGCTAGAAATGAAATCATTGTTCACGTATCATTGTACTCTAATATCTAAGTATACCTTGGACATTAAATGACTGGAGTAAAGTAAAGGCGAAGGAAAATATCTTGAGGAAACCAAGTCTTAAATCACCAATCCACCTGGAGTATAGGTGCTTTTAACGCTCATTCCTTCCCTGTGTGAGAAGAATCCAGTACCATATAGTGCGATGATAAAAAAGCTAATAATTTTGATTCTAAATAGTAAACACTTACCATATGTGAACTGGACGGGTCTATATGCGACGCTTGTAGTTCTACGGAGGCACACTTGCTGTTCGACTTCTTCTTCCTTAGACCGAACTTGCGACGGTCTTTCTTCACGTTGGGGGATGCACCTTCTATTGATACCTGAAGAATAAAAATGTTTATTGTAGCTTTAGGTTTTTGCGCAGTTTTGCGCATTGGCGCTAATTTTGCGCAACTGTTTTTCTTTAAGTTTTAGTAGAATGGGAGCTTCAAGGTTCTTCTTTTCACAATTGAATAAATAATGACTGTTATTGATATAAATTAGCTTTTGTTTGATCTTGGCTGCTTTGCTGATAAATATTAGCTCTAAAATGGCAACTGTAAATATATAGACGATGAGAAAATCCAACATAATATTTTTCGCCGACATTCTTATCGGCCAGGATTTTTTGAGAATATATTTTATTCTAGACTTTTATTTACTTTATTCAAGTATAAAGTTTTAACGACTCACTGCTTACTAAATTGCCTAGTGCTCTTTCAATATAGCTGTACTCACATCAGTATCATGATGCAACTGCTGCTGCAACTCCAAGGCATCCAGCAGCCGCTGCAGCTGCTGCACCGACAGCTGCGCCTGACCCAGCTCGCGGGACGCATTCTCCAGTGGACCACCAGATTCTGAGGGTTGGGAGTAACGGGACCTCTAGTTGTACTCACATCAGTATCATGGTGCAACTGCTGCTGCAACTCCAAGGCATCCAGCAGCCGCTGCAGCTGCTGCACCGACAGCTGCGCCTGCCCCAGCTCGCGGGACGCATTCTCCAGTGGACCACCAGATTCTGAGGGTTGGGAGTAACGTTAGAATGAAAGTGGGGAATCAAATATGAGGTTTCGTAAAGTGTGTTGGTAGATGACTTCATTTTAGAAATTATTTGGTGTATTATTATTGGCTAGCTTGTATAATACAGGTACAACATATGACATAAGTGAAAAAGTAAAGGCAGTAGATATTGGTATCTATCTGAAAGATGGGTGTTATATACACTGGTACCCATATACTTTTAAGGGGGGGAAATATAATTATATGTAATAGTAGTAGGTTCCCAGTATTGAACATTAATCTGCTTTTTAAAATAATATATCCCAAATGTTTTACCACAGTTTTAGGAGCAGAGGCGACGAATTTTAAAAGTCTTCGCTTTGTTATAGCAGCTGTTCTCTTGAAAATTAAGCTTCTTTACCACAAGACTTCGAGATCAGCATAGAAGCGTTTACCTTCCATAGTAAAATAAACATCAACGACAGTGCCCACTGAATACACTACTCGTTAGCAGTATGTACTGGACTTATTACAAACGCATCGCTTTATGCAAACAAAGTAAATAGCCATGCTACACTCGCATCACGAAATCAACGGTTAAAGAGACAAAAACCTTATATCAGGCAGATCATTTTCATAGACATGCATTGACAAAACGTAAGTTGCGGACGCAGACTACAACTTGTTTAAATTATAATAGACATTTAAAGTAAGAGTAAAGAAGCCATGTCGTCATCATAATTGTTTTATCTACGATTCAATTGATTATTGATTTCAATTAAATACATAATATGTAAACGTAGCAAGAAGTTTAATTGACACTGCATAAAAGCATACTCATAGGAAATTCCCTACAATTTGACACTTACACGTTTTTGATATAATTTTAGAGGGCAACATCTTACATTATCAATGTAAAATCCGACATGGCTTCTTCACATTTACAAGGAACACATACCTATAATCCAACCGGCGAGTCGTCCGCCCGGGGTCCCGGAGACGAAGCCGGCCTGGGGCCCGCGGATGGGCCCGGCGGTGGGGCTCAACAGCCCTACAGACATCACACGTCAATGAGGGTGGGGAGAGCGGTTTGGAATATATTGCGCAGAAGAACTTGTAGGAATAAATGGGAATTTTGTTGGCAGATAAGTTTTTAGGCAGTGAGCATTATATAATAAGGTTTAAAAGGTAGGTAATACCTGATTGGGAACGGATGAACATAAGGTCAATATTGTCAATTTTGGAGATTTTAAAAGGAGTACATTCTGAAGAGATACTTTTTAGTAATTTAGTAAATATGACAGTCTATTGATTATTTTATTCAATAACCATGGTCTATGAGATTGATTTGGGACCAATTTAAGTTTTTTTTAAAGTACTCTGCCGTTATTAATAGCTCTCTTGTGCAAAAAAATCGCCATTATTTCTTTCTTAAAAGCCAATATTCGCTCAATTTCGCCAATATATTCCATAACACTCAAAAACATACTTGCAGGGACAAATGGTGCATGAGTCAAACAATCCGAATTATTAACAGTAATAACATAATAATAATTATTTATGACACTATCAAACGTAGTAATAATAAAGTAATTTGTTGATAAAACTATATGACTCAATGGCGTATTTTTATCAGTTTCCCTGTATTGGGGCAATTTTCAATGAATTTATTTCCGCAGTATTAATTGACTCTACGATACTTTGAGGATATAATATAATAAAACTTGTAGCATATACTACTATTGAATATACATAGTTGCTATGCTACTTACATAGGTCATAATATGCCGTCTTACTAAGATTGAATGTGTCCTATAAGTAGGCACATAAGTATGATATTTTAATTAGTCATGCCAATGGGTCATTAATTAGAACTTGTATAATCTGTATCATTACTATTGATATTACTGTTATTTATTCAAAATATACTAGAAGAAACAATTACATAAACTCATGCATCCTACTCAGAAAATACTATCTCTAAACTAAAAAGAAATGGAGTCTTTAAACGTATCCTACTATGATCAAAATAATGTACTGTGCTAAGAAAATCTTCTAGCTATGTACTTGCCTACATATTACTGCCTAAGCTCTAAAACTACTTAAAAACTTTAAAAATCTCTTACATTGCATGAAAATAATGGCTCTGCTTCTTCCGTTAGCCAGCACTTTCAAGCTATATCTTATTTTAGCTAGCAAATCATAAAATCCAGCGGTTTGCATTGGTTCAAGTTATTAGACCATCCACTACTTCCGATAAGATAGGAATTTGACAATCCTTATAATGGGCTAATGTCAATATTCTATATTTAGAAAGCAAATCCATAGAGAAATAGATCTGTCAGTGAGGGTAAGTAATAATATCCGTAAATAAAAGACTTCCAAAAATTTAATATAATTAAAATAATAATAACTACATAATAAACGATACAGTCTAACCGGAACAGGACGGATCACTAGAACAGCGGTACAACGTCTTCATTTCATCACTGGGGTTTATTTCCACGTTAGAATCAGTCAAAGAACTAGCCATCGTCACGTTATAACTCTGATATAGCTGATACATCTTATAATCCTTCTCTATCGCCTGCTCAGTAACAAAACGTAATAACTTCCTATCCGTCTGCGATTGAGTTGAAACCTTAAACGAAGGCGATAAGAGCGCAATTTCTTTAATCAAATCCTGTTTAAGTCTTGATGAGTGCTTTTTCTTTTTGATTGCGTGCTCTTTTAGGATTTGAGGGTGGATGAGAATGTTGTGGGCGTCGACATCTATCATAGAAGCTAGCGTGGGGGAGAGGACACATATCTTCTTGAACTGTAGCTTGGAGTTAGTACGCTTAGCTGCCCTTTCCATCTCTGCTTTTATACTGTACGCCGAGTCGGATCGTGCAATGCTTAACGACGTATCTCCTAAAGGCCGCTCCCGTTGAAACTTCAGTATCAACTCCTCCGAGTTACTCATCGTTTGCACTTGCGAGTTCATCATCAACTTCAAGTCTATAGCGCTTATGTTCGCATCTCTCACATTCAGTTGCAACTTCTCTTTCACATTACTTGTTGCTGTGTTTACTGCTGTTTCGTGGGTGACGTTACTACTGACTCCCGGTGTGCCACACACGTCCCACTGTGTCATCGCGTCTCTACTAACCCTTGCAACGGACTCTTCGTTATAAATCTTACCTAACAGACTCAACCCCTGCATGTTACTGCACGATTTCAAAATTTTCTCGTGTTTTTTCCGTAACTTCAAGAATAAGTTGTTTATCTCTTTGTGTAAGCTTGGTATATTCTTCGATAGCAACGTCAAATTTTCCAGCAGTAACAATATGAATTTCTCGTCAATAACTCGCGGCGTCGGGTTTTCGAATACTGACAACTCAGCTTGCTTAGTGGGAGGCAACCCGTTGGTATCCAAACACACACCATTACAGTCTTTGAGCCGAACTTTTTTTTTAGACTGAAATTTTGTGGCCAAAGAATCTTTTTTAAAGGACATGATATAGCAGGATTGCGTTCCTTCGTTTTCAAAAGACTGTTTGGCGTTTGTGTCTTTGACTATAGATGCGCTGCTCTTAAATGACAGATCTATAGAGTGTTCGCTCTCATGTACCACCTTATATGCTTTGGAAGTGGCATCGCTGCTACTTGTATAAGGTTTTAGATCAAGCTCTTGCGGGAAGTCTATGAAAGCGTTCTCAGCAACTTTGACTTTCTTGCGGAATATCTCGTTAGAGTTAGTGTTGGCCGGTTGCATGTACTCTAGCCAGTTCTCTTTCAACGGACGCTCATGCTTTACTTGCTTTTTCAAGTTTTGAGACTCAGCGAACTGTAGGCTCAGGTGTGCGAGCTTGGACTCAGCTATAGTAGGTTTTTCCTTTAGTTTGATAGTTATTGACATAATCCCTTGAATAGCTGGATCGCTAAACATGGAAATATGCTCCAAATCGTATTTAGAAAGGCCTATAACAACTGAGTTCTCGTCAAAGTTTTCGTAGATAAGATTTTTCCCAGGATACTCCTTCACAGACCTTCCTAATTCGTCTTTGGATTCTTCCTTTTTGAAATTACTGGGTTTTATATCGCCGCTAGACTTTTCATTGTTGCGACATTTCTCATCCAGTTTCCTAACTCTAGAGAATATTGTTGTTATTTTGTCTAATATTTCTTTCAGGTACAGTTGTCCGGGATCGACTTGTTTCATGACTTCGGTTGATTTTTCCTTTTTTGGGTCCGCGGGTTTTAGAGTGCTGACGCTTTTAGATACTCTTTTGACTATAGCCTCAGTTTGTACTTCGCAGGAAAGTTCGTTAGAAGCTTTTGGTCCTCCCGAGTGTTCACTGGATTGAGAGCTTGTGCTCGTTAGGCTTCTAGCATCATCTTTAAGTAGCACATCTAAGTAAGCACCCAACAATTCCTTAGCAACATCGGCGGGTATCGCAGTCTCACTTATAAGATGGTTCAATGTATCCTGTATTTTTTCCGTCGAAGAGTTGGAATTATCGATCTTGAACTCTGCGGATTCATCCAGCTCAGACTTGCGTGATAGCTTCCCGAGGTTACCCATCAGAGTTTTTGTGATTTTAATATCCCTTTCTTTACTTCTGGTCGTTTCACACATGTACACTGTGTTCTTAAGTAGCCTCTCTAGTTCTTGTATTCTGCGTTCCTTCTCGTAACTCTCGGTGTCGCGTCGTGGGCTCGGACATTTTGGTGGCGGTGCCTTCTTCTCGTCTTGAGACATTTTGGGTTTCTTCTTGTACTGCACTAGCATCTCACTGAGTCCGTGGAACTGTGTTTGCTTAGTCACGTTACTAATGAAAACACTCGATAGATTTTTGTCTCTAGTGAAGAATCTATTTGACTGCCTAGCTATCGACCGACTACGTTTCATAGCATGCTTCACTGGTTCCACATTAGTATTCTTTAGCCAATATTCTAGTAAACTCCTAAACAAGGCTTTAACTGGATGCACTTCATGGAATTTGGCGTCATACAAATCTTTGATTACTTGTTTGATATAAAATTTGGCTTCGGTGGCACGAGTGTTTTTAGCATTTTGAAATATGGAGATCATCAATTTGTCTGTGATGGTGTCGAAGTCTGACGTGGTCATGGAATCTTGTAACGACTTGCTATCGATAATAGTTACTTGTACTTCGTTACTCTCTTTCTCTACAGCATCACAAGTGACCCCTCGGTCTGCACTCTTTTCAGGGTCAGATTTTTTTGACACTTTCATTTTATACTTTCCTAGTAGCATACATTTGCTCAGAGGTCTTTTCAAAGTAGGCTCTTCAATAAAGTTTCTGTATTTCACTAAATTGGTGGACTTTTTACTCCTCTTCATCGGCGAATTGGGACTCATACAGCGGGACTTGTTTCGCGTAAAGAAGAAGTATGCCGTCGTAGGTCCAACCTTAGTGTCAAGGAATAAAGGTCGTTTTCCTTCGCCAATGTTCCACCCTGAATATCGAACTGGTGATGTTTCCTGGCTTATTTGGTGTTCGTCTTCTAGCACAGTTTCAAATGTTCTCACAGAGTTGATATCAAGATCTGTGCTATGTATTTGTTTTTCAGCGTCTGTGCTGCCTAGAGAGATGTCTGGGGATTTCCTTCTTTTTAGATCTTCTTGTGTGAACCTAGCGACACAGTTCATAGAGCATAAGCTTCTGTGGTTATTGAATAGTTTCTCGTTTAAGTGTACATCATAGACCTTTGGTTCGTCGTAGACTTTTGGTTCTAGGTAGTGTCTGGGTAGAGGGCTGCGGGGAAGGGAGATTTCCGGGGAAGGGTAGAAGCTGGAGTGACAGAAACAGAAACTGTCGTCACACACTTCGTCGGAAGCGTGTTCTCTGTCGCTGGGGAAGGGGAAATCATCGCTTGAGCTATACGTTGAAGATCCCAGGGTGTCGTGGGAAGTGCCTGTACCTGTGTTGGAGGGGAAAAGGGAAGGTATGACTAGATGGGAATAAATAGGGATTTTTAAAGGGATATTCGTGAAAGGGGACGGGAAAGTTTGCGTCTACGTAGTTATATGACATACATCATTTGATGTGAATATTTTATCTCATAAAGCCCTGAATGGGTTTAATAGACACTTCAAGAAATGATTAATCAGAAATGATATGCTTATGATAAGAAAAATACATACCTACGTATTTTGAAGTCTAGTAACAACACAAACGCACACATACACACATCTAAAACACTCACACACCTACAAACCACACTTTTTCTAACTACCCTCAAAAAACCTGCACAGAATCTAGGCTAAAATCTTACAGCATGCTTAAAAAGAACAATAGCAAAAAAAAGGTTTAATATTCTACATTAAAAAGAAATAACTTACGTGACGAATTGTCTGTGGGAGGTAGATCGTCTAGGGGCGCATGGATCTTTGGCACCGACTCCCGCGCACCGAATGTTAGCAAATGTTGCCTATATAACCTGTAGATAGATCAAGATATTTTGTAAGTCAGGACGAAAATTAGTCTGGATAGACGGAGGTAGGCGGAAAAACCACTTATCTTCCTAAAAGACAGAAAGAAAATACTTTTATTTACATGATATAACGCATAGATAAACACAAAGAGGAAAAGACAAAAATTTCCTCGAGTAATGGCATATTTGGAATGGCAAAAAATTGGCTTCCTCATGATTTTTGGGCTTGATTCTTATTTGGTGCTAAAGCGATGC
Organism: Helicoverpa armigera; assembly: GCF_030705265.1. Lineage (NCBI taxonomy): Eukaryota > Metazoa > Arthropoda > Insecta > Lepidoptera > Noctuidae > Helicoverpa > Helicoverpa armigera. Next base: position 8,274,803 of record NC_087144.1, read on the forward strand.
GTCTGCATCTTGCTTTAGCCGAGATCCCGGAAAGACCAAAGTCTACTGAGCCGTGTAACACCACGTACACAAAACTATTACCTATTCTTTTCTAAAACAATACATACCTATGTGCTTTAAGCACGTTCAACCACGTTCGGAAGACATCGGGCGTCTTCGCTCGCAGATGGTATATAAACTCGTCGGCGTCTATATCGATACGTCTGCGCCTTGCCTTGGCCGAGATCACGGAAAGACCGACGTCTACTGAGCCGTGTAGGCGGCCGCGAGCCACATCTGTGGGGGAACGCGCGTAGACCAGTATACCGCCGTCTACTACGAAGAATCGCTGGAAAGTTTTGAGAAATTTTAGGTAAAAACCACTAATTTAAAGTGTGAAAAATTAATATCTGTGACCGTACATGTAAAAAAAACCGTTTACGAGTAGCGAACATCCAAAAAGTCTTATAACAATTCGGTATTCAAAACATACATTGGGTTGCCCGCGTAACTCAGTTGAGGATATCAGATAGGAAGACGCTCCTTGTAAAACACTGGTACTCAGCTGTATCTGGTCAGACTGGAAGCCGACCCTAACATACTTCAGAAAAGGCAAAGTTAATGAGGATACATGTAAAAACAAATAAGTTACCTTGTGCCACCCTTTCAGAGGCCATTTCCTCTTCTTGTGTAGGTAGCCGTTGAAGACGTCTGGCCTCTTCTCGAACCTCTGGCCGTCTTTTAACCCCTCTAGGACCTCCCATTCACTGCCCCGACGACGGCTGAGAAGTAGAAGAAAAACCATTAAGAAATATTTTACGTTTTCTGCAAAATGACCGTTTTATCGAAGAATATTATATCAAAATCTTTACAATTACTTGAATACGCTGATCTCAGGAACCATCCCCTATATTTCAGTTTTAAGTTCAGTACGGATGTTGGCGGTGTTACCAACGTCTCCGTGCAGAGGGCAAGTAAAGCCAGCGTCCGCGAATGCTATTCAGTAGCAGTAATTGTTACAATTCCACGTCAGAGGCCGTCAAGCGGATTTGAGAAAACTCTGACACTAGGGCTTGTTAAGTGATTAAAACCTGCAGCTCATTTGATAAGATAGAGAAGAGACGATTTCAAATCTGTAAATTCGTAAAACCACAAAAGTTTGTTTTATATATCTTCAAATGTTGACCATGTAAATTCAGAAATAGCCGTCCCACGTGTAACCCATATCAAAGTCATTGAATTAAAAAAAGGTACATTTAATATTAGATTACGCCAAGTTTTGAGTTAATTGTGGCAACTCAAAGGTCACGTTGAAATGGGGTTATTTATACGAACTACGGAATTATTGCTCAGTGAGCGTAGTTTTACATTAATGTTTAATTAACTTGATTGCCTGCCTATTATTGTAAGTAAATAGGTTATAGTAGACAAGTTTATCGACCCAAAATTCGTAAGTATGGAACGGTATGCTAATTGTGTATTTTTTTTAAACATGCCTGTACCTTAGAATCTGCAGACAGGGAGGCAGTCTCTCCTGAAGAGTCGGCACCAGTCTAACCTTGGGGTATTGGGTTGCCCAGGTAACTGGGTTGAGGAGGTCAGATAGGCAGTCGCTCCTTGTAAAACACTGGTACTCAGCTGCATCCTGACTGGAAGCCGACCCCAACATAGTTGGGAAAAGGCTCGGGAAATGATGATGATGACTTACCCCCTATTCTTAGCAGAGCGCGGGGGTTGCGGCGACGGGCGGGGTGCGCAGTCGCCGCTATCGGCGGACAGGGAGGCAGTCTCTCCTGAACAGTCGGAGTCAGAGGCTCGGGAGATGATGATGATGACTTACCCCCTATTCTTAGCAGAGCGCGGGGGTTGCGGCGGCGGGCGGGGTGCGCGGTCGCCGCTGTCAGCAGACAGGGAGGCAGTCTCTCCTGAGCAGTCGGAGTCGGAGGCTCGGGAGATGATGATGATGACTTACCCCCTATTCTTAGCAGAGCGCGGGGGTTGCGGCGGCGGGCGGGGAGCGCGGTCACCGCTGTCAGCAGACAGGGAGGCAGTCTCTCCTGAACAGTCGGAGTCGGAGGGCGCGCGACGCAACGCAGCCGCGCGACCTGCCGCGCCGCGACGCCGCTCACCTGGTGGATGAGAAGATAGAATAAGAAGATTAATATAACTTTTTGGAACCGTGTAACTAACTTGACGATTCTATAGAGCTTTCATAAGCCCATTTGAAATAAAAATCATATATCGGGTGTGTCGTTCATAATCACATTAAATGAAATGCGTTAATATACTGGTTAATATATGTCGATTAACACAAAGATAAAAGAAAAATACGTAAAAATAAAAAAATGATTTTTTCAAACATAGTAAATGGAATAAAAATGTGCAAAAAAAACACATTTTTATTCGAACACCATATAAAAGTTAGTCATTACAAACAACAGAAATTCTCGCTTGAAAACTGACAGCTGTCAACTGATCAAAACATACGATACTCCTAACTTTATCTCTGCTTTACACATGATGTTGTAAATTATAAAAACGAAAAAATGACTCCTTTGGTTAAACCACTGAATGGATTAGGTTATTTTTTTTACAATTCGCCATAGAATATCATAAAGTATATGCAATATGATTTAATGTGATTGTGAACGACACACCCGATATAACTTTGACTGAAAAACCTAATATGGCCCAGTATACTGACTCATGACGTGAATTTACCTAGGGATATTGGGTTGCTTGGGTGACTGGGTTGAGGATGTCAGAAAGGCAGTCACTCTTTGTAAAACATTGGTACTCAGCTGCAATCGGTTAGACTGGAAGCTGTTACATACATAGTTGGGAAAAGGCTAGGTAGGTGATGATAATAATAGCTCATGACGCCATATTGGTGACACAAAAGTGACGTAAGTAAATACTAGCGCTGACACACTTCTCCATATGGCGTCAATATATGATGTGATGGGCACTAGCCACTAGGTATATTTCGGAACACAGACTTACTATCCTAGCTGGCTGAGATGAAATTTGGCAGGGTATTGGTGGTACCCTGGAGACTTAGATAGGCTACTTTTTCATCAGGACTTCCTTAACGGCGCGGGTGAACCGCCTTGACCAACCGGAGGTGTTTGATTCTTTACCATCATCCTCCGAGCCTTTTCCCAATCATGTTGGGCTCGGCTTCCAGTCTAACCGGATTCAGCTGAGTACTAGCTTTACAAGAAGCGACTGCCTATCTGACCTCCTCAACCCAGTTGCCTGGGTTGTCTTTACCATTACTAAATAAAGACTTTGGCACACCGACCTATGTTATCATTAATTTTACCCATCTCTTTAATTATAAGATGAAGATCAGGCGATGATGATGACAAAATGATAACCATTTCGAGAAAGTGTAAGTTACAATAACTTCAAACTAAGAGAAAATGATAACCAGAACATAATTACGTCAGTTACAGCGTGCAAAATTTCACCAACCTTAATTGAAACATCTGGCTCCACTAACAAGACAAAATGTTCGTATTCAATAAACTTAATAAAGCGAATAAAGATAATTCAATATAAACCGTGAGGTTCATTAACGATTTCACGCCACAGTTAATTACAATGGCAATCTGGAAAGCAGACAACGTCACGTGTTTGCACGAGTATTGTAAACAAAACTGTGATAGACAGATGTGTTTTATTAATAAGACTTTTCATAATATTTGGATGTCTTTTGAAAACTGACTTCCGGATGTGTCGTTATTTATATCAGTATTTTGGTTCGCTTTCGTCAGATTTTTCAAAATAAATTTATCGTAACTCTAAATTTTTTCGCAACTATTTTGAAATCAGCATCTTATGATTAAACGTATGACGTCCAAAATGTCAAACCGATTGCAAATAGACTTCCAGTATATACTGATAATATACATTTTCATGACATTCTCGAAGATGGAGACAAGACGCATCAATCTATCAACTAAAACCGACTGAAAGATTAATAAACCAAACCAGATGTTACATCTTTCAGTACGAAACGCATCAATTATCAAAAGCAAATTGTCACCTAATAACCTTGAAGCGAAATAACCCCAGGACACATTTCTTATTCACGTTCCAATGCATTCAAAGTCGTTGTGAGACCAAACCGCTAAACTTGCCAAGACCTCATAGAACCCACGGAGTAAGGAAAAATTAGAGGAGATGCCATAATGCAGGTAGGTCAAGAACCTAGCCTAGGTCAAATTCGTACGGTGGGCATGACTAATCGATCAGTTACGAGTGAACTACGAGGCGTTCGGGAGCTTTGGGACATCTGACAATGATATTTGGTATTAGGCTATTTTCCACCATTTTTTTTAACGACCTCAAAAATCATCAAATGTCTCCCGCTATGGCTTAGCTGGGGTGAGGGAGTGTCACTCTTACTGACAAAAAAACCGTCGTGTTCCGTCATAGGCCTTTTATGTACCAGGGCCGCGGTAACTCGCGCGAACGATCCCGCAGCTCCGTTAAGGCACCTACGCTAGTAATTTCAGCTCCGTTATGGCACCTCCGCTAGTAATTTTGTTCTCCACGGAAATACCGCAAAAACTTTAAATTATCGGGTCGAGGTGGCGCACTGCGACTTAATCTAGGGTAAACCAGTGCACCATAATGCCATTGTGATTAGCAGCAATGGGATAACACGCGAACCGAAAATTCATACCTAATTTCTGTATCGACATGACCTGAATCTTGGAAGACTTAAAACTGTAATTTGATTTAAATATAACTTCACGCTTGCTTTGCAGAGGCATGGGCAACTATAAAATTTACACATTTCGCGGTTGTCAAAGTTTTCAATTGCTATGGAAAACTCAGCAGTATTTTCACCAAAAACATTGAACGAATTGACTATCGAGACAGTCAAAGGCAGCCAAGTAACATAAGCGGTAAGTTTTTTAGCATTCTTGTGGTCATCCAGACGGGTACGATCTTCCTTTAATACCATAGTAAATTCCTTAACAAAAGTCCCCATCTTCTAATAACAACAAAGATAGTATTTTTATCCTCCCAACTCGGATTAGTACACCGTCAATTGCAGTCTTCATTGCTAGTTGAGAGTTCAACATAGTACCATTTTCGCTACTTGCGTGCGAGTCCTTAAATCTCTCCATTTCAAGCAATTTCACGATATCTAAGTGCCTGCTTACCCAACAGAAGCAAGAAGCGTGTTGATAATAAACTACAATTTGGATTCACCATGACCGAGATGTGACGAAACATTTCCTTACACAAAATGGAAATTCCAAAATGATGTTAAAATTATGGAGTACTAGCTTTTGCCCGCAACTTCGTTCGCGTGGAATAGTGACTACCAGCAAATTTTTGATTTGACCAATAGATGGCGCTGTATGTCCGGAATAATTTTTTTTATTTTTTTTTTGTAATAAAAACTATCCTATGTCCTTTCTCAAGTTTCAAACTATGTCTGTACCAAATTTCACACAAATCGGTTCAGTAGTTTAGGCGTGAAGAAAAGACAGACAGACAGACAGAAAGACAGACAGACAGACAGACAGACAGAGTTACTTTCGCATTTATAATATTAGTTTGGATATTGAAAGTGGGGGAGTGACGAGCAAAGAGGTAACAATTTATTAGAAGTATGTATCATTGTTCCAAGATAATTTGATGACCAAGAAAATGAAAAGCCCCCTCTATTCTCTTCAAACATTAGATATATCAATATGGTAGTTAGGTCTGAAATTATCGTGGGTCTGCGGGCGAAACCTCGGAAAGCCTGCCGGGGCTGGGGGATTATTCGAAAGAGTTACCGCGGCAATGGTACATAAATGGCTTAAGAAGAAACGTAGTGGGTTTTAGTCGAGTAAGAATCTGACACTCCCTCAAGCTCATAGCAGAAGGGGTCATTTGATGATTTCCCATAGTAAAAGGTCTGAAATTATTTTTAATTGGTAGGTTTTCTTCATATGTTATTAATTTCTAAGATAAGTTTAGTTATTTGTTTGATATAACTCACGTTTGTTCTCGAGGCGCGTCGGCTCTGTGACGACATTCTTCAGTCCTCCTTGATTCATGACTTCGCCGCTACACGCGCCCAATAGTAACCATCTTAATTCAGCTGGAAATAAGAAAAACACAGATTGAATATCTACTCTAGAAGACAACACATTAACGAGAAGTCTATAACGCAGAACTTTTGAATCATCAAAGGTTCTACTGACAATAACACGGAAACACAAATTAATAAAACCAACATAAACCTACAAGACATGATTTTAGCTGAAAGTCCCAAAAATGTAACCAGGGATAAAGGGTTCAACATTTCAATTGAGTTTTTGAAACTGTCAAAACAGAAAAAAAACTTGGAAGCTACAAAAGAACACAAACAATCAAAATTCAGATCGAAACAACGCTAAAAGAAAACATTTGGCTGCCTACAAGCGTATAGACAGGATGACGTAACCCTATTACTGCAAAGCTGAGATCACCCATAATATCTCGATACACGTAAAATTAACTATCATTCATGGTAATTACGATTATCATACGTTATAGTGCTGTAATGAAGGAATAAAGGGGATTCTTAGAATCTACACTTGCATGTTTATGTGCAGTAATTAGCAACACAAATTCAAACGTGCCGCTTCATGTAATTTTCGTCATTAAAGGCCAATTATGTCGCCTTTACACTGTAACTTAGCATTGTATTAAGCTCGTCATGCAGTCCATCATCATCTGCCAAGCCTTTTCCCAACTATGTTGGGGTCGGCTTCCAGTCTAACCGGCTGCAGCTGAGTATCAGTGTTTTACAAGAAGCGACTGCCTATCTGACGCTTTTCAGTGCAATACAAGGTTGATAATGATTTAGAAACTGTATATAGAAATCAAAAAAGTATTCTAATAGTTGCCAAAATGATATCTCAATATGCATGGGAAGCCTAAAGACAAAGGACGATTATGTTAAGATATTCATTATTCAGTGCTTAGGATACTCTTAGTGTACGTACAGTTATGCATGTAACTGAGTAGACACTGCCACACTTCTGTAGACTATTTGTAGAGGATCGTAAGAGGCAATAAACATAGAACAAAAAGACACGATTTCTTATGAATCTAGATTAGCAACAGATGATTTAATAAAGCATTTAATCTGTTATCACGTGAAGTAATTGATGTCAATGACGAAATAATTTCATTGAATGAAGACATACTTAGATCTCAAAAACGTATGGCCGAGCAACTCAAAGATATTATACTTTTATTAACATCACCTAATTTTGATGTCAACTAACGTAGTTATAGTAAATGAAAGACAACACAATAAGGCTGCAGACTTTAAAAATCCTTCTAGCTTTTGTTTGTCATTGTATTTCTAGTCCAATTTAAATTAAAGAATTTTCTTAGCTCAACTTGTACAGTTCGTGTTAATTTAATATTTAGTAGGAAACTCGTAACGAGTGCAACAACGCATCGCCATTGCAGTTACAAAAGTAGGCCGCTGCTGTAAAATAAATACGATAACAGCGTTGTTTTATAGAGATAATAATGATTGTTAATGTTTAAATAGACATTTATCAAACGTCGTTCCCAATAGGATGCCCCGAGGAACAATTTTAGGGCCACTATGATTTTTTTGTCGGACGTAATCTATTTTTTTTTCTTCGAGCGGTCTTTGGGGCTTAATAGTGTGAAAAATTGGTATATGATATGACTATGGTTTTGGTAATTCATAAGATGCATTTAATGAGCATTATATCAGCAGTTTTTTAATGGTCTGAATTTATATCCTGTCAATGGTAGTCCATACTTGGGCAAGCCAAAGCTTATGGATACGAGATTAAAACATAATTAAACCGCGGAAGTTTGTGTATTATACACAAATAAACATGCTTTTACAGATAAGGGTAAATCACTTGGGTTATATAATCAGTATATTATTCAAGTTTGACGATTATAAAATATTTAGCACATAGCCATACCATATCATTAGTGGCAATTCATATTTATGAGTTTTTCGTCAAATTATTTTATAGCCTAATTGGTTAATAAAACGAAACCATATTCTTTTAAAAGCGTCTAGTGAATTGCTAACCGAAAGTCGACCCACTAGCCTATGCCATTAATCACTTTAACCTACATACAATGGGGTAAGTTACGAGCTGTTTTCACATGAAATAATGTCTATATTGATAAAGCATTATGGCGAATTCTTAAGAGAACAGAAAATCCTTATAATAATAATGGCGTCCAAGGCCAATTTTGGCCACGGGGGCTGTTCTCATATGAGGAGATCAGCCAGATGCGCAGGATATGTATTATGCGCATATGCACAAGCATTTGCGCGGACACAGCACACTCTATTTCTTCATCCTTACTAGCCCGATGGGACGGTAATCCGATACGACCAGAGAAAGACCAAGCGCAAGACCGACATTTACGTGCTCTCCGATGCACGGGTGTATCAATCACCAACTCCCAGCGAGCGTTTTCGACTGAACCCGGGAATCGAACCCGCGACCTCATGCACAGCAGTCGCGCCTGCGAAAATCCTTACTAACGTTATAATTTTTATTATTTAATTAGTGAACCGACTTAAATGCAATTTGGTACAGACATAGCCTAGAGCCAGAGAAAGGATCAGACTACTTTTTACCCTATTGCAGAAAGTGTTTCCCCCGCAACGCGGATAAAACAGCGGGAAATAGTCAACGTGGTAATTAGGTTTTTCCTAATAATTTCGCCTATGTCAGTTGACTCACAAAACAATAAATGATAATATTAATAAAATTTATAATCAGTGCAGTAGTACCTATTCTCAATAGTTTGAACGGGTTTTTCACTTTCATTTTTACTGTCTTACACTAGTTGCACTCTCTTACACTTATTTCACAAAGGCATTTTTCCAAAAACCATATTATTATTTTTTATATTTCACACAACTAATGCACTTTATCACCAGTGATGTCCCAACTTCGAACTGTGGTTTTATCAACAAATATAAAATAGATATGAATTTTATCGATATAGTCTGTCAAGGATATCGATAAAAATATTTTTTTTATAAGATTTTCAGATATTATCTGCGGTGTAGGTAGGTAATTCCATTACTCATCTTTTGAACTGAGATAAAATTGCATTTTTGTGTTTAATGGCTGATTTACATTGAGTCAGTAACTGACGTCAGTCCACTGACAAGTCAGTGCTGACCCGGCACTGCCATCGTGTAAATTGATTTGAAGTCAGTACAGTACTACTGACGAGACACTGACACTACACTGACTTCGTGTAAATAGCACGCGTCAGTTTTCGGCGCCTACACTGACGTCAGTTACTGACTCAATGTAAATCAGCCTTCATAACTTAGTTTGCCTTACATGATAGTAGTTTAGATAACTGTCTGTTTTTTGCAGTTCCACCCACATCGTGGGGGAATTTCCTACCCTTAACAGGATAAAACATAGCTTATGTCACCCGAGTATAGCGCAGCTTCAAAATACTGAAAAATGTTTCAAATCGTTTCAGTAGCTTCGGAGCTTTTGGGGGCCAAAGACCCAACAACCCCAAAAACCCTGCCAGAGGAAATTTATGGCAGCAATTCCGATGTCAAAGATCAAATACCCATACTAGAGAGATACCAACGCTTTCATTATCAGTATATCTTTTAAGTGATAAGTTTAAAGGATTTCAGCTAAGCATTTTATCTCTAAATCCGAAAATACAAAGCACATAACAAGATTACGCGGTCTGTACATTTATTTTCGGGACAATGACGCACGCTTTATAGATTCTTATGTAAATACACATTTGCTCATGTGCTACAAATTATTTATTCTTTGAAAGTAATACATTTGTTCGGTCACTCACTTTTTGGGTTAATTTTGGAAGACCCCGTCTTTATATTGCATGGTAGCTAAGCCCCGCGGTTGTTTATTCTCTCCGGGGAACTTCCTCTTGTACCCCCATAAAATATAGCCTGTGACACTTACAAATAATCTTTCTTTCTTATGGCGAAAGAATTCTCAATATTAGTTCAGCAGATCCAGAGATTATCCCCGACAAGCTCACAAACTTTACCTCTTTACATTATTAGTTTTATATCTCAGAGTTCTAGCCTTCCCAAAATCGTATCCATTGTCAAGAATCGAATATCGAGATTCCTCGCTCCATCGATTGCATCGAAATCGGCGATGTGTACTCGGAATATAGTTGAGAACTTGCCGGAGGGGAACAAGTCGGAAGCGGATGGTCTGGGGAACTGAATTGTCGCTCCGTGAGACTGGAAGTAGATACGTGTACGCCCACGTCCGAAAAACGTTCTGCCGTTTGTAGGTCATTAGGGAACACCTTGGCCCCACGGCCTCACTTTTAACGTTACCCCAAACCTCTATCTATTGGGGATAATTGGCATGAAAATCCCTTCAGTAGGTAGGTTTTGAGTCAGATCCTGAGACAGTAAATTGTTTCAAATGAAACCCGAAGTCTTTATGGTCTTGTCGGATTTTAATTTGTTACATCAGTTTATAAAGCAGTGCCATTATTTATTCCCCTCTAATTCACTAACACAGCTTACCCATTATATTGTCCTAACTTTGCTACTTAACTTAGTTCATTAAACATTTGATTCACGCGATGGGTCGCGCCATTATGTCATGGCAATGACATCATCGTCTGCCGTCGTGTTTGCGAGCAAACCTGCGTGGACTGGTGTACAGTGTAGATCAAATCTAAGGTGTGATTCAAGGTCGTGCTATAGACATCCGAATTTTTGTTTTAGTTATTCTTTTGGCGTGTTCAACGGCTTAGATATATTTGCGAGTCCTTTGAATTTTTAAAATTCATTTAGATAGCTCGGAGACGAGGTTCTTTTATGTCTTGTGATTATTATTTCTCTCAACTAGTAGATTTATGTAAACACAGCCTTTTGTAATCACAATAATTCGCCAACATCTGGCCTCTTTGAAAACACAAGCTTGTTATTCTTTCTCAAGGAGTTGCTTTGGAATATCTAATTGCAGAAAACAAAACACGGCCTCATTCAAGTACAATCAAATAAGAACGGTGTGTTTAAAAGATAAGCGAAGCTCAAAAAGATGTATTAGATCTAAAGAGTATGAAAAGCTGGCTCTTATCGTTCTTTACTTTAGCTGATAGTCGGACATAAAGCGTCGGGTATATAGGTCAAGGGTGTGACACTTTTCGGGAGATTCGCCGTGGCTATTCACTGGTGCGTTCCGTTTATCCATTGACCGTCTCACGAGCATAATACAAATTCCAGTCTTGCTTAGAACCTTCGAAGTTACTTTGAGCAAGATAGTGGCAGTTTGAAAGAGGAATGCGACACTTTATTGGCATTCAAGTCCACGATGTATTTTATATTTGGATAACATGGGAATACCCAACTAATGACGCATACTGAATTAGGACAGACCCAATATAGAAGTTTGTGAAGGACTGGCAAGTTACACTATCCAAAACAGAAAAGATCAACTTACAACAACTTCGGGGAAAAGGCATCCGTTGTAAGAAAGGGCTCGGATTTCTTGACACGTAAAGATCCTTAGGTGTTCACAAAACCTTCCTTATATCACAAATCAACGAACAAGACATTGAGGAAAACGTCATTCAAGGAAAACTGCGGAAAGAGACTGGTATATTACAGCATAAAAATTGTGCGGGTAAACAATGAAACCTTGCATGTAGGACATAGGTACCGTACGTTAGAGCTGACTATGAATAATAGAAAGGGGTGACTTCTAGACCTAACTACATAATCTACACTAGCTGTGAAATAATTGGAGCGAAAATTTCTTTTGGAGACAGTAGAACTAACCGAGGAAATGCAGAGAGATATTGGTATTGCTAAGTAATTGGGTTGTGAAGGTCAGATGTTAGTGCCGCGCAAAATTTGGTCAGAAATGGAGTCGATGGCAATATACGTAGTAGTGGAAAATAGCTAATAATAATACTGTCATTCCATCCCATGGTGCGTATTGAAACATGTATCGAAACAGAATATCGTCAATTTATCATTTACGGCTCATTGATATAGGCATTCTCGCAAACAAGTAATCGAATTACGAAGTTTTAGAAGTTCTACGAAAGTTAGTATTTTGGTATTCAGTTAGAACTCTCTAGACTTGAAACCGCCAATTAATTAGGATATCTAGGACGAATACAGTGCTCTTAGGAATAATGCAAGGTTAATAGTTATGTAGAACTTCTCGTCGTTCCCAAGTGAGTCGTTGGGAAGTGATGCAGAATAGATAGTAATATTTTAGATAGATAGTTTACTTTTTGGTTTCCTCCTGTGGTCGATCCACGAGCGTATTAAACGAGTTTTCTATAAGTACTCCCTATGGATTTATTGGATATCTAATTCATGATATCTGGCTAGTAGTTTTTCAAATGTTGTAGTTACCTATCTTCCACAATTTAACATGGAGCGACCCTCTATCTGACCTCGACAATGTACTACTTACTGGGTACAAATGTGCCCCTGGTAAGAATGGTTGACAGAAGCTACTTAATCAACCCAGATAAAAAGTATCATGTTTTTCTCCGGTTTGTGTTTAGGCTCTGTGCCAAATCCGGACAAGCTCTTATTTGGGAAAAGGTAACAGGACAGAGAGTTTTGTATCCATTCTATAAGCATAAGATTTATTCTAAATGAGATTTGCCACACACGCATAGTCAAAATATGATTGAGAGTTCTTCTTCCTTCCTTCTAGGTTAGGAATATTTTCACCCACGAGTTTTATGACAGTTTGGCTGAATAAAACGTCATAGCTTCAATAACATTTAAAATTCCAAATTCCAAAGTTCACGATATCGGCCACCAAACTGCCATTGTTTTCGCGGAAATATGATATTATCAGAATTGTCGATAGTGGCCTAATAATGCCGGAAATTATTGTATTAGTTCATATTTGGGAATGCGAGTAAAATTAGATAACACAAATAGTAAAGAGGTAAAGTTCTCTGAAACTACTAAGCTGATTAATGAAAATATTTCAGTATAGAAAGGAACATTTTCCTTGAACGCTAAGCTATGCTTTTCGGGCATAGAAATGTGCGCGATGTCGTTTTTGACTGCGATCGAAGATAAAAGGAGTACCTTTTAAGACGTTTGTAAATCTGACAATCACAAAATGCTGATTTTCAGCATAGTTCGCATGAATCATTTTAGAAGTGTTTATTGTGGCCCAAAGTACTCCTTGTTCAGCAAAGATAAATTCAACAGCTATTTAAATCATAATTATATTACACGTATCTACGACAGTTTCACATAAAATGCAAGTTGTAGTAAGTAAATAGCTCCTAAACACAGTAATGATTCATTTCCTCTATAATTATATCCGCAGCGAGTTGAAATGACTTTTGGAGCACGTAATATTTATTGTGGCAACATTTTAAATAAATAAAACTTTATGCGCAGTGTTGGTTTAAAAGCGATTGTCCAATTTCAAGGACGGCCATTAAAAATATCGTTTTTTATCACGCATATTTTCAGGTGCGGATTTTTCTATATCGCATGTGTTTGTATGAAGGTTATGGTATGTTAACATTAGGTTATTTATTTGTTTTGCACCTGTCGATTGATATGGTTAGAACTCCATTTCAATTTAAACGTTTTTTGTTATTTTCGGTTTCTTTTGCTGTTTAGTCCTTTATTCATACTTGTCGGTATCTTATCGCGCAACGGCGTAGTATTATTTATATAGAATGCGATGCGTACGATGCGGAAGGTGGACGACTTGTTTGGTTTCTATATAAATAATATACGAATACGTCCGTTGCGTACGATACCGACAAGTGGACGCACATATTTGGACGCGACTATAATGAAGACTGCAGAAGATTGGCACCTCTTACGGTGACTCCAATGAGGGTTTTGAAATTTTTTTGGCGCCATATGCGTCTTCCAAACACGTCTTATTGTTTATTGAAATTCTGTTATATTGGAAGGTATTGATTTTATTATGGACTACGGTCAGAATAAGGTTTCCGAACTAAAAATTGAGCTAAGAGAGAGGGTGCAAAAGTCACTGGTACTAAGGAAAAGCTTGTTGAAAATTTTTTTAACACAATATGATTTCGTTTTTTTTATTTACTCAACCGCAATAGTAAAACAATAATGCAGTGCTTTAATTATAAAATAAAAAAAACACTAAAATCGTTCACTATTCATAGTAAAGATAAGCACTTTGACAGTTATTTGGACCTGACGACTCGGTGCTGCCACCTCGTGGACGCCATTTTACGAAACCCTCAGTCTAACTACTCATAATTTCGTCGCCACTTATGTCGACCGCAGCATTCTGTCATGCTATCCATAATAGTGGTTACAGGCCATTTACTAGTACTAAAAGTACTGCTTAAACAATGGAATTAAATCTTTATAAAGTGGCAGAACGAAAAACTCGTTTCATAATGAGTCTCTAGATGCTATAGGTAATTATGTAGGTACTTCATATCTATTGGTGTGGTTAGCAACGAAGACATTGATTGAATGAAGTGATCTGTTATTATTTTTGTCTGGAAGTTAATGACACGTTGCGTCATTTGTAGCATAGGTCAATAGAATTTCGGGACCGACGTAATGCGATCTTTGAATTATCCTGGTCAGTTTAGACATCAATTCTTATTGTGACGAAAACTGACGAAGGGTCGTCACAGTCGTCACCATCTGAATATCCTTTCCCAACTATGTTGAGCTCTGCTTTCATTCTAAATGGATGCAACTGAGTACCAGTGTTTTACATGGACGACTCTCTATCTGACCTCTCCTTAACTCAGTTTTCTGAGCAGTCCTTGGTAACACTGGGAGAGTGAGGAAGGGTAACGATTTAAATATTGAATCATCAACGGTTTCATAATGCAGCCTAGAATAATAGCTACGTGCTGATCACGAGATTATCAAGTCAGCAAGGTTTATAATACCTACAAGTAGAAGGTTATATGGTAAGCAGTCATTGGAACGACATAAATTCTGCTAAGAGCGAAAGTTTGTTATGAATGATGGATGGTCGCGGCTGGCTTGAGGATTATGAAGTTAAATTCACGGACTAAGGATTAAATGATATGGAATGATGCCCAGAGATAGTCAGAATAAGGTTGGGATAATTTGGGAATGGGCAATACGGCACAGTTTCACATACGGCCTTAGACTCTAAGGCATCGTATGCGCTTATGGCATGTATATCGCAAAACACATCCTATATTCCTACCTCCTCACTACGATTTCAACTTTTCAGTAAGATAGGAATGTAGGATGTGCTTTATGACGTCATCTTCCTAGGACGGCAATTAAAAATGGAGCAAAAATAGATTTTCGACGTTTGGCTTGGAAAACCACTCGGCTACATGTCAAAAATATGTTTCTTCTCAGCAAAACACATAGGAAGTAGTGAAGGGTGGGCGTTTTGGGGGCTGTCTTTTGTAAATTTCTGACGTTCAAAAAGTGCTGTCTTGCAGCCAAGTTTGAATAAATGATTTTTGATTTTGATTTTTTTTATTTTATGTCGTTAACAAGCGTGTCAAAACGATAATGGCTAGTTTGTAAGCGCTTTTAGGGGGAGGCCTATCATCCTACGTCGGACAAACGTCAATACCAAATAGATGACACATCAAAAATATTCATACCTCATACTGAAACAGGTAGAACTGAATCATAATGCTAGTATTATAACCACTTAAATAAACACCAAGCATTATGTACTTTAGACTTAAGCCATCTCGCTATAAAAGATAACAAAATGAACCAACATCGCTAAAGTAGGTATTCAAATTGATTCTATTGTATTGTAATGTGAATTCTAGCTGAGAACCTCTTGGCTTTTATATTCTTTAGTAGTTGAGCAATTGTGTAGTCAGGTGTTAGTCATTTTGTTAAGAATAGTGCTGATGGATTGACGCCTTTAAGTGTTCTCCTAATGGAACATGTTATAAGAATTTATGGTAGAATTTTGGACATCCATTTCTTTAAACTATCATAATAAAAGACATGGTGAAGGCATAAATATGACGATGTTCTTAGTGGTTTTCTAAATACATTGTGATATTTGTTTCACTTTAAAAAAAGTATGTTATAATGAAAATCGGCAACGAGTTATGCTGCACATATACCTATTGAGACTTTTTCTCACAAAGTCTGTTTTTACTTTCTATTTTCTAAGATATAAACAAATACATAAAAACTTTTAATTACTCTATTAGCAAAGATTTAGATAATACCACCGTATCATATAAAGCTTAAACATTATTTACAAAATAAAACCTCGTCATAAATATTAAAACTAATTTATATGTAAACATTGAATGGATATATCTTTATGTACATTACTGTATAATTTGTAATACATTAAATACTTTGTCTGAATAAATTATTTATTGATTTTACAACCGTATTTGCAGTATGAATTTTGTATTTTAAGACATTACTTGTTGGAAAATTATTTAGTGGTTGTAAATAAGTCTAACCAAGGGGTATTGGGTTGCCCGGGTAACTGGGTTGAGGAGGTCAGATAGGGCAGTCGCTCCTTGTAAAGCACTGGTACTCAGCTACATCCAGTTAGACTGGAAGCCGACCCCAACATTGTTGGAAAAAGGCTTGGATGATGATGGTTGTAAATATGTAAATTGCTCTTTAAAATAAGTGTACCGTGAATGTCAAGATGCAAGGTTAAACCTTTTGTTTAGAATTATGTATATCATAATATAATTTTTGGGAGTACTTTAAAAAGATGCTTATAAGTATGTACTTTGAGACTCATTTCTATGCCAGCCACTGCAGGTCATTTGGCAAATTACAACGCTCTGTCTTGATCTTACCTATAATGTAATTAGATTGTAAATTAAAATTTTATACAAACCAGGCCAAAATATGAGTCTATCTATAGTACTTAGTATTGTCGTCTGCTGAGCCTCTTCCCATTTTCATTGTATTAACTACTTACCTACCTTGATTTTTTTCAAAATTAGTGACAACGATGACATGCAAGTTTTAAATGATTTTTACTTGGATATGCAAACCATCTAATTTTATAACGTAAGTACGTAATTTAAAAACACAATCTAAGCAGGTAACCCATTCGCAAAGAGTTATGTTTATTACCTAGAGACCAAGGTTCAATAGGTCCGAATGACCTTCAATTATTTACTGAGATTAAGACGAGTGTACGTACTTCCTCGTTACAACTGTTTTAAAAACTTTAATCATGGAATTTAAGTAGTTTGCTTGCAATTATTTTTAAGTTTTTTTTTTACATAATTAAATTGGAGTCTTGTGTCAATGTTTTTAATTACCTATTTAGATGTGAATTGTTCAAATCATTTATTTTACTTAATTAGGTCTTAACCACAAGCACTTATGAAACTTAAAATTAAATATTAAATCATATTATGAAATTTAGTACCTAGTCCATTCCAGAAGAAGCTCCCTAGGGAAATAGATCCTGTTTACGTTGAAATATTTTTTGGTTTCCATAGTAACAAAGACAGCTCCTTAATACCAGAACTGATTTTTTGATACAGTAAACATATGAAGGAATTCATATCTTAAATATCTTATTAGATAATTGTAATTGGTAGAACAAAGAAAATATTTATTCTATGCATACCACAACTAATAGAGTACTTCCTGTGTAATAAGATTAAAATCACAGACAAACCTAGTTTATTTATAAAACCTTTTTGATCTAAAGTATTATTAGCGGCTAATAAAATGCTTTTGAGTGATATAATTTATATTTTGGCAGTTGTCCATCTATACAGTTCAATTGATTTTTGTTTTGATTAATAAAGTTTAACATTTCTATTCAACTGTAAAATTATAATTTAAGGTTCCCATTAATTTGCAATTTCCTGTCCTAGAATTTAAATATGAAATAACAGCTGATTCTACAAATATATTTTAAAATACTGATACAATTATTTCTAATAAGATTTAGATCAATATGGGGATGTGAAGGAGTGTAAACTGTATGAAATAAATCACTCAACCAATCTATGAATAAACACACATCCATTAGCTACATTAATATATCAAAAATTATTCTCAATGCCAACTCTTCGCGGTAGGAAAAAATAATACGGCTTCCCAACATATTGGTTGCTGATACAATGTACATTGCAAGCCAGCCTTCAACCAGGCGAGCAAACAGGTTTTATCGCACCACAGGCACTAATAAACCTTAATTACCTTCATAATAAACACTAATGCCGCCAAAATTACCAGAAAAATTGGGTGTCTTCGACAATAAAAAATAATCTATTTAAAAATTATACCACTGCCGCATACGTAAAACTTGGCACTGTCAACCCGCACCAAACATGTTTAACAACAAAAATATGCAATATACTTACGTAATACACTCTAAATAACAGTCAGAACACAAACATCACAGTAGTAATTGATTTTGGATATCGCCGATCAGATTTTTTTAACACACAAGATTCGCAAATATAAAGTAACACAGAGAATTTTTATTTACAATATATAATGGTGTTCACTTGTTACACGTACAATTTACAGTTCATTTTAGTAATAATTGATATAATTTAGAAAGAAACTCGTTAGTATGAAACACCATTTTGAAAGATTGAAGAAAAGATCGTCAAGGATTTTTCCCCTTCTTTCATGTCAACTGCTTGCGTCATTGCGGCAATTTGACGTTTGTAATACTGATGTTACCAGAGCTGGAATACATATTTCCAATATATGTTTTTACATGTTACAACAGCTGTTGTAATAAAAAAATCATAACGGTCACATAACGGTAACGGTAGAATTTTCAGGCTAGTTTGCACCAATTACAGAAAAATATTACGTCTGCAAAATGTCAAAATTTTAGATGGTCCATAAATGTTAAGAAAATAAAACATAAATGAATGCTAAATATGCGATAATAAAGAATTGAGTATTTAGTACTAAAATTACAACGAAAGTTATTTATAACTGTGATGCACGATGTACATGACAACAAAATTACAATGCTCCTCTGAAGAGGAAAATGTATTTTGTTATTTTAATGGAGAACGGTGGGGGGAAATGTTTGACATTATTTACAGTCTCATTCTGTCTCATATTTTTATAACTAGATTGAAATTAATCATAGTTAAGATTCATTTTCATGTAAGGTTGTGTAAATAAATAAATAAATAAAATAAATAATTTTCAAAAGTATCATCTCCGATGTAAGGGAACCCGTTTTATGATGGCAACATTATTTTTCCTCCATATTACAGAGGTTGCGTTCGTAAATTGATATTTTTGTGACAAAGTTGCGTTCACACAGCAATAATTTAAATGCCATGTAATTTAACGTTTTGCAACCAAGTAATGTAAGCTAATATTCTGTACTTGGTGTCTACACTGTAATTTTTCACTGGATCATTGAAATAATAAATTACTGCTACTCCTGCAGCGCCTTAGATAAGTAAAAGTGGTAGTATGGTCTAAAAATAAAAGTACCCATAATTTGTAATTTCGTGCTTCATTTTATTCAGAATACATTCGATGTACATACACCTTTTATTTTTTTTTAACGACGTCAAAAGTCATGTGTGAGTCCTCCGTTGTGAGTTAGCAGCTGTGAGGGAGTGTCAGACTCTTACTGACTAAAAACCGCCGTGTTCCGTCGTAGGCCTTTTATATACCGGGGCTACGGTAACTCTTTCAAACAATCGGGGCTGCGCGACAGACCTTGGCTCTGCTGGGCCCCGCTGGGGTTGCTGATATCTCCTTGAGGAGGGCGTGGAACAACGCGCGCCGTCGACACGGGTCTGTTGTCTTAAATAGACGCCTACGGTGGCCGGCAACCGTGGTGTCTACCTGGTTCAGCGCGGCGGCCGGGATGAGAGGTGCGAACTCTCTGGCGTTCCGCCGCCTCCTTCTCGAGCATGACTGCTTCGCAGAAGGAGGCGATGGCATTCCCTCTCGCCCCGGATCATGGCCTGAACCAGGGCCGGACGCGAGAGGTCGCCGCGGTCTAAAGCCTCGACGAGGACAACCTAAGGAGGCCCTTCTCACGCAGGGATTTATCTCCTAAATCGTGACATCGTGACTTAAGATTAGAAGATTTTACTCAAAGCTTTAAGGCTGATATAATGCTCGTTAACATCAAAAATACGTGCCCATAAGTGTGTAGATAAAGATGACCTTAAGTAATTTAGATGTTTTTAATGGTAGAATAAAGGAGGTCAGGGTCTGGGAAGGGCGTAGTAGAGTAAGAAATGGGGATATGAAGCTCCTACCATAAGTCGTTTAACATTAATTTTAATTTTTGTTTGCGATGTTGTTTTAGTGGTGCTGTAGTTCGCTTTGTAACAATGAAATAATTATTCAAATCGGTTCTCTAGTTCCGGAGCTTATTTGATTCAAAGAAACTGACAGTCTTTTTCCTCTTTATACAGCAGGGCGGTTGCCTTTTTATATCTTTTAGGAAAAATAAAACAAAAAGTTTTGTAGATAGAAACATTTACTAATACACTTATATATTGACGTTTTTTAACTGCCTCGTTGGTCTAGCTGTCGCAAGTGCGGCTGCTGAGCACGAGGTCTCGGGTTCGATTCCCGGGTCGGGCCGAAATCGCTTTGTGGGTTTTAGAAGACTTTCACAAAGCAGCCCGGAGCCTGGAAATTGGTGATTGATACACCCGTGCATCGGAGAGCACGTAAATGTCGGTCCTGCGCCTGATCTCTCTCCGGTCGTGTCGGATTGCCGTCCCATCGGGTTATGAGAGGGAAGGAATAGGGAGTGCACCTGTGTCTGCGCAAATGCTTGTGCACTATAATATGTCCTGCGCAATTGGCTGATCTCCATAAATGAGAACAGCCGCCGTAGCCGATAATCGGCTAGGAGGACATCATCATCATCATATTGACGTTTTGGGTAGGTACCTACTTACAAAACTAAATGAATAGGTAGTTATTATGCTTAGTGCTTAAATGCCTTAAAATACCTAATGACTTACAAAAACCTATTTCAACAGTGCTCACTATAATAATATCACTAGAACTAGTAGTTACTGGCTTTTCAATAAATAAGTAAGTATTTAGATTTTACCTAATGATAACATAAATTATACAATAATTACAATTAATTGAAATGTTATGCATGTATTTACAGATTATTCGATGGCCATAGGTCATTTTTTAAATTGGAAAATCATCAAATGTCCACTCCCTTTGTGGGTGCAGAAAAGGAGTGTCAGACTCTTACAGACTAAAACCCACCACGTTCCTTCTGGGGCCCAGACCAGACCAGGGCCACGGTAACTACCTACCGCGAACAATCCCGCAGCCACAGCAGTCTTTGGTCCTATGGAGGCCAACTGGCTGATCTTACGCAAAAAGTTGTGAAGCTAATCCACATTATTTTCCAACTATGTCCTATTTTTATACAATATGCAATACCATATCTATCATACATACAAGATCCATAATCATATTATTGTACAGTCAGCTTCAAAAGTAGCTGAACAAAACAAAATTTTCAAAACTGCTAAGCACCGTATCGTTGATAACTTACACGAGTATTATTTATCTACATATTTTTAAGGTTTTTGTTAAGTAAATTTTGTCTTTTTTGTTTTTGAGAAATGATGATTCATTACGCAGTTTTGAAAAGGCATATAAGGCAGTTTTTAAAATGTTTATTTGTTCAGCTACTTTTGACGCTGAGCGTACCTCCATAAATATTATCGAAATCCACATGTGTCATTTGACATACAAAACATGATACCCACATACTTATAAGAATTTAGATAGAAAAGTAGATTACGAAAATCTCTCCATACACAAGACTTTGAGGTAAACACATATTGTAAGAGAGATTGCTGCACGAAGGCCACTCTATCTCTATCTCTCTGTGTAATGCAAGAAAGAGAAAGGGCCTCTCCGCGAAACAATCTCTCTCGCACTGTGTTATAAGATGAGATTTCCCTAGAGCAGGTCTCTATTCTTTCCTATAATATATCTAAGCAGTTTTTCATCGTGGTTATATTGCAAATAAATGGATCAATACTCAAATCATATAAACAGGATATAAAAATACAGGTCCCCGAAATGTACAGACCATAACATACCACCTGAGACTACAGCGACATCTATATAAATAAGGATAGAGTCAGAATTTTTGAGCATTGCATCCTTTCCTCATCCTAAGACCCCCATAATCCGATACCATTTATTATTTCGCAACATGGGTCCGACCCCAATACGATAGTGCAATAGTAATCGGTTTTACTGGGACTCCGTTCGGTTTTTGTTGGGGTTCCCTAAATCCCAGTGGGATCATGATAGGCCGGGATATTTTGGTTAGAGGTAGCCATCGCATAAGAAATATTCAGGAAACTAGCAAACTTTATTTTTCTTCAAAGGGATAGTTTTTGTTTTTATTTTAAAACAGATAACTGAATTTGTGCTATTATTTTACGTATAGATTTCTATTTCATGTCCATTATTAATATTAGTTAGTCTCTTCCAGTATACATATTCTTCTTTCAATCCTTTTGCTCCTAAAAAGAAGGGATATTCCATAGAGGTAGCTAGATAATATATACCTCTTTCAGTCTTGTCTATGCCTATTCCCATAAAAATAGGTTCCATAGGAGAATTGCCATAACAATCAGAGTCTCTGGCTTGCTGGATATCTCTACACTTAATAGCTACGAACTTCTTAGGGTTCTTCAAAGCCGAGACCCATAAGGGGAGGACTCTGAAGTGACTGCAAGTTGTAGTGCATGGGTAGAGGCTGATATCCGAAGGCTGATACTCTCCCCCATTCACGTAGATGTCGACATGTCCCATAGGAGTAGCCATGCCATAACCATCGATATTCGTGTGAATAACTTGAACAAAATCTGCGTCGCCAGCATCAAGCCTGTGTTTTGGTCCTAAGTTCCGAAAGCAAGGACCAGATGGTTCTAAAGCAGAGATGGTAGATATATTTCGACCTGTCATGGTTTGGAAGTGTTTGGCTACGAAGCTGGCTGTGTGGCAGCCTAGGCTGAAACCTAGGAGTTCCAGTTTGCTTGGGTCAAGTCCGTACTCCATGAGTTGGACTAGAATTTCAGCTACGTGCTTGCCTACAGGTCTCATGAGGCGTGTTGCTCTGAAATAAACAGTGTAAGAGATCATTAAAACAATGTATTAAAAATATTTAAGGATCAACTGTTTTATTACTTAGGGCATTCGAGTTCATCTCATAACTTTATGCGCTCGTTAGACGATCTATTAAACTGTGCAATATGACGTATTGTGCAATTGACCACGGCGTCCAATATTGAAGACGGCACGCTGATTTTGACCATAAAAAAATTCTTAGTTAGGTAGGGGCAGCCTTAGTTAAATACAAGAAATTATTCATAAGCAAGTTTCCTCTAGATTAGTCTAGATACAAGATACTTACAAATGATAGTGGACAGTAGCAAATCTCTGGTTGTCAACCAGAATGACGTTATACCCTCTGTCCTCGTACTCATTGGCGAACATCGCTGATATAGGCAGGTTGGGGCTGTCCAGGTAGCCTATAGCTACTATCAGCGTTCTCCTGGAAATAATCAAAAGGCTTCATTTACTAATGGACCAGATTCCTAGTTATAGAGCCGGGGTAGTTCTAAATTATAATGATATTATTTAGTTCTTGGATGCGTTGAAACCAAGTGCTCGTTCTAGGCCCAATTTGATTATTTTAGAGAAAACAATGATTTTATTTTATTTTAAAAGGTCTGTGATAATATAATCATCTGCGTTTGTGAACATTAAAATAATTTGTCAGGGAAATAATAGAAACAATGTTCTTCTTCTAGTTCATTAGTATTTGTTTGAGGTAAACGCACCCTTGGATCAGTAACTCTAGAAAGCTACTAGTCTGAGCCCCTTTTAACACTTCAAAAAGTTAAACAGTTAATGAACTGTTCCAATATCACATATTTAGAATATAAGTCACTATTTAAACTTCCTAAAACCATATAGATCCACCATATAGATCATATACACAAAGTTTCAGCCTTTATAAAATAAAAATGGCATTCGCTGGCTCTTGGCCAATACCTACTTATCAAAATTGACCCTGGGATCCTTGGCGATACCCCTGGCGTTCCAAAAGTTGTACTTCTGTCTGGTCCGTCCGTTGCCCTGGACCACGAAGGACAAGTACTTCAGCTGACCCTTGGGGATCAAGGCTGGTTTGGTGGAGCCAGGACCTGGGAAGCAAAAGAGCTGGATGATGAATGATGTACTAGGTTGTAAGTGGTTTCTTCTTTGTTTTAGAAGAGACTTGATCTGTATAGGATAGGTGAAAAGGTTGATAATTTTATCTAATGCGATTGATATAGGTACTTGCCATCATTTTTGCATTTCGTAAAAGTACCTAAGGATTAGTAATTGCATTATAGTGACTGTCTTTTTATTGGTTTCTTGGTATTTTATCTGTAGCCTTAAATAAAAAAGAAATGATTGAATAAACACATAGGTAAGTATTAAGTATTAGCAATGATATTGTTTCTTGAATAAACGCTTTTTCATTTCATCCAAATTAATTGTTGATTGCACAATGTAGTCTTTAATATAGGGCATGGATTTAGTACGATCTGCGATCTTTGCTTAAATCCAGAGCCAAATCATGGTTGCAGTACCTGCCGATGTAAAATTATCTAAGCTTTATTTTCGCCGTACTAAGAAGATTGGTGTTATTAAAAACTAGCGCGTTACCGCATTCATGTTTCCACATAAGAACAGCTTGAGGAATGAAATCGCAGGAACATTCCAGTTACCTAAGATAAGCGTAAACACTTAGGTTGGTTACAATTATCTTCGTAATGCTTAGCTGGTAAAGTAAGGTATGAAAGGGACCTCAGTTTGTTTGTTTGTGGATGTTGTTTCAATGAGGTAGGTAGGTACATTGGTTCCCCGTTACCTTTGCTTCCCGTACCATAATATTTGCGTATTACATGTCCATTGTAGCTTTCATCCGAATCGGATGTGACTTTTTTTTAAGTTGTGTCTGTGTCACATAAGAGCAAAGTTTTTGCAACTCGTGCAATAACTCTACACTCGGAGCAGACAATAAGCTCACTTGTAACACAAATAGGTAACTATTTCCTGATTATTTATTATCAGTTTTTTTACGTCTGGAACGTCTTTTCTTTATGTCTGGAACTTCACCTTCTGCAATAAAACCTACCCAGTTGTTATATAGTAGGTATAAAACCTATCTAGCACAATGGTAGCGGAAGACATCTGAATAACGAGTGACATTACACTGGTTTGCTTGCATCACAGAAATTTCTTCGTTCCGCGACGTCGTCTAACTGGGAGTGAAGATTTAGTTTAAGCAACGAAATAAGTACATGTAGGTAGGTACATACAGGTCAAAAGTACTGACAGAATGAATTTCTTGAAATTGATTTAGTAAGACAATTATGTGTTTTTTATTACTAGTAACTACCAGTGGATTACCTGCGTCCCGTGGGAATTAATCGGCGGACCAGGATAAAAACCTATATTATACAAAGCCTTCTTCAATCAATAGGTATCTAACACTGACTATTACAAATCTGTCTACTAGTTCTGGGGATTAGCACGTTGGTTCAAGCAAAACGAACTTCTTAGCTTTTTGTAACTTTGCTGAAGATTGATTAATTTATTCCTTGTCTAGAACTAGCCTTAAACCTATCCTTGAAAATAACTATAAATTAAAGACATTTTTACGACTGCCTTGTTACAAATCTCTGACATTGATTGATAGCGAATCTTCAAAATCTCCTAAATGGTCCAATTTTCCTGTTTTTCGAAAAATGAGGTCAATGCCATTGTTAATTTATGATTAGAATACTGATAACAATGCCAGCTATTGTTTTAGTGAGGTTTGTTATTGATTGTTTTTTTTATTTATTTAAGGACCTTCCTTAAATGTCGACAAAAGGAATCCTTACTAATCCTTATTTGCATTAAAAATGCGAAGACATTCAGGTTGAATCACCTTAACAACTACTGATTCGAAATCTTTTGTTATTGGACAGTCTCTATCAGACGGGGCTAATAAGTTACTTTTTATCCAGGCGACCTAGCTCCCACGGGATGCTGGTAGAAACTAGTAACTTAAATAATCGATAAAATACTTTAATTCGATGTTCTTACCTAGTGTTTTGTCATGTCATGGCAAACGAAGATATATAAGATAAACATGTACATATATTCTTTATGTTTTTTTTTCTTTAAACATTTTTATTTTATTTTACTGTAACCTCTTTTGTGCCAAGTAACAAAGTTTCTTTAGTAGTAAATCTATCAAGGCTTCTCTCGTATCGTAAATCGATATATGCACGACGATAGTAGTCTCGATAGCTAGGTTACAAAGTGAGAGGTAAATCAATCTACTGTCGATAGATAGGCACTTCCTTGCAGCTATTAGTGCGCGAAAGATACGGGCTCAGTAATATTACCTATAATGTCTAGAATTATCTTAGACTAAATAGATTTTCATGAGACGGTTTGAAAGATTCTCAAACATCTTGCATCAAGTCTCTTCCAAATATTAAGGTACCAATAAATTTTTTGGCATGTAGGCTGTTGTCAGACCTAAAAAAAACTAGCACCGTATGATTTGTTTTGCTTTCGGGGCAAAAGAGTAGACTGATCTGTTAGGTTACTTTCAACACCAGAGAAGTCTTGAGTGCGATGCCGGCCTTTTGAGAAAGAGAGATAGATACAGTCTGTCCATGATGTTTTAAAGGGCTTATGTATTGGTAAATACCAGAGGCCAGCATCAAAAAATATAGGTACCTAATATATACCCAATTTTCTTCGTAAATCTTCCTGATATCGTCTAACGCAAATATATTGGCATACATCCAATCATTGTGTATTGATTGACCAAACTTTTATCCTATATGGCACCGGGATTTTATGGTCGACATAACCTTGTGGATCAGCCAAGTAATATTCACTTATAATACCACAAGAGCTTTAAAATTATCGGGTATTTTCCGATAGGTTCGTTGCAAACAAATGAAGGAGTCAAGTTTTTCAGGTTAAAAAATCACGAGCGCGAAGCGCGAGTGATTTTTCCTGAAAAACTTGACGACTTTATTTGTTTGCAGGGAACCTTGAGGGAAATGCCAGATAATTATGAAGCTCGTGTGGTATTCGAGAGATTTTTCCGTCCCAAATGTCGGCCACAACCTGTCAGTTTGACGTAGCAACGACCAGAGAAAATATTCAAAAAATTTTCAGTATAATACCATGTAGGTTGTACCACGTGACGTCGAATGGTGCAATTCTATTGGTCGATATTTGGGTCGGAAAAATAATCAATGGTAATCAAAGTCACTGTTAGAAATTAATTTAACAATAAATTGTTGTAAAGAAATTATTCTACAGTTTATATTAATAGACCTTTTCACGCACGGTCGGTTAGCCCCATGGTAAGTTATTAATTAACTTGTGTTATGGGTGCTAACACAACTGATAAATGCGCCATCGAGGTTGTCAAAATTTGTGGTATTGTGTATGAGAGTAACACGCAGCTTGACGTTTTTTCAAAAAGCTCTTATGCATTTCTAAGGCACCATGGCCATAGATTCCTAAATAGAATACCTAGTTACTATACTATACTCCATATACCTATCTATATGGTAAATCCATTTGATGAACCAATTTGAATTCGGTTTATTCAGTTGAAAGCGATATTTCTTAGACACGGTACATCAAAATTTGCCCAGCTATTCTAAGGTTATTCGCTAATTTTATCTGCTAATGTGATTAATCGCTAAATCTTAACCGGGATGAGAAAGTGACAGCACTCTGTGTACAAGGATAACTGCTCAGACACTTACCTTGAAGATGATAGTAAAAGTTACTTAGGTATATCTTACTTAATTATTGACATTTTGTTCGTAATTAAAATTCCGCCTTTATTCCTGTCGTATGAATGTAATTAATTTATAGATGTTATGTCTGACTACATTATACCTAAATTGTTTGACTATAATAAATCAAACAAAAAGTTAAATTTTTATGCAGCCGTTGAAAAAATGCTAAACCTGACATAGAATATTTATTTTAATCGTTGGCTATATTCGGAAACAAATACTTGCTAATAATTTATTTCTGAATCGGACTGGGACATCTAGTATTTCCGTATCTACCTACAGATAAAGATATACAGGTACAATCATCTAATCTTAAATTCTTAATTTATTTTGAGATTGGTTAAAAGTAAAAATAGGTACCTACGCAAAGTCTCAATCAAGCTTTAAATCACGTTTCTTGCAAATTGTTTTAAAAATCGTCGATGTTCTTTCTGCATTTTTTTGCTTTTTGTAGGTAAGTACATTGTCCGAAAATGTATAATATAATCTGCATTAAAGGTAAATAAAAGCTTGTAAAATGGGGGCAAATCTCAAGTTCAATACCAAGAGCGATAGCAAGGGCAATGTATTCATTCATTCATCATGCATGATCATGTGATGGCAAATTTAATGGAAACGAGAAACGAATAATAAATAAGAGGAAGATTTACAAAAAACCAACATGAAAATGCTATTTCAATAAAAGATTATATTTTAAAAAAACATACATATTGACATCAATCCGGCCGGAAATCCGTAATCTCCTTTCTTGTCCTGCTCATGGCTCCACGCCATAGACGGACAAGAAACCATAAACAAGGAAACACTCGTAAATAACACAACTTTTAACATTTTCACTAATAAAATTCACTATAAAACAGTCCTAAATAATTAAATTATTAACAAAATTGAGCTACGAACGTTTTGAGTAATACTTTCTTGTATTTTTTTATGAGAATTAAAAAAACTTTATGATTCATAATAATTTTGGCGCGTAATGTTTTTTTTTTTAAGGTCGGTTGTCTATTGCAGCGGCTGCGCGCGTATACAGCCTCTTTAGTACTGGCAGGTTTGTTTTCAAGCGGTAAGGATGGCGGCGGTGTTGTGAAAAACATGCATTCTTTAAGTTTAAGATAATCTCTTGGATAAAATGGCTCGCCCTTCATTCTTCAATGCACGTAGGGAAGTTTTATTATTTCTGTAGATACTTGTTTATCTTGCTATACGTAAATTCATTGTGAAAATCATAAAGGCGTCGGGATAAATGGAGTTTTTGGGAAAACAATGGGTGATGATAATCAAAATATTGGGTATTCAGTCATTTGTTTGCAGTTCAGTTTCGTTGTTGATTATCTGAAACGTTTTCAAATCGGTTCTGGTTTGGATTCAGTGGATAAGTCGACTTGCGGAGTGGGAAAAACTAGAGTGTAAAAAGCTTTTTCTAGAAATAAATGTCAAGCCAAGTTCCTCCATATCTATATTTCATACTAGCCGTTTTCCCGCGGTTTCGGGATAAAATATAGCCTATATTACTTGCAGATAATATAGCTTTCTAATGGTGAAAGAATATTTAAAATCAGTCCAGTAGTTTTTAAGTTTATCCATTACAAACAAACAAACAAAGTTTTCCTCTCTATTAGTATAGATAATAATAAAGAGGAAATATTTTTTTGTTTATAGCCTAAAGGCTCCGAAACTACTAAACCGATTTGAAAAATTCTGTCACAGTTGGAAAGCTACACTCTTCCCAAGTACCATAGGCTATATTTTATCTCTTTACGGGCAGTACCTAGTTCCCACAGGACGCGGGTGAAACCGCGAGAAAATGGCTAGTAATTAATAAAGTCATATGCCCACTATATAATATGGTAACTTAACTAAATACATTAGATTTACGAGATGCATCGATTACTGCGTTCGGTGAACGTTGTTGCATTGTTGCACAAGATGCAACTTTGAGTCTAGTTTAAAAGGTTGCGGGTTAAGCATTTGTGAAATTAGATTAAATTAATATCTGTGTTGCAAGTATCTTTAGACTGGTTAAATCCTTCTGATAATTCTATCGGATATCTAAACGATTTTTTTCAGCCATTCTCGAAGCTGATTAGCCAACTCACTCTCACGGAGCTATGGGACGGCAGTCCGACATAACTGGAGAGAGATCACAAGCAGGACCGACACCTTAACACGTTCTCCCAGGTGTATTAAACCAACACTAATATACAGATTCCGTATATTGCCTGCTTTCTGTAAGCTTCTTAAAACCTGTTAAGCAATTTCGAACCGAACCCCACGCACCACTGTCATACGGGATACCACTGTCTTTTTAATTCTGTCTACCTCCTAGACCTTATAATACGTCAGATTTTTTAGTAATTGATAGGATTAAGAATCTGGGTATTTTGATGACAATCGTACCTATAAATCTTGTTCTCATAATTAATTGTGAATGTGTAGGCATAAATTTAGTCAGAACGCATGTTGAATATCTACATAAATTAAAAACATTTTTGTTTAGGTGTCATTTATTTACAGAATATATCTACATTATAAATAATACTTATACTAACCATTTATATTATTGTATGCTTTAAAACACCCTCAATAGGTAAGTGGAATTTTATCAGCTAATAGCCTCATTTTGTACGTCATAGTATGCCACTCATCCTCCGAGATCCTCCGCTGATGAGAAGTAGTAAGCCATTGTAATGAGAAGTAGGGGTAACTGAGTAACCTATGACATCTGAACTAAATATAAGTACAATAATAATCCAAAAGACAGCCCCAAAATTATACAGATCAAGAGGGGTTTACTTAGTTTGCAATTCCTCTTCTTTGCAATTAAGTTTTTTGTCATTATCAAACTATTATGAGTCATCATAAGCATTAACGATATCGTCTCCACTACTTTTAACTACACCTACGGCCACAAAGGTTTAGCATGTTGACAGTCTTCACAGGTTTCCACCGCCTTGACCTTACAAATTCCCCCTTTGCAGGGATACTCCCCCTTCCGAGGGTACTGCTGAGGCTTGTCAGGAGTGATCCAGGGTTTGTTCAGCTTGTTTAGCATGGATAGCTCGTATTCTTGGATGTTGGAAGGCGCTGCTGATGACAAGTGGTAAGCCATTGTGATGATGAGAAGGGGTAGCTGGAAAATAAGAAAAGTAAAACATAAGAAAAAAAACCGGCCAAGTGCGAGTTGGACGCGCGCACGAAGGGTTCCGTACCAGAGCAAAAAAGAGGAAATTATCACGTTTGTTGTATGGGAGCCCCCCCAAAATATTTATTTTATTCTCGTTTTCAGTATTTGTTGTTATAGCGGCAACAGAAATACATCATCTGTAAAAATTTCAACTCTCTAACTATCACGGTTCATGAGATACAGCCTGGTGACAGACGGACGGACGGACAGAGGAGCGAAAACAGTAGAGTCTCGTTTTACCCTTTGGGTGCGGAACCCTAAAAACAGCATCTAAAAAATGTGGGGAAAAGAAATGATACCCGGAGTCGGTTCCGGTCAGTGGGTCAGGGTCAGGGTCAGTGTTTTTTTTTTTATTTTTGAAAATTTTAATTCTAATTTCAAACTTCTACAAAATATATTTGGAAATGGAACCTTTTTTTCAAGCGCGGGCCATTCGACCTTTTGAACATTATTGCAAACAATATCGTTTGTATATAGACTTTTCTTGTAAAAGTAAAGGTAAGTACGATAATTTTTTGTTTACTACTTTTCGTGATTCAACTAAGTAAATATGTGGAATTCTGTTATCTTCTGAATAATGCTAAAAAGTGTAATGAATTAGGCTTGATCAGTGAATAAACATGACCGTGTTATAGATAATTCCAAATTCAACGTAAGTAACTTTAGCTATCGACATCGCCTCTGTTTTCCGACACAGTTTTTAGGTCTTTTATCAAAAGATATTACCAGTGGCTTACATGGGTGAATTACCTGCCCAACACCAAACCCCTTCTTGTTTAGATTGGCTGACATAAATGGTTACCCATTCACGGGTTTACCGCTGTTTTACCGATGACCGAGAGACAGACAGATTTCCCTACATCGTCCTCCGAGCCTTTTTCCCAAACTATATTGGGGTCGGCTTCCAGTCTAACCGGATGTAGCTGTGTAGACAGATTTCCCTACATTCCCACAAAATTTAGAAGAATGTCTTCGGTCATACGCGAAATTCTGCCATCGATTTAAAATGAAGATTCCCATGAAAACGAAACTATTGAATATAATGAATACTGACTAACATGACATACACACGACAATATGTTTCTTTAGCTAGTTTCCATCATTGACAGTATTGTCCATTGAATTTTAATGGGCTGCCGAATTAATCAAGAGTTAATTAAACTTTTTGTTATAAGAACTTTAGGATTCTCTACACATTAACGATTACAATCAATTGAAATAAGTAGGTAATATTAAAGTCGAACTATGAGAATCCATTTTTAGTTGGTACCTTACCTAAGCTGCATAAGTTGGTACCTCTTCTTCTTTCTTCCTCCTACCCTGTTCCCAATTTTATTTGGGGTCGGCGCAATATGTCTCGCACTCGTCATACTGACACTCATTCCCTTCCTATTCATGACATCTTTCAGGCAATCCATCCATCTTTTCTGAGGTCTTCCTCTTCCTCTCCATCCATCTACACTACATTCATACTTAGCACACACTTTGTTGCATGCGTATTACGTATCATCCCTCCTGACTACATGCTCATACCATGTACCTACAGTGTACATGTACCCATAGGTTCCTAATAAGTAAGTTGTTAAAATCTGTACCTACGCAGAAACTCAACAAGTTGTCTCACGTGGAATTGCAATAACAACTGATATTAAACTAACAGCCGTGGACACAATAATAAAGTACTGAACTCACATCTCGAACAGTAAGAACATGGCCTATCTATTCGTCGAAATAACAACATACATCTGCCAATTACCCAATGAGAAATTCAATAACACACAATCAAAACATAACCTTACACAGAAAACCAACACTTCGCTCGATAAAAACATACTAAAATACACAATTTTCTTCACAAAATCAACAAATGAAACTCACCAACAACTTCATGGCGGCTTCTGTATAGGATTTGACAATGTTTTTACTCCGGTTTTGCTTATAAACTCTCAATAACCGCACCACGTCCCAGATTGAGTGTTTGTTCATCAGCTGTGAGACCCGTTATCTGGCTTGGTATAAAAACTGTGTGATAAAGGTCTATGCTTATTAACGATTTATTTACGGGTATTAAAAAACAATAGTATCATACCTACATATACCATACAAATTAAATACGTTAAGCTACTGTCGATTAACACAATGAAAAAATAAAATACACCAAAAAAATAATTCAAACCTAAAAAAAAATACCTACAGTACAAATGTGCGAGAATATATTATATTACCTCTACATATATACATCTACAGCCAGTCATTACAAACAACGGAAATTCTCCCTTGAAAATTGTCAGTTGTCAACAATATTTTATTTTTGCTTTTTTCGAGAGCACGTTAATGTTGGTCCTGCGCTTGATCTCTTTCCGGTCGTGTCGGATTGCCGCATGCCGTCCCATCGGGTTATGAGAGTGAAGGAATATCGAGTGCACTTGTGTCTGCACAAATGCTCGTGAACTATAATATGTCCTACACAGTCTAGATTTTATTCCGGTATGGGCAGTAGTTCCCACGGGACGCGGGTGAAACCGTGGGCAAACGGCTAGTACCCTATAGAACCTTAATAAGCATACAGTTAATTAACAATTATACACGTTCTCTAGAATAGAAGCCATAGCCGTGGCCAAGATTATTTGAATTAGTTCAGCCGTTGCTTGTGGAAGTAACTAATAAGGGCCTGGGAATTCTTGTACAACATATTTGGCTTAATATCTACGTTTACTTTTACCTACTAATCCAAAACTACTAAACTTAGATGTAGCCTGAGAGAGCACATTCTTACGGTTTATCCAGAAGCAGGGAATATATACATTATGTACATACAGGTACATAGTTCCCATAAGACACGATTGGAACCAAAGAAAACCAAAAATACAAAAGCTTTAGTAAAATCCACATGAAAATAGGTTCATTCGTTTTTTGACATAGTGACAAACATACAGATAGAAAAAATTGTTTTTAACCGCCTTCAAAAAAGGAGGTTTTCAGTATACCTGTTTGTTGAATGTATGTATGTTTGTCCGCGATTATCTCGTTATATTATGTTGAACATTTCCACAATGTGATCACATCCTAATCTGAAACATCGACATAATGAATGAATGAGTCACATTAATATCACAGTTTCACAAAGCCGCTGGTGTAGGAGTTATGTACATAACAACGTATAGTAAACATATAAATATGTTTACATACATAATGTGTGTCAAATGATTCACTACACAGCCCACTATGTCAAAGTTTATTGACTTTTAGTCGGCCAAAACAACTTGGCGAAATCGAAGTTATCCGATGACTGCCTACTCTGCCTAGTAAATAAGTTTGTTCTTAAAAACTATTGCACAGTTAAAAAAGTAATTGCTGGCTTCCACTACACTCATAGCAGGAGGGGTCATTTGATGTTTTTCCACAAAAAGGGTCGTTTAGTTATTTTCGACATTTTGTAACTTTTTTTTTTATCTCTGAGTTGTGACCACTAGCACTCAAGCAAAGAGTAAACTTGTGTTATGTGTGCCAGACTTTTTGAATTTATCCAAACTTGAAACAGTTTGTTTTGATATATTCTAAGAAGCTCGTAAACCAAATACAAAGATAAAGATACTTTATTTTGTAAAACATGGTACAAAGCATAGGTGTTATAAGTAGTATCAACTCATGTTTTGCCTAATGATGGCGTACAAAAATTTTATATGGTTCTTACGCTAGCTTGTTACATGTCTATCCATTACACGATTAGGAACAACGGCTAAGTCGAAAAAGACATAAGCTGGTACATAAGGAAATTGGTAGGTGCAGGATAATCTTGTACATGAAAAGTAGTTTCTTCAGTTTAGGACCAGAACTAATTATAACTATGAAGGACCAGGAGTAAAATTCGTAGAAGGGCAAGAGGATGATGATAGAACTAACGATGAAGTTAACTATACTTAGGATGATTATAGCGTAGGTATGTATTTTCCGAGGCGCCATGGTGACTTATGGAAATTTCACAGGACATGGCGAAATATAATGTTTATGTCGCTGTGTTATGTATGTTTGGTTATTTTCCATGCAATGCCTTATCGTGGCTAAAAATGTCGGTTCCATAATTTCTATCCAACACCATTTGCTATGCAAATAATCATCATCATCATCTCAGCCATAGGACGTCCACTGCTGAACATAGGCCTCCCCGTTAGATCTCCACAGATACCTGTTGGAGGCGACCTGCATCCAGCGTCTTCCGGCAAATAACAATAAAAATATTGAATTCTATTTATATTGTGGGGCCTCCAAGAGTTCTAAAAGAAACGGGAACGAACAAGGATGGAATCTGAAAACGAATTTGATTTCTTCGCTCACAGAGAAAGAAATAAGTATGTACTTAAAAAATTCCATCATCCAGTTACACTTACACTAGTGTAAAGTCTTTTGTCACAGCCCGCTATCAAAGTGACGATCGCTAACACATCTTGCGACATCCCTCGTTACTCAGGTAGGTACGTTGCAATATCATCACGCTAGTTATTTTTAACGTAACGCCCATTACGTGGCCAAGGTCGAGCGATTATAGGGTTAAGTGCGTCTACAGTTTTCAAAAAATGTGTAAAGAAATTGTAGGTAATAATGTTGTTTTATGTGTTTTACAAAAGGTCAAAATTGTTTGGTTGAAAGTGTTACGTTGAAGTTTTTTTATATACCTTTCGGTGTGCTACGGCACTTGCACTTTCAATATCAAGAGATCTTCTTCTTCCTGGCCATGTTTCTAATTTAATTGAGGTCTGGGAATATGTTTTCTCGTTATACGTTCACTCCCTTCTTAGTCATGTCATCTCAGTCAATTTCATCATTCCTTCGGTTTTGCTCTCCCTCTCCATCCATTTGCACTCTTCAGTCCCAGATGACAACGGTTCAAATGTCCGAGTCTTTCATACATGTACTGTACTGTAGCAGCTTTTTTATCGTCCCACTGCTGGGCTGCGGCCTCCTCTCACTCGGAGAAGGATTGAGCATTAATCATCTCGCTTGCTCAATGCGGGTTGATGATTTCATTTTGGTGAATAGTCCAGGTTTCCTCAAGATGCTTTTCCTTCACCTTTTTTTCAGCCATTGGTGTCCAAGATATACTTAGACAGTACATCATACATATTAATGGTATAAATCTGCATTTTGTAAGTAAGTAGGAAGTATGTTTGTAGGAAAGCAACGTGTTTGGGAAATAGTGTAAGGTGGGCAGACAGTGATGACGATTTCAAAAGAAAATAAAGACCTTTGATAAGTAGGTATACTTAAAGCTATGATTTATTAAATCTATGATAATTAAGTAGGTACATATAATTCTATTAACATAGGTACACATACATATAATTCATAATTCTATTAAAATCAAAATGTTATTGAAAATAATCTCCAGGCCTATGTTACACAATTTATTTATAAAATCCGCGATATTTGCGAACGAGCTTATCGCTGATAGATTTAATTAATTAAAATTATCAATTTGATTATTAAAAGTTTCAAATACTAACTATAACTTAAATTAGTAAAAATACTACTAATTATTATTGTGAATTTTATCTAATTAAAACCAAATGTTAGATTGGCATAGTAAGGGTCTATGCTCACTAAAAAGAAAAAAAATTCAGTTTGAGATTAGTAGTTCTTTTGGAATTTTATTAGTTTAAGAATACCTACCAGATTTGTGCAAGATTGATATTATTCTATAAGCTCACCTGATTTCATACTTAAAACCTTGTTTAATCCTTAAATTGCTCGCGGGAGGACCTAATGAGCGCATCCGGCGTGCTCTCACTGTGCCGGCATACTGGGCTGACATAGGGCAGTCTCATTGTAAGACATGTCATCGACACGAAAGAAGAAGAATCCTTCAATAAAATGCTTAGTACCTACTTATAAGCTTTCACTTTCATATCTACAATAGCATGACACATGAATATGCTTTGCTATTGCTATCATATTATTAACATCCGTTGGAAATATTGGTAAGTATTTTGGTTTACTTTCTCTGAAATTGCTGTTCCCAGAACAATAATATTACCTACATTAAGCAGTAGGTATAAGCCCTTTCAAAAAAAATCTGTGTGTACGAGTCCTAATTTGCAATTTGTCCCTATAAATACAGAAATTTCGCAATAATTGTGTCAGTACATCATAGTCATTCAAGATGGCGGCCATTCCCGCCACTTTAGTTTTATTTTTATACATCACTTTGGCATCAGGGTACACACTTTTGCGTAAGTCAAACTTGCTGTTGCTTATTTCATCATCCTCCGAGCCTTTTTCCCAACTTTTCTGTTGCTTATTTTCTGCCCTATTTCAATTCGATTGTAGGTATTAAGGTGCCACTGTTTAATTTCTGCCTGTTTCCATCATCACTCTTTTCTCCTTAGTATAATCGAATTTGGGATCGGCGCAGCATGTATTTTTCTTCCATACTCCTGTTAGACTTCATCTCGAAAGTAACATATAATTTAATTCAGACATCAATATTTGTTTTACTTCATAGTATACGCACATTAATACTCATTTCGAAATTTAATGTACATATTATCGTATTAAACAACAACCGTACTAAACTTAACTACTAAAGCGCACCAAAAAATTGGTCCTCATCGCTTTTACCCATTTGAATCCGTATCGTCTTTCACTAAATCCGTCGTTTGGTCATCCCCTTCCTGGTCATTCATCATTTTCCTAACCATGGTTGTTTTCGTCGTTTATTTAATGTAGTTTTTTTTTCCTACAGGTGAAGATGACGATAACGAGATAGTATGGCCATCAGAATACCATTTCAAAGGAGAAAAACTGAACTTAAAGTCATCGCTCAAGGAAACCTTCGAAGTATGGTAAGGTTTCAACTTATTACCAGTAAAAAAAATACCTAGATCCATATTTAAACAAAAATCTTCAGTTTTGTTTTTATTGTACAAAAATATTATAGCTTTACGATATTTCTATCTTTATTGCTTACATAGGGACTTTCTATGATACCCCGTCCGGACTACGGGGAAAAGATAAGCCAAGCTGACGTGTTTTTTAATACTGGGTATTAATTGCCACTAACATAAGTTCAATGAAAAGAAAAAATAACACACACACAAATAAATTGCTTTAATATGTAATTCATGAGCACCAAATACAACACCTTACTTATGTTATAAACCCTTCTTCCCCCCAACAGGTACAGCGCCGAACTGAACCGCTCCCGCGTCGACTTCCAAAACGGCAACGTTAAGAAGTACTACTACGGTGACACTGGACATGCTTTCGTGGTAAGAATACATGAATAGCTCATCATCATCAGCCTTTTTATCGTCCCTCTGTTAGGCACAGACCTCTCGTCAAAGTAGATTGATACAGTATTTGTTAAGGTCAATTTTACAAAAGATTGCCCATAAAACACTCGCCGTTCCTATGTGTTTTTGTTGGGAAGAAGAAATGGTGATATAAACTTCCCAGCAACACAAAATTTACTACTGGTATAGGCTCAGGCTCACCGACAGTAAAAGCGTCAGTTTTCTTAAGACAACTGATTACAATGAATTGTCGCGTTCACTTTTCAAGTAAGCAGTTGTTTAGAAAACCGGCCGTTTATCTTGTAGGCGAACTTGGGCACGGTAAAGCTTGGGTCCTGGTTCGTTTTGAAAAGATTTTTTAATAATCTCTAGCTAATAAATAGTTAAGCAGCAACAATATTTCTAGATCCACCCGATCACCACGGAGGAGGTGACCAATGAGGAGGTGTGTCTCGTCAGGCCTGATGTGGATGAGCAGATTGACTTCCTTCCCGACGTCTCCGAACTTACATACACAGGTATGACGCTGTACGCTTATTGGCCCTATTTTGTTACAATTGCATAAATCCTTTGAGCCATATCCTCACTATAGTGCGAAGTAAGTCTGCTTGTCTGTCGTGCTACTGCGCTAAAACTTCTGAACTGACTAAATAATCTAAAGATGGTAATTTTTTTCTCGCTGTGGGAAGTAGTTCCCTCGGGCAGCATGGGGACTACTAAAACGCGGACAAATTTCTTTCTCTTGATTATTTCTTGTACTCCTGAAAGTTAACAGTAGTTTCCATTAAAATGCAATTCATACACTCACATTTTGACTAAGTTCCATCCCTTACATACCTTTACATTTATTTATGGTGTTATTTTGTTTCCAGGTCAAACCATGACTCTTTACGATAAAGTAGTAGACGTATGGTCCAGTACTGAAGAATACGAAGAGAAGGTGCTTCGGGAGACCACTCTCTACGTGTTCAAGACTGATGCAGGCATCGATCTGCCTGTGCAGTAAGTTTCAACCTTATCCTCGTTGTTATAAAGTTCAAAATAGAGTAGAGGAAAGATCCTGTAATAAATTGTATTATGAATTACTAGGATTATGTCAGTGCATGTTCCTAAAAAAAAATTACAAAATGGAAAGAAGAAAAATTGCCTAAAATGTTAAACGAAGTCAAATGCAACTGCATACATTTGAACACGCACTACACTGGACGTTTCATAAAAACCTACCAGCGCTTGCGGATTGTTGCAGATATAGTCATAATCATCAATCGATGTTTTGTGCCTTCGTCTTTTCTGTTTGTCTGTTTTAATTTATACTTAAACAAACTGAATATATACTTCTGATTCTTTCCACCAGGCTAGTCAGAAAGACGTACAACTATGACCTCGGGGAGGTGTCCTCTCACACCATCTCCAACTTCTTCGACTATACTGACGAAATCTCTGAGGAGGAGCTCACCGTCGAAAATGGTAAGTTCTGATTCATTCCGTGTTCATCATCATCATCATGCTCCGATCTCAAGTTCTCATTCATTCTGTCTTCATCATCATCATCATCATGCTCCTGCCCTCTTCCCGATTTTAATTGGGGGTCGGCGCAGCATGTTTTCTCCTTCCATACACTTCTATCTGCTGTCATCTTACAAGTCACATTATTTTAAGCCATGTCGACTTTCACACTTTCACACATCTCATCGGTTCTTTGATTCATTCTGTGTTATCAGATATGTTTTTTGGGAGTTAAATTGCTTGTGTAACCCCGAAAATATGCCGTAATTGTAGACTTTTCAGTTTTGGGCCACAAGACTGTTTGTTTTAGCAACATTTTGGAAATCGTCCGTATGCTATTTGCTAGATAAAGGCTTCTTATAATTTCTACCCGATATTGCTGTTCGAGATATGTGTAACCAAAATTTATAGAACATCTATAACTTTCTGATTAACTATCAGAGACTGAGTAACTGGTGGCCATAACTTTCCCTTTTATTTCGCAGAGGACGATTGCGAAGACCCCTTCGCTGATATTCCGGACTACAAAACCACCATGAAGTTCTACCACCCGGATATCCCGGTGGAGCTTGATGCTGCCTTCGAGATGTACACCAGCCACCACGGCAAGCACTACCAGGATAACGAGCATCAGATCAGGAAGACTATCTTTGAGAAGAACTGGAGGTGAGGATTTTCGTTTCTAGTTGTACCTGCCCATTTCGATGATATTTTGACCACTAGTTGCTTCATTGTGAGCATTTACATTATTTTGTAGGAAAACACCAGATTGAGAAAAACAGGTTATTAAAATAAACGATTGATTCTCAAAATAAAGTTAGATAAAAAGTATAAAAAACCGACCAATTACTTAAAAATACAATGTGTTAATATAGTCCTAACTAGTAGTTAGAACTAATACATATGTTTAACGAATATTTTCACCATAATTCTTCCTTACTTTTCACTGCAAAACCTTATCTCCAATCTTTCCAGAATGGTAGAGGAACACAACCGCAAAAACTTAGGCTTCAGACTGGAACTGAACGATTTCTCCGACAAAACTGATGAAGAGCTCAAGTACTTGGCTGGTACCTTCCCCTCCAGTCGCCAGGACCCTGACATGCTTCCCTTCCCGCATACCCTGCAGGAGATCGATGAACTGGCTGAGGAATTACCTGAGAACTTTGACCTGAGGATTGAAGGAGTTATCACTCCTGTTAAAAGTAAGCTTGAAGATGGTAGAGATGTTTTTCATAAAAGCATGTGTACTATACTTGTGGGTGTAAATGTGCCGAGCTTACGCATGCAAAAGTAATTCGCATATGTACATTCATTAACACAATGATGATAAACTCTTCGCATGAATGGTTCCTTTGGATGATGTTATATCTCCTATGTAAATTCTTCTTCTTTTGTATTTTTTTAACTTGGGAGCGAGGAGCTATCTGCACCAAATATTCACATTCAGGCATATAATTACCTACACCCAGTGCGACGCCGACTATTTTTTTGAAGAGATCTCCAAAGCAACAGTCCCTCTATCATAGCCTAACCATTCATTTGATGTCTAGATCAGGGTCACTGTGGATCTTGCTGGGCCTTCTGTACCACTGCTGCCGTAGAGGGAGCCATCGCCAGGAGCAATGGAGACAGACTGCTGGACCTCAGCGAACAGTCGCTGGTGGACTGCGCCTGGGGGTGAGTGGGGATTTAGACCTTATTGTTATGGGAATAAAGTCTTAATTACTTTTAATCTTGTTGGGCATTTTGTCCCTTGGCTGTCGTAGAGAGAGCTATTCTAAGCAGCAATAGAGATTGACTGTTGGATCCTAGTAAAGCTACTTACTAGGTCCCACCGGTGGTTTCAAATGCTTCTCGCTGAAACTAATACGCACACCCATCGATAGTCACATGACTCTTTTAAAACAGCCTTAAAAATAGTTTTTCAATTTGCGCAATGTTCTAAGCCGCCAAAAAGTTTGACGAGAACTGAATCTCATGTTTGGTCCATAGCTTCGACAACTTGGGCTGCAATGGAGGTACTCTGGACGGTGCCATGAAGTATGTGCTCACTCACGGTATTCCTACTGAGATGGAATATGGTGTCTATGAAGCTAACGTAAGTATTATGGGTTTTACTATCTGGTTTCTAACTACATGTCTCAGCATTATCAATAAGTTACATTGACTATCAGACTTATTTCCTACCAAATATTATACTGTAACTTATCTTTATTTAATTTTATATAAAACCTTGTGCATTTTGTCACTTTCTATGGATACAGAAATTACTAACTGCAAAGCCGTCTTTTAAATTTACTGTAAATTGTTGTCGGAGAACTTCGGTTTTAGCACATTACTTTTCTAGAGTACGATCCTACTTGAAGATGTCCCAACAATAACTCCATTCTTTTAATTCCAGGACGGCTACTGCGCCATCCAGAACATGACAAACCCCTACAAGATCCGCGGCTTCTCTCAAGTGACTCCTCGCAACCCCAACGCTCTGAAGCTGGCGCTGGTGAAGTACGGGCCTGTCACCGTCGGAGTCCACGCCAGCTCCATCATGCAGCACTACTCCAATGGCCTGTTCTATGACTTCTCCTGGTAAGAACAGTAACTTTACTGTAATATACCTGAAGTTAGCTCTCGTGAAGTACGGGCCAGTCACGCCAGCTCCATCATCCTCACTACTTCTATGACTTCTCCTGGTAAAAATACATTGAGAAAATAAACCTTAGAAACAGTTGTCCTAAACGTTTTAAACTTATGCACATATTTATGAACAATCGATACATAAACGTGATATACAATGGTAATAAAGGTACGATAGCATGAAGGCGTCTATTCCATACACACTTCATCTTGAATCCAGTAAAACTTTTAAGGTATGTACTGAATTAATGTAACATTAACGTCCGTTTTCTCACAACAACTGATTATTTTAAAAATTCAAAGTGAAAGTTCAAAGTAAACAGTTGTTTCTAAGAAAATTGTTGTCTCTTCGAGTTCTATCTTAACGTTAAAAACGTACCTAAGACGTTATTGTTATAAAATGTTCTATTTCACCACCACCCTAAGGTAGACTGGCAGAGAACGCCTAAGGCGTTAAGTCCGCCTTTGTACAATGTGCATAAAGGATAAATAAATAAATTAAAGTTAAACAGACGCTTAATACTCAATATTTTATTGCACTCCAAATAAATAAATCTCTCCAAATAATATAAATGTTATCGACACCAATTTTCTAATAATATTTCACAAACTCTTCTCTCCCTTTTCAGTGAGGACTCATACGCCAACCACGGGGTCACCGTGGTCGGTTACGGAGTACGCAACGAGGAGGAGTACTGGATCGTCAAGAACTCCTGGGGCGAGACCTGGGGAGAAGACGGCTACATCCTCATCTCCGCCAGGAACAACAACTGTGGGGTGCTGGACTCCCCCTTCTACCCCATCGTTTAGAATAGAACTATTTAAATAAATTCCACGTGCTTTTTTAGTTTTGTGTTTTATTTATTTTATGGAAACAACTTGTATAAATAGTAGCCTATATATAACCTTCCTTAATAAGTATTTAATAATGAAATATTTTTTGAGTATTGGCTATGTGCGCGACGGTGGCGACGCGTAGCGTTTACAACTTTTAAGGTAGAATTCCGTCCATCGCGACATCGTAGGACGCGCGCGGCCTACGACAGTCGTCGGCCGCGCGCGACAATAGTCAACCTATGAAAATGTATGGCACCGTTGCCGAGGTCCGCGACAGTCGCGCGCGGCCGACGAATTTCGTAAGCCGCGCGCGGCCGTATGCATCTCAACATGGTCTAGCGCTTAGTAACATCTATATAATTTTAGTAAAACCAGAATTGAATTGTTTTTTATTTAGTCGGCAAAAGTTCCTTTTGTTTTCATTACAATACAAATGCTTTTGAATCAGTATTTGGTAGTATCCTTCTTCATTTCTACTTTTTAAAGATAGGGTCGATTGGTAATCTATTTTCATAATACAGCCACAGCAGCACGTCATCCTCCTCTTCTTCAAGGATATCAATTAGCACTTCGACTAGAGGGAACGGACGAACAAAATCTACTAATTTCAAGATAATGCCGCGCGCGGCTTACGAAATTCGTCGGCCGCGCGCGACTGTCGCGGACCTCGGCAGCGGCGCCATACATTTTCATAGGTTGACTATTGTCGCGCGGCCGACGACTGTCGTAGGCCGCGCGAGGCTGCGTCAGCCGCGACCCACGGAATTCTACCTTTACGGAAGCTGTCAAATAATAACAATGTAAACATTATAATTTTCTTTTCAAATATAAATAAAACCAACGATTAAAATAGTATTGTTGACATTATTTAAGTGCAATTTATTTAATAGTTTTACTGAATAAAAACTGGGTTTGAAACTATTATCCATAATATTAGTTTCCAACCACAAACTGAGGCAAAATGCAATAAATTAGTATCAGCCGAGCATGTTAGTGCTTTAATATCCTGTGTTAACAACACCTGTCAAAGACCAGTAATGAACAACAGTAGGGCAAACCTAGTATTCGGCAATTTGTTCAAAATAAATATTCTAAAGGAAGATACTTCGCAACAACAGTCATGGCCCATTTCTTTGCTTTGATTTTGTACTGCAATCAACACATTTGACAGCTGATCCATCCACATTTGTTTCCAATTTCTGCCGTATTGTGCGCTGCGGTCGTTATCTGTCCGCCACTACTCGCTTTGCACATAGCCAATACGTGATTAATTATATCTAACTAGATACTTATTCCTACTTCATAATACCATTAAAATC
Organism: Helicoverpa armigera; assembly: GCF_030705265.1. Taxonomy (NCBI): domain Eukaryota; kingdom Metazoa; phylum Arthropoda; class Insecta; order Lepidoptera; family Noctuidae; genus Helicoverpa; species Helicoverpa armigera. Next base: position 8,319,424 of record NC_087144.1, read on the forward strand.
ATAATGTTATTAAAAATAAACTACAGGCCGATATTCTGCATACAATTATTTATTTATAAAATCCGCGATATTCGCGAATGAGCTTATCGTTAGTTGATTTAATTAATTAAAATTCTTAAAGACCTATCCTTTCTTCAAAATAAATTCCAAGCAATAGGACTAAATCTAAATTATTCCAAATGTGAACTCTTTGTAACGGACAATACAGACAGACAAGACATATTTTCAAAATTCTGTGCAATTGACAAAAGTTCTCTTTGTCTCTTCGGTTCCCCAATATTTGAAAATTCATTCTCGAATTTTATTCATGATAAAATACAAAATTTCAATCATATTTCGGACAGGCTACTCCAAATCAATATGCACTCAGCCATCACAATCATCAGATATTGTTGTTTTGGCCCAAAATTAACGTACTATTTGCGTGCTTCCAGTCTATGGAAGCACACAAATCTTTTGGAAAAACTTGACAAAATTATTAGACACACATTAACATCAATTTTAAATGTGGCTTTGGACGACCGAGCCTGGATTCAGGCTACTCTTCCCGTTCGTATGGGAGGGCTTGGCGTCCGCAAAATTTCAAGTATACCTAAGCTTACCGGCCTTTATATCCTCCGTCCATGGTACTGAGAAATTGACCAGGAAAATTCTTCCTCTTACACTGGCCAATTGCGAGGTACCATGTCTGACTGAGGCTGTAGAGGCTTGGAAAATCACTTGCCCGAATACTACTGATCCACCCGTCAACCTGTCCTCCCAGAGACAGTGGGATGAGCCGCTCTGCAGAGTTATACGGAATAATCTGATTAATACGTCAATTTCTTCTGCAGAGCGAGCGCGCCTTCTGGCTGTGAGCGAATGGGAGTCGGGTCTATGGCTTCTTGCACTTCCGTCGTCAAAACATAGGCACCTTGTTTGACGACGTTATTCCCGTGGAAGATGGGTAGGTCTTTAGTATGGGACGGGACCTGTGTCGATACTCTTGCACCATCCCACCTTCCTAGCTCGGCGCGATGTGCTGGTTCCGCTGCTGCGGCTGCAGAGAACCTCAAACGGCGCAAATATAGCACCCTGGTTGGTAACTATACCTTTGAGCCGTTTGGGGTTGAAACCCTCGGGCCGTGGAGTCCAAGTGCTCATCTGCTTTTTAAAGATCTGTCAAAGCGACTTGCTGACACTTCAAGTGACCCAAAGGCTGGTTTTTATTTTGGTCAAAAATTAAGCATTGCCATCCAACGTGGCAATGCTGCCAGCCTCTTGGGTACACTCCCGGTGGGCAGCGATGAGGAGTTTTTTGATGCCATTTTATAATTGTTTTTAGTGTATATATTAGGTAATAAGTTAGTTGTATGTTGTAATATATTTATTATTAAGATAAGATATTGTAAAAAGTTTTTTGTAAATAAAAATGTTATTTTTGTAAAACTCATTAAAATTATCAGTTTCATGATTAAAAGTTTCAAATACTAACTATAACCTAAATTAGTAAAAATCTAGGTACTAATTATGAGCTTTATCTCATTAAAACCAAATATTAGATCGGCAAAGTTAGGGTGTATTTGTTTCAGTTTGAGATCTTTTGGAGTTTGGGTTCTTTTGGAATTTTATTAGTTTAGGAATACACACAGATTCGTTCAAGAATGATATATTATTTTATAAGATCAAATGATTTTAAATGTAAAACCTTGTTTAATCCTTCGATTAAGGGTCAATTCACACTGAAAGAGCAGCGGCCGGCAGCGGCCGTAAGAGCACGGAAAATGTAAGAGCGCGGCGCGAAGCGGCGCCGCGCGGCGCCGCGCGGCCCGCCGCGCTCACGCTCAATCCCTTGCAATTACGGCCGCTGCCGGCCGCTGCCGGCCGCTGCTCTTTCAGTGTGAATTGACCCTAAATGCTGAGTGTAAGCTTTCACTTTTATATCTGCATTAGCACGACACATGCTTTGCGATTGCTATCATAATTAACATCCGTTAGACAATATGTAACATTTTCAGTAGGCACAAGCCCTTTCTAAATTTATATCTGTGTGTACAAGCCCTAATATGCATTTTTTCCCTATAAATATTGAAATTTCGCAAAAATAGTGTCAGTGCATCAAAGAAATTAAAGATGGCGGCGATTCCCGCCACTTTAGTTTTATTTTTATACATCACTTTGGCATCAGGGTACACACTTTTGCGTAAGTTCAACTTGTTTTAAAATATTTTCTCCATATTTTATTCTGATTGTAAAAAAAAAATATGGTTAGCTGCTCTACCGTTTCTGCCTATTTCCATCATCATCATCATCCTGTCTTTATCATTATTTTATTTGGGTCCTTTATACCCCCATTAGATGTCATGATATTCAGACTTCGATATTTAATATAAAACAATATTTCTTTAGGTATACTTCAAGAAAAAACTCTTATATAATTGCTTAAAACTAATAAAGCTCATAAAAAAGTTGGTCCTCATCGCTGTAACATATTTGAATCCATATTCTTTGACACAATCCATCCATACTTTCTTTGATCATACCCTTCTTTTATTATTCAACATTTCCCAGATTGTAAATATTTTCGGGGTTTATCTAACTCGTTTTTTCTTCCTACAGGAGAAGATGACGATAACGAGATAGTATGGCCTTCGGAATATCATTTCAAAGGAGAAAAACTGAACTTAAAGTCATCGCTCAAGGAAACCTTCGAAGTATGGTAAGTTTTCAACTTATTACCAGTTAAAAAATACTTAGAGTCTTAGAAAAAAAAACTTTTTTTTTTTTTTATAAATGTACGTAAAAATTATAGCTTTGACATATTTCTATCTTTTTTGCTTATAAAGGTTCATAGGGACTTTCTATGATTTGCATTTTTATTAAAGTCCTTAGTTACCGACCGGGTAACTAGGAATAAGCCAGACTTGCGTGTTTTTCAGTAGTAATTATTTACCACCAAGATTAGGTTCCTTTATTATCTTCAATAAAAAATCTACAAACCAAATAAGTTACTTATATACTTAAAGTATTAACATTTTTTCTTGCCAGTTCAGTGAACTCGCAAAGATGATTTTATTTATATTATGTTATGTAGATTAGGCTTGTAGTAAGTACTTTTTTTTTATTGTTTAATTTTATTATTTTATTGTTATAATTTTCAATTTTATTTTGTGTAAATATGTATATTGTGTTATTACTACCCAAATGTGTTCAATTTTGTAAAAAATAATATAAGTGCCTCACTAACGCATTGGATTGTATATCTGTAATGTTAGTGATAAGGTTGAAGAATAAATAAATAAAAAATAAATAAATAAAAATATGTAAATTATCATTCATAAATACCCAGTACGTACCTTACCTACTTATGTAATGCAATAAACGCTTCTTCTCCCCAACAGGTACAGCGCCGAACTGAACCGCTCCCGCATCGACCTCCAAAACGGCAACGTTAAGAAGTACTACTACGGTGATACTGGACACGCCTACGTGGTAAGCAAACATAAAAATCTATTCATCATCAACTTTCTTAACCGATTTCTCAAAAAGGGAGGTTCTCAATTCAGATGTTTGTATTTCTATATCGTCCCACTGCTATGCACAGACCTCCTGTCACACAGGGAAGGATTGATAAAAAGGCATTTATTTAAGACTGGTACGGTAGACTGCACGTCAGTGGTAACTGTCTTGCACCTTAACCCGATAGTAATAAGTCGGATTTTCCTGAAGAAATGATGGTAAGAATTCCCTAGCAACACATTTTGTCCCTTTTTTACCTGACTGCCAAGAAAGATATTTGAAGTGAAAAAAAAAATATTTTAAAATATAAAAAATAGATGGCCACCGATATCGGGCACAGGGTCCAAGGTACCGGTGGTTAGGGTCCCAGAGACAGAAACCTCCTCACAATACGCGCCGTATCAAGGAGTAATAGCCTTCTGAATCAATCCCTTGATCCAGCCGCCTAACGAGAGCCTCCTGAGGTGTTGGTCGAGGCTCTTGGCTATTAGACCATTGACCGTAATGACAATCGGCACAATAACAGCCGTGTCGACATCCCACATGGCGACAACCTCGTGCGCTAAGTCAAGATATTTTATTTGTTTCTCTTTCTCAGCTTTCACTAGATTCTCGTCATGCGGGACGGTGACATCGACTATCATCGCGCGGCGCGCTAATCGATCTATCACCACTATACCAGGCTTATTGGCTGCAATAGTCCTGTCAGTGATGATAGATCGATCCCAGTACAACGTGATATGGTCCTTTTCGAGAACTGGGTCGGGCGCATACCTGTAGTACGGTACCTCAAGATCTACAAGTTTGTATTGCAGAACAAGCTGCTGGTGGATGATCTTGGCCACTTGGTTATGCCTGTGCGAATGTTCACCGTTAGCCAAACGAGAACTACCAGATATAATATGTCTGATAGACTCAACCGGATGGTGACATGCCCGACATATGTATGTCAACCGTCCCGTCTTTCATAATATACCTCCGGTAGTTATTCGTCAGGATAACTTCGTCCATAATTGCACATTTCTCCAAATAGGTCACCGAAGCGTAGCCAAGCTACGGACGCATTGAAGTCTACATCGTGGCTATGAAGAGCCCCGAAGAAGCGTCCGTGTAGCTGTTTGCTCTGCCATACCCCCTTGCGATCATGGGTAGTTAGTACCACAGGTCTGCGCCAGTTCTCATTTGCCAACGATAGCGGGGTGAGTCCTTTGTCCACTGCTACCATATCACGATGCATACCCACGTCGCTTTTGAGAAGATATTCTCTGAGACTGCACACCTCACGGTTGTGGAGCGTCTTTGCATTTAAAAAGCCTCGGCCTCCACATTTCCGTGGGATGTACAGTCTCATCACCGACCATCGTGGGTGATGCATTCGTTCTGCGGTCAGCAGCGTGCGGACTCTCCTATCCAGGGCATCCAATTCAGTTTGGGTCCATTTGAGTATGCCGAAGGAGTACATCAGGACTGGCATGACCCAACCATTATAGGCGCGAACCTTGTTGCCGCCTGATAAGGAACTTTTTAGGACCTTATTCAGGCGGCCAAAGAAACGCTCCCGTAACGACTGTTTCATGACAGCCACATTGATGCCTAACCCCTCCACCATACCCAAGTATTTATATGTATCGTTTGCGGAGAGTGATCTCAGGTTTTTAACTTATATTGTTATAGTGAATATTGTTAGTGGTTTTTAACTTTAGTTCATTTATACCTTCGAGAAGACTCTCGACGTGATTGAAAAATATTAAGCTGCAGCATATTTCTAGCTCCACCCGATCACCACGGAGGAGTACACCAATGAGGAGGTGTGTCTCGTCAGGCCTGGTGTGGATGAGCAGGTTGACTTCCTTCCCGATGTCTCCGAACTGACATACACAGGTATGACGCAATATATATTAGTTTTTTTCCGACGTCAAAAATCATCAAATGACCCCTCCCGCTATGGGTTAGCAGCAGTGAGGGAATGTCAGACTCTAACTGACTAAAAACCGTCGTGTTCCGTCATAAGCCTTTTATGTGACAGGGCTGCGGTATCTCTTTCGAACAACCCGCTGTGACACTATATGCCGTAGTGTTTATTTGCCCTATTTTATCACAAATTGGTAAATAAGATATAATATATATAATAATTGAATAAATAATTTAAGTTCCATTCCTGAAATTCCCAAATTGAGGTACCTATATTTCCCTTTAATATTCTGTTTCCAGGTCAAACCATGACTCTGTACGACAAAGTAGTAGACGTATGGTCCAGTGCTGAAGAATACGGAGAGAAGATGCTTTGGGAGACTACTCTCTACGTGTTCAAGACTGATGCAGGCATCGATCTGCCTGTGCAGTAAGTTTCAACCCTATGCTCGTTGCTTTAACGTTGAAAATAGAGTAACATTAAAAAATACTGTATTAACTTATATTATGAATACTAGTATATACTAATGATATAAACGTAAATGAAGTTTTTTTTTTAAGTTATTACACCTTACAAATAGGTCTGTTTGATATCAAAACTATTTTCTTTGAAGATTGTTACAATCAACATTAGAGCATTCAACTAAATACGTCTGATACCTTCCACCAGGCTAGTCAGGAAGATGTATAACTATGACGTCGGGGAGGTGTCCTCTCACACCATCTCCAACTTCTTCGACTATACTGACGAAATCTCCGAGGAGGAGCTCACCGTCGAGAATGGTAAGAGAAACGTTGACATAAAAACCGTGATATACCGATTATGATTAATTTAAGACCAGGATCAGTTTCACCAGTTACCGATAAAGTTTCAGTTAGTATGGTATCTGTCAGATACTCAGATATAGGCTGCTCATAATTTCTGACAGATACTAAAAGTTCTTGTTTATCTGTCAGATAAGTTCTTGATTTGCTATCAGAAATTTTATCAGTACCTTATGGAACTGGGCTTAGGATGAAACTGTCCATAACTCTCCCTTTTATTTCCCAGAGGATGATTGCGAACACCTGTTCGCTGATATTCCGGACTACAAGACCACCATGAAGTACTATCACCCGGATATCCCGGTGGAGCTTGATGCTGCCTTCGAGATGTACACCACCCACCACGGCAAGCACTACCAGGATAACGAGCATCAGATCAGGAAGACCATCTTTGAGAAGAACTGGAGGTGAGATTGCATTAATTTCAGGCCCGTTTCGATGGCGAGCGTTTATTCACGCGCTCCTCAGACAGCTTCAGAAGGAACGTGATGGGTTTTAGTCAGTTGGAGTCTGACACTCCATTACACTGCTAACCCACAGCGGGTAGAGTGGAGTCATTTGATGATTTCCTATCGCAATTTTCAGCTGAAGGTACCATCTTGCTAGGTAACTTTATCGTTTGACAGATTTTCCATATACACTTGAGTTTCATATGATAAATAATAATGAGGTGATTTAAAGATTGCCAAGGCTTAAAACAGAAAATTGCCAGCTTTAGAACATTCTTATTTTTCACCAATATTTCCACCATAAATCTTCCGTACTCTTCACAATTCAGTTACTACAAAACCTTATTTAAATACAACATCACCACCGCTTCCAGAATGGTAGAAGAACACAACCGCAAAAACCTGGGCTTCAGACTGGAACTGAACGACTTCTCCGACAAAACTGATGAAGAGCTCAAGTACTTGGCTGGGACCTTCCCCTCCAGTCGCCAGGACCCTGACATGCTTCCCTTCCCTCATACCCTGCAGGAGATCGATGAACTGGCTGAGGAGTTACCTGAGAACTTTGATTTGAGGATCGAAGGAGCTATCACTCCTGTTAAAAGTAAGTTTGAAGATGTAGGAGAATTCAATTTTATGTAACTTTGACTATCAGAATAAGCCTATTTAATATTATTTTGAAGTGAGCTACCAGTCTAATCATGCCATGGAACAACTACCTAACCTACCTGACCTCCTCAATCCAACAACCAGCATCCCTTGAAAAAACTGGTCTAGCAAATTTTTTGCTAGAGTCTAGTATTATTAGAAACTGGGATAAGAAGTCAACTTATTCTGTTTCTTTTTAGTATGAAAAAATTATCTTAGGCTTAAAGACACCAACTTCCAGAGCAATATATCTAAAAGTATGTCAGTTGAATGTTCTGAGTTTTTAAAGTTGTTTTTGTAAATATGTGTTTTTTGGACCCAATATTACTTGCGCAACAGGAGTGAATACCATGCTTTGAATCAAATCTCATAGCAATAAAACAATGCTTCAATCTGATAACCCCTCCAATCTCCAGACCAGGGTCACTGCGGATCCTGCTGGGCCTTCTGCACGACTGCTGCCGTAGAAGGAGCCATCGCCAGGAGCAACGGAGACAGACTGCTGGACCTCAGTGAACAGTCGCTAGTGGACTGCGCTTGGGGGTGAGTGCGTTATTGTGCGTTGTGTCTTAAATAAAGTCTTAATTACATATAATGTCTTGCAGATCTTGTTGGGCATTTTGTCCCTTGGCTGTCGTAGACAGAGCCATTCTAAAGAGCAATGGAGACTGACTGCTGGATCCAAGTAGAGCTACTTACTGGGTCCCGTTAGTGGTTTCAGATGCTTTCCGCCGAAACTACTAAGCACACATCGATGGTCACATGACTCTTTTAAAACAGCCTTCCTCGGTACACGGGGTTTGACATTGAAACAATTTTGCAATGTTCCGAGCCACCAAGAAGTCTATCGAGAACTGTATATTATATTTGGTTCACAGCTTCGACACTGCGGGCTGCGCCGGTGGTACTCTGGAAGGCGCCATGAAGTACGTGCTTACTCACGGCATTCCTACTGAGATGGAATATGGTGTCTATGAAGCCAATGTAAGTATTTACTATAGGTTCTTACAGAAGAAGGCTGAATACCTTCTTCTGGATATTTCTTGGCGTCATCTTGCAGTTACAGCGACTGCCTATCAGACCTGCACTACTAGTGTATACTAATTACTGATTTTACTAATCTCTTATTCTTCTTCTTGATATATTTATTTGTTTTTGCCTTGGGTTTTTTTGTGATCTCGCTAACGATTACGACTGAAAATACATTCTGGTTTTTGACTACGGGTCAAAATTGAAAATAAAAATCACACCACTTTTAGCATGGTGTCTACCACTAAGGTTAGATAAGCTACATCCTCATCTCCACGATACAACCTTATTTGAAGATCTTGTATCCCAACAATAACCCCGTTTCCTTCACTGCCAGGACGGCTACTGTGCCATCCAGAACATGACAAACCCCTACAAGATCCGCGGCTTCTCTCAAGTGACTCCTCGCAACCCCAACGCTCTGAAGCTGGCTCTCGTGAAGTACGGGCCAGTCAGCGTCGGAGTCCACGCCAGCTTCTACATGAAGCACTACTCCAGCGGCCTGTTTTATGACTTCTCCTGGTAAGAATATAGATTTTAAAAATAAACTGTACAAAACTGCCTGTTATCATTAATTTTTAAACTTTTGCGATTTGTACACATATTTACAAACAATTGAGACAAAAATTACTGTAAAATTACTAAAGCATAAAAGTGCCTTAAGCCCACATACACGGCATTTGAATCCGATACAACTTCACCATTAACCGACAACATAAACGTCAGTTTTCATAAAACAACTGTTTATTTTGAAACTAAAAGATTTAGTTCATGGTAAACACTTGTTTTAGGAAAAGGACGTTTATAATCCCCGTGAAAATGAGCCTACTATATTTGTTGTTAAACAGACTTTGACACGTGTTTAAGACCATTTTGCAAAGGAAACGTACGCCCAACTTTCCACGTATATTTTTTACACCAATTTTCCTAAACAGATTTTCAAACTCTTCTTTCCCTTTTCAGTGAGGACTCACGCGCCGACCACGCGGTCACCGTGGTCGGTTATGGAGTACGCAACGAGGAGGAGTACTGGATCGTCAAGAACTCCTGGGGCGAGAACTGGGGAGAAGACGGCTACATCCTCATCTCCGCCAAGAACAACAACTGTGGAGTGCTGGACTCCCCCATCTACCCCATCGTTTAGAATAGAACTATTTAAATAAATTCCACGTGCTTTTTTAGTTTTGTGTTTTATTTATTTTATGGGAACGAACGATGTAACCTTCTTTGATAATTATCTAATAATTAAATTTTTTTAAAGTATTTACTGAACAAGCAAAGACCAACTTTGTACAACATACAAGTAGAGCCATCTATTGGCGTTTTCATGAAACGTCTGGAACGAATAAGGCAACTTCCTCTCCCCTTACGAACATAGCACTATAGCAGAGTGCATAATTATTGCAAAATATCATTAAAAAAACCTATTCGCTTTAATTGTAATTAAATTGAATATCATAATAATATTTCTGTTTTTAAAATGTACTGTGTTACACCAAGTTGGCAATATTGTAAATAGCGCCATCTATCGGAATTTTCCCGAACTATTTGCAAAGTCTTGGTAATAAACTGTCATAGCGACATTAATGGGTTATGTCTTCGTTTTCCCACATTTTATTATAACGCATTAATTTTTATAACATCTTTATTGCATGTTAGGATACGTGACCGAGTTTCGAAAAACATTTTAGTTAAAATGTTACTGCGTGTCCGCCGTGTGTGTGAAATAAACTTTGAAAATATTGTTAAACACATTTATCGAAGAATTTACGCGAATATCCTGAAAAAAATTGCTGATAAAACCTGTAAGATACCTGAATACCTCCGCAAAACTGGTATTCAAAGAACATTTTTCTCTTTTAATCACAATTTTAAAAGTATAGGCAGATATGAATACTTTTCTTTTTTTGGTAGGTGAAAAAGGCAGTCGTTACGGGTTGTCAGAAGCCAGTAAGTCTGACAGCCAGTCGGTTTCTCGGGTAACTGGGTTGGGAGGTCAGATGGGCAGTCCTTGTAGAGTACTCAGCTGCATGTGGTTAGATTGGAAGCCGACCCCCAACATAGTTGGGAAAAGGCTAGGCAGATGATATGATGGTATCAGAGATGAGACCTTTTCACATGTTATTTCACGAAATTACATTGACACACACAAGTAAGGCTCACCCGCTTTCCCAGTCTATAAATCGGCCTTAGAACATAGACATTCAAAGCTCTAGATTTTATAGGTCATAATAACAATACCTACATACGGTACACAGCTGGGTCCCTCATAGTAACTTCCTTACATTTTACGATCCTCAGTAGGGACAGTTTATTTTTAGACAGGTATCCACGGAGTAAGGAAGGATGAGCGGAGATGCCATAATGATGGTAGGTTAGGCACCTTCTTCTAGATCAAATAGGTATGGTGGGCATGACCAAAATGATAAGTTACAAGTGAGCTGACGGGTTCTTTGAGACATCTGTCAACGATTTTTTAGTACATAAAATGGGCGGTCCAAAGATGGCGTATAAGGGCGAAGACAGTAACGTTCCTCGTCCCCCGAACACCCGCATTTTGGCGCGATACTTTCTTAGGAGATTTCCGTTATGGCACCTTTTTTTTAACGTCGTCAAAAATTATCAAATGGCCCCTCCCGCTGTGGGTTAGCAGCGGTGAGGGAGTGTCAGACTCTTACTGACTAAAACCGTCGTGTTCCGTCGAGGCCTTTTATGTACCAGGGCCGCGGTAACTCTTTCGAACAATCCTGCAGCCCTCCGTTATGGCACCTCCGCTAGTCATTTTGTTCTCCATGCAGGTACCCGACGATAGAATAAAATAACCTTTTATATGACTACATAAAGTTTTTATATTATTATCTATTATTTTTGCCTATCATTGTTTCAGTCTAGACATTTTAGTATGAGAGGTTTTGTATTGTGTGAGTTTCGGAATGAATACCTTCATATTCATTTATCAGAAGGACCTTTTGGTACGTAGGTGTGTTAAATGTCATAGAGTCGAAACTAAAATACCTATAGTACTTTAATCTGTAAGTATTATTCCCATGAATTACTTTTCCCGGGATGTCAATCAATTACATAGTCATAGATGAGTTCAATAAAAATATAGGTATGATAAACTATGTATTAAATAAGTACGTTTCTTTTCCAGCACTTTTCCTAGCATCCTACGATAAACTCCACGCATTTGTAGAAAAATGACTCTAGGTAAGTGTATAGGTATATAATAACCATATTTGTTATTATCTTCCCTTCAATTCGAAGTTTCAACAGCCATAAACGCCTTTCCTAAATAATATTTCCACACAAACTGTTTTCCTCTTCAACAGAAATGATCATAATATCCTGAATTCGCGTAAAAAACTCGAAAATTAGAAACAAAACAAAAGAGAAAATAACAGTGTGTCATTAATTCCCGGCGAGTATTATTTTTGGGCAAATCTTTCAAAGTCGGATCGCTAAGCTTTTATATTTCAACTTTTTTGGGGTCCCGTTTATCACTTTTTAAGTATCGTTTTTTTTTATTGCCTATCAGTTATTTTTCCGCTATTAGCCAATTTGAAATATAAATTATTTATCGGAGCATCATCGAAGCTAAATAATAGTTTAAATATGCCTTTTCTAAACTTAGACGGTAATGCATTGGTCCTAGTAAAACTTTGCAGAAGAGTTTTACATGTTCAGATCTAAATTAAGACGATTATCCTTTTGAATTAAATCATCCGTCTAGCCTTTTCCGAACTACGTTGGGGTCGGTTTACAGTCTAAAAGGATGGAGCTGTGTAGGTACTATTGTCCTGCAGGGAGCGACTGCCTATCTGACCTCCTCAACCCAGTTACCCGGGCAACCCTTTGGTAAGACTGGTAGTCAGACTTTCTAGCTTCTGCCGACAGATTTAATATGAAGGTATAAAATACTTAACACATTTAACCATAAAAAAAAATCTTTATTTCTAGGTACTCAAAAAACAATGGATTAATTTTTCGGTCCACTTCACCATAATATTATAATTAAGTACAATAAAAAATAATGAGATACTAAAGTAATTCTATAACAAACGAAACATAAACGTAAAAGTAATCCTACGCATTATTTTTTCCATTTTCCTGTCGTGGAAAAGTATGCAGAGAAACACGAGTTACTTTATAAGTAAATAGCTATGTTTTTGGTATTTTTTAAGGTAGAGAAATAGGATTTTCTTTGGGAGAAAGTTTGTCAATATGCACTCTGATAATATAGGGTAAGGTTAAGGACGATACCTAATTGATCAAGGAATGTATACCTAGGTAGGCATGTAACTTATGCTTTAAATGTTCAAACGTTTGTTTTTTATTAATTAACTATTAAGAAGTTATTTATTTAAATGGTTTTATTCCGTTACTTGATTTTTTATGTTTAAATCATTATCAGCTACTAAGTATGAACGTGCTATCCTATTTGTGGTTTTAGTCTAATTAGAGCGCTGGTAATAGGTTTCCGCTTAAGACGTCGAACTGCTGTATGTGGGAGTAAAACATGTAATTGTTATAAGTGATAGCTATTCTCGAAAACACCTGAAATACTAAGTAATGTTACCTATGTAAAAAAGTAATCATTGATCATACCAGACCTAACTCCTATCAAAATAATATGATACATTTTTTACTCTGCTGCTGTAAAATGGTACATTAATGGTCTATTTGTTTAATGCTCGTCAGCTGAACCTCTGCTTATCACGTAAGGGTGCACGCTCGATACACACTGCTGAATACAGTGTAGAAAGCAAACGAAAATCGTGCTGGTTGGCTTACTTTCTCTAGAGCGGCGCTCGGTGGAAAATCCGATGTGTTATGTGGTAAAGTAATAACTATTTATTGAAAGAGATTTGAAATTAAGTAATTATTCATTCAATTATTGTGGCAAACTCAAACTCAAACTCAATTTTTTTTTATTTTCAAATCGGCCTATGAGAGCTCTTTCGAAATGTCAAAGTTAGGTGCACGGTTCCAAAGAGTTGGTCTCATGGAGAAGAACCGGCAAGAAACTCCATGGACACTCTTTTTAAAAGAAAATAAAAATAATTACAAACATACAGTTTTCTATCTAGTCCTGAGAATGTTACACAATCCAAATTGAGCTAAAAATGTATTAATAAATTATACAAAATAAATTTAGTGCAATCGTTACTGGAAAAATATATAAATAAGGCATATAAATAAGTCTACAACAAAGTTGTGTGAAAGTGTAAGTCATGAAAATAGAGAAAATTCTAATGATAGTTCCTGAGATCACCGCGTTCAAGCAAACAAAGTAAAGGAATTCTTAAAATAAGCGAACATTGAGTACCTACCTTAGATCATTTTTTCTCCCAAAATGCCAATCGTTTTCTTATTTTTGGAATAATAGATACGTATCATTTTTCGAATCAATTTATATATTTTTTTTATTTCTCATCAAATTCATCTCAAACTATGGAATTTTCAACGCAGCAACTCTCACATTTAACATTATTCAAAGTTTCAACACTCACAAAATTTTCCTCGCTTTTCATTTTCCCCGTCCGTATGTCCCATCTCCCAGGGCTGTAGCAGGGAGGGGATTGTGCTCGCACCTCAGATCGCGTCGCACCGCCGCGGAGGACGGACGCGCATAAAATGGTCCTTTAATCCCGAACCAGTGTCGAGACAATGGTGAAATACAACGTATTATTTGCTGCTACAATAGCCATCTCCCTGGCAGTGGGTAAGTACTAGATTTTATTACGATTTTATTTAAAATTGGAACGGTAAAATTTTTGGTCTTTCCATTCGTGTTTTTGGTCCTAGAATGTGTTTTTGGTGTGCTATTGTTTTTTTTTTTCGGTTGTGTCAAAGGGTGAGTGATAAAAATGTTTGTTCTCTTGTTTTTTTGTTCTAGAGCGTGGATTATTATATTAACTTTGATTAAAAGAAAGGGAAAATTAGACTGAAAATTTTACGCAAACGCAAATATAGACAATGTCATGTTGCGTGTTTATTATGCGGATAAATAGCAATTTGAGTATATTACCAATAAAAATGTATTATTGGACTAAATTGGATCAATAAACGTTTCAATTTAGTATATAACAGAAAACAATTATAACAATAGAAAGCTACATCAGCTGTTGATTGTAACACACTAATTAGTCTAGATATTTCTAGATTATTTGAACGTGAAATAGAATATAATCAGTATTCTATTTCATTTATGTGATAAATAAATAACGTGCTTTAGGAGTCCTTTTACGTCTATCTACAATACTTTTTAATTTAAACAGGGTATAAAAATAGAACAACGTAGATAATGCTTTTCTTTCACATAATGCTTACAGTGATATAGGTATCTTAGGTTATTTTCTTTTGATAATAATTTATTGGCTGTCGTTAGAATAGATTTATCGAATCTAGATTATAGATAAGAGTTAGGGTATACAACATTTTACATTGCCTTTGTTATACTTATCAGATTAAAACAATTTTTCCAACAAGGCCGTGGGAGGATTTTCCTGAAGCAAATTTTTCGAAGCCGACAAAAACATTATTAGATGTTTACATATTGCATTTTACATATTACAGTTTGAACTCATGAATAAAACCATGCATTAATTAATATTACAATTAATTTATGCACATGATACATGCAAGTCTCAAACCACATATTCTCATATCCATAGCATACCTATAAATTACAGAAAAAACCGGCCAAGTGCGAGTCGGACTCGTGCACGAAGGGTTCCGTAAATTACAGTTAAATCAACCTATCTCAAAAACTATAAGAGATACTTTGATCAAACCAAAAATCGTTGAAAGAGTTAATTAGCATGCATCACCTCTATTTTTTTTAGAATTTTATACCCCGTAGTTATAAAAATAGAGGGGGGGGGACATACTTTTTACGACTTTGAGAGCTGATATCTCAAAAACCGTTCACTTTAAGAAAAATGTTTTTTAGAAAACTTTATATCATTTTAAAAGACCTTTCCATTGATACCCCACACGGGTATGTACATCGAAAAAAAAAATTTCATCCCTCAGTTACATGTATGGGGGGCCCCACCCCCAATTCTTTTTTTTACTATTTAGTGTCATATTTTTGTAGCGGTTCATACAACACATATTCCCATCAAATTTCATCACTGTAGTACTTATAGTTTCCGAGTAAATCGGCTGTGACAGACGGACAGACGGACAGACGGACAGACGGACATGACGAAACTATAAGGGTTCCGTTTTTGCCATTTTGGCTACGGAACCCTAAAAAAGAGAATTCGTCGTGTCGGAAAAACCTCGTTAGACCTAATAAATTGTATCGTCAACAATATAGGTTTTTAAACTGCATCAGTAATTGATAACTTCAGTCGTATACAATCAATCTCAATTCTCTTTATATACTAGAAAATATAATGTTCGTACGCAAAAACTTAAATCAATTTAGTGTTAAAAGTGATATACATTCTATTAATACAAGAAACAAACACAAGCTAGTAGCTCCGAGATTTAGATTAACGAAATCAAATAAATCGTTTTTAGGGAATTGTGTCCGTTTTTACAACAAGCTGCCTAAGTGTGTAACCGATCTCACGGATATAAAATTTAAGAACACTTTAAAATCCACCCTAATTAAAAAAGCTTATTATAAAATTCAAGACTTTGTTGACGATAAAGATATTATATGGCGATAACTCATCTCTCCATGTGTGGCTTCCCTGGCAATTAAACGACTTTTTCTTCTCCCTTTGCATTGTATAGATTTACAGTTTAAGTTTCTTGCATTGTATAATTCTGTGAGCTTACTATTGTTATGTAATAGACTGTTTGTACTGTGACTATATTACTTTTTAAAAAGAGTGTCTATGGAGTTTCTTGCCGGTTCTTCTCCATGAGACCAACTTTTTGGAACCGTGCAACTAATGTGACGTTTCATAGGTGCCTGCAAAGGCCTATGTGAAATAAAAAGATTTTGATTTTGATTTTGATTTTGAATCAATCGTTTATTACTTCACTTTGTACCATAATTTTTCAATTATTTGACTTAATTCTAAAAACTGCTGATATAGGTATGTACAGAAAGAAAGTTGGGCCGATCTATCAGCGCTTATCGGGGCTTTTCCATTCTGGTTACAGTTACATAAAGCAAGCAGATTGAAGCAACGTGAGGAGTTTCTAAGTTCTCTTATGCCCATTTTCACCAACAAATACCTAAATTTAGGGAATCCCTAAAAGCATTTAGGGAACACTGAATACGAATTTTGTTTTCACCAAAGTTTAAGCGTCCCTTATGACTTTTTTTATTGGAGGAGCCCTTATTCTTAGTGACACTTAGTTAGGGAAACGTTAAGAGATTATTGATGAAAACGGGCATTAGACTCTTCTCGTACTTGGACCAGAAGATAGTCCTAACAAACATAGGACACAGAAATTCGATAATGCTATCTAATAAAGAAATCTATATGTAGCCTTTTCATAAACTGCTTATTAACTGAAATGAGTACAATACTGAACTTAATATTTTATAAAAAAAATACATTTTCTTAATAATATGTGTATAAAAATACAATGAAAATATACAATTTCATTGCCGCGTTTTCTTGAAATTAAAGTTAAGAGGCCAAACAGTTCACGCGTGTTTTTCTTGCGTCTGTTTAAGGAAACAGACGTTACCTTACATCCGTGTTATATTTACGCAATTATTGTTTATGAAAGAAATGAAATAATTATGATACCTTACTTATTTTTTGCTTTCTATCTACGATACAATTTTGCTAATAGTCTTACATGGTAAATGTATTACTGAAAGAATTTTATATCCTACTAATATTATAAACGCGAAAGTTTGTATGTATGGATGTATGGATGTATGGATGTTTGTTACTCTTTCACGCAAAAACTACTGAATGGATTTTAATGAAACTTTACAATAATATAGCTTATACATCAGAATAACACATAGGCTACAATTTGTAAACATATTGTTCGAAATACTAAACCTGCGCAGACGAAGTCGCGGGCACCAGCTAGTTATAGTAATAAATATATATCGATTAATCGACACAATGGTTCGTCTAAGTGTGTTCAAGCAAACAAACAAGCAAAAAAGAACTTCAGCTTTATAGAGGTAGTATTCAGTCTAGATCCACGGTACGTACGATACTCATAAAAAACGTATAAATTGATGGGAGTTCATTTATTATTTTTTAGAACCAATCAATTGTTTATCCAACTATTCGAATCGGAGTTTCAAATTAATGTAGTTGCGTATAAACCTACACTTTTTGTTTTGAATATTAGCAGAAAATTGCGACTGCCGATCGCACTTGCAGTGACTGCGGGACTTCGATCTTGCTGCTGATGCTTCGATCCAAAACGGTTTCATGTAAATACGTCCATACAAACCAGTGCAGCTGCGGCCGATTTCAGGCAGTCACACCATGTGCAGTCGGCAACTGGCATTCGAAACGTACCTTTATTCTTTCAGACCAAGTTAAAGATTTCTGTTATACAAAATTGGACAACAGAATTCTTGACTCCGACTTTTATTTCGGCGTTGTAATTTGGCATTTGTAAGACGTTGAAAAAGAGAATTTCTCTTTGAATTAAAAGGACACTTAAATACCATTCACTTGTTGTTACGTAGTGGACATTTTTGAACAACTTTTAAAGAAAAGATTCTTTTTCGGATGTTTCTTGTGTTTTTTATTTGCTCTGGATAATTACTTTAGTGTATTGTATAGACGGCTAGTAAATTAAAGTTATATTCGACTAGCCTCTCAAGGGTTCGATTCTAGTTTAGGCAAATATGAGTGAAACTTTTTTTAAAGTACATTACTTTTTATGTGATATACTTAAAGTACACATATCAATGGCTAGTTATAGATGATAAAAATTAAAAATTTGAAATCACCAATCACCCTTGAGCAAGGGTTAAAGTTTAAAGTTTATTCTTTCTCTGTATGAGAATCTGTCTAACCACGTCTAAAGAAAAATATAGGTCTATGTCCGCCTGAACCGATTTACCAAAATTTTAATTTTACCCACAGCTTGAAAACTAAAGAATCTCATGCATATTTTTAATTTCAACTAAAACAACTCGTTCTTCCCAAAACAGAGACAAAACTTGCAAACAGCGTATCATTTCAGTTGAAATAACTGAAACTCAGTTGTTCTGAGATAGCAACAGCTTGGCAGAACGATATTGTTGTCCTGCACCAAGTTAATTAGTAGCTGGCTTAATTAGCAGGCTCTGGGAGCAACGTTATATGTTCTATTTAGATTAAGTTGACAACGGCAGACGTAGTAGGAAGATATAATAATGTGGTGAAGGTTCTTGGAGATAACGATAAGATAAGTCGTGGTGGCCTAGTGGAAAGTCGTGGTGGCCTAGTGGGCAAAGAACCAGCCTCTCGAGTATGAGGGCGCGGGTTCGATTCCAGTTCAGGCAAGTACCAATGCAACTTTTCTAAGTTTGTATGTACTTTCTAAGTATATCTTAGACACCAATGACTGTGTTTCGGATGGCACGTTAAACTGTAGGTCCCGGCTGTCATTGAACATCCTTGGCAGTCGTTACGGGTAGTCAGAAGCCAGTAAGTCTGACACCAGTCTAACCAAGGGGTATTGGGTTGCCCGGGTAACTGGGTTGAGGAGGTCAGGCAGGGCAGTCGCTTCTTGTAAAGCACTAGTACTCAGCTACATCCGGTTAGACTGGAAGCCGACCCCAACATGGTTGGGAAAAAGGCTCGGAGGATGGGTTCTTG
Source organism: Helicoverpa armigera (assembly GCF_030705265.1). Taxonomy (NCBI): domain Eukaryota; kingdom Metazoa; phylum Arthropoda; class Insecta; order Lepidoptera; family Noctuidae; genus Helicoverpa; species Helicoverpa armigera. Next base: position 8,338,541 of record NC_087144.1, read on the forward strand.
GAGATAACTTAGCAAAATGCATTTGGTTTTAATGTTGTATTTTAACACACAGGCAAAGGCCTCCTCTCACACGGAGAAGGATTGAGCATTAATCACCACGCTTGCTCAATGCGGGTTAGTGATTTCAGATTTTATAGTCCAGGTTTCTTCGAGATGTTTTCCTTCACCTTGTAATCAGTCATTGGTGTCCAAGATATACTTAGAAACATTCATTTAGGTATAGTTTTTATCTAATGTAACTCTTTTCGTTCACAATCAATTTGTACAATGTTTTGATCCAATAAAATTTATATAAAAAAGTTACTTAACAAACCAGTTTCGGAGCTTTTGTGGTTCAAGAGAACCATTTTTTTTATGTTTTTGTTTCTTACTTTAGTTACTTAAGATTACTTATTAAGCTTTTTGACAGTCACGGATTTTTTTCGCATAGCTGAAATATTTTCATACTTTTTCAAAATTCGTGCTTCAATTTCAAATAACTAGCCAAAGCAATAAAGCACGGGTCAAATTGATACAATTAGACCTCCATCGAACGAGAGAGGCCAAAAAACATTTTTTTGGTAATAAAACTTTTATTAGATTTCTGCCGTCAAACGCTCTGACCTATGAATGGGGGTTATTTTTAGAAAAACTCGCTTTGTGATTGCGTCGACAAAATTGAGTTCTTAGTTAGGTTAGTGAATCAATTTCCGTTCAGAAATGTATCAAAAGATATTTTTTTTCTTTGTTATATTTTTTTTTGGAACGAAACATTTTATTTTATTAAAGCTATGCTTGAAGTGTCATGCTCTCTTTGTCAGGATATATTGAAAACAGGTCGTATTGATGTCAGAAAAATGCTTGATGTCAATAAAACGTTGCAGTGCTTTTGAAAATAATATGGTTTTGTTACTGATCTTTTTTATTTACTGTTACATATATTGAGTTTTATAGGTGATGTTTTTAACACGCTTATGTTAGCTTCACTTGTAACTATATACTTATGTAAGAAAATCTTGGAATCTTAATTTGACCCACTTCCCGGCCTTCGAATAGGATGAAATTTCGCTCTGAGTCCTGATGACATACATGACTAGCGTGTTTTTTAGTTTTTTAAACTATTTCCGTCTTACCACAAAAACTTTTAAACGTCAGTTTATGCCTTGTCTAAAAAAATGTCAAATTATGACGTTGACATATGGTTCATTTTTCAGCCAAAATTTTATTAGACAAGTGTAAAACAGGGTTTAAAGTTTTTGTAGTAAGGCCCTTTGAATTCAGATTAGAACAATAAAAATGTTGCTTTAATCATGTTATTAATCCTAAGTAACATTTTAACTAAAAGTAAATTAACTTTTCCGTATTAATATTCAACACAATAGGTATATAATAAGGCCATATACGTCTGATATATACTTAGTTGTACATTATGTATGAACAAGTGGGTGTTGAACTAATACCTAGTTTATTCCTGTGGGCATACAGACTGACTGACGTCAAAATATATTACTATTATTGGTATAATTCTCTTACAATAAATCGATAATACATAATATTGAACTGGTAAGCGAGTAACTGATTTCAGATATACCTAAATATTTCCTTTAAATAATCACGCTAAAACGGCTGAACCGATTGAAATAAAAACGCAAAATATAGAAATAGTTGGAGTGCTTTTCAAGATGCGGGTGAAACTGCGAACTGAAGTTAGTGTAATACCATATAAACAAACTATAATGTTACCTATAAGTCAGGACGATAAATAAATTGTGAAACTTACAGGATCGTCAGAATCTAAAATGGTTACGTACTTACAAAGAGTAGAAAAAGTTCCCAAATGGTTGCTTTATTACAACTTTTTGTAACGCCTTCCATTTTCCATTTTCAGCTTCAGACGTCTTTTGTTTTTCTTGAATTCTCGCTACAGAAGATATGCTAATATGTCTTTGGGTACCGTCTATGTATCTAGATTGCTGAGGAGTTTTTTTTTTAAGTAGCTATTTGAGTAAAACATGAGTACTTTGGTATGTAGGTAAGAATGAATATTTTGTAAGGTACTCGTCGTTCCCTGCGGTTGCGCTCGCGTCCTGAAGAAACTACTACCCGTTACTGGTTAAAGTAGCCTATGTATATCCTATTTTGGGTTCTAAATTATCTGTGTATGAAATTTTGCCCAGAGGCGCATAAAAAGTAGCCTATGTCCTTTCTTGGGCTATAGGAGTATCTAGCTGAATTCTATAGTTTTGGCGTGAAAGTGTGATAGAAAAACAGACTTATGCCCGTTTTCACTATATAATAAAGTTTATAAGGGACACCTAAACTTTGGTGAAAATTAAATTCGTATTAAGTATTCCCTAAAAGCTCTCAGGGGATCCCTAAATTTAGGTATTTGTTGGTGAAAATGGGTATTACTTTCGCGTTTATAAAAAAATTTTGGTACTGGTAAGGTTACCCTCAAAGATCTTCCAATAGAATTCTAACTAAAACCTCTTTAAAGAAATTCGTTTTCAACGTTTCTATGAATTCAGCATCAGGCAGAAAGCCATTATTCTTCGTTCTACGTTATTTAACATTAAAAAGTTATATATTTCAGTCTAGAGACACGTCAGGGCTAGACTCTAGACTAGACACATTTCTAGACATTATCGATGATATATTGAGGCTGAGATTCTTTACCTAACGCTCGTTTTGGAAATAAAATGTGTGTAGGTAAACCTAAGGTAAAGCTAGAGAATGGATCGATCATAAGGTTAAGCATCTATGTTTCGGAAGGCACGACAAATTGCGTGGACCTGGCTGTCATTTGAACATCTTTTCACAGTATTTGTACTTTTGACAGTCATTCCACAGTAGACAGAAGCCATAAAGTCTGAAAGTCAGTTTTACTAAGATGTAACTACCGTGTTGCCCAGGTAACTGGGTTGAAGAGGTCAGATAGGCAGTTGCTCCTTGTAAAAAGTTGGTACACAACTGCATCTGCTTAGACTGGAAGTCGACCCCAACATAGTTGGGATAAGGCTAGGCATATGATGACCCAAGAAATGCTAAGTAGGTAGGTATAGGTTACAGTATAATAAGATAAACTAGCTTCCGCTAGTTGCCGCCATTGGAACTGTTCCGCGCATCTAGATAAAAAGTAGCCTATAGCCTTCCATTTTGTGACGTATATAAGGAAGTTCAGGAGTTGGCGCTAGATAGGCGTAAATGGAAGGAGCTGCACCGACAAGAGCTGGGCTCTTAAATTGAAGAAGAAGCCTTCCTCAATAAACGAGCTGCCTAACAATGAAAGAATCAGTCCAGTAGTTCGTGAGATTACAGCGTTCAAGCTCAAATGTCAATACCCAGGAAATGATGACAGACTTTCTTCTTATTCTTATTATATTTTAGTGTATATCGTTTGTTATTGTAACGTAATTTCATTTTGCAAATACCTATCGTTTTTCAAATGCGATTTTCTTGGCAACATTTAAAAGATTATTTCAGCTGACAACATTCATTACGTGAGCTTTATCAGACATTTTCAGTTACGTAAAGTGATTCCATATTATTATCAAGCGTTGTGTCGTAAGCAGGAAGATTATAATGTTACGTCGCTCCTCAATTACTCATTACTGTAGATAAACTTGATATTTGTTGTTATGTCAACATCTTTGTATATCTTTGTTAACAATCATGAATGTATTTTCAATGTTTTATGTCTAGGTTGAAGCAATTGCAACTTTTCCTAAGTTTTCCATCTTTACTAATATTATAAAGGGGAAACATTTTTTGTTTGTAGGCCTAAAAGTTCCGAAACTACTGAACCGATTTGAAAAATTCTGTCCCTTTTTAACCGACTTCCCAAAAAGGAGGAGGTTCTCAATTCGTCGGGATCTACTTTTTTTTTTATGTATGTTCACCGATTACTCGGAGACGCCTGGACCGATTTGCACATTTTTTTTTTATGTTTGATAGGGTTTACCTCCCAGGTGGTCCCATAGGATCTGATGATGGAAACCCTGAGAAATCGAGGGCAACTTAAAATATAGCCTATGCTACTCGGAAAGAGTGTAGCTTTCCAAAAACTTTTTACCAAAAAAATAAAACCGACTCCCAAAAACACTGAAAAACAAAAAAAAACTTTTCTTAGGTGCATCGGCCTAGAAGTCGGTGGCGATTATTTCGCCTAAGAAAAGTTTTTTTTGCTTTTCAGTGTTTTTGGGAGACGGTTTTATTTTTTTGGTAAAAAGTTTTTGGAAAGCTGCACTCTTTCCGAGTAGCATAGGCTATATTTTATCCTGGTACGGGCAGTAATTTCCACGGGACCCGGGTGAAACAGCGGGATATCATATTTTTATAAAGCTTGTTTGTTTGATCGCGCTGATTTCATAAACTTCCGGACCCATTTGAAAAGTGTTTCAGTGTTAGACAGCCCATTTATCGAGACAGGCTTTAGGCTACTTTTTAACCGGGTGCGCGTAATAGTTCCCACGGGATACAGGTAAGACCGCAGTCAGTATCAAAAAAAGCTGCACCTAATTAGACTGGAAGCAAACTCATTTATTTCAGAGAAAAAGCTAGGCAGCTAGAAAAAAAAAACTGCCCCATGAATGACCTAAATAAAGAACCAATCACAAAATATCTATTTGCGTTCAATCAAAAGCTTTTATTTATTAGTTTATTTTCTCATTTTCCCATCAGTCTGTGAGCCATGAAACTAACTAGTCGGCGAAATGAAATTTATCTACGCGCACTGTGAATGTATTGACGGATCGGAAGCGGACCGGACTCAAACCGGACCGGCTGTATTGATCGATGCCTACTATAGTTTTCGATATTGTTTTGTATATAGAGATACATAATCGAATACATATATCGAATTAGATGACAGTACATACGTACGTACATACTTCCATACAAGTCTAACTGCTAATACGTAATAAAGTGTTGTACCTAAAAACAAAATATGCAAAGAACTACAAAGGAGAAATGAAGATTTTAGTTCTTAGAAAATCTCGCTACAGTAGCCTTAATTACTTATGTTAAATTGAGTATTTTGCAAAATTTCATTCTAATCGAAGACCGGGGGTCAAATTAAGATTCCAAGATTTTCTTACATAGGTACATAGTTAAAAGTGAAGCTAATATAAGCGTGTTAATAAAATACGCTAAACCTTGCATAAAACCTTCAAAAAGATACAAAATGGACGATTTAGATGTGTCCATTCATCTTTCAGTCAAAGTTTTTGCATTTTTTGAGGATAAAGTATTATGCAATAAGTTATCAAGTTCTTCTATTGAATGCTCAACTAAGTTATGTTTCAAAAAGTACATTGCTGTCAAAAGTTACGAGGAGGATAATATGATCTAAAAACACTTATAACTCATCTACTTTCTGATTAACTGATGAAACGCAAAAAATAACTTGTTAATACCTATCTAAAAGCAACTTTTTTGAATTGTCGATATTTATGAAACTATCAAATTCACTCCAAGCGCACCAAAAAATATGAAGCTCTTCACATAAACTTACAAAAATCCCCTGTTACCATCTTTCATGTCTAAATCAGGTCTAAAAATCACACACAACCCTAACATGGCAATGATAAAACCCTGGCATACCCGGCTCGAGTACCGGGTGGGGAGGCGTTTATTTTATTACCACTTCGCACCCCTATTAAGTGGTATCAGACTTATGGCTCGCTTGATGCCCGGGTCTCCCAAGAACCGGGTAGGGAGAAATTGGGGTACGCAGTCATTATAGGTCGGTGTGTAAATTGTGGTAATTTTTTAACTTGGATAAGGAAGGGTTATATTTATACAATCACTATGATTTCACCTATTTAATAATGTTCTGAACAAAGACGCAAAAGAAAAAGTAAATCTGGTTTTAGAACTAGCGATTTAATAAAGAAAACAATATTAGATATCCTATTTATTGAGAAAGCATAAAAAGGCTACTTTTATCCGGTTGAGCAGAGTAGTCCCCACGAGAAAAACTACCAGCGAAACCTGATTTAGATTACATGATTTTACTAAATCTAGACACACGGCAGTGTGTCCGCCAAGTTCGAGCAAAAAAAGCGACACACCGGCCGTGGGTTATATTACACGAACCATTTCGGGCCAAATTCGACCCCCCTGTAACTCAAAATCTATTTTATTTACGCATATCAAATTTCTAGTATCTGTTGAGACCCCCTCACTTATCTAAAATACAAAATTTCATTAATATACCTATTGTAGGTCTTGAGATATTGACGTCAGAAAATCGCTATTTTTACTATACACTCACTGACTGATTCACTTATTCACTGATTCACTGATTCACTGATTCACTGACTCACTCATCAAAAACCTAGACCACTTCCAATGGTCGTATTGACTTGAAATTTGGCATGGAGGTAGGTCTTTATGTCAAGGTAAAGGAAAAAATCTGAAAATGGCCAAGTGTGAGTCGGTTTCAAAATAATGAAGGTGTAAAATACCCAGTGTAAATTTATACCCCTAAGGAACTAAAACGAACTAAATTTATCTATATTTATATAATATATCTTGAATGGTCGTACCGATCTGAAATTCGTTACAAAGGTTTGTATTTAGTCAAAGTAAAAATCTGAAAACGGCCAAGTGTGAGTCACTTTCGAAAATAACGAATGTGTAACTTTGATCCACGAACATAATATATGATAACATGTCATGTCAGTCAGTTGGTAAATCTAGTCCATTTAGTTAATCTAGTTCATTTCTTTGTAAGAAGCATAGTGCATATTTAAAAATCTGAAAGATAGTATAAATGAGACATTTACTTAACTAACTTAATCATAAGAAAAAAATAAAATAAACAGCCTTACAAAAATAAATGAAATCCCACCCAAAACAAAAATGTGAAAGACTGCCAAGTTCGATAATATGGGAATGCTTCGCCTATAAAAGAAGTGAGATCTGAATAAGTACCAAGTTCCATACACATACCTCAGTTAAAAATAGTTACTTTTTAATGATGATTACTTGGCAAGTTTTAATAGAAAATTAAATACTTGATTCATTGCGTTTAGTAGGTTTATAACAAGGTGTATGAAAACTTGCCAAGTAACATCATTAAAAAGTAACTATTTTTAACTGAGGTATGTGTATGGAACTTGGTACTTATTCAGATCTCACTTCTTTTATAGGCGAAGCATTCCCATATTATCGAACTTGGCAGTCTTTCACATTTTTGTTTTGGGGGGATCTATAATTTCTGGGTTAAATCCTCACCAATTTAATATTTTTAAACTTAGTCCGTCGTACCACAAAAAACTTTTGTGGTACGACGGACTAAGTTTAAAAATAAAAACAACGACTGTTGAACACGTGTCTAAAAAAATACAGATTATGTCGTAGAAATAAGGCCCGTTTTTCAGCCACACTTTTTTTAGACAAGTGTTCAACAGATGTTTAAGTTTTTGTAGTAAGGCTGAGTAAGGTCTAAATCCCACTACCAGTCACTACTCACAATCCCGTCTGTTTTCCACAGTTTTTATTATATATCGTAACATGTAAGTACATCTCATGCTACTTATTTGTATAATTTAATTGCTTAGTTTTGATGTATAATTTAGTGTGTTTAATTTAGATTGTAATAACAACAACTTGTAAATGTTTGCACGCCGAATGGCAAAATATGGCAGAACCTGTTTATTTTATAACACCATTTACTTTGTACCCATATTTGCAAAATAAATATATCTTTATCTTTATCTTTATCTTTATCTTTATCTTTATCTCAGTATGTAGTGTAAGAACGTACTTAAGTTCTTGTTAAGTATCACTTAAGTCTGAAATACGTAGAAGTAAGTAGAGTCAGTATTACTTACCTATGTATATATAAAACTTGTTCCAATAGGATGAAACTTTGTATTGAATTTGACGTTTTTGAATAATTATTAATTTTGTAACTTCATCATCTGATTAGCCTTTTGGGGGTTGGCTACCAGTGTATTCCGATGTTGTCGAGTACTAGTGTTTGACAAAGAGTGACTGCCTCTTGGTAAGACTGGTTTTCAGACTCTTTGCTTACCTGAATATTTTTTTTTGCCATGATAAAACTGCTTAGACATAATTGGTATCCTACTGGTCACGTTTATAAAAGGCAATTTCAATGGAATGTGTGATTCACGGGAAAAAATTTTTTGCACAATAAATTACCAAATCCCAATCAAGCCTAAAATATGAAATTCAGCAATATGAAAGATTACATACCCTACATATGTCCAGGTTTAATTAAGCCTACATCGCGATATAGAATCGAATATCAAAGAATCTGTTCGGTTTAATGAAAAGCAATTAATAGGTCGGACCTGGCGGATATATGCGGATATGTGCGGATATTTGAAAGGTAAAGCCGTTTTGTAATACGTAAGTAGTATATTTTATACTTGTTTTTACACTGCAGATAAGCGTGAAAATGAATGAAGGCTAGTAAAATTTTACAAACACGAATAAAATAAAGTTTTTTTTATTGCATTAAGAGTGTACACTGCAGACTAAACAGTCGGCCGACAGTTGACCCGATGGTCAGCTTATTATTCAGATAATCTTGAGTATTCCAATCATAGTTTTCAGTCGGCCTGACACCAGCTAAGTACCTGATCTTCATACTGATTTAGAAGCCCAAAAATCTATCAGCTGACTAAAAGTTTCAAGTGTGCGGGAACTCTAGTACTTAAATATTAATACCATAAAACTTTTTGAGCACAGTAAGCTACCTAGAAAGATGTTTTAATATGCATTTATTTCCAAAATAATCCACAATGCAATCCCACTAACCAATCACCCTGATTCAACGAAAAATACCCGCACCGCGTTAATTATTTGGAAGCCATTAATAAGGTGTGACAGATATCCGCCCGGCGGATATATTCGGATATTGGAAGTGACAATACGGCCGTCATTCATCATAACTGATGCATTGCTTCAATGTATTGGGAGCCCAGGCTATGGTTTATCGATTTTCCAAAATTTTGACACTGTTATGGGAAGTTATAGAGGCCTTTATCAAGATTTAGGATATCCATCTTTTGACTAAAGACAAAAGAATGACGGTGATGGTGTTTTTAACGTTATTTTGACGTGTTGTTGAAAGACAAAGAATAGAAAAATGCTTGATGTCAGCCAGAATGAAAACATGAAGTATACTTCAATGCTCTAGTGGTTTTAAAGACGGCCTTATAAAATCGTTTTATGATGAATTCTTTTTACACGAATGTTATTTTCGCTTGCAAAGCCTTGAAATAACGTAAAGTTTATTGATTTTTAACGAAAACTTACAACGTTTCGTACATATTTTCGTGAAAACCAAAATATTTTACCTCTATTCATAAATTGCCCGAAAATTTTAAGCCACAGCGTTATCAAAATACGTTAAAGCAGGCGATAATTAATCTCCGTCATCTTTCAGACATATGCATCGCTATCCATCAGATATTTGTGCGGATAACGTAATAAATACTGCTACGTTTCAAAAATCGTTCACTCGTATTAAATTAAAATCAATTAGCGAGCGCTACCGGGCGGCGGATAATTCGGATATTTGCGGATATTTTGCGGATATTTGCGGATATGTGCGGATATTTGCCGCCGCAACATGCGGTTCGGATGCACGTAATGGCTGTAATATGAAGAGGTAATGGCGCATTGGTGAGGCCTTTGCGTTTGTATTTACGAAACTTGGTCTATTAACTAGCTGGTAGTACTGATATTGTGGTTGTTTGGTTTGCAGCTCAAATATGTAGTTTTGTGAATTCAGTAGTTGGTAGATTGGTAAATGTTTGAATTATTGTGCCTGCTGTTATTTATTGAAAAAAATATCTTACACTGCAGCTGCCTGTTAGTCTCGTTCTGGAAAGATTACCTAATGCCCGGTTTACACTTTGTTAAGTTAACACTGCAGGTGATTAGTGCAGGTGTTTAGTAATCAAGGTGTGAACGGAAGCGTAAAGTGATTAGTGTTAAGTGATACGTGCGATTAGTACTTATTGATTAGTGCGAGTGAATAGAATCAAGGTCTATTTTTGTTGTTAAGTGACTACCCCCTCTCAACTTTTCTACTACCCTCTCTCGCAATTTGCCTGTACTAATCAGTGTGTAAATACGTGTGTGTTAAGTGCGCAGTGTCAAGTTCAAAGCGAAAATGAAGTGGACGGAACAACATACTTTATAATTCGTACAAGAATACATAAAGTTTGAATGCCTATACAATGTTCAGTGCGCAGAATTTAAAAACAAACAGGTTGAGAGATGCGGCCCTATTGAAACTGAGTGAAGCGATGGGAATTCCCGATTTCAAAATTGAGTTCATTTTCTATATCAGATACCACAACAGATACAATCTCCTTAATTATTTGTCTCAATATTAGGCGCTGTTCATCTTCCATTCCTAGAGACACTATGCACAACGCACAGTACCACTATGAGCTTCTTCCTAAACACTGTGTAAACGGAGATGGAAAAGACTACTTAACACTTGAGACTTATCGCGTAAAGTTAACGCTTAACACTTATCACTTCACACTTCGCAAAGTGTAAACCGGCCTTTGTAAGCTGTTTGACTAGCTGTGTACCTATATAATGTTCTTTTATTTATATTGGATCAGTAGTTTTGGCGTGAAAGCCCGTCAGACAGACAGACCGACTTTATCTTGTCTATTTTCCACCTGCTTAGGGTACATCACAAAAAAAAACCTATATTGTTAAAGTTTATATTCAGAAATAGCTATCGTCAATCACATCTTACACAGTTATCAAAATAGATAGTTTTTCTTCCATTTCATTAGTTTTTGGTTGATCTATAACACCAAACTAAACTAACCACGCAACTACAATTTAACCGAGACAGTTCCTCCAATCTAGTGTGAGCTACGTTTGTGAGTGCAAATTATATACTCTTGAAATAGTTAGATACTTGCATACTGAAGTTTGTGTCTTAATTAGTAGTGTGAACAACTTAGTTTGAGTCTTCAAGCTTCTATGGTTTAGCTAATTAAACTGTTTAATATCTTCGTTTGTCGCTGTCGTGTGTTCGATCTTAGTTGGAGGAATAAAACTTCACTCACGAGTATGTAGGTATTGTTCATCCTTGATAGATTAATGATCTGCTTATGTCCCTGTTTTTTTGTGAAATTAATTTCACTTCTAAAAGCATAACAAAAAGGAAATTGGAGAAATAAATACAGCAATTACCTTAGGAAATCAACTTAGGCATAGAGCGATGTACATACCTAAAGCACATATTACCTATATAATACATAGTTACCGTTAGTGTTTTTCTTAAGATACAGACAAACGGAATCAGAGTCCCGTTTTACCCTATCAGTAAGGAACCCTAAAAACCTCCCCGAATTTTGATGTGACAGTAATTGAAAACTTGGTATTTCAACAGTGGCTATCACAAATCCAACCAGACATTTACAGTGCAGATTGATTGACAAATCACCCATCCACTATTCATAGTCAGCCTGACAGATATTGATAACTTTTCATCAAAAAAAACGGCCCAAAACGAGCGAAACATGATAAATTAAAAGAACCCGCACACTGAAAACTTTTAGTCGGCCGATAGTTTGTTTGGGCTTATAAATGAGTATGAAGATGAATGGTAGTACGCACATTATGAAGATCAGGTATTAAGCCAGTGTCAGACCGACTGAAAACTTTGATTGGAATCAAGATTTTCTTTAAAACCTTTTTAGGGTTCCGTACCCAAAGAGTAAAACGGGACCCTATTGTTTTCACTCCTCTGTCCGTCCGTCAGTCCGTCGGTCACCAGGCTGTACCTCACGAACCGTGATAGTTAGAGAGTTGAAATTTTCACAGATGATGTATTTCTGTTGCCTAACTATAACAACAAACACTGAAAACTAGAATAAAATAAATATTTTAGGGGGCTCCCATACAACAAACGTGATTTTTGCTAATTTTCCAAATAATGGTACGGAACCCTTCGTGCGTGATTCTGACTCGCAGTTGGCCGGATTTTGTGCCAAGCATCGGGTCAACTGTTGGCCGACTGTTTATAGTCCAGTCTGCTCTGCAAGATCATGTTCTATCCCAGTATTTATGCAAACCAGTGTTTTGTAAATTGGTTTCTGAAAGTGTTAACGAGTTATTTTGTTTGCTTATAAAAAAATGTTGTTTATAGATAGCTAAGATAACTTTGAAGAAAATTAATTAATAGCGTTCTTTCATGAATGTGCAATTAGTTCTTAGTTCTAAGTAAAAGCAGTTTTAATCGATGTTTTATTTCTTTAATAGCTGTGGCTTCAGTCTTTTACCAGCGGACCACTACTCGCAACTGGGGTGAAAAGTAGGGTCCTTTCTCAGACATTAGCCTATATTCTATGCACCACATTTCATTTAAATCGGTGCAGTAGTTGGTGTGAAAGTGTGACCGATAGACAGAGTTATTTTCGTATTTATAATATTACAAAGTTTTAGTTTTTTCTCTCTTTCCTTTATACAAGGCAGTTAAATAAGATTAAAATTCAGGGCCAGCTGGAAGAGATTTCTTATGAAATAAGCTGTGCCTTTGTACTATCTGTTCTATTTTTCTTCTTGTCTATATTCTGTGTGTGTACATAAACTGTTAAATAAATAAAATAAAATACGCTTATCGCATTCAGTATATAATGTGATCTTTGAATGTCTGTCCCTGATGTATGCTATATCAATAGGCCGTGATATTTAAGTTAAAAAGACAAATAGGTAGTAAAATTAAGATAATAATTACTTACCTACCCTTATAAAAAATAATCCCTATCTACAAAATTTAACACATCAATAGACTCTGAACTAACGAACTTACCTAACCCAGAAAAACTCAAATGAAAACCAATTAATACCGTCAAGTGACCCGGGTAACTGAATACCCGGATACGTGCAGTAGCCGGTTATCCGACATCCGTGACGGATGGCCGGGATTACTGCCAATCCCGGTATTTATGTGCTGTCTATATCCCGGGACAGATTGCCGGGGACAGCGGTCTGCAGTTGTTTATTTGACCAGATCTTAGTGATTGAAATATCCTTAGTAAGTTGGGGGTGAAAATATGACTGCGTTAAGGCATCACGCTGCTGAAATCGGCAGTGACGCTACGCACAATTTTGCGGTGTGCATTTTATGGTCAGTTTCATCAGTAACTGGAACTCATCTAGCAGATAAACTATACATTTTGGTTTTACAGGTAAGTATCGGATAGCAAGTAGCCTTTACCTGGAAGATAGCATTGACTATCAGATAACTAAATGACACTTTATCGATCACCGGCGAAACCGGGCCTCAATTATTAGATATTGTTTGTTAAATACTCCGAAACTACTAAACTGAATTTGATTTCAATGAATATTTTGTAAAAAAATTATATGTATTTTCCAAAATTGCATAGACATTGAATTTACAACGATGCACAATAACAATATTATGTGAACAAATATTCCTGAAACGCACAATAATCGCTTAATTTCCCCGAATATGCAATACTTAGTAATAAAGCTTATACTAATGGTATTGTTATGGGATTTGTTTGTTGTTAATATTATGCGAATATTTCATTATAATTATTTGGATAGAACTGTTATCTGCCTTTCGCAATCAGGAGAAAATATCTAGACACACGGCAGTGTGTCCGCCAAGTTCGAGCAAAAAAAAGCGACACACCGGCCGTGGGTTATATTACACGAACCATTTCGGGCCAAATTCGACCCCCCTATAACTCAAAATCTATTTTATTTACGCATATCAAATTTCTCGTATTTGTTGAGACCCCCTCACTTATCTAAAATACAAAATTTCATTAATATACCTATTGTAGGTCTTGAGATATTGACGTCAGAAAATCGCTATTTTTACTATACACTCACTGACTGACTGACTGACTGACTGACTGACTGACTCACTCATTAAAAACCTAGACCACTTCCAATGGTCGTATTGACTTGAAATTTGGCATGGAGGTAGGTCTTTATGTCAAGGTAAAGGGAAAAATCTGAAAATGGCCAAGTGTGAGTCGGTTTCAAAATAATGAAGGTGTTTTATATCCCGTGTAAATTTATACGCTTAAGGAACTAAAACGAACTAAAGGACAATGCTCAAAAAAAACCCAAGCCCGGCGCAAACGAAAAGTAACTCAAATTATAGGTAATAATAAGTAATGAAATACTGCATAGGAGGCATCATCGAAATCAATGGCTAAATGTATGAAATTGCTATTTGATTTTTTAAAGGGGTAACATGAGCAGCTGGGGCTTATAGTTTAATTATAGTGCTATCTGAAATAACAAACAAGTAATATGGCAAGTAATAAGCTTTTCCAAAAAGATTAATCAACACCGAAGTACAGGCTGCAGCGCCCACGTCATCGCGTCATGAGCGTTTCACATTACTTAGGGTGGGCTAGACATGAGGAACAGTTCGCGCATCCCGCAACATTTTTGGATCTCGTCGTGTTAGAAATAAAGAATCGATGACTTTTAAGCGTTATTATTAAAATGAAAAGTACATTCATATCCTGTTTTAGTTCTATCATCCTATTATCTTGTAAAAGTAGGTAGAATAGTGGAGAAGTTGCTATAAACATGTCATTATGAACACTCTTAAACCACAACTGTATCTGTTTGCTGTTCCTTTTACTAATACATTATGTTACCTCTAAAATCTTGAGTAGCAATGTACCGCAGATGTTAAAATTCAATAAATAATAGAAAATTAAATACTTGATTCATTGCGTTTAGTAGGTTTATAAGAAGGTGTGTGAAAACTTGCCAAGTAACATCATTAAAAAGTAACTATTTTTACCGGTATATGTGTATGGATCTTGGTACTTATTCAGATCTCACTTCTTTTATAGGCGAAGCATTCCCATATTATCGAACTTGGCAGTCTTTCACATTTTTGTTTTGGGTGGGTAATATTATTAACTCGAAAGTTTGTTACTCTCTCACGCAAAAACCGGCAAAAACTTTGCAGTAATATAGCATGTACATCGGAATATTATATAAGCTAATTTATATCTAGAAATGGAAAGTAGTTCCCTCATTTAGCAAGTAAAACCGCTGGAGGCAGCCAGTTAAAAATTAGTACCAATTTTACATTTTACCTAGGTATTCCGCTTTCAGGCTTGCAATTGGCTTTACAGCTGATTCCGCGAATTCGAATTCAAAATTCAGCTCTAAAAAGTCGAGAGAGCTATGAACTTTTCGGAGTGCAGGAAATAGAACTCTAACAGCCAGTTTCTTCATCAATAGTAAAAGTCAAAGTAATGTCTAAAGTAAAAGTAACGGTCAAATTAGTTTTTTCAAGGCTAAAGTAACAGCAAAACTAATAGAAAAATACATTTTTTGCACACATTTTACAACAAAAAAAAACAATGTACAAAGGCTTTTACTTTGGCTTTCACTTTTGATGAAGAAATTGGCTGTTAGAGTGATATTACAAAAAATCCAAGTGAGTAGCTAATACTAAGGGGTCGCTATGGCTGAAACGGCGGAACCGGTTAAGATGTAATTAAGCGTAGAGATAGGTCAAGGTACCCTGAAAAAGCTGTTATTACTTTTCATCCGTGTTCGGACGCTATCTAGTGCTTGCTTGAATCACAAAATAACTGTCACTTAAATAAAAAAATAAAACCATCAACTAATTAAGAATTACATTCGTATTGAACACGGTCCGGTTCACGAACACGGTTGAAGCACGCAATACAGACTAAAAAAATCAATTCCCAACACTTAATCGAATCCATAGTGTAAAAAAGCAGCTGTAAAATGCAAAGTTTTTAAATAAATATTCATATTTTAAGCGTGGCCAAAATCTGTCATTAGGGTATTGGCAGACCACTGTAAAATTACTATCAAACGAACAAGCTGCTATACGGGAATTAACTGTATAACGCATGACCTGCAGTGCCAATATGGCGAAATATTGATAAATTGTGCCGATAAAATGTTATTTTAGTGTCAGGAAATAATGGCCGTATTTCATTTTTATAGGATGGTCGTGGAATTTTATGTTCAAAGGCTATGAGTTTATGGAACTATGGAACTGTCTTGTTTGTTATTTTATCAATATCTTTGTTGATATTATAAATGCGTCTGTTCCTTTTACTAATACATTATGTTACCTCTAAAATCTCGAGTAGCAATGTGGCGCAGATGTTAAAATTCGAATTATAATTTCACACATATAGCCACTGATTTCGACGATGCCCCAGGATGCCCCCTATGTAATATTTAATTACTTATTTCTAACTATATTTTGAGTTACATTTCTTTTGCGCCGGGCCTGGGTTTTATTCTACTTCATGAGCATTGTCCTTTCATCTGAAACAAATGCCTAAAGATCCTTATTGCACAGATCTTGCAATAAAAAAGAGGAAGAAAGAAAAATACAAATTCATTAAAGTATCTAGCAACGATTCCTAATAAAATAATTATCGATTTCCTCAATTTTGCTTTCACAAGCCCACCCTTTTCCCCAAAATTCCGCTCATTGAAAATGACACCGAAAAAAGTTACTCTCAAACTTTTCTCCCCTTCTTTTCATAAGTATTTTTCGTGATTAATCCATCAATTTTCTTTCATCTTGCACAAAAAAACAATCATGACTAAAGAGCAATTTCGCAATCGCAATCACTGTGACTTTATTATCAGACATTTTGAGATTTTTCATAATATTTTTGATTGAAATGCGAGCGATGGTCCCGTATCGATTCGAATCATAAAAATTCAGCTCTCGATCGCTTTGCGTACATACTTCGAATATTTTGACAGTAGGACAAGTTTTAAGGGGTGACCTAGTTGGACAAGATTGAAATTGCCAAAAAATATTTGAATACTGTTAGGAGTATGGACAAGAAAACATTATTCTGAACTGACACAGTAAGGAACTACTCCATATGTCAATAAAACACAAAAAATTAACAAAACGAATGCAAAAGATAATTCGTTTGTTTGTTACGCTTTCAGTTTAAAACAGTTGAACCGACTGAGTTAAAATTTGCCGATGAGAAACGTAAAACTTGAAGACGCACTTTTTATCTATGTACAGAATGTAGAGCTATGTAGTAATTATCTTACCAAAAGTAGTACTAAAAAACTGAAAACAAAGCAAATAAAACTAAAATTTTCAACCTTCCTCACTACATCAAACATACTACAATTTAAAGCTCCCATTCACAGTAAGACAAATAGAAACCTTTAAACTTCTGCCGTCCACTTTACCTGACTCCAGTCGCGATAAAACTCACTCAAATAGGATTTTATTCACTGACCGATTCGTTTGCTACCCGGGTGGGCTCTCCCCTCCCTATCCGGCACCGGGATGCGGAAGGCACTCGGAATAACGTCTGTAAAACGGAATTGCCGGGATTTAGGATCCGTTTTTTTAGTTTTGTAGGATTGATTGATTTTTGATGGTTTTTTCTTTGATGTTATTTAGTGTTTGCTGAAGATTTCGAAGTGATAATGATTTGGGGAAGCGGGGAGGGGGGGGTTTTGGAAGGCTGTCCCATTAACCTAATATTTGTCAAACTAAGTGCTCCCATCATACAGCAGACTAAACAGTCGGCCATTTTTCATTTTATTTTGATTTCAATCAAAGTTATCAGCCGGCCTGATACCGGTAATACCTGATCTTTGTAATGTGTGTACTACCATTCATCTTCATACCGACTTATGAGCCCGAACAAACTTTTAGCCCACTAAAAGTTTGCAGTGTGTGAGTACTCTAAAAGCATTGTTTTCTGTCTATTTCGAATAAATGTATTGTGATTTTGATATTTCATGACTACTAAAGCTTTGTGTGATTCCTGGAAATCATAATATTTATAACAAAACATGGATTAATTCTACAACTACACTATATCATTTTATCGAATCACAAACAATTAGGTGTAACATTATGAACACAAATAGAATTTAGTACAGTACAAACAGATTGTTAATTAAGTATCAATCAAAACATAATTAACATATTAGCTAATCCCTGGATAATAGGCAAATGTAGGTAAATACAGTTATGTATTATCATCATTACATATATAGTAGGTCCTTTTTGTACCACTGCAGGGCACAGGCCTCTTCTCATACAGAGAAGGTATGGGCGTTAATCACCACGCTTGCTTAAGGTTGGCGATTTCAGATTTCTTATAAAGAAGTAGCCTATAGCCTTTTTAGATAAACGGCCTATCTGACACTGACAATTCAAACTAGCAGTTCTTAGAAAAGCGCGTTATTTTTCTTGCAAAATAAGCGAAGTACATTAAATTACAAACAGTCACCATTTTTGGTAAGTTATGTTTGTGGCAGAATTATATTACGATAATTAATAAATTTACAAATTAATACACACGACAACTTAAAATATTAAATTAATAAGGTGTAATATTGGGCGTTTGACACGTTACCACAAACACTGCGAATGACCTATTATAAAATGGCGACCAAAAATATTTTACAAACGGACCAACAAATTGTTTATTATTTAATTTGGTGATATTTTGGTAAACCTATAGTGTTAGTGAAATTAATGATGTGGAATATACGCATGGATGACTTGGATTTAATATTTGTGACTATTAGTGGTTAAACACAGGCATGGGTATGGTTAACTATTATTTAGAATAACTGGAGTGTTGGATTAATTATACAATTGTATTTTCAGTTTGTAGTCGTGGTGGCCTGGGTAGTCGTGGTGGCCTGGTGGGTAAAGGACCAACCTCTCAAGTATGAGGGCGCGGGTTCGATCCCAGGTCAGGCAAGTACCAATGCAACTTTTCTAAGTTTGTATGTACTTTCTAAGTATATCTTAGACACCATTGACTGTGTTTCGGATGGCACGTTAAACTGTAGGTCCCGGCTGTCATTGAACATCCTTGGCAGTCATTACGGGTAGTCAGAAGCCAGTAAGTCTGACACCAGTCTAACCAAGGGGTATCAGGTTGCCCGGGTAACTGGGTTGAGGAGGTCAGATAGGCAGTCGCTTCTTGTAAAGCACTGGTACTCAGCTGAATCCGGTTAGACTGGAAGCCGACCCCAACATGATTGGGAAAAGGCTCGGAGGATGAGGATATTTTCAGTTTAAAGTCATAGAGAAAATAACTCGTATATACCCTATTAAAAAGCTCGTTAAGAAAATTATTAAAGCATTATTTTCGTCAAAAGGAAATGTTTCGGCAGATGATTGGCAATAAGTTACGACTTAATTAGTAATAGTAAGGAAAATAAATAAGTAGTTAATCTCTTCAAACAGGCTCTCTTTAAATATCAATATAATTTTCATGAAGTTTTCACCAATAGATTAAAGTAGAGAGAGATTCAAGAGTACGGTTTATTTATGAATCATACATAGGCGAAGCCCTTTAAGATCCTTGGTATAAAACTACCTCTATATTAACGATTATCGGTATTCCAGCTCGTGATCAGAAAGAGTACCTACTATCCTTGTATTTTCAGTTTAATATACTTATCTAACTTTACCTAGAAAATATCAAGAGTATATTTTCCCATATGTTTTTACCTTTATTGACTGACTGTAATAAACGTAGGTAGTTCCTAGAAAATATGTAATATCCGCTGAAGTATTCTTATATCCGGATGTGTTCTAAACAAACCCGGGAACGCAGCCGGTATTATCGAGCATGATGTGAAATATGGTTTTCGAGACACAAACCACTTTTCATGTACTTACCTATACTTTGCCGTCCCATCGGGTTATGAGAGTGAAGGAATAGGGAGTACACCCGTGTCTGGGCAAATGCTCGTGCACTATAATATGTCCTGCGCAGCTGGCTGATCTCCTTAAATGAGAACAGCCGCCGTAGCCGAAATCGGCCGTGGACGCCATTATTATTATTACTTTTAAATACCATCTCTGAACGAGGCATATAGTACCCTTCTTGGTGATATGTGGTGTTTACACTGCCACCACTCACCAGAACCTTTTTTTTATGCAAAATCATCAAATGATGACCGCTATGGGTGCAGCCTGAGAGAGTGCTAGGGTCTTGCTGACTAAAACCCATCATATTCCTTCGTAAGTATGAGGTACGAGTACTAATTTTGTACCAGGGTCGCGGTAATTCTTCCGAATAATCCCAAGGCCCAGCAGGCTTTGGCCCTGGTGGCCCCTGCTGGGTCGCGAAAGCCTCGTCTGTTTTTCATCAGTTTGCACTACGTTCAAGTGAGGTTGGCTTTTCCAATTTTCCGATTTCACCAACTTTTAAATCAATTTCTAATCCCCAGCCATATTTTACCCTTCATCCTCAAAAACACAGTTCTGGAGTAGAGCCAAATCATTGGCCGGTCTGTAATCCAATGCACTTTGCCGCTTATTACCCGGGTCAGCGGGTCCGGATATCCGCTCGGATAAGTCGGTCTAACCGGGACAATCTTTGCGGGGCATTGGCCCGGATTCTTTGCGTTTCGAATAATAAAATCCGAATTAGGAGAGTCCATTTTGAAAATATGCTGGCTCTGGTACTTTGCGATGGAGAAAATGGTTCGTTTTCGCTTTTGCAAGAAGTTTGTTTGGTAAATGATGATTGCTGTGTTATTTTTTTGTTAAGTTCGACAAAATGTTATTGGATTTTCATTGTAAGGAATTTTGGAGAAGCTCTGATATATAAATGCTTTGTATGCCTAATTGATGCAATATTTTTAGTAACGCGAAACAACTTCTTTGCTGACAGACCGTATTTCTTTGAAGCGTATCCATATTTAGAACATTTGTGGGATCGACCGTCTAAAAATTGATAAAAATTGACCACTCCGCTCCACTTTGGCTCACCTCAATAAAGACCTAAGCTCCAAAATTACTCTGACTAACCTCACGAATTTTGCAACTTTGTAACCATTACGGACCAAAAACGGGACACATTTAACTAAATTCAATCCGTTTTCACTTGAAAGTTTTGTTACAAGTTGCAAACGATTTGCGGCGACACTTAGCTACAAATTAAACGCTGGCTCGGCTTCAGGGACCTGCAAATATCGATCTAGTTCAATCTTACTTTGGTCAACACTTGTAGGGTAAGGCAAGGTCTTACTGCCAGCGGGTGATGAGTGAAAAGATGGAGCGTTTTTACTGATTTTTAGGGTTCCGTAGCCAAAATGGCAAAAACGGAACCCTTATAGTTTCGTCATGTCCGTCTGTCCGTCTGTCCGTCTGTCCGTCTGTCACAGCCGATTTACTCGGAAACTATAAGTACTACAGTGATGAAATTTGATGGGAATATGTGTTGTATGAACCGCTACAAAAATATGACACTAAATAGTAAAAAAAAGAATTGGGGGTGGGGCCCCCCATACATGTAACTGAGGGATGAAATTTTTTTTTTCGATGTACTTACCCGTGTGGGGTATCAATGGAAAGGTCTTTTAAAATGATATAAAGTTTTCTAAAAAACATTTTTCTTAAAGTGAACGGTTTTTGAGATATCAGCTCTCAAAGTCGTAAAAAGTATGTCCCCCCCCCTCTATTTTTATAACTACGGGGTATAAAATTCTAAAAAAAATAGAGGTGATGCATGCTAATTAACTCTTTCAACGATTTTTGGTTTGATCAAAGTATCTCTTATAGTTTTTGAGATAGGTTGATTTAACTGTAATTTACGGAACCCTTCGTGCACGAGTCCGACTCGCACTTGGCCGGTTTTTTTTTATTAATTTATTCGACTTATACGGCTTTAACAGCCAATTACATAAATCGTAAATTGATGTGGTATTAATTAAACGTTTCTTTCCTTTGTCTAACTTAGTGGTTTGTACATATTAACATCGTTTTTTGGAGGTAATTTTAAAGATGGGTAGATATGTATAGTTATCTTTACCCGACTGCCAATGAATGTTGTGTTTTTTGCTCGTATCTGACAGCTTTCACACGCGGTTTCATCCGCGTCTCAAGAAAACTGCTTACGATATACATATTTCATTTTAAGTTCCGTATCCACATGTTGCCAAAATTGTTTTGCTTGGTTCTAGAACAAACTAAAACAAGTTTGTGCTATTTTCAAAAGAAACAAAAACAAAACCAAACTTTATTTATTATTATAACCCTTGTTTATTACACCAGCTGCATTTATTTCTACGACCCATAATCCCAGTACTAAGCCCAGTTACCCCTACAACTATTGCAGTACATATTGTAGCAACTAACTTAAAACTCGTTAACAGTGAGACCCAACAATACCAAAGTTGGTTCAATCATTTACAAGTTACTGCAGTAACGACCACCAGTAACTGGTTCCACTCAATCGTTAAATTGTAACCGTTTTTTTAACTGAAACTGAATAAAATTCTCTATATTAAATGTTTCGAGAGCTTTGGTTCGCTGGATGGAATATTAAAAGGGAAGAAATTGCTTTTGCATAAAAAGTTTTTTATTGTTTTTCGCAGTAGTGATGAAATAGTTTTTTTTGTTTTTTAGAATTTGTAGTAGTTAATGGTTGTTTTTTATAATGAATGGTTATCACAAGTGCTTCATTTTGAGTACTGATTACCTACTACTGAACTAAATTCGTCAGCAATTTCACCCGCCCGCCTAAAAGTATTCTGCGCCCTCAGACAAAAGGTAACTTCAATACATTCTCCAAGAAATGGGTTTACTAAAACAAAGAATTTTTCCAAATCGGTCCTGTAGTTCCTGAAATTAGTGCGTTCAAGCAAATATACTAACGTCAGCTTTATAATACAGGTATAGATAGATTATAATAATTTTTTTCCACTTCTAATGACCGAGTCATCTAAATAATAATAGAAGATATTTTTAAATGTTTTTTATTTTTATATTTAATATTTAAAAATGTAAATTATATGTTAGAAAATAAATAAATGATAAACAATAGAAGATATAATTCAATATGGCGAATATGTAAGTTAATTATTCAGCTACAACTATTAATACAGTCAAATTAATTAAATCTAATTACGTTTCCTCGTACAGATAATTAATTTTGACATAGTTTCCCTTGGTAGTTAGTAAAGTACAATATAATGTATGTAGTTTTGGGTCCCGTGGGTGAACTACGCTTATGTGAAATTCATTTGATTTCCTATGTGGTGTATTTGAGGAAATATAAGACCAACATCTCCCACATATATTAAAGTAATACCACATTTCACCTATCTTTTTTCCCAGGGTAAAAAACCCAAAATTTTTCCAGCTGTTATTTTTCTATTATCATCTTTCATAAGCGCTTTCCCCGCTTACAGTAGAACCACACCCGAATCCGCTTAAAGTCCGCTACACAGAATCCACAAAGTCGGTATATTTGCAAGTTGCAGCTAACGACCGGCCCCTAGCCGGGAGTTACCATTCCCGCTTAGATGCACAAAACCGGTTAGATGCACAAATTCTCCGGTTAGGTACCCAAATCGTACTGTTTCGTAGAACACTGTGACTTTGATTATAGGATAATCGGCTGGAACTTTGTCGGACTTAGAGCATCAGGACACTGCAAACTTTTAGTCGGCCGATAGTTGGTTTGAGCTTTTAAATCAGTATGAAGATGAATGGTAGTATGCACTTTACAAAGATCAGGTATTTAGCCGGTTTCAGACGGACTGAAAACTTTGACTATTCAAGATTTTCTTTAAAAAATAATTGCCTGCCATACTGTCAACTGTCGGCCGACTGTTTAGTGTTTAGTGTGCGGGTACTCTTAACTGTCTGCTAGCCAGCTTAACAGTTTTAGTGAATAGATTGACGCTGTTAAGTTAGTTGTCACAAGTCTGGGACGATTATGAAGTCCATTGTTCTAGTGGTAAGTCAGGTAAAGTTAGCTTGTTCAGCGGGATAAATTGAAAGCATGAAAGTGCTTGATAGATAGCTACAGGCATAGTATAGTCCCGGTTATAATTTGAACATCTTTGACAGTAGTACACGTGTCATGAGCCAGAAAGTCTAACGACCAGTCTCAGGGGGGAATTCGGTTACCTAAGTTGAAGAGGTCAGACAGGCAGTCCATCCATGTAAAACACTGGTAGGTACCTGCCAAGCTGTATCCTTTACGACTGGAAGCCGCCAACATAACCAGGAAAAGGCTAGGCATATGTTGTACTGAAAATATCAATCTGCTATCCACTATTTTGGGCCATTGACATCCCACGTTATCCTAGTATATTGAACAATTTAATAACGCTTTTGGAAGGTGGTTCAATAGCCCTGACACGCTCAAAGAGGAGAGGAGATTTCAGCTCTAACTTTCCACTATAGGTATACGAGGCATGGGCCCATTGAAGTGAATGACCGGAGCTTTCACAAAAGCCCTTTGACAGAGGTTTTAATTAAATATCAGTGCGTCACAATATAATTGTATAAGAAAGGTTGAATGTATGTTTGCTTGCAATAAAC
Source organism: Helicoverpa armigera (assembly GCF_030705265.1). Classification (NCBI taxonomy): domain Eukaryota; kingdom Metazoa; phylum Arthropoda; class Insecta; order Lepidoptera; family Noctuidae; genus Helicoverpa; species Helicoverpa armigera. The sequence continues at coordinate 8,362,881 of NC_087144.1, forward strand.
TTAAAATCTTTAGATATTGTAGTTAATGTTATTTTTTTGTGTTGTTCTCCAATAGATACAGTACAGTGATTATAACTCAAATAGATGTTTAATTTTATTTTCCTGTGCCCTACAGGGTCCACAATTGTACCCAGCTCTAAGCCAAATTGTAACACCTACTTTATTGTGGAATTGTGGAATGCAAAGAAATAATATGAATATGAATACTTTTACCGATTTTATCGCGGTTATATTAATATTATTTAGTCCCGACTTTTCTCTACAGCATCCATGGTCACGAGCTGATGCAGGGCATCAAAAGCAGTTTTATTTAAATACAAAGCCTATGTCCTTTCTACGGTTTGAGACTGCCTGTGCATCAAAATGGATGCAGAATTTCTGACGTGAAAGCCGGACAGACAGGTTTACTTTCGAGGATAATTGGAATCCAAAAAAAAAAAATATGGCCACATTCAACAAAAAACAAAACATTTAAAATGACCCACGTAAAATGCAGATTTACTGAAATCCGAAATTATACAGTCCTCCGATAACGTGGGCCGGTTACACCTTACCTGATTATTATTCGGGAGAAAATAAAATTATTGAAATATGCGAACGGAATAAAAGTTCCGCCATTTCGAATATTGTAGTCGGATACAATGCAGATCTAACTTAGAGTGTTTAGCCAACTGGAAACGCCGTGTCTACTCCTTTGCCAAAAGTACAAGAGCGCCAAAAGTAATATAGATATTTATGTGCCAAGTTTATGCTTATTTTGGACTTGATCTAAACTCTCCTAACTCACATATTTTGCTGTGCCCGATAGGCTCCACGTGAACTTTTTATAAATATTACTACCTAAGAATACATGAGGAAAGCAATAAAAGTATTGAGTTTATAAGATAATGACTTGGTCCATAATTATGACAGGTATTTTGTATTTCCACCTAATGTACATTATGGAATGCAATAAACTACTAATAAGCATATGTCAAGCTTATTATGTGCGATCTAAAATGTGTGGACGAGCTATTTGTTGCCACAATTTATCATACAAGGATTAGTGTTCATGGCAGTTCCTGTTGTGTACATGGTCTAAGAGATCTAGGGAGTTATTTGCATATTGGCGCAGTCTAACAACAGGATTTGTATTCAATGCCTGAATAGTTCGACAGATTGCAACCGTTTTCGGTTTTGTTCTGTAAAAATGTTTATTTTGTATAGTTTAGAGTTCGCTGGTTTAAACGAGTAAAAGATTGCTGTCGTTGCGTTCCAAAAGTTTCAGTCTAAGTACTTTTATTAAGAGTACCCGCACACTGCAGACTAAACAATCGTATGATAGTAGAAAATCTTGAATCAATCAGTTTTTAGTCGTTCGCATGCCGGTCAAATATCTGATCGTTGTTACGTACCTATACGTTGCCCAAACAATCGGACGACTAAAAGTTTGTGGTCTCCTACATATTTTTATTTAAAGAACGAAAGTGAGGAGACCTTTGTCATCTGAAAGCTATTGAAAAGCAGTTTATTTCATTTTCAGACAAATTCAATTACAGCACGAACATGGCATTTAGACCGTTTAAAAAATATCAGATAAAAATTGAGCAACACTAATGACAACAGTGATTAAACCTATCTCATATGAAAGCTCTTGAATATTAATATTATACTCGTTGTCATAGTGACGACTGCCAAAGATGTTTAAATGACAGCCGGTACCTACAGTTTACAGTGTTTTCCGAAACACGGAAGTAATATTGCCAAAAAGGTCACCCATCCACGGACCGACCGCGCCAAGTGTTGCTTAACTTTATGATCGATCAATCCGCTTTGACTTGGCCACGAGCTCTTCAATGTTATAATATTAATATTAAACTTAATAAATTCACAATTTTATATTATTATATTGGTAGTTAGGTATATTTGTAATATTAAGTCGAATCTGTTATACTTTCCTACATTATAAAGTTGAAGAGATTGTTTATTTATGGGCCGAATTTCCAATCATCAGATAACTTCTATCAGAGGAAAAAAATATGACGGTTTGCAATATTAATCAATAGTTACTTCATGTATGATATCTCTATCTATATAATACACATAAAAATTAATACCAGTTTTCGTTGTAGTTGTATAACTGCAAAGAAAAGTGCTCACTTACCCAAACAAAATATTCAGACTTTTTATTCGGACTATTTAGTAGTTGGTTTATGTGAAGTTTGCACAAAATCGGACGAGTGGTTTTTCAATTATCACATTTTTTCTAACAAAATGGTAGACTTTATACGTAGCGAAGCACATACCGCGATCCACTACTTCCACATACAAAATACCGTTCAACATTTGACACTTCAAAACCAAAGGATAACCTGCCATCAAATATTCAACGAAGCTCCCCATCCTATGGTAATCCCTAATGTGTTTGCATCCATTGACGGGAGATTACGCTGACCGCAGGACCGACACTGCATAAAACGATCAATGGATGGCGACGTAACAGTTTGGATCGAGTCTGTAAGCAAAAGATCGCTGAAAAGGCTTATTGGGGGATTATTTTACAGTTTTCGGTGTATAGCTTTGTGAAGGGTTTTATGGTCCATGTTTGAGAATATTTTGGGGAAAATTATAGTGATATTTTGGTAAGTTTTTGGCTAAAAGTGGATGCTTGTAACTCTTTTATGCGGGGATGACGAAAAATTTTGTTGTGTTTAGAAAATTACAGAATGTCTTTTTCTTCTTGTTCTTTATTCATACTTATATTATGAAGCAGAAGAAGCAGTATGTACTTCCTAAGTATATCTTAGACACCAATGACTGTGTTTCGGATGGTACGTTAAACTTTAGGTCCCGGCTGTCATTAATATCTAAAGGCTCGGAGGACGAGATTATGAAGCAGAAGGATACTTTAAAAAAAGCTTGTCAAACAAATACTTGGACCAATACAACACTCAATATTTAAACCGAAACTTAACAACGATTAACCATTCCATCTCAACAACTAAGTTACAGTAGGTACTTATCTACTTAACTCCAACTTAGTTCGCGTCGGCCCCATTGAAGCTGTTACTGTTTATTGAATTCAGTTGTAACAGCCAGTTAAGAAAATAGGTCACAATAGACCAATAGTCTCACCCCCCCTACCCGTCTACCCAACCTAGTAGACTACTCCCACCCTTTCTTTTGTTATAAGGCGAATGGACGGTCTGAATCTTCATAGTTTCAAAATTATGAGGTACTAGGTCCTGCCTGCAAAATAGCTTAGTGCATGATGATAAAAAGTAGCCTGTGGATTTTTTAGATGCATTTGTGGGCTATCTAATCTATACTAATATTATAAAGCTGAAATGTTTGTTTGTTTGCTTGAACGCGCTTATCTCAGGAACTGCTAGTCCTATTTGGAAAATTCTTTCAGTGCTAGATAGCCCATTTATTGAGGAAGGCTATAGGCCGGTACGGGCAGTAGTTCTCACGGCATGTGGGTGAAACCGCTGGCAGAAACTGGTAACAGAATATCATTTTCAAATTGGACCAATATTATCAACCGCTGTGTGAGATGTATATGTAAAATATCTGAAAAACATATTTGACGTTTTGGCAGCTGTTGTACCTATATATTACCTACATGAAAAGGGTATCATTCGAATTATTGATCAAATCGAATAGAGTGATAGACAGGGTTGTTTGCCAACTTTTATCTTCGAAATGTCGGGAAAAGCGTGTCAAAAACTATCCCTAAGTTATATATTTTATATGACAGCTGGAAACCGGAAAACAGAGACATATTTTAACATAATGCTTGAAAATCGATGACGAGGAAAAATATTGTGACCCCACAAATTCGTTTATAGACTTTATGCATATTAGTCAAAGATGACCTACTATCTACCTTTCAACGGTGTTCATCTTATATTCAGATCATTATACTCCAAACCCCAGAATATTACGTTACCAAAACCCACTCCATTATCCAAACTACAAGTATGAAAACCGCATAAATATGCAACATATCTCCGTAATCCTTTTCCATGCATACACTGAGGTCAGTATGTAGATCACGGAGAACAAAATTACTAGTGGAGGTGACATAACAGAAAATCGCCTAAGAAAGTAGCGCGCCAAAATACGGTGAAGCGGGGGACGAGGAACGTTAGGTACTGTCTTCGCCTTTATGGCATATACATATTCTTTTATTTATTTTTATTTAAAACTTCATTTTCAGACATCAATGGCCCATAGAAATACCTTAAAAACTAGCATCTATATGCTATATACAAAATCTGTTAGTAAATAAAAACTCAAATCTATGTTAGTAATACTTCACTAGGTATGCACTAAGTCACTGTGCGGTCCTGTGGCACTTATTCATTGGAACCGACGCTTTCTTGTAATAGCAAAAATCGTGCAAAAATGTCTCAAAGAGTCCTTCGTAACTGATTGTTTTAGTCATGCCCACCGTACGAATTTGACCTACAAGAAAGCGCCTGACCTACCTGCATTATAGCATCTCCGCTCATTCCTTACTCCGTGCTGCAGATGCAGACAGAAACCTGATAGGAACGTGACTGTGGGGCGGTGTCAGAATATTTGCTGGAGATTTAGGACAGCTGGCGTAGTGTTACGTTCGTTAACGTTAGATGAAGTCCGAGTTCTGAGGCTTTCGTCCGGTTTTGGAGGATCTTTGAACTGTGTTATATTTGTTCTTAGATTTAGATAGTGAAATACCTAGGTATACTTTGGATTTATACAAAGATAATGGGAATACCTTTACCTCACGGTCGGTTAGCCCTACAGTACGCTATTGATTAGCTTCCGTTGTAGGTGCTAATACAACTGATAAACTACGTAGGTTACGTATTAGGTATACCACCCATACCTAGGTGAGCATGTAAACCCCGAATTAAAATTTATTTTGCTTATTATTCGGACTTTAATCAAAATCAAAATCAAAATCAAAAGTCATTTATTCAAAGTAGGCTGAAAATCAGCACTTTTTGAACGTCAAATCTACAAAAGACAACCCCCAAAACGCCCGCCCTTCACCACTTCCTATGTGTTTTTGCTGGGAAGAAGAAGTGGTGGAACAAACTCCCCAGCAACACAATTCTGTCTGTATGGTTTGAAGAACCGTATACAAAAAAAATAAAATAAAAATATCACTAAAAATAATACACATAAATTTGTATATAAAAAAAAACAAGTAAACATGTAATCATGTTAGCTAGTACACACCTTTCCCATACCTATTACTCAAGCAGCTACAAAAAAAAAAAAAAATGTGGAAAAAAAAAAAGAGAGAACATAATGCCTAAATTCATTGAAAATAGGTATAGTTTTAGGGCGTACCAAGCGACAACATAAACAGTGAAAACGGTGAACTAGGACTACTGCTCAAATCAAAAGTCATACACATTATATTACGGGTCAAGGAAATAATTATGTAGTCAGCAAGACGACCTGGTACCACAAGCAGCACCCGTTCACGAGCATAACGCGAGGATCAGCCATCGCCCCCCTCGCACATTTTTGAGGGAGGGAGGCAACCCGACCACCGACGCTACCGCAAGCAATACCGTCTAAGGGAGCATGACGACTTGCAACCACATAACAAGAAAACAGTTAATACTAAAAGTTTTACAGTCGCTAGTAAACCATTTACAAAATTGCGATACAACTCATCGTGAAAACAGTACGATGGTGGTAATCTGTCAGTATACATACAAAATGGAAAATGTCACGTATAAAATAAAAGTAAATCACATCAACTATCAATGATAACTCTTGAAGCTGTCCGGTGTTTAACATGAGGACCAACTACTCTTATCGTTTATGTAATCATTTACAGTATAGTAGGCTTTCTTCGACAGAATAGATTTGACTTGGACTTTAAATTTATCAAATGGCAATTCTAGTAACGACTGAGGAAGTTTATTATAATACTATATAATAGGGTAATACTAAGTCAACCCGGGTAAACCTAGGTTTATTTATTTATTTATGTAACATGGAAGACTTACAGCTAAAATAACTAGAAATAACACAAGTTTACTCCACCTTCTAGCATTACCCGTAACATATACATATTGTGTCAAGTCAAAGTTGAAAATTGCTTCTCATTCCACTTGTCATTGGCAGTATCGTCGACGTTTGCATCGACATGGATTGCCATAAATAAAAATAGAATAGAATAGAAAGTTGTCAATTTTTACCCATATTAATGTAAACATATGATCGTTCTACTGCGCCACATATTCTCGGAAACGACTCACCCATTAACAAAATCAACTCATCATGAACATTATACCTTTCCAATAAAACAGTTTTTACCATAACTTGTACCAGGAAGCGACATTTAAGCCTAATTGCTACCAACAAACCATTTTTCGCGCCATCTCAACAAGAAATGTCATCAAAATTCAAGATGGCGTCATAACAAATTGATGGGCACTTTCTCCTCACAACTATGTGACATAAACTGTTAATTTTATACTGTATTATGTAAGTTTTATCATCTCTCCGAGCCTTTTCCCAACTATGTTGTTGTTGGGGTCGGCTTCCAGTCTAACCAGATGCAGCTGAGTGCCTTTGTTTTAAAAGGAGCAACTGCCTATCTGACCTCCTCAACCCAGATACCCGGGCGATCCAATACCCCTTGGTTAGACTGGTGTCAGAACTGGTTCCTGACTAACCATAACGACTGCCAAGGATGTTCAATGACAGCCGGGACCTACAATTTACCGTGCCATCCTAAACACAGTCATTGGTGTCCAAGATATACTTAGAAAGTACATACAAACTTACAACAGTTGCATTGGTACTTGCCTGACCTGTAAAATATTCCACCTGTATAACATATGAAATGAAATGCTAATAAAGACTTGAGTATTGAGTATATTTAAGAGGTTGGTTATTTACCCACTAGGCCAACGACAAAATCCAAGATGGCGTAATAACAATTTGATGGGCACTTTCTCCACAAAACTATGGGATATAAGCAGCTTATTTACTACGTTATGTAAGTTTTATCGACGAGTAAATAATAGAAGTGCTTTCATGCGCTTTACGAGCTGTGAAGCGTTGAGATAAAACTGGTATCAGCTGGTGACTGGGATTTATATCCGTGGTGTTAGAAACTAGGGTGAACTAAAATATAATAGGATGAGTTTTAGAGGGAGTTAATTCGCTTTATAATGCTAATATTCAAAAGTAAAATCCAAAGTAAAAATCAAAGTAATGTCTAAAGTAAAAGTAACGGTCAAATTCGCTTTTTCTATTAGTTTTGCTGTCACTTTATCCTTGAAAAAACGAATTTGACCGTTACTTTTACTTCAGACATTACTTTGACTTCTATGTTTGATGAAGAAACTGGCCGTAAGTAAATAATATACTACTTATCTTACATCAAACGCCTTCTTCTCATCTATTTTGCTGTGCCCATCAGGGTCCATAATTGTGACTATAATTTTATATTTTCCACCTAATGTAGACAATTGAATGCAATTAACGATATGATATATGATACGAAAATAATTTCTTTATCTTTGAACGCTCTTATGTCAGAAACTACTGGGTCGATTTGAAAAATTCTTACAGTGTTAGATAGCCTATTTATCGAGAAAGGCTTTAAACTACTTTTCATCTGGAGGTGTGGAGTAGGTCCCAAAGGACAAGGGTGAAACCACTGACGTAAGCTAGTTTGACGAATAAATTGTTCGTATCCCAAAGAGAATTTCTAAATAAACTTTAACACTTCTAACACCAATTAAACCACGCTATATTTCAGTTCCATCCTCCAAATTCCCAAGTGTCAAAAACTACAAAACAAATGAAGGTTTTGCGTGTCAAATCATCGCCGATTGCGCTCAACACTCGTTGTGTGTCGATGACAAACATGGGTAATAACGTTCGCTGTGTCGATAAAATACGACATGCGGGTTTTGTGTGAGGTAGTGTTATTTGCAGAAGGATTATGTAGTTTTAAAAGGATTTTATACTTTGTTTTTAGTTGCCAGATTATCTGCGTGGCAATTCAATAGTTTTTTTTAAGTCTCTTTGTTATAGACTAGCTACCGCCAGTGGTTTCACTCACATCCCTAAATCCCTTAGAAACTCTTGGCACACCCACATGAAAATTTGCATATAGCCTGTCTAGATAAATGTAGGTACTATGAACCACTGTAAGAATTTTTCAAATCGGACCAGTAGTTCCTGAGATAATGGTGTTCAAACAAACAAACCCTTTAGCTGTATAAAATTAGTTGAGATGAACAAATGCAATATAGCCATTGAATAGTAATTTTCTTCTAAGCGGGTGCATTATACTCTTAAAGATCAGACTTACCCTTCTGCACATAGCCTGTAACATAATGCCGCATTGTAGATACAGGGCGACATGATCAAAACGTTCACTGAACTACGGATTGCTCCGCATTGGGAATGACATATTGTAGTGCAACGAACTACATGTTACATGTCATGTGTGGCAAAATAGTTCTGATAAAAGAAGAAAATATATTTAGAGCTAACAGAAATGGCAAACTTTTTGTCGGTTTATAGTATGACCGGTTCATAAATCAATGTGGAGATAAATGGAACTTTGAACCACATTTAGATACGAAATTACTGTGTGTTCTGGAATTTGTATTTATTTAGCCGAAGATGCTGCTTAAATATATTGGCATAGTTTGGTATCGAATATTTCAAATGCATCAAATACATTTATCAAGATCGTAACATAACTTAGCGGGGTATTTTAAAATTTGTTGTTGTATCGTTATTTTATAATGTCAAGTATTATTTATGCAGTAGTAGGTGTCATTCAGACACCAAAAAATCTATTCACAAGCCTGAAAAGATTCATGCTAATTATCACCTTAATAGAAAAAAAACCATGCTCTGCCCAGAAATTCCTTACCACACTAAAACTGAAATATATAAAGTCATGCAAGCGACATTTTCAAGCACAGATTATTTCAGCGGCCGAGATAGTGTCGCTCGCACGAGCCTTTTTAATTAGCCCAGCTATAATTAGTGAAGTTACAAGAATATGCTGCATATAACATTTTACTACAGTACTTTAAAAAATATATGTATGTGTACCCATTCATATTTTATTTTCTTTCTGTGAAAAAGTTTATTTTATTTGTGGAAAAAAATATTACTGAATTGCCGTCGTTCACTGGGTTTTTGCTGCAGTAAAGGGGTATGGAAAAATATTATTTTTATAAAAATATGAATTTCACTTTATTGATGCAAGATAGTTTATTGTATTTGTAAAAATATTATTTCGGAATATCGTCACTTTAAGCTTCAGTAAATGATTCGAATATTATTTTTTTGTTAGTTTTCTTTTAATTATGAGTATGTATCGGTGCTCACAAAAAATAACCTAGACAGTTTTTTTTCAAGTCCTAATGGTATTCATTTTGGCGCGCTACTTCCTTATGAGATATATTGTGTTATGAAATCTCCGCTAGTCATTTTGTTTGCCATGGTCAAAGTCAAAGTCAAAGTCAAAATCGTTTATTGAAAATAGGCTAGATTCTAGCACTTTTTCACGTCAAAAAATACAAAATGACAGCACCCCCAAAACGCCCCCCTTTCACCACTTCCTAGTGTTATGGCTGGGAAGAAGAAGTGGTGAAGAACAAACTTCCCAGCAACACAGCTGTCTAATACAATTTAATTATAATTAAATTACAATTATACAATTCAATATTAGTCGCAAAATATATATATATAAAAAAAAAACACTTGTTGTCCACTTCAGAGCTGCCATCTGCGTGTATCTGTGAAATAATCATTCATGTTATAATAAGCCTTTTTAATCAGAATATCCTTAATTTTGATTTTAAAAGAACTGTCCGTTAGTTCTAGCAAATGAACTGGGATTCTATTATAAATGCGTATACAAAGGCCCACAAACGAACCGTGCACTTTATGCAATCGATAGTTGGATGCGGTTAATTTATGTTTATTTCTAGTGTTGAAATTGTGCACGTCACTCTTTTTACTAAATAACTCTATGTTTTGCCTTACATATATTATATTGGCATAAATATATTGAGACGCCACAGTCAGAACACCAATATCCTTAAACCTTTCCCTTAGGGAGACTCTAGTACCTAGTCGGTATATAGCACGGATAGCACGCTTCTGTAACACGAAGACATTTTCTATGTCGGCAGCATTGCCCATATAAGAATTCCGTAAGACATAACACTGTGGAAATAACTAAAGTACACTAAACGCGCCGTGGCTACATCGGTGAGAGCTCTTACCTTTCTGACAGCGTACGCAGCAGAGCTTAGTCTATTCGTGAGGCCAGTTATATGCTCACCCCATTGAATTTTGGAGTCTACAGTTATTCCTAGAAAAGTGGTAGCTTGGACCGTTTCAATTTCCTCGTTGTTTAAAACTACACTGGGGCCGAGATTTTTACGTTTGGCAAAGCAAATTTTATACATTTGGTTTTCTTCGCATTCAAAACCAAATTATTGGCTGTGAACCAGTGCGTTACTAACGACAGACACGAATTCACGTCATCAAAATCTACTCTATTCCTATCAACTTTAAAAATTAGAGACGTGTCATCAGCAAACAATACTACATCACACAATGATTTTAAATAATATGGCAAGTCATTAATGTACACAAGAAATAAAATGGCCCTAGAATCGAGCCTTGCGGTACGCCCAAACAAACGGGTAGATTGGAAGATTTGACACCATTAACGTCAACACATTGCATTCTGCCGCTTAAATATGAGCTAATAACACTAAGTGCGCTATCTCTAATGCCATAGTACTTAAGCTTCTGGGTAAGCGTTTCATGTTGGACGCAGTCAAACGCCTTAGAAAGATCACAAAACACCCCAATTGCATTCTGCGACTTCTCCCACGCGGTATAAATGTGCTTCAGTAGAGCAACTCCGGCATCCGTTGTTGAGCGACCCTTAGTGAAACCATATTGATCCGCATGTAAAATATTATGTACATTGAAATGGCGCAGTAGCTGATTTAAAATGATTTTTCATAAATTTTGCTTAACGCGGGTAAAATTGAAATCGGCCTAAAGTTGCCTAGGTCATTCTTGCTCCCTGATTTAAAGAGTGGTATAACCTTACTGTATTTCATAAGTTCGGGAAAGGTACCTGAGTCAATACACTCATTAAATATACTAGCCAAATAGGGTGCAATATCGTCAATAATACAGTCTATAACTTTTACAGAGATACCCCACAAGTCACCTGTCTTTTTTGAATTTAATGACTTGAAGGTTCTAACTATATCATGAGGTGTAATATAACTAAAAGTAAATGTGGCTTCACATTGGCTAACACTACTTCGTAAAAATTTTTCGGCGTTGGTGGTAGAGGAGTCTAAGTCGCTAGTGGTCTTTATTGCAATATTAGAAAAGAAGGTATTAAATTCTCTAGCTACATCCGAATCTTTCTCATAAACTTGATCCTCATTAACGATTTTGTATCGAGTATCACGCTGTTTATTTTTTCCAGTCTCACTATTAATAATATTCCACGTAGCTTTAATTACACTATTACTGTTCTTGATTTTATTACTAAAATACATTGATTTTGCCGCATGACAGACTTTTTTAAACAATTTGGAATAATTTCTAACAAATGTAATAAAATTTTCATCAAATTTATAATTTTTCATTTCATACAGCTCATACAACTTAGCTCTACTCTTGTAAATGCCGGGGGTAGCCCACTCATTGAAATTAGCCGTTTCTTTTATTACGAAAGTTTTGGTTTTAAAACTAGAATTAAATTCATATTTAATGATATCGAACAGAGCTCCGTACATTAAATGGGGATTGTCATTATCTAATATCTCATAGCCTAGTTTTGCAATTATATTATTTTTGAAAGTATTAAAACGACTGGTTGTTAAGGGGCGACATGTTATTTCCCGTTTGATTTTATGCTGTCTATCAGGAAACCGTGCCAATTGACCACGGTGATCGGAAGGAAGGCCATTGGTAATCAGAGTCTCCGTGGCGGTACAATTACTAAATATATTATCTAAACAGGTTGACGAGGTTGCCGTAATTCTTGTTGGTTCTAGAAATAAATTAAACAAGTTGAAAGATTTAAATAAGTTAAGCAACCTTATAGTTAAGGAGATGATTCTAAAATATTAACATTGAAATCACCGCAAACTAAAAGTGTTTTACTACTTGAATTTAGTTTAGAAAGGGAATTTTCCATTACCGATTCAAAGATGTTAAAATCCCCAGAAGGAGGCCTGTACACACAAATTATAACAAACCGCTCCAGTTCAACACATGACAGTTCTATGTTGCGCTCCACTGATAATTTGACTATATCCAAACGTTCTTTACACTTTATATTATTAGACACAATTATAAGAGAGCCACCATGGATGGCTTCCTTTCTAACAAACGCACTTTGTACTGTGTAATTACAATTATTAAGGAATATTATTTCAGAATTTCTGTGCCAGTGCTCAGTTATGCACATTACTTGTACCATATAATGCTCAATGAATAAACTTAATTCTAGATCCTTGCCGGAAAGGCCCTGAATGTTTTGATGTACAACATTCAGTTGATGTGGCCCACCCTTTGTCGCACCATGTAGTTTAAACTATCAGGTGTATCAATACTTGTATTAGTAGAACTACTAACGTTACTAAAAGAAGAGAGATGGCAAGGATTCGAATGGTTAACTTTAGATAAAGTTATTTAGCGCAAATTGTACCTAACATTGAACAACCTAAAACCCACAGATATTCCGATACAATTCTAAACTTTTATAACAATACAGTTGTTTAGTTTCGTAACTGTTAGGAAGTAGTAGAAAAACTACCTACAGCTAGACAATACGACTTAGATATATTACGAAGGTAGGCTGCCGTGGGACTGCTTAGAGTGGGGTATTGTATCTTCAAGCTACGTAGAAGGGTAGGCAGTTATGTAAGTATAATGGGTGTATGGGAACTTGGTGTGGAGTTCATTTGCATATGTTTATGAAGCACAAAGATACATTTTTTTATTACTTATGTAGGTGAAAAGTAGTCAAAAACATCTTGAATCACAATGAATACTTATATTATATCTGTGCCTACTTAATATTATGAAGCTGAATAGATTATAGTTTTTCTGTTTATACTAATATCAGAAACTAGTGGTCTCATTTAAATCTTATGTCTTAAATAGTCTTTTGCCGAGGCAGGCTTGTTTATCCGAGTATATGAAGTAGTTTTAAAGGGACGCTTGTGAAACCATGGGAAATATCATAATATCAGCCTGTTTATCATCCCACTGCTGAGCATAGGCCTCCTTTCACACAGAGAAGGATTCAACACAATTGCTCAATGAAGGTTAGTGATTTCACTACACCAAAAATACCTATGTACCTATTATTAAAACACACAAAACTGTTTCACATTCACACATTTTCTACAGCGACATTTTCTACAGAATCGTTCAACTATTTATATATCGTACATATACTATATACGAGTATTCTGTAACTATATGTTATTCCCAAGAATCGTATCTCGTTGTGACAAGCTTATTGTATCACGGAGACATTCCCATTTTCCGGGAACATGTAAGGACATCACATAGTGTATTGTCACCCTATTCTGTCATGTTAGACTTAGTTGTTGTAGTAGGTATATGTAGAAGTGCTAGGGTAATTTTGTAACGGGTTTTTGTTCTAATTATCTATTTATTGCGCTTATACACTCCGTTAATATTGAAAGAAGACACTCCGTTATGTTCTACGATAATGTACTATAGGTAGATATAGATATGCTAGGGTAATTTTGTTACGGGTTTTTTGTCCTAATTATTTATTACGCTAATGTACTCCGTTATTGTCTACCCTTATGTATTGTCTTATCTAGTTCCCCTATGTAGGTACCTAGTTCCTTATGTTTAATTATTATTTACTCCCTCTTATGTACTCGCTCATGTAGCTGAATTTAATCAGTAGTTTTAATTATTTATTACCCTAATGCTCCGTTATGTTCTACCCTTATGTACTTTTCCTATGTACCTAATTACTTATGTACATCCCTTATATAGTCTCTATATACACGCTCATGTAGCTGAATTTAATCAGTAGTTCTAATAATTTATTACCTTAATGCTCCGTTATGTTCTACTCTTATGTACTCCCTTATTGAATTCCCCTATGTAGGTACCTACTTACTTATGTACAACCTTTACTCCCTATGTACCCGCTCACGTGCCTGAATTTAATCAATATGAATTTTCATCGTTAAAGATGTGCTTGCAACCTTATTTCAGGGCTGGATCCAGCCACTGGTACCAAGAAGAAGTATTTTCACTAATACGAATTTGTAACCAAAGGAGTGTTGTATGTGAACTCATTAAAATTATTAATTTTCCGATAAATATATTTCCTCGTGTAAAATGGTTTTCAAAGCGGCGCGTTTAGATTCAAGCAAGTGCGCTGGGATAGTATTTAAGTACATCTGAGACATATTAATGATTTGATTTGTATGCAGTTAAAAGATGAACATTGATATGAACATGATATGAACATTGAGAACGTTGAAAATAATCACTTTTTCTTCTAACTCTACAATTGGTTTCCGCACTCGGTCTCGTCCGAAACATCCGAAATGTCTATATGAAATTCCGGGAGAATTACTTCGTATATTCGAATCAAAGGTAGCTTTCCTCTATAAACGGGCTAATAAACACTGAGAAGATTTTCCAAATCGCATCAGTAGGTACTTCGGTCTTGAAATTAACAAGTTCAACAAACAATCAATTTCGACCTCTATATTTTTGGCACAGATTAATTTACCATTTTAAAATCCTTTCAACAACTCAGTACCTGATAATAAGATTAAATGTGCCAGTGAAGACTCCATATTCAATCACACACTAACCCGAAACACTCGCTCAATGTAAAGGCACCTCCATACTTCAAAATATAAGTTACAACCTACCCCCAAATTGCGACCATTAACGAAATTCAGTAGACACCAACAATTTTGCCGTCCGATAATCGATATGTCTTATATCACCACTCAAATATCAACCTTAAAGTTAAGAGTTAAAGTTGATATTTGAATGGTGGGTTGTGCTGAACAATTTATCACTGAACCTCATAATTCAGAGGTTTGATATCATATCTACCAGATAGCGAGATGCCTCATTTTATTACGTAGGTACAGGGGTAAGCAGGGTAGATCGTAATTTTAACGTGCCATAATGTTTGGCTGACAAAGGGGTTCATATTTTTGAGGGTTAAGCTGTTTTTTGTTTGACTAAAGCATTTTTAGTAGACGTAGAGTATAATATAATAACATACTTAAGCTGAAGACTTTATTTGGATATCTCAGAAACTACTGGGTCGATTTGAAACGTTCTTTTGGTACCACATGAGGAATTTATTGAGCAAGACTATAATGTCAAGTAGTTTACACGAGTTTACTGACGCTAAACAGGTATTCGATCGTCAAAATACTACCATTTTCTTAGGAAATGACGTAGTCACGGTATATCAGACAAAAGTTATTTTTCTTCATCTAGACTTGAAATTGCCTGCAAATGACAAGCATCTTTCTAACCTTCGTTAGATTCTCTAACCTAACTTTTATAGAATCTCTAAAGATTCATTTGTCATTTTTTAAATATTCCATATTTTTGCATAATTAAAGTTTATTTGTAATTATACACAAAGTGACATCGCCAAACCCGCGTGGGATATTCTTAAGATAAACGAAGGTGAAAAGTTAAGTTCAATTTTCCAAACTATCCCACTACGCATTTTCTAACAAACGTTCTCACATAAGATATGGATCAACAATATAATTCTTTAATAAAGGACTTTCTAAGCGGAACCCATTACGTATTATCTCGACAATGGCCGAGCCTCGTAAAACTATATATTGCCAGATTATAATGATTATTTCCAAGATAACTTATGGGGTATTTTTATTACCATGATAGTGGTCGGTCATTGTATTTCTTATTAAAGAAGGAGATTAGTTTCTCTATGTAAGTAGGTATAAAGATTTCTTGAAGTCAGTTTTCAGTGTAAATCAGAATAAAAGTAATTAGTTCTAGTAGCAGTTCATTTGTTAAAAATTATACAAAAGAAAGTCGTGTTAATACACTACTTATAAGTAACACAAGAATGACTGAACTGCTTAAGCTGAAATTTACAGAAGAGATAGCTTACATAGTACATAGTTTATGTCACCATCCGTGCACCTACTATAGCAGTTATCTCGGGACGCGAGTAAATCCGCGGGCGGAAGCTAATATTCATATAAACCTATCACTATTTTTACCAAACTTACATTACTTACGTCAATTTTGCTATATATGTTACCCACTTAAGTATAAATGCTAATCACATGTGCCATCGTAATGACTTCTCTGAACTTACAGTATCACATGAAGTTGTTACTTACGCTAGACCATGGAGAACAAAATGACAAGCCGAGGTGCCATTACGCAAAATCGGGTGCCACAATCAAATCCAAATGCGGGTGTGCGGGGGATGAGGAATGTCTTTGTTCTTATATGTTTTTTTTGAACCCTATCATTTTTTTGAATACCAAAAACTGTTGACAGATGTCTCAAAGAACCTGAAGCCACGACAGTTCGTTCTTAACTTTTCAGTCATGCCCACTGTAGGTATGTATTTGATCTAGGAGAAGGCGCCCGACCTGCCTGCATTATGGCATCTCCACTCATCTTTCCTTACTCCGTGCTCTAGAGTGAGTAAAACCGCAGGCCTCGACTAGTGACTTACACTACGCTAAATAGATTAGTTACTACATAATCTTGTCAGAGGAACTGACTGTCTAGGCCCAGGCGACTGACACTTGGGAAGATAATTTCAATTAAATTATAGCAGAAGATTAACTTAGCAATTAGTTTAATTTCATGTTTTTTTTTTAATACACAAGTATTTATATAATAAACTAGCCGTTTTCCCGCGGTTTCACCCGCGTCCCGTGGGAGTTACTGCCCGCATCGGGATAAAATATAGCCTATGTTTGAAAGAATATTTAAAATCGGTCCAGTAGTTTTTTAGTTTATCGATTACAACCAAACAAACAAAGTTTTCCTCTTTATAATATTAGTATAGATTGACACCACCCAAAATTCTACGAAATGCATAAAAAAAATAAGTTACATAAAAGAAATCTTCAATTTGAGCTATGATTTAGTATTTTTAACGGCAAACTTATAAAACTACCACGAAAATACTATCACCCCACCCCTTCCCCCTACTAAATCTTCATCTACCAACATCAGCTGTGATTGTAGGGGCGACATCCACAATTTACCGCGCATTGTGTAAATCTCGCCCATCGCGGCCCATTATTGTAAGGCCAGCCCTTAACCCGGAAAAGGCCTTGGCCTAAATAGACGAACTCGGAAATTATAAACTGCGGATGTGGTATTGTTTATTATGGTAATTTATGGCAATGAAATAATAATATGTATGTATATGGTAATCTTTATAGAAAAGTTTAGGGAAAAATAATAAGGGTGCTTGCTTGCTCAAATGATTCTGTAAGGCATCTTGATCTATCTTGACACTTTATTTGTGTGTTTTTTTATCAACATTGATATAATAAAGAGGTTTTGTTTTGTTTCTTTGTTTGTACCCAAAAGGCTCCGGAACTACTGAACCGAATTTGAAAATTCTTTCACTATTGGTAAGCTACACTATTGCGGAGTAACATAGGTTGTATTTCCAGTAGTATTCTTCAGAAATAGTTAGTTTAATTCTCAACATATGTTTTCCATTTAAATCTTATGAACTAATACAATTATATGTTTTTTCCGGGAAAACTTAACTTAACTTCGAGACAATTAATATGAAAAGTAAAACTATTAATAGAATGAAATCAAAAGTGCGATACACACAATACATTGTAAGTATGTACTCGTATGTAACATTTTCTCAAAGAAAGTATTATGTATTGATGCACCTGTAAATGTACAGACAGCAAAATAACTTAGCTAGATATTTTAGCACTAGGAAAAGCAATAATGGTTTGAAATCATGCAAACTGTATGTAGGAAAAATGAATAGTTTTGTAATTTTCCGGATTTTTGTCTGTATTATTTTTACATTAAAGTATACAACGGATTTTGAGATAAAAAAAAAATAACACATGCATTTTATTAACAAAATCAACGTCATTCATTCTGGTATATTTTTATTCTCTTTCGGAAAATAAAATAAAAAGTTACTTGCTTTGTTTTAGACAGTGAATTCTAAAAAATACTTTTTAATGGTAAAAGAATCCGTTATTGCTAGGATTTTAGGAGTTTTTTAAGTTTTTAGAGATTTTATAAGATTATTTAAGAGAAGATGCTCCAGCACTTTTCTTACCGACTGTACGGAGCAGTTACATAAGTGCAGTTACGCACGCGATGCACGCCCTGTCACAAGAAGTGTGCGCGAGTGTACCTCTGACAGGACAATATAACTCATTGCGAGTGTACATGGGGGGAAATGCAGTACCTATGTGCTACTATTATTATAGGTTGTTTTATTATTAGGGGAACCAACTCAAAAAGGTCGTTTTTTTCATTTGCATTAAAATATTTTTTTTATAAAAAAATAAGTAATAACTTTTCAATATAATTATATTTTTATATCCAGATTTTATTCCTATAAATAATTAACTTGACTTTAAGTTCTAGGAAAATAAAAAATAAACATAATACCAGTTAACACACACATTATGCGAGAAGCCGAAAATCGATCTCAGTGGCGTGCACTTGGAGAGGCCTATGTCCAGCAGTGGACTGCGATAGGCTGATGATGATGATGATACATTATGTTTCATATCTTTTGATTTTTAACTGGAAAACAACCTTCAACCATCTATTCTTTACATTCAATTTTCACAGACAGCCCAATATCCTCTGAATAATATGTTATGCCATACTTGTAATAGAGTCAAAGTTTCTCAAGTTATATTAAGTGAACAACTTGAGGAAAACACTCACTTAAGTAGTTCGTGCTCACTGTGCGTCAAAATATATGAAGTTTAAAATAGGTCATGTGTTATGTGGTTAGTGAAGAACTATTTAGAGATTGCATAGAGTAACGTTATATCTTATGGTGTGATGTGATTGTGACGTCATGATCCATGTAAAGATATAAAGGAAGAAAAATTGTTTATTGACATAGCAAAAGATAAACAGAATAGGGAATAAAAAGTTCAAAAACAAAAGAAGGTTGTGTCAAATATGTAGGTCCAGTTCAGTATTATGCCAGGAAGCTAGTGCCTGATGCTGGTTTTTAGCTGGACTGAAATATGTCTTCACCTATATTTTCTCTATATGCATATATCTACGCGTGTGTACGCGCATTTGTGAATTGCATATTTTAAGCAGCACTGACATAAATGTCAAATTATTTTTAATAAAATGAATAAATAATTAGGTACAAGAAAGTTATGGTATGAATCCATTCCTCTCAACAGACTCTCATAAAATCTAAGCAACCTACTACATTTATCACAGACACAATAAACATCGAATTTACACCATAAATCGGTATCTTTTGACCAATATTTCAGCACATTTCCCGCAACCAAACATTGCTACTGCACACGACTAATAACTGTCAGCCAGAGCAAACTTGTGCACAATTGAGCCTGAACACGGAGCAAGGAATATAGCGGAGATGACATGAGGAAGGTAGGTCAGGCGCCTTCTTGTAGGTCAAAGGGTGCATCTACACGTTGCTAGTAGCTTGCCCATGTTGAGGCACATGCGCAGGTTTCATGCATCTTTAAAACGTGCGGGTCGGGCGACTCGCGCATGTATCAAAGCAAAACACCCATCCGCGTGCTCTTGTCACTTGTCACTTGCGCATGTTAACTTGCTCCAGCTACATGCACCGTATAGTCGCAGGCTAATGTACGGTATGCGTGATCAGTTACTAGAACTTAAGAGGCCTTCGGGTTCCTTTTCAAATCAAAACCAATCTGTCAAAGATTGGTTTTGATTGATTAGTGTTTTTGTTTTACAAATTTTCAGCGGTTTCCATAGAAAGCGTGTAAGAGCGGAGCCAGTAACGTTCCTCGTTCCCCCGAACACTCGCATTTTGTCGCGCTTTCTTAGCAGATTTTGCGTTATGACATCTCCGCTAGTTATTTAATTCTCCATGAATCTGTGCAACTGTGCAGCTATGCGTCAACATGACCCGTATGTCGGTCATGTGTGCACGCCCTTAGACAAACAAGCCCTGGTTTCATTTGCGATTTACTTCAAACGGACTCTATATTGAATTTAGTTTAATGCTGTTTTATGTTTAAATAGGTTAAAGTAAGTTGCAGAAAAAAGGGGTAATGAGTTTGAATAGTTTTTAATGTAAGTTAAATGTGAAAAGGACTGGAGTAGTTTTTATAGGTTTCCTGGGTTTAACTATGAAGTTAGGAAATATTAATAGTTTTTCTAATGTATAAGTTATCAGTATTTTTTTTGCGTTTGAACTGAAAGATAGCTTAGTTTACAGGAGTTAGACGATTCGTATTAACGAGATCTTTCCTCCGAAATATGTTATGACTACCATATCAGGCTTGACGATGAAGATAATATGCAGTTTAGGGAACTCCTTATCAGTTGATAGCAACTACCTCATGTTCGGGTTATATTCATATTGATAAGGACTTCACCGTTAGGGATTACACCACTGCCAACGAAGTTATTACACCTTTTGAAAAGTACTTAAAGTACAAAAATGCACGCTTGCAACACCAGGATCTATTCTACCGAATGAAAATCTTCAAGAACATCAAACTTAATTAATTTATTTCATCATTGCGGTCCAAAACAGATTTGACGTGCTTAGTTATAACAAGCTATCTACTTTCTTCTTTTAGAGTTCAATATTTACACCAATATCACCAATTATCAGGTATTATTTTGAAAGAATATTGAGCTAAAACCTCTACAGTACACAACACACTAAATATCGTATTATGTTATAGCCATCACAATAAATTTACACTATAACACCTAGATCTTCAATCACGTCAAGATTCACGACACTGCAGTAACATTATTGTCAAGCATAACTACTACTATACTCATAAATCTACCTATAAACATACTTGTCAAACACAACTAACTATGTACTTAGCTGTCAAACATAACTCGGCCTGTTCAACTCGCAGGTTATGACAATATGACAACCCGGTTGTGTTGATTCTCATAACTTGTCACTGACATCTGCTAGGCTGTAGGACTATTATAGAGTGAGAGCACGTGAGTGATAAACTTAGGTTATGTAGTAGAGGGTGTTTTAATGTGAATTTATTTCACATTTGGTGTAAAGATACAATTTTATCAAGTACTATTCTCAGTGAAAGATTGGTACTGCATCGTCAGTTTTTTTTTTAAATATACCTAGTTCCGTATTAAAAACCTCATCCATTCTGGGAAGTCAATTAAAAGAATATATCTACGTATTTAGAGGTCGATAAACTTCCTATATTCCTTGTTTTACTTCGATAAATGGAAATTCGGACCTCAATTCAAACTGACAGCTGTCTAACCTGTCTAACCCCTACGATATATTATAATCAATCAATCAATCAATAAAACTGTTTATTTGTTATCACCGGTCCTCGATTTTTTTTGTAAGAAAGTAGTTCCCACAAGCTTCCCATCCAGTTCGCACCTGAAAATAAAAACACACAAACTTACTCCCATAACATTTACCCGATATTTTTGCAACACAGTTTACAGTAAACCTGACCTGATTTCACAGCAATACAGTGATATTAAATACCAGAAATCTTAGTGACATTTGACACCTTGTAGCTGGTGAAATTAAAGACAAATAATACTCCCAAAACATATGCTCAATATTTTTGCAACAAAGAGTAACAATATACCTTTTTTATGGGAAATCATCAAATGACACCGGCAGCGTGAAAGTGTCAGACTCTTACTGACTAAAACCCATCATGTTCCTTCTTAAGCCCTTTACCAGGGTACTTTGACTGCCTCGTTGATCTGAAGTTCGATTCCCGGTTGGTGATTGATACACCCGTGCTTCGGAGAGCACGTAAATATCGGTCCTGCGTCTTATCTCTCTCCACGAGTGTCGAATTGTCATCCCATCGAGCTATGAGAGTAAAGGAATAGTGAGTGCACCTGTGTCTGCGCAAATGCTTGTGCACTATAAATGTCCTGCGCCAATGTGCACTATAAATATTACAACAGCCGCCTTGGCCGATTTTCAGCTAGTAGGACATCATCAACAAAATGTATAATATACCTGACCTGAATTCTCAGTCACACAGTGTAATTAAACACCAGTAGGTAATCTTAGCGACAGTAAAGTAGTTCACATAGGCTTCCCATCCAGTTGGCTGGAAACCCAACACCTTCCGCTTACCCAACGCGGCGAGTTCCGGTAAAAGTGCGCGCTCTAATGACTGCGGGTTGTGAGCTTAGAGGAGCGGAGCGGAAGCGAGAGCGGGGGCGAGGAAAATAACTACATAATTTAGGTATTCAAGGTATAAAAGGTATATAATATGGAGGAATAAGAATATGGCAAGGTTATTAAGGTGTATAGTTATTACCAGTGGTGTTATGTAAATTTTTACCAAATCCAGAAACACAGAAGAATTCTTCTTATTTTAGCAACTATATAATTGCTTACAAATTCTGAGTCTGTTCTTTCTCCTTTTTATTATGATATTGTTTGGGAAACAAATAGAAATCGGGTTGTTCCTCCTCTTAGTTTTAGTACCTAAGTACATAAGCACGTATTCTAAAAAAATCTTAACCTCAATAACATTCCGATAGATTTTATCCTTCCTCTAAAACTTAAAACAATTCAAATCCATTCTTACAAACACCAAAATATTGACACCTCTGCTGTACTATAGGAACAAATAAAAATAATAGCTAATCCGTCCAATAAATAAATAAATAAATAGTCACCCGCTCTGCTACTCTCAGCCCGCTATCTCCAACAATAGCGTGAGTTCACAAAGTATGAACTAACGTCATCTACCACAACACAATTATTGTCGACTGTACGTTACGTTTCCGATAGTTTTTACTTTAACTAAGCCCTGTTATTGTGTGTTAATTAATAACGGGGTATTTATGTAAGGCTTTAAACGGTAAATGTCCCCATTTCCCGTTGAAATAGCTTTCTCTTCCTTATGAGTTATGTCTATGGAAAACTTGATTGACATGTACTCATAAGGTTTTGATCATATAACATTGTAAGTGAAGTAAAAAAAATATTCTTAATTAGTAACTTCTGCCCGCGGCTTCACCCGCGTGGTGTGTTGATTTTGTAGCCTGTGTTAATCCAGAGTATCACTTATCTACATACCAGATTTTAACAAAATCAGTCCGTTTTTGCGTAAAGGAATAACAAACATACGTCCATACATTCTCACAAACTTTCACATTTACAATATTAGTAGGATAGTAGTAAGTAGAATTGATACTGGGTCTATTCAGACTTTTCTTCATGCCCTGTGCACAATTTTATTTGTGCCGGTGCTTATGTTTTCCGCTTCCATTCATGTCTGTCAGTTGTCATACAAACGTTCACTCTTCCTTCTTATTCATGTCATCCGTCAAACAATCCATCTTTACTTATTTTCTTTGCTCTTTAAAGTAATTTCTGGTTATAGTACTGGTCATCTTCTTACCACATAACACTGTGTCCGTAAGTAAATGTAGTATTTCATGGAATTTATTTTTACTTACGATTGCCAACAACATAATCGGAAATTGAAATCAACTATCGGAAATTGGAATAACATACCGGAAATTGGATGGTCAACCGGGGCAAAAGCAGTTTTACCTGGAATCATCATTTGACCCACCTTATTGACCTACAACCGGCTGTCATGAACATCTTTGGCAGTCGTTACGGGTAGTCAGAAGCCAGAAAGTCTGACAACCAGCCTTACCTGCGTATTGGGTAGCCCAGGTAGCTGGGTTGAGGAGGTCAGATATACAGTCACTCCTTGTAAAACACTGATACTCAGCTGCATTCAGTTAGACTGGAAGCCGACCCCAACATATTTGTCATACGGCTAGACAGATGATGATTGACCTACAAACCATTACAATTTAACACCATCTACATAAAAAACAACTACAGTACCTATACGTATAGCAATTGCATTTCACGTTCCGATACACGCAAAAAATGTAGCCATCCCATTCATGTTCATCGGCAAATGCAGCGTGAGTGAAATGGAGCGTGCACATACGTCATACCACGCTGCATCACGATATTTGTAAATATTCGTGAATTTCAAGTAAAAGGAATGAAAGATATTTGTTTCCTACACATTCCTAATTTTCGTTTCCTTTTAAAGTTATGAAATTCAATAGTTATTTGGTTATTTAATGTTTGAAGTAAGTTGGGCTCATTATTTCTTCGGTAATCTAGTGATTAGTCGATATTAAAAAATACCTATTATACAATGGAAATAGCAACAAACTACAGATGAACTGACTTAGTTACCTACCTACTTTTAACAGTGTTTTTTCACTAGTGAATTCTCCGATCGGTTTCAAATCGTTCAGGCGTTGTCGCATGACAGCAAACAATTGATAACCACCAGTTGAAATGATGACAGCTCAAATCGCTTCACATGTTTTTCGCCGCTCGTCATTTGTCACGGGGAAAACCGAGCGTATACGTGCGACAATATCCGCTAGTGCGAAAACGTTCTATCATAATATCCCACAGCCCGTGTGGGTAGACATATGATAATTTCTGTAATTAATTATCCTTCTTCCTTCTTCACCATAATATTTTCGTAGCCACAAACAATTTATAACATCGCTGTTGATATCAGAAGAAACCTACACACCACAGACAAAATAGCTACACTGCAGATTAAAGAGTCGGCCGACAGTTGCCCCGCTAACTGGCATATTTTTTTAAAGAAAACCTTAGTTACAATCAGAGTTTTCAGTCGCTCTAATACCGGCTTAATATCTGATCTTTGTACGGTGCATACTACCATTCATCTTCATACTGATTTCTTCTTCTTCTTCTTAACGTTTATCCCATCTTGTGACGGGGTCCGCTTTCCGTATCTTCTTCTTCCACTTCGCTCTATCCTGGACATCTTCCTCTTTGAGTTCGCAGATTTCCATGTCTTTCTTTACGACACTCAACCACCGCAGTTTTGGCCTGCCTCTGCGCCTATGACCGGGTATATCAAAATTGAGTGTCGCATACTGATTTATAAGCCCAAACAAACTATCGGCCGACTAAAAGTTTGCAGTGTGTGCTGTCAACGAAGCTAAACAAATGACTGTCAAATGATTTGTGTTTGTTCGATTTCCTATTTACATTACGAATAATGTTTGAAATGCGATATTATGCTGTTGACGTAAATTATGGTTCGACTACTTACATAAATTGTTTGCTTGAATGTTTGTTACAGTTTTGGTTTAATGTGTTTAATAGTAGGCTGTAGTATTTGCTTGGACAGCCAAGCTACTAACTACAGAGTTATCGGCACTGCAACTTGAAGATTCTGAGACGTTAGAATTTCAGACTTCTCTTTAAAATTAATAAAATATTTATTGTATTTTTGCGCTTAATCCGAAATAATACCTAGATTTTTCAAACATTTTAATGCTGAAGCTTAAGGTAAAAACTGATTACATTTTAAAAATTCTCTATGCACAAAGATTGATTCCAGAGTTTGATGACTGTCTTACTGCCAAATTGTCATCAGTTTTACCACGTAAATATTCGATGTTTGGCACCATCTACTTATCTTCTATTCGCCCCGCTACCAGCTCCACTCATCTCAGGCCTCTATAACAATCATCATCGCTACTAATGTGGCTCAAATGATTAATTACCTCACTCCTGTTCGTATTGTGTTATACTTTGTTTTAGTTTAGCCGCTCTGTCTTACAACGTGTTTGTAATGGCGGAGTGAAGAGTCAGCATGACTTGTAAACGAGGAGGGACTTTTCTGCAAGTCAGAAATAAATAAACATACGAAAAAAAAGCGAATAATCATTCTTGTTATGCGTTTACTGTACTTATCCAAAATAATTATTGATTTTAATGTTATATGAACTATATCTATCGGAAGGTACCAATGTGAAAAAAGCTAAAGGATTTTTTTAAATATATTTGAGTAATGTTTGTTTGAATGGGCTAATTTCAGGAACGGAAGGTCCTCTTTGTATTAATAAATAGCTCATTTATCGATTAAAGTTACTACTTACGAAT
The DNA here is from genome assembly GCF_030705265.1 of Helicoverpa armigera. NCBI lineage: Eukaryota > Metazoa > Arthropoda > Insecta > Lepidoptera > Noctuidae > Helicoverpa > Helicoverpa armigera. The sequence continues at coordinate 8,389,126 of NC_087144.1, forward strand.
ATGAAGGTTTTCTACTTTTATACTTACAGGTGTGCAAATTAGTTTCCATGGGAGGCAGGGGAAACTGGTGGATAAATTTAGTGTAGGTAAAGGAAAATGAGGGCCTTTACACTATTTAGAACTACTAGACTATTTAGAATCATGAACATTTGCCGGTATATAGGTATAGTTCTAACAAGGTTAGACCTAAAGTAAAACCGTGAGAAAACCGCTGATAAATCAGAATCATAATGCATACCAATATAAGGTTATTCACATCATAAATTAAGTTACCAAACAATACACTAAAACCACTCAAGTTTACATTAAAAACCAACAAATTAGACTCAGTTTGACCGCTGAACGGGAACACTAACGAACTATTGATCGTAGTTGTAATCCCGGGGTCCCCGGGGCCCGGGATCCGGGATCCTACTTGTTGGAGCTGTTAAATAAATAATTAGCCACTCAATCCTGGGTTTGGTTTGTCCTTAGAGACGAGCGATACGGTACAGGTCTCTGGGGCCAATTGCTTAGGTTAAGAATAGTGTAGTAGATGTTTCGTTTGATAGAAATGTCGAGAATTTTAGTGGAAATTAATGCATGATGGTTCGATAAAATATGAATGCTTTGGTAGTTTTTGATTTTGAAGGTGTTTTGAAAGGCACGTTTTTGTGAATCCCGGCTTTCATGCTAAACAGTGGTTGGCAGTGGACTATAATTAGTCAGAAGCTAGAAAGTCTGACTAAAAGTCTTACCGTTGCCCAAGTAGCTGGAATGTGGAGGTCAAATAGGCAGTCGCTGTTTGTAAAACACTCAGCATTCGGTTAGAATGAAACCCGACCACAACATAGTTTTAAAATAGCTAGGCTTTTTGAAATATCAAGATCTGACTTGCGAAAATCACTTATGAGAAATCAAAATGTTAAGATGTTTTACAAAAATATAACTGAATCAAAATAACATAGCTAACCAAAATCTTTGCAACAGTTTTCATAATTATTATGTACCAACTAACAAGCCTATATTATAAGTTCATTCCAGCTCAAAGGACCCAAATTTATGAGCAGGTACAACTTAGCGAAATGTAGGTAATTGCTAATTTCAGAGTCCTTGACAATAATACCTACCAAGTGTCTCACAGACAGATACCTGAATATTTTTGAATGTTTAATATGCCACTTAAGAGTACTCGCCACACGGCAAACTTTTAGTCGGCCGATAGTTTGTTTGAGCTCATAAAATCAGTATGAAGATGAATGGTAGTACGCACATTACAAAGATCAGGTATTTAGCCGGTATCAGACCGACTGGACACTTTGATTGGAATCAAGATTTTCTTTAAAAAAAATTGTCTATCATTGGGTCAATTGTCGGCCGACTGTTTAGTCTCCAGTGTGCTCTTAAAGAGAAATATTTCACTTCTGGATCTGTTGATTTTTGCTTCATAAGATTTTTGAAGTTTCATTAATATTTTATGAGAGCGATGAATATTTTAATGCTAAATAAGTGGGTGTATATTTTTTCTTTGGAGAGTTGGTAATTTTCGGCGATTGACTTAATTATTAGCATGGGTTACGACTGAGTTTGGTCTTGGGTTCCATTCCCAGGTCGGTGAAAATTAGGTATTGGTGGGTTTTCTAGGTATTCAATGCAATGTTCTTTTTTATTAGAATTAGCTAATATTATATAGAGGATTGTTTGAATTTTTTTATAGGTGACATAGCCTTTTTATTATTATATCCGGGTACCAAATGTCATTTACCTACTTAGAGCGCGAGAAACACCCAATAATATATGTAATTCTTTAAGTTTTTTTAACCCATTAATCTTCACGATACTTAATTTCACAAAATGTAAACACCAATTTTAATTAACCAATATTCTAATTCAAACAAAAATGTCCGCCAACCCGCAAGTCAGACCACTCGCCATCTATTTGAGTAAGAAAGCAACGGACTAAGGAAAGATGAGCGGAGATGCCATCATGCAGGTAGGTCAGGCGCCTTCTTCTAGGTCAAATACGTACGGTGGACATGACCAAAATGATCAGTTACGAGTGCATTAAAGAAATATTCGGGTTCTTTGAGACATCTGTCAACGATTTTTGGTAGTTCAAAAAATGATCGGGTCCAAAGAAGGCGTGCAAAGGTGGAGTTAGTAACGTCCCTCGTCCCCCGCATTTTGTCGCGCTACTTTCTTAGGAGATTTTCTGTAGTGGCACCTTTTTTATTTTTTTTAACGACGTCAAAAATCATCAAATGACCCCTCCCGCTGTGGCTTAGCAGCGGTGAGGGAGTGTCAGACTCTTACTGACTAAAAACCGCCGTGTTCCGTCGTAGGCCTTTTATGTACCAGGGCCGCGTTAACTCTTACGAACAATCCCGCAGCTCCGTTGTGGCACCTCCGCTAGTCATTTTGTTCTCCATGGAGAGCAATTACGTGGGCATACCTGGTCCTTTCATCCTCCGGTGCCTTATTATGTAATTAGCGTCCCTTTGTCGTTGTTACACTTCTGACTAATTAGATTTACGACGCTATGAGAACATGTGGCTTCTTCTTCGTTATTGTTTGGGGGATGAGATGGGAGGAAGAATTTTGAGGAAGGAATAATATTTTTGGGGGACTTTTATTTACAATTTATTATACGGCCGGAATGACTTTCTTTATTCGGATTCTTTGGTCCTCTGGTCCAGGTAGTCTAGCAAATATTGGCATATACACAAATTGCAACCTTTACCAATGAGTACATGTAACGCCAATACTTTGGTGGAATTATGTAGTGGAATCCTGCCATAAAACGTAGGTACAAATCGCTATGGCTATCACTAATGATATTGGTTACTTCTTACCATTTAAAAACCGTTTAAAAACTGAACGATTTCTACCTTTCATTTTCCAATAAGCTAACAATTCTTTACATAAAAAAATACCTATCACAGAAAAAATGATGACATTTACTGTCCAAAAATAAATTGACAGAAATGACATTTAATATATAACCCTTTCTGAAGGTTTAAATCCCGTTCTAATTAACACGGAAACTTTAAACAGCGTACAACTTTAACAAAAGGCCTTGCTTCGTCTTCAAATAATTAGTTGCCTTTAATACTCCCACGTAAATAAATAAATTTGTTCGTTAGGCTCTTTGAAAGATGCCCTAGAATATAGAATTCTGCTTAATTACTAGGTAAATGAAACCTCTTTACAAACTATTTGAATAAGCAATGAATATTATATAACTTGATTGCGCATAAAAATGAGGTCTATTTTGAATTTTGTCATCGCTACAGATCGCAGAAGTAGGTATAGTTTGGGAAATTGGATACAAGCCAAAAGTTGGCGAAATTTTTTGAGGTAACAAAAGCAATTTCCCAAACGATTTCTTTTAAATATCTTATAGGTCTTCACAATTCGCATTTTACGAAGTACACACACAACCAGAATGTAACCAATTAATCGAAAATGTTTATTTTATAATGTCGAATTTCTTGTTCCTTTTCTTTTAAACCTTAATTTACCAAAAACACAATCGAAGTCAGAGTCAAAGGTTTTTATTTTATATGGACCTTACAGGTGCTTAAGGAACGTCAATAGCTAGGTGCAATATAGGCTGGGGAGTTTGTTCCACCACTTCTTCTTCCCAGCAAAAACACATAGGAAGTGGTGAAGGGCGGGCGTTTTGGGGGCTTTGTAGATTTGACGTTCAAAAAGTGCTGATTTTCAGCCTGCTTTGAATAAATGACTTTTGTTTTTTTTTAATAAAAGCTAGCCAATAATATTTTTACCAAAAGGAACTAACCTAAATTTCTCTCCCCAGCATCATCCCTGCCGAGCCCGACAGCGGCAGACGACGATGATGATGACGACGACACGACGCAGCAGAGTCGCGCCGACGCTGATGACGACGGCAGGATCTACAAGAACCCCAGGAACTCGCCATCAGCGCAGTGTCCGAGAGATGAGGAGCAGGCTACGTTGCTGGTAAGGAGTTAGGAATGTAATGAGATTGGTGTTATCTGAGTAGGTATAAAGTATCTAGTATAAAAATTAAACTGGTCTTATATAAAGCTGGAGCTCTCTATCTAAAAGGCTTGTGTAGGCTAGTCATGATCAGGTACTAGCTGGTTTTTAGTTGTATTTTATGGCCTGAGATTTTTTGTGCTAAAGATCGACAATCTGAAGTCGAAAAGTTGGTAAATGACCCTGTGTACGCCCCTTTTCCATTTGACCATACTTCGAGGGACACCCGTATGGTTGCGGATTCAATTCTTAGACGACTACATCGTGTTACTACTCTTTCCATGTGTTATTGATTTTCAGCTCCTCATTTTATCAAAGCTTATTTATTCAGACCTTTTATATCTATACTTACTTAAATCATGATTCTCTTTCAGGGTCAAAAGTGTCTCCGCAAGTGCTCCTCAGACGAGGACTGCAAGAGTAAGAAGAAGAAGTGCCTCTGCGACGGAGCCTGTGGCATGTCCTGCATCAAACCAGGTCAGTTGCAACTCTGTACATAATCATCATGAAGTGATTTATTAGCAAAGAACCAATCTCGAGTGACGGCTATGACGCGATGCGCTGCGGGCCAATCACCGCTTTAGCCCCCGCGCTTTAGGTACTTCATACCATAAAAGGGACCCAATAAATTACTTCTGCGCAGGTGAAGGTCAGCGCTCAAGATTCTTGCCGATGATTCTACGTGCTAGCAATTAAAACGGGTCAGCGAATATCTTTGACTTCACATAATTTTATGAATTAACTAGTGGCCCGCGGTGAGTGCTTCACTACGTATAAAGTCCACCATTTTGTTACAAAAAATGTGATAAATGAAGAATCGATCGACCGATTTTAGCCTAAACATTTGGTTTGGATAGGTGGTTCCTGTTATAAAATTACGAAAAGTGTCACTAATTTATATTTATAAATAGATGTGAAAAACTACAGCTCATTTATTTTAAATGCAGTTATTAATTTAAAATTCCGTTTAATGGATCAAAAATATATTATATTGTAAATAAACTAATTTCACGTTAATAAGAAGCCAACAGGTGGGTAATTAATTTATTAGTAGCCGAATTTATTAATATGAATTTAATTTATGCTTTATTTTTACATAAAGGGAATTATGACAGTGAATGACAGATTTATTTTTTAACTTGTTCGCAATTTTATATTAATCAGGGAAATTCTAAGGTTCAAAACAGGAACAGAAATTCTATGACATAATCCTCAAATCTCTTTCATAAAGGTAAGTTAACCTTTACTTATAAAGGTTTCTCTAATACACACACACATTTATAATATTCTTCAGAAACCAATAATACTCAATATTAATTCAAATGTTTTTATGCAGTACACAAAGTAGCACTCTCAATAACGAAAAAACTAATACAAATTTCACAATAATATTACACAAACAATTTACAAAAAAAAGCGAACACTAAAAATAATTCTAACAGCGCACCATCACACAAATTCAGGCACTTACATTTGCCGACTGCAGGAAATGGGCGATATTCAGAAGAGGCCCTTCTGTACAAATTACATAGTTGCCGGCCTCTCCGAGTGCTACTCGGACGGTTATTGGTCCTTATGAACGGAATTGCGGACGAAAAGACCCGGTCTTATGACGGTATTGTCGGATATTTTCTGGGTCTTATTGAAGGTGAACTGGTTTTTCTAGCTTTGTGGTTTATCTAGATTTTATTAAGCCTAAGACCTAGCTTGGTAAGTAAATGGATAAGCGACCCTATCAACGATTAGTGTCTAACTTTTCATATAAGAGTTTTCAAACTTCTCTTTAAAGTAAAAAGTTTTGACGTTTGATACAAAAAATATCCCATTTTTTGTGGTTGTAAAAACCATAACAATAGTTTAATAGAGTCGATGATGCACATGGTGAATTTACAACTATAACTTCAAAAAAGTAGCTATTCAAAAGATTTAATTACCTTTATTAATATGTTCGGTCTTACAAGATAAATGCATTTCTTCTCCATTCAGAACCACGATTTGCTCATTGGCATTTTGCCATTTAATAGTGGCAGGTAATAAGAATCACGGTGCTATTGTCGTAGATGAAAGATAGTGCATTTTATTGCAATTTGCACATTCTTGTACAGATATAAAATGACTACAATGACTACTTTGTTTAAATTTTATGGCACATATAAATTACGGTGCGAAAGACTGTGCTACGGCATAGTTTAGAAAGGTCTATTTACTTACTGGACTAATTACTAAATAGGGTGATAAGTATGAAGACAATTTTTTTTGATTCAACGTATGTAAGTAAAGATCGACTTTTTTCATCATCGTCAGCGTTTTTATTGTCCCACTGCTCCGACCTCTTCTCATTCACAGAAGTAATGAGCGTTTCTCCATGCTCGCTCAAGGTGTTTTCCTTCTCCTTTTCTCAGTCAACTTAGAAAGTACATGAAAAATAATACCATTATATGTATGATATAAAATGACATTGATATTTGACCAACTTGGAATAGAGTCAGATCCTATAACATGGTTCTTTGAGAAAATATAATGCCGCCAAATTAATTCATTTCTATAAAAAGTTTTATACAGGTACTTGAACTCAATTTTAAATATTCAGTACTTAAACGTTCATTTCTCCGATAAAGGCTGTAAATGAGCCTGTAAAACCTGAAAGGTAATTTTGGTCCTTTCAGGCACTTTGCGATCGGTAATTAAGTTTCATATGAACAATGAAGTGGTTCTTACGAAAATGGCTGAAATTGAAAGTTATTGAGGTCAAAAAGCGTACCGCTTTTGTGAAAAAAGTTATTTAAAGAATAATGAACTTTGATAGTATTTCTGATTGAAGATACTGAAATCTGTATAGTATCGTAAAGTAGTATGTTTATTTGCGCTTTTCTCAAGAATAACGGTCCCGATTTATTTAGTGTAAGATGACCTATCTATCGGGAAAGGTGATAAGTTAGGTACTTTTCATCCGGGTGCATGGAGCAGTTTTCGCAATATGCGTTGAAATCGCGTGTGGCTAGAAAACAAAAGATGTCTGAAAACATTTTAATTTGCATCATTCAAAAAAAGTTAAAATTACTCAAATAGAAAAATCTACATCCACACTGCCAATAACTGTTACGAATTCAAAACCCAATTTCTAGTATTTTCCCCTAGTATTCCAAACCAGTACAAATTATTCTTACACTTCGTCAGTGGCGTGCCAACAGCGGGCGTTTATTGCTGACCATGTATTCACGTCCTCACTTGAATTATGTACAACTACAGGCGAACACTGTTGTGCATTCGTGTCTAGGAAGTTAATACATTGTGAGGTTGAGGAATAAATAAGGGAAATTAATTTGTTAGTAAATTGGTTTGATGAATTTATTTTGACCACTTACCCTGGTTTCACCTCAGCATGCCTGATATGTTGGTTGAACACCATACCATATATCACTGCGATAAATCCTTAAAAGTAATTTTATTTAAATGTCTAATATTCGCGTATATGGCAGAAATCAATACCATTCGAAATTGTTCTAAACCAATTGTTGCACGCGGTTTCCTAGTAACATAGAATAGTGTAGCTTGACAGTGAAATATATTTCAGGTATTTTTCAAATCGGTTTCATCAGTAGAGTGTAAACAGCGGGCGTTTATTGCTGACCATATATTAATATCCTCACTTAAATTATGTACAAAGTACAAGCGAATACTGTTGTGTATTCGTGTCTAGGAAGTAGATAAATGTACATGAAATACTTGAGCGTTTATAAATTGTGAGGTTGGGGAATAAATAAGGGAAATTAATTTGTTAGTGAATTGTTTTGGTGATTTTATTTTGACCAGCGAGTATATTTAGATAGAGGTATATACTTACGGCAAGTTATATATAAAGTAACCTCTTGTTGGTTCAATGCTAACCCAACTAATGGTTTCTCGCGGTTTCATCCACATCCCATGGGAATTTCTTAGTCTAAAGTCTTAGATAGTCTGGCTTCCGAAAAGTGAAGGTTTTTTTCAAATTAGTAGTTTATATGTATCTAGGGCATTATAAATAAAAAATCCTCATTCTAAAATGAGTTTAGATAAGCATCGTTGAAAACTGTAAAAATAGAATTCAGTATTTTTTGACTTTATCGTAGACAAACACAGATGCTTCAGTTTTATAGTATAGTGACCTCAAAATTCTTAAGTGATCAATCTAAAATTTTGTTATACTTAAGTAAGAAACTTCTTATTATCTTGTCGCCTATAAAGGCAAGACTAAAATAAATATTATCCGACTTGTCTACTAAAAGCAACTTGTGGAGTCTATTGCTCAAAGGATTATGTCTTTGAGATAATTCCATAGTTAATTAAACGAAGTTCTAAGACTTAACGTATTTATTACGAGCCGTGAAGGAGTTTCTAAAGATAAGAGTAGGAGGAAGCGTTGAAAATAAAGACAATTCATTTTTAAGTTATTTTCAGAGTAAATCTATTTTAAGATTTGAAGATTGGCGGAATATATTTTTGGTTTCCATTCTTCTCTGAGGTAAACCTACTATCATACAGTTCCTTCCTAGGTATTTGTGTCGTCTTAAAAAAAAAATTACAATGGTTTTAATATGAGGAGGTCAGATATGGCAGTCGCTCTTTGTAAAGCACTGGTACTCAGCTACATCCGGTTAGACTGGAAGCCGACCCCAACATAGTTAGGAAAATGGCTCGGAGGATGATAAGTTTTAATATGAAACATATCCAGGAAAATTTGCTGCATTTTCTATAAATGAAATAACTGTACTTACGATTGTGTTTAGAAGATAAGTAATATCTGGTCAACTTTCACGGTTGGTTAGCCCCATGCTAAGTTATTGATTAGCTTGTGATAAGTATGTGTGCTTACATAACTGATAAACTGAAACTGAAATACTTATTAAAACATATAGACCACAGCCAATAAGCATGCTCATCACACAAATGTCGTCCGTACCAGGAATCGAACCCGGAACTCATTTCATCAGTCCGGTAATGTGAAAATTACGCTAACGGGGTCTTCAAAACAAGTAGACCTTAAAATTATATAATTTTTACACTATAAAAGCTTACATAATTTCACGATATTTACTAGTACCTACCTATGTTGTGGAAAAATAAAATTCTAACATTTGTTCGTTCAACTTTGTTCCCCGGCAGAACCGGGTAAAGCAAACATTTTTATGAGCACACAAGACTACCGAGCGGTTTCCTTTTAAACTGTTTTAGTTTAAAATTAACTGAACTTCAGTGAACACAGTCTAATTAGCACAACGTGTCTTGTTTCTTCATTAAGTAGACTCTAGCAGTTAGCAGTTTTAGTATACAAATTAAGCTAGTTAATATAAAAAATGTTGTGTAGAGAAAACTCGGTATGAGAAACCAAGAATAAGAGTTAATTAAGGTCCTGATTGTGAAGCTTCATATTTCTCATATCCTAAGGGAAGCTTTGAGAAAAACTATCGTATGTCTTTTTTCAGGTTTCAACCTGACCTTGTACTATTTTATCAGTGGTTAACACACGAACCTCTCGAGTACGATCAGCGGGATCATTTCCACGTAAAGCAACAATCAATGTAACTTTTCTAAGTCATATATACTTTTTAACGTCTTAACCTACATTCTTAACATCGATGACTGAGTAAGATGAAGGAAAACATCTTTAGAAAATCTGGATTTCAAGTCTGAAATCGTCATCATCTGAAATGAGCGTACGTGGTGATTCACGCTCGTTCCTTCTTCGTATCAGACAATCCAAAAATGCCTGATGATGATTTTCAAATTCCGTGAAAATATTGTTAAATGAGGAGAGAGCCCAATTTTTATTCAGGAAAATGAAACAGCATGGAAAATAGCCAACAGCGTACCTACTACTGAACCACGAGCCACTCAATACAACATACCTACACTACATTGTCTGGTCCTTCAATCCAGCACTCAAAGCAGATCCAGTCACAACAGATAATGAACTAATTAGACAGATGGCCCAGACTTATTTATTGCAGGCTTTGTCGCAATTCTGTTAGCTTCCTAATTAATGTTCATCCTCATTGTTTAATGGCTGTCGGGAAGTTATCTGATTTAGAAGATTATTGTGCTTAGTACAAAAATATGGAAGGTTTATATAGAGTAGGGTATTTTTTAACCCCCGACGCAAAAACGACGGGGTGTTATGTTATCTTGTGCACATAAGTAATATAACGGTTTAGGGGTATGTTAAGTAAAAGATATGGTATTTTGTGAGACTATACAATGATATGAATATAGGTAGGTCGCGCCATGTAACTTTGCAATTCTGATGTTAACTGTTTAGCCAGAAGTGCTTTCGTCAGTTTTTTCTCCATTTTTCAAGTCATTGGCCGTTGTCATCACAATCATTGATGAAGTCAATATTGGCCAACTTCGGACAAGCAAAGCTTTTCGACAATATATTAAGTATTATGTACGAATAAGTATATGAAAAGAAGGAGTCAAGTGCCTGTCTTCAGAATTGCAAAGTTTAATATTGAAAACAATATAAAAACTTAACTAAAAATACCTAACTTTACAAAAAAAAAACAGCTCTTTCGTACCTAAGGACCACTTCGCAAAAAAAAATCTCGCGAAACTTTCCCGTGCTTTAATCAAAACTTCGTCGGCTTTTCATAATAATTAACTTCAGTATAACTCAGTTATTATGAACTGAAACCTGAAAAATCCATGGGCCTCCTACTTCGTAAACAGCCACTCTTAACTTGAAAGGTCGAGAGAGTTCGCTCCCGTTTTTCTTTATTTTAGGGTCCCGTGACTGAAGGGGAAAACGGCATTTAACTAGTACTTCGCTATACATCTGTCACTATGCTGTATTTCATGAATCGTTATAGTTAGTTATTTTATACATATATGTTTTTACGTTTTTTATATATGTAGTATTTTATTTTTAGTAAAGTAGTTTAAGTTTGTAAATATAGTGTACAAAGTTTTATTTAAATAAATACAATAATTAATACTATGATTCAGCAGTAGGTATATAAAATAAAATGTAGAAATTAATACGACAATAAAAGCTATTTCGTTAGTTGAGTAGTTATAGATGAGTTTTTAATGTGCCGAAAACTAGACTAAAATTCTTTTAGATAGATCTCATTCAAATACGTTGACTGGTAACTGGGTTGAGGAGGTCAGATAAGGACTCACTCTTTGTAAAACACTGGTACTCAGCTCCATCCGTTTACACTGGAAGCCGAACCCAATATAGTTGGGAAAAGGCTAGACAGATGATGAGATCCCATCACAAGATTTTTAGGCTATTTTGTAGATAATGTTACGGAACCCTCGAACCCGAGTCTTGCTTAGCCAGTTTTTTTTATAATATTTTCATGCAGGTGCCCGTGACACGGTTTCGGAATGGCTGAAAAGACGCTAGTCTGAATGAGCCCTGGCTTATTAAAGCCTTGAATTTTAATGCGATGTGGTATTAAGGCTTCTGCTTATGTGTCCAAGATGAAAATATAGAAAATTTTCCTTGGTCCAAGTACTTGAACTTTTGAGAATAACTTGGGTTTTTCAGTAGGTATCTTTCTTTTTGGTAGTCATTTCATTAGTGTTATTTTAATTACCAGATATATGACGAATAGTTATCCAGTAAATACTTTTGGCCAGGTTTCACTTGCTGTTCGTGACAACTACTCCTCCTAATTCGGATAAAATGTAGGTAAACTGTAGCCTACCTCTATAAATGAGTTACCAAACATTAAAAAAAACTTTGGAATCTTACTAACTGTTCTTGAGTAATCTCACTAGCTAGACCGCGCTAATGCGCGGTCTAGCTATCAAACATACTTCAGTTTGTGATTTATATAGGGCACCGTTAATAAAAAGAAATATCAAAGAATACTATAGTTAGTATACTTTTTCTCTTTATAAAAATAGCGGCCATTAGCAAAGGCGTGACAATGCATAATACTCGTACAAAGTAAAATAATATATTCAGTTTCTTATTGGTCGCGTGAACTCGCGTCCTAGTTTACAGGAAAATGGGTTAATTAAACTGTTCATTACAAATAACTATTTAATATTATGGTGTTTTGTTTTTGTACGAGGCTGTTTAAAAATAGAAATGGTAATTTTTTTGTTCTAATGGAAACTTTTTTCAGATTTTCTTACTTATTTATTGTTATTTCCTACATATTTGTATGTATTTATCTATAATACGAATAAGCTTCATAGTATTCATAGAGAGAGTTGCTTTTTAAAAGCACATCCCTTACCAAGATAAAATATAGCCCGTATACTCACAAATTACTACGTTATCTATAATGCTAAAATAATTTTCAAAATCGGTTCAGTAAAACCAAAAATTAAGTCGTCAACATTAACCCACGAATTTATCTCTTCATGATATTTAAATAAAGATTGTTATATAGGCATTTACCCTTATTCATTTAGTATAGGTCATTCTACATTATAGTAATATCTTCATTATAGTATGTAGACCAAAAGTGTGCCGTTGGACCAAAATAGGACCACAAATAATTTCTGACCCATAAAGTGTAATAACAGTAATTATATTTTAATGGGACGTCTTAATTCTGTAATAAAGTATGTAATTACAGAAATAACAATTAACAAAGAATATTGCGTCTTGTACTCTCTAGCTGTAACGGACTTGCCGAGAATTTAGTAATGACTTTAGGAAGAAGTCATTATTTGTTTACTATTATATTCTTCAGCAATAATTTATCTAAAGAATAGTTTTTTTGCCCTGTTTCTGATTTGAACTATTCTTCCCTATAACTCACTTTATATTGGTTAGTTCTGGCTACCCTACCATTCCAATACCTTTACATTTGTTATGCCAGGAAGTCTGAAAACCAGTCCTACATAAGGATATTGGTTTGCCCGTGTGACTGGGTTGATGAGGTCAGATAAACAGTCGCTCCTTGTAAAACACTGGTACTCAGCTGCATCAAGTTAGACTCGAAGCCGACTCCAACATAGTTGGGAAAAAGCTAAGCAGATGATGGTGACTTTTTAATTATTTTTGACAACTTTATTCTTCATCGTTTACCGATAGATAATTACCATCAAAAGCATTTACTACGAAGTGTTAATAACTCAACCACCTAATAAATAAAGCCTCAACCAACAAACCAACTAATAACCAGCTAAATTCTAACCCAGTAAATCAAATAGTTAAATTACATTACCATTGTAGCCCAAACACCAGTCCCGCCTCATACGGCTTTATTGCATCCCACACATCACGCGACAAAATTGAAACAATCCGTTACGGGGTTAATAAAAGGCCAACCGACATTAATCGTTGGTAACCCGGCTAAATTAAATACCGTTGTTTTAACTAGCGACATGCGACAAAAAAATCGCACTGTTTGTGTTCGCGTTTTTGGTAGCGGTTTTAGTGGTCAGTTGCAATTGCAGGATCGGTTAATTGTGATGTTTTTTTTTTATTTTAGTGAAAAGAATTATCAGTATTAAGAGGAAAACTCACACTTTCTAATTAAAAAAAAAGTCTTATGTACCTATCTCTACTTAACTGATTCAGATGAATTTTCCTTTTTTGTAGAGGTAGTAGAGTAAGTATTTAAGATATTAGTAAGAAAAATAAAATGGGCAATAAAAGCCGAAGGAATGGAGAAAAAGGAAATACCTTAATTGTTTGTCAGACTGAATTTGAAAGGCAATTTATGTACCTACTAGTCTTAATTCATCTTCAATCGCCCGTCGTATACAACACAGCTTCCCACTTAAATATAAGAGTAGGCACATGTAGACTAAACAGTCGGCCGACAGTTGTCCCGATATAACATTATTTTTAAAGAAAATCGTGAATTCAATTAAAATTTTAAGTAGGTCTGATACGGGCCAAATATCTGATCTTTGTAATGTGCGTACTACCATTCATCTTCATACTGATTTATGAGCCCAAACGAACTATCGGCCGACTAAATATTTGTTGTATGCGGGTACTCTAATACCTCCCTAAATGATGTTATTCAAGTTTAAATGGCTTTCAACTAAGTTTAGGAATAAATCAGAAGGATTAGTCAAAGCCCTTTCTGATCGAGTTTGGCATCCAAAAGTTTTTTAAGGATTGTAAAAGACAAAACAAAAGAATAAATGAGGTATTAGTAAGAGTTTAGGACTGTAGGATTATTTGAAAGACTTTTCCGCGGCTCTGGAAATAAATTGTGAAAAACAGACGGGTTTTATTATGCAAAAGTCTGCAAATCTCTTGGGATCTAGTTAAAATGGGATTAGTTCATGGTCATGTTTATAAATAGCTAAAAAATACTTCGTCTACATCCTGAGGGAAAATTTCTCGAATCCAAATTAGAAGTATCCTAATTCTGTATACGAGGTGGCATCTATCTCGGTATTAGATTCTTACAAATCGATTCAGCCGTTTTTGCGTGAAAATATAACGAAGAAAATAAAAATAAATAAATAAACTAGATTTCATGGATAGTCCTTGTTACATTGAGAAAAAAAAGAATAGAAGAAAAAGATACCCGAGGAACTCTTGAAAATACTGCACATCAAACTTCTAACTATCGATTCTAACGACTTCTAAACTTGTTCAAATAACAGCCTATAGCTTGCTTATTATAAAATCTAGATCACTTCAAGATCTCATCACAATGACCTAGATAGAACGCCCCCCTTCCCTTACCGACAAAAACTGAAAACCCTATATCTTGGCGACAATATTAAGCCGTATGGAAATACAAACGGGAGATTAAACCTAAGTCCAAACCATGGAGAACAAAATGACTAGCGGAGGTGCCATAACGGAAAATCTCCTAAGAAAATAGCGTCAAAATGCGAGTGTGCGGGGGACGAGGAACGTTAGGTACTGTCTCCGATCTAAGGCGCCTTCTTATGACCCGAATGCATAGTTCAATCATAACTGATCGTTTTGGTCATTCCCACCGTATTTGATCTAGAAGATAAATCATCCTCATCCTCCGAGCCTTTTCCCAAACTATGTTGGGGTTGGCTTCCAGTCTAACCGGATTCAGCTGAGTACCAGTGCTTTACAAGGAGCGACTGCCCTATCTGACCTCCTCAACCCAGTTACCCAGGCAACCCAATACCCCTTGGTTAGACTGGTGTCAGACTTACTGGCTTCTGACTACCCGTAACGACTGCCAAGGATGTTCAATGACAGCCGGGACCTACAGTTTAACGTGCCATCCAAAACACAGTCATTGGTGTCTAAGATATACTTAGAAAGTACATACAAACTTAGAAAAGTTGCATTGGTACTTGCCTGACCTGGGATCGAACCCGCGCACTCATACTCGAGAGGTGGGTTCTTTGCCCACTAGGCCACCGCGACTTAAGGTGTTAGACCTTCCTGCATTATGGCAACTCCGCTATATTCCTTACTCCGTAGTTTAAACTTACGACCAAATAGTTGCGTGTCACCGCGGCACAATGAATGGCCGGCCTTATTGCACGAATAAATCAGCTTAGTGCTGCAGCGCTGTAAAATTATAACCGTCTAGTGGTAACGCTTGCTGCAGCGGATTTTTTGTTACAAACATCGTTGTTCTTTTGTTAAGTAGGAGAATTTTTACTTGTAAGTTATAAATTATTGAAAATGGAATTTATTGCTTGGCGTATAACCTGATAGTCCTTGGTAAGACTGGTTGTCAGACTTTCTGGCTACACGGTTCGTTTAAAATTCAAGGATATAAAAATCACTACCAGGGACCCACGATTTACATTTCTTCCGAAATAAGATGAATGTCGTTATAATCCCACCAAAAAAAAAATGTGTAAGGCTGCCAAGTTCGATAATATGGGAATGCTTCGCCTATAAAAGAAGTAAGATCTGAATAAGTCCCAAGTTCCATAAACATACCTCAGTTAAAAATAGTTACTTTTTACACGCTTTTTATTAGCTTCACCTGTATGTTTGTATGTTTGTAGGTTTGTAACCGACTTCTTTGGGCGCGATTTTGACCAACTTTAAACGGCCAGATTTCGTTCAAACTTTGTAGATTTATTGAGGACCGATGACAATACACTAATTTGATAAAATTATGCCATTTTTAACCGACTTCCCAAAAAGGAGGAGGTTACACATACACATCGATTACTCCGAGGTTTATAAACCGATTTACGTGATTCTTTTTTTGTTCGACTCGGAATAGCTGGCAGTTGGTCCCATAGTCATCAGGTCAGGATCTGATGATGGAAACCCTGAGAAATCGAGGGCAACCTTCAAAAGTTGTAGGCATACATAGGGTAAAAACTTGACACTCAGGTGTACGCCTAAAAGCGCTATTCAACTGTGAAGATTTGGAGCTGACCTGATGATGGAGACCAGAGAGGGTCGAGGGAACTCGACAACTGAATATGTAAACTACCTCGTGTTTGGGCTTAGATTATTCGTATTGACAAGACCTATGCAACAGTGAAGGTTTGGAGCTGACCTGATGATGGAGACCAGAGAAAGTCGAGGGAACTCGACAACTGAATATGTAAACTACCTCGTGTTTGGGCTTAGATTATTCGTATTGACAAGACCTATGCAACAGTGAAGATTTGGAGCTGACCTGATGATGGAGACCAGAGAAAGTCGAGGGAACTCGACAACTGAACATGTAAAATACCTCGTTTGGACTTATATTCTTTGTATTGATGAGAACTTCCCACTTGTATGGATAGTGACAACTATTCGTATCACTGAAAAGCTTTAAATAAATAACCTTTTTACAAAAAAATTAAACCGACTTCCCAAAACACTAAAAAGCAAAAAAAAAACTAATTTTAGGTGCACCGGCCTAGAAGTCGGTGGCAAAATTAACTTAGTAACATCCATTAGACACCGACTTCTAGGCTTTTCAATTTGCAAAATATGATTTTTGTTAATTTATATAATTTTCATCTATAGTCGATAAGGTAAGAAAATTAATTAAAATTTTCTAGAATTTTTCTCTACAGTCGATAAGGCAGGACTCGATGTTAATTTTTATTTCCAATAATTATCTTTAGCCGTTTTCTCTAATATTGACAAATTTTTGTATACTAAAGAGAATTTTAATTGTACAAAACAAATAATAATTTTGAAACAAACTAAAAAGTAGAAAATAAATAATAGTTTAAAAAAAAACTAAAAAACACGCTTTTTATAGAAAAACGAACTAAAAATTAGAAAATAAATTTTAATGGATTTAAATTAAGAAAACAGTGTTAAAAATTTCAATGAATATAAATTAATAATAGTGTGAATTCAAAAAAAAATATTTAAAAAAAGCGTGGGGTGCTTTTTAAGATAATATTATCGAAATGAAAATCACTGTACTCATATCTGTCAATAAAATATTTAGAACTATTGACACCATGCACCCCACGCTTTTTTTTAAATATATTTTTTTTTGTATTCACACTATTATTAATTTATATTCATTGAAATTTTTAACACTGTTTTCTTAATTTATGAGAAACATTTGAAAACAAAACTATTTTACTAACGGTAGGATTTTGCCAAAACTCCGGCTTAACGGGATCGATTCCTGAACGATTTGAATACCTTTTATTGGTTTTGTAATCATGTTATAGTACTTACCTACATTTGGCTGTGGTTTTCTATCGAAGGACGTCTGTTATCCGTTTTGATTTTGCTTTAAAACAATTACTAAGATGGGGCCACTAACTCGATTAATTTTATACATATACTTAGGTACTTGAAAACATTTTGTTGATCTTAATAATGGGCCTAAGTTTAGATTCAGAAGGTTATCTACGTTACGTTGGAAAGGTCATAGTCATCATCAGCCTTTTACTGTTTCACTGAAGGGCTGTCTCTTCTCAAACAGAGAAGGAATGAGCGTTAATCACCACGCTTGCTTAGTCGTACAGGTGATTTAAAACTTTAAAGTCCAAGTTTCCGTGGCATGTTTTCCTTCACCTTTATTCAGTCATTGGTCCAAAATAGACTTGTCTGACCTGGAATCGGACCTGCTTACTCATACTTGAGAGGCAGATGCTTTTAAACACGCTTGACATTATGAAAAATGCTTATTCTGTTGACCAATCCGCATTGAGCAAGCGTTGTGATTAATGCTCAATCCTTCTCCGTGTGAGAGGAGGCCGCAGCCCAGCAGTGGGACGATAAATAGGCTGTAACAGCTAATTCTGTAAAGCTTTGCATATATTTATATATTTTAATACAGAAACGACATATTCCGAAACCTTAAAATGTGTTCCAAAAATCACAAAATCATCTTCAAGAATTTCACCAAATATTGCAGTAACGATGCTATATAAAATATGAAGGTATATAATATTATATTTGGTTGAATAATTCATGTGCTTGCTTATGTAAAGACGACACGACGACGAGACGCGATATCGCGATTATACTGTATGAATATTTATACATAGTGAGATACTGAATATTCCTGAAAAATACAGATTTTGTTTACTTAGGGTATTTTTGGTCTTTAGTTCATGGAGAAAATGGTTTTATGTTCTTGTTTTGAACATGGTATTGTTTTGGGATTTTCTTAATTTGTATATGTATTTGTGGACAGAAATATAATAACGGTTAATTTTTACTCTGCAAGTGGCAAGTACCAATCTGACTTTTCTTGGTTGTATAATTTTCTGTCAAGTAAGCGCATCTTGGAAATCAATGACTCTGTAAAATTAATATAAAACATCTGGAGGAAATCTGCAATTTACAATCTGAATGACAAAAACATAGCTTACTGTATTCAACACAATACAATCAACCCCTTCTTTGATACGTAAAAACAGAATTATTAATCACCATCTTCGGTTCATAATCATTAATTTTTCACACACATCCTGCAAACAAAACAAAGAAACACATACCTACATATTATACCTACACATACATATGTATATGTACCTATATCCCGAATTTCGGTAACACAAAATACGCAAATAAGTTATTCCACACAGACGTAACCGCGGGCAGAGCTAGTTAATATGTAAGGAGGTACTATCTAAACATTTAATGAACACAGAAACCATGGAGAACAAAGAAACCAGCAGAGATGTCATAACGCAAAATCTCGTAAGAAAGTAGCGCGACAAAATGCGGGTGTTTGGGGGACGAGGAACGTTACTAGCTCCGTCCTTACAGCCTTTTATAGAACAAAATAAAATCACCAATCAATCAAGATCAATCTTTGACGGATTGGTGTTGATTTGTCAAGGAACCCGAACGCTACTTTACATCTAGTAACTGACGACGCCTACAGTACGTTACTTGACCTACACGAAGCCTGACCTACCTTCCTTATGGCATGTCCGCTATCTTTCTTTCTCCGTGACAGAGACTCAAAACAAGAGATACATTTACGTGAAAATGGTTTCAAATGGGATTTTAGGTAGGTATCTCCTAAGAACAGATTTTAACCTTATTGGTAGTTAGTCGTAGAGTAGGTGCTTGTAGCTTAGGGCTAAACGATCATAAGGTTAAGCAACGCTTGGTGCGGTCTTTTCTTGGATGGGATCTTATCATGGATGGGATCTTATCATGATGAGTTTTCCGTCCGTGTTTAAGAAAGCACGTGAAATTGTTCTATCTCTGTGCTTCGGAAGGCACGTTAAATTTTTGTATCCCCGGCCGTCATTTGAACATCGTTGGCAGTCACCATGGATAGTCCAGGAGCCAGAAACTCTGACAACCATTCTTACCAAGGTGTTCAGATAGGCAGTTGCTAAATGTAGCACTGATACTCATCTATATCTGTAGGATTGTTCGAAAGAGTTACCGCGGCCCTGGTACATAAAAGGCCTACGACGGATCATGATGGGTTTTAGTCAGTAAGAGTCTGACACTCTTTGATGAGTTCCCATAAAAAACATTAAAAAAAACAAACAGGGTGAGCTAAATAAAACCGTTTAAAAATACTTAGCTATAACCGCTTCAGACCGGAAGCCGACCCCAAAATAGTTTGGAAAAAGGCTGGACACATGATTATTTACTTCACCCACACAATATATATTCTTAATATCTACTATTTTATGCAGCAAACATGCTACCCACATTTGCATGTCCCTTCTAACCCCATCTGCGTACAATCTAATTAATAGCGAGATCCTAAGATTACACCCGTTGTCAGACTGCTAAGCTTCAGACAATGTACTCTGGCTTATGTGTAGGTAGTATATATTGTAGGTGTGGTCTGATTTATATGGATAACGTCCAGGATAGAGTTGCATGATAAAGCTATACTATTCTTTTATACCTGAAGAGTTCGTTTGATTGTTTGGTTGAAAGTGGTCTTCTCAGGAACAACTATACTGGTCTGATTTGCAAAAATATTAATCTCAATTAGATAGGCCAGTAATAGAGGATATCATTTCATTGGTTCTCTTTTTTTGTAAATGTAGGCTGAAACGTGCTAAACCCCTGTTTATCCGTCATTACAAAAAAAATCAGTTCAATGGGTAGTAAGACCAAATATTTGCATGACATAAATGCTAGAAATTTATAATTTTAATACATAACAAATCCACATTGACACAACAATAATCAAAATAAAGCCAACAAAAAAATACCGTAACAAAAATATCCAATCCCAAACAAACATGATGTTAACCCTTCACCGACCACAAAAAGGTACAACCACACCTTCAAATTCAATTATTCTACCCATTAAAAGATTTCCACACATTGCCTTTAAAAAACTGCATTTTAAAACGTTACCCCCGTGCGGGAAGTCGGGGAGTCGGGGAAAATGTAGGTTGGCGCCATAATGAAGCTTGGGTTACATAAATCCACGTCAAAAGATGTTTTTTAGCTAAAAGTGCTACCGACACGAAACGTGGCGGACGCATAAAGAATGCAAGAGGTCAGTTGTAGGGTTGGCCACAGATTAAAAATATTTTTGACAGGTTTTGTAACTGTCAATGTCAAAATGATGATGTGTTGTGTGTGTGGCATAATAGCTGAAAATTGGATGAAGAATTTTCATTTTTTTTTTGTGTTTTTATGGTTAATTATTTGTGAGTTTTTCTCAGCTATGTTTGCTATAATTTTTTTTCCAAAATGACCGCTGTCACAAAATGGAGAATGCCATATTTTTTACATAATCCTTTAATGTATTTTTTTAAGTTGTTAGTTGTTTTATTTGGTAACTAAATAGTAATTCGATTGCTTCACACATGTTTATAACTAAAACTTTAGTGTATGAAGTTCAGTGATAAAATCTTAAACAACTGACCAACACAGTTTTATCGCATAGCTAACGAGCAACTACATAAAGCAGAAAACTGTTTATCGTAAAGCAAAAAACGTTTAAAAATCCTTTGTCACCCGGCGTTCATTACGAACGTATTTCACACATGAATTCAACTGCACAGACGTTTTACTGGGCGACTGCAGTTTACAGTTCATTGCTATTTAATGAATTTGGGTTTCTTTGGTTATTGAATGAAATAATCCTTACTTATAAGAATAAAAAATACGAAATTACCTCTGTCTTTCTATCTCTCTATCCTTCTGTGGGTTTTTGCGCTAAAACTATACCTACAACAGATTTAAACACACGATACTTTTTAACAGGGTCATGGGAGAAATAAATTAAAACATACAAAAACAATTATGCAGCGTAGACAGTTTAGCTTCCTTACAGTGAACGAATGACATAATATTCAAATCGGTTCAGTAGTTCCGGTGCCAATTCGGCGCCAATTTACCTCTTACAGCCAGTTTCTTCATCAAAAGTTAAAGCCAAAGTAAAAGTCAAAGTTATGTCTAAAGTAAAAGTAACGGTCAAATTCAATTTTTCTATTAGTTTTGCTGTCACTTTAGCCTTGAAAAAACGTATTTGACCGTTACTTTTACTTTAGACATTACTTTAACTTTAACTTTTGAAGAAGAAACTGGCCGTTAATAGTAATTTTGTATGTAAGTGCTGTGCATAGGTGATTTATTCACCATAATAATGAGGGATGCATGTGTAGCAACTTATGTTTTATTATTGTGACTTGCGAATAAGTCGTTGAAGAGCTTATAAATAAAAATACACTAAATCTTCTAACACCAAAGTGCCACCCCTGCCATAGATGAGCTGACCCGAGGTGGCCGAGGCGTGTATTTCATAATAAGCATCATTCGTTCCTCGTGTGTGGAGGCACATTTCATGCATTTCTGACTCGCTGTCCGATTCAATGGCTCTGTTCGTGTAACTGTGCTGTTTGCTCTCAAATCGTAAAAATGTATGTCTTTATTCATGATGTGTAACATCAACAGAAGATAGAGATATTTTTTAGCAGTATCCCGTGGGAAGTACTGCGTGCATCCGGATAAAAAGTAGGTAGTTTTTAGCAGTCAGCTTTATAATATTATTATAGATTTCATCAAATATCTAAAAAAAATTTGATATGAGTAGTGGTTCCATTCACGAATGCTAACATCATTTTGGTACCTATGTAATTGTATTTCTTTCATGGTAACTAAAAAC
The DNA here is from genome assembly GCF_030705265.1 of Helicoverpa armigera. Lineage (NCBI taxonomy): Eukaryota > Metazoa > Arthropoda > Insecta > Lepidoptera > Noctuidae > Helicoverpa > Helicoverpa armigera. The sequence continues at coordinate 8,411,565 of NC_087144.1, forward strand.
ATTTAGGTACTATTAAGTCGAAAATAATGTACGATTAAGTAGCATGCTGCTAGACACAATTTCATGTTATCTTTTAAAACGTCCAGTTGTCTTGTAAGTTTAAAAACCTCTGAGGATTTAACCTGTACGAGTATATTCGCAATTTCACAAATGTTTCACGCGGGAATCGTATCTGACACTTTCAGTGTCGCAGAAAATCGTTCTGCTATTGTTCCAACTGGGAAACTGACCGACTTTTATATTTTGCTTTAAATACATCTTTTCTTTAATAGTTAAAGTGTTTGTTTGAACGAGGTCATCGAGAGAAATATAGACTGGTTTGATAAATTATTTCAGTGTTAGATAGCCTATTCATCGAGGATGGCTATAGGCTACTTTTTACCCACGTGCGGCTAGTACTTAGATCACCGGGGAGCGGGTGAAACTGCTGGTGGAATCTTGCCTTAAATATATTTTTTAACAAAAAAAAAAACTAAAAGCAAACAAACAAAAACTCAGTTTATACGACACCACAAAATTCATTACAAAAATCCGCAACCAAGGACCAAAAAGTGTTACTACAAAACCTATCCTTTCTACTCCCAACAATAAAACCAGTTAAACGGGAAGTTCGTGATAAACCACACTTCCTGAGCGCAAAAATTTAAACGAAAAACTAAACAAAGACAGGGCGAACATAAATTCTGTGTAGAAAAGCCATAGGAAGGAAACCGCGGAAGAGAGTTGCTGAATTACGGCTTAAAATAGAATGTTTATCATTGAAAATGGCTGTATGTAGGTTATATAAGTTTGTATTACTACTTTACTAGCATCTAGGTCGCTATTGAGTTGCATACTGCAAACTTTTGGTCGGCCGATAGTTGGTTTGGGCTCATAAATCGGTATGAAGATGAATGGTAGTACGCACATTACAAGGATCATGTATTTAGCCGGTATCGGACTTACTAAAAACTATGATTGGATTCAAGATTTTCTTTAAAAAAATTTGCTTACTATCTGTTTAACTGTCAGCCAAGTTTAGTCTGCAGTATATGTGTATTGAGTTAAAACCTTTTCTTTTAAGCAGTAGAAAAGTTTCTAACCGGTCTGATATTGGCCAAATACCTGGTCGTTTTTATGTGTGTACTACCATTAATATCCATACTGATTTGTGAGCTGAAACAGGCTATCGGCCGACTAAAAGTTTGCAGCGTGCCGGGTATTCTTAGGTGACCTAGTTCTTGAGTTAAGGATATGCTGAAGTTTTTATTCGTCGCTGGAATAAATTTATTGGTGATGTCATGTACCACATAGTTTGTGCTGTGAACTTTGACCGAATTCTGTTAGTGGTGTTTTTTTAGTAATCACCCGTGTCCCGGGGAACTTCTTACTGTATTGGGATAAGAATATAGCCTCTGTTTATAGTGGATAGTGTAGCTTTCTATATACTCCTATATATGTACTCTCTTATGTACTCCCTTATGTACTCTCTTATGTACTCTCTTATGTACTCCCGTATGTACTCCCTTATGTACTCCCTTACGAACTCCCTCTGTACTCCCTTATGTACTCCCTTATGAACTCCCTTATGTACTCCCTTATGTACTCTCTTGTGTACTCCCTTCTGTACTCTCTTATATATTCTCTTATGTACTCTCTTACCTACTCCCTTATGTACTCTCAGGTAGGTCAGGCTCCTCCTTCTAGGTCAAATTCATGACCATAACGATCAGTTACAAGTGATTTTTGCTTTTAAAAACATGTTCGAGTCCAAAGATGGCGAATAAGGGCGAAGACAGTAACGTTCCTCGTCCCCGCACACCCACATTTTGGCGCGCTACTTTCTTAGACGATTTTCCGTTATGGCACCTCCGCTAGTCATTTTGTTCTCCATGGAATATTAGGTCAAAAAGTTGAGTCCACAATTATTTAGTTTATATAAGATTATCGGGCTGTTCTGTGGGTCAGCTAATTTGTTTCGTGGGGGTCACAAAGCCGGCTGTGATTAATTGAAGGGTTCCAAGATGAAGTGATAGTATTGCGGTGGAAACACCACGTTTTGGGTCAAATTCCGGGTTGCGGGTCCTTTTGGATCATATAATGTGAGAAGTTCAAATAGTGGTCCGCTTTTGGGTTGGATTTGGAGCCCCTTTTGTTCTCAAAATTGTAAAAAAATGCTTTATAGTTGATTTTGTGGACGTACAGTTTACCGTGCTGACCCGAGTGGTCACCCATCCATGGACCGACCGCGCCAAGCGTTGCTTAACTTTGTGATCAATCGATCCGCGCAGCTTTGACTTAGCCACTAGTTTCTCATAGTGGTTTAAGAGCGTGTACGCTCGGCGCGCGATGTCAACTTTAGGTAATTCAACGCAAAAAACCGCGCAGACTAGCGTCGCGGCTGTGTGCGTGCCTATCATACTTCACGTATAGTCACACAAACCATTTTGATCCTTTCGAGTGAAATTGGTAGAACAAAAAATATATTATTTAGTAAATAGTTAATAGCGGGAAAATAGTGTAAGTCTATGGATGTCTAAAATATAAAAGCATGAAAATAAGTCGTTAATACTTACACTCTTTTGCAAAAAAATCGGGCACCTATGAAAACCTTGGTTTTGAGGACTTTCTGTATATTACATACAATTTTCAACAGCACTAAATAGTCGACTGATGATTAATGACAATGTTAAGAGATTCTGTATTTTAACCGATTTCAAAAAAAGAAAGGAGGAGGTTTCAATTAGATTGTTTTGTGATTGTTCTCAATTTGATTGTTCTCGATTTCTCAAAGACGCCTGGACCGATTTGAAAAATTAATTGTTTATATGAATGGTCCAGTCCATCCAGACCGAAAAATTGTGGTCAAATAACAACAATTGCCGGAAAGCCAAATATTGGTGAAGAGCTTGGGTTTACCATTGCAAATAAAGTTTTGAGTTATCTATCCTATATGCTTCAAAAGTTATTCGAGATCAAAAGTCAAAATTTGGGTACATCCAAAATGAAAAAAAAAATTATAGCTCGATTGGTAACAGACATCTGCAATAAGTGATTTCTAGCCTAAGGAGTCCGCCATATTGGATTTAGACTCGCGACACATTTTTTTTCGAGTTATTCATAGCAAGCCCTTTCATTTGATACCCATATCGTAGGAATGCATTAAAACATTTTTCTCCATCTTGGGTATACCGCCATATTGGATATAGAATCATACATTGTCATTAAAACTGAACATTCAAACAAAATTTCAACTCAATCGATAAAAAATATGCTTCAAAATTGAGCTTTAAATAAAATAGTAATGTATCAAGATTTGTTGGTCGCGCTTGAAATGTACTCTATTCTCGGTATCCACGGCAGAGGTTATTCACCCTACGCGATGTGACGGAGCGACACGTCCTCTCTCTGTGAAGCCTTGCGGCGGTCTGGTTTGAGTTGACTCGAGTGCAGCGTTTTATAGTAGTTTTTAAATAATTTATAAAAAAATAAAAACGAGAGATTAAATTATAATATAAAGTTTATGTTTTAAAGAAAGAGTTATATTACTATAGTAAATAATTGTTATATTAAATTAAGTAAGATAGATAGGTAAAAAAAGCATTTGAAATTCACAATTTTTCACATTGTTAAAATATTTTTTTCTGAAATATAGAGACCTAAATCAAAAAATGTTTTCAACTAACTATAGGCATGGGGATTTCGTCTATGAGTAAAAAAATAAATATGATTAGATTTGCCACTGTTTTCACATGAATTTAAGCTTCGAAATAGACGCTGAACGGGAATTTTATAAAACATCTGTTACGTTATAGGGGTTTTAAGTATTTAAACTACACAAATTGAAATTTATGTTCAATTAACTATATAGACAGTGAAATTACCTTGCGTTATTAAAAAATAACATAGTTATAGGATAAGTAGTTACTGAGAAACAGTGGTTTGAAAAGTACCATTTTAGGCCAAATGGCGCGCGGTTGACGTACACGCTCTTAACATCGTTGTTTTTATCATAACCTAAATAATTATATTTATAAACAACTTTCTTGGAAAACTATTAATCAATTAAGGAAAAACAACCATCTATTTTCTCTCAGCTATTCAATCTTATCATCTATCAAAAACTGACAACCTATTTATACAGTTGAGGTATAATAAATCCTAGGGAATATCAATCATTTTCTGTTTGTTTAGGTATCCAAAATATAAAGAAAATGTTAGACAGTAAAATACTCGTATGTATCTAGTGCATCCTTCTAATACCTACAGCGTGGAGCTCTTGATCCGTCACACGCTTCTTCATTAAAAAAAAAAAACTATCACCCTGCTTCATAAAAAAGTACTATTTGGCAAACTACAACTATTAATGGCTAACTTCAGAGTTATAAAGATATTTGGTACGAACTATATACAAATCAAATCATTTATTTCATTTAAGCCTTTACAAGCGCTAATGAACGTCAAAAATTATAAATAAGGTTGATTCTAGTTGCCCATTCCAAAAGTAGCTTCCTATGGAGAAGAACGGGCAAGAAACTCCAAATGTTTACCGTAATACGAATTTAAACGTAATACCTACTCGGTAAGCTTTTCAGACTTTTGCAGACATGTAGGTACATCAAATATTCTAAACGAAAAATAGAGCTAAACAAAACATTCTTTAAAACATATTTACGTGAAAATGTTTCCTATGAGACTTTTCACTGTTCACTTGAAATTCATTAAGATTTTACTAAATACATTTATAAAAAATGTTTTTTGCCAATCATAAAAAATATTACCTAACTCTTTTTCAGCATCCTGAAAAAAAAAACTGTAAGCTCTTTGATCACAATACAAAATAATTGAGAATTGCTAAAATATGCCTCAATTTTTGACCTTTTAACCTAACCCCGCACTATTATATATATATATGCTATACCAAAAACGTTGGTAAAATGACTCTGTCCATTCTTCTTCTTTTGTTCCAAACTCCTTGGGACAACGTGTATACAGAATGATCCAGGATCCCGGGCACCCGTCAGTCGGAATAAGTGCTAGTGTCTCCGTTGATACATCGGGGGTCGAACCTTTTTCATAAAACTACATTTACTACATCCACGGAGAAGGAAAGATGAGCGGAGAGGCCATAATGCAGGTAGGTCAGGCGCCTTCTTCTAGGTCAATACGTACCGTGGACATGACTGAAACGATCAGAGATACTGTTACTATTGTTATGGATAAAATGTTTGTGAAAATATTACTTTTTAAAAGAATGTCTATTTATTTTCTTGCCGGCTCTTCTCCATGCGACCAACTTTTTGGAACCGTGCAAATAGGTGCATATACTTTTCATAGGTGCCTGCAAAGGCCTACGTGAAATAAAAATATTTTCATCTTGATTTTGATTTTATAGTAAACTAACGAGGCGCTCAGGTTCTTTGAAATGTTTGTCAACAATTTTTGGTACTACATGAACTGGTCGGGTCCAAACAGGGCGAAGACAGTAACATTCCTCGTCCCCCGCACACCCGCATTTTGTCGCGCTACTTTCTTTGGCGATTTTCCGTTATGGCACCTCCGCTAGTCATTTTGTTCTCCATGACTACATTCTACCCACATTTGTTTACAGGGTACAAAATGGTCCTTGGATCCGAAATGGATTAATGGTACAAAATAAATAATAAAGAGGAAAAAACAACATGGGAGATTATGTTGAGTGACTTGGAAAAAACCTGAAGAAGGAATCGGTATTTTTGGTCGTTTGTGGAAAATTTTCAGCGCCAACGTTAAGCTGTAATAATGGGCCTAAAATATCCACGTCTAGTATTTTTTTTTTACAATTATGTTCACCTATATGGTATTTTTTTGTGAGATTAGTTAATTATATTCTAATTTAATGTACATATACTCTAATCATAGACCATAGAAACCTTTCCATCAGACGTTCATTGAAATTCAAATAAAACAATACTTTTATCTAAAAACAGAATATAATAAATACTGAAAACTACACAAACCGAACTTTAATTTAACGTAGAATAACAAATAAAATACGGTAACAATACATGGAAGGTAGTATTTTCGTTCACCCGCCCGCGGCTCAGACGAATCAAATAATATGAAACAGGTCATTGCTTTGCACGTGGTAGGGTGACCAGGGTTTAGCTTCAAAATAAGAATATTCCTGGTTTTATTATATGACTTGTAAAATCACTTGTCAATATGTATTTTCTTCATTATCTCTCGAGCATTTTCCCAACTATGTTGAGGTTGGCTTCCAGTTTTACCGGATGCAGCTGAGTATCAGTGTTTTGCATGGAGCGACTGCCTATCCGACTTAAACAACCATTGATTAAAATGACTTAGTTTTTGCGGTTATTTGTTGCTTATTTTGTCATCAGCCAGTGTCAAGAATAATATTCCTATGCTCTTGAATACCCATAAAATTCTCTAATAGTTATTAGCAGATTTTTTGTATTGTTCACTAAAGATTCTGCTAGGCTTACACGACTGAAATAGTGCGATGAATTAAAATAACAACAGATATTCGTGATATCATTTCCCCTTTTTAGATAGTACAGAATCAATGAGAAAGCTTTCACAGTCTTCAATTTCCACAAAACAATGGTCACCGTATTCCCCACCGCTCAGTACAAGAGTTCGCTTGTATTTCATTACAGTGAATACTTCATAAACATAGCTATACAGCAATAATAGCTCCGTGCTATATTGAGCTATAAGGAGCTATGTATAGCTTTGTATTCTGTATTGTATAGCAAGAGTTAAGGGTATTGTGATTAAAATATAGCTGTGTGTAGGTGACAAGACTTATTTTGATTGAAAAAGGATTAAAATGTTTGAAAAACATAAAAATATATGGCCTCACCCTTAGCACTGGTACTCGATATGAGAGGCTACCTATTTTTTTTAACTTTTCAAAAATGTAAAAAACTTGTTATAAAAAAATAAATGTAAATAATAATACGGCCTCAAAAGTCTTAATTTCGCTTCCCAATCGCTTTCCAATTTTACTTTTATTTTCTTTATATAGTTTTTATAAACGAATATTTTATTTCATTAATCCTCGTGGTCAAAGACAAAAATAACCACTAAAAACCGCGTTTTGTTACGTACGATTTAAAAAAAAACATGTAATTATGACAGATAATAAGTACCTACTTAAAAAGTGACTGTAAAAAAAGTAGGTATTACAGATAAAAGTACGCTAAATAACTCTTTTGTAGTAACCATCTCTCGTTAAACGTAATTTAATAGAAATACTTCTCAGAAAACTCTTTTGAAAACCAACTACCGTAAAAATAACTACATTCTAGCAGAAAAGAGCGAATTTCTTCGAGTTTTTATAGAGAAATATTTCGTTCAATTATACTCATTTCTGTTAAAGTACCCGCATACTGCAGACTAAACAGTCGGCCGACAATTAACCCGATTGTTGGCAATTATTTTTTAAACAAAATCTTGATTCCAATCAAAGTTTTCAGTCTGTCTGATACCGGCTGAATACTTGATCTGTGTAATGTGCGTACTACCATTCATCTTCATACTTTTATGAGCCCAAACAAACTATCGGCCTTTGACGGTATTGCTTGCGGTAGCGTCGGTGGTCGGGTTGCCTCCCTCCCTCAAAAATGTGCGAGGGGGGCGATGGCTGATCCTCGCGTTATGCTCGTGAACGGGTGCTGCTTGTGGTACCAGGTCGTCTTGCTGACTACATATTTGTACACCCGTAATATACCTAATGTATATGATTTTGGTTTGAACGGTAGTCCTAGTTCACCGTTTTCATTGTTTATGTTGTTATTTTATTTTTATTTTAATTTTTCATAAAAACTGTTTGACATGTCGGTGGGTGCACCCTAAACTATATCTATCTTCACTGAATGGAGGCTTTATATTTTTTATATTTTTCACTCTTTTTTTAATAGATTTCTTTTGTAACTGCTTGAGTAATAGGTATGGGTAAGGTGTGTACTAGCCAACATGATTAACTATTTGAATTGATTTTATATACAAATTTATGTACACAATGTTGTATAGTGATATTTAAATATTTGTATACGGTTCTTCAAACCATACAGACAGAATTGTGTTGCTGGGGAGTTTGTTCCACCACTTCTTCTTCCCAGCAAAAACACATAGGAAGTGGTGAAGGGCGGGCGTTTTGGGGGCTGTCTTTTGTATTGACGTTCGAAAAGTGCTGATTTTCAGCCTACTTTGAATAAATGACTTTTGATTTTGATTTTGATTTTGATTTTGAAAAGTTTGCAGTGTGTGGAAGTTCTTAGATACGGTAACGGTATTCAGTTGTTTTCAGTTACTGAGAGAAACTTTCAGCTATTGTTGAGAGCTATGAAATTGTGCTCGAAAAGATATTAATGGCTTGGAAACTGCGGTTTTATTACTAGGGATACTACATCAGAATAAGTAGCTCTGTTAATGTAGTTTATTTAGTGATTTGGTACCTATATTACCTATGTTATAAATGTAAAAGTATTTGACGCGCTTTCACGCGAAAATTATTGAATCGATTTATGAGGTAAATAGCCTTAAAAAGAACATAGGCTACTTATTATTCAGCTGTGGGGAGAGGTACCTATTTTGCCTAGACGCAGGTGGAAATGGCTAGCTATGCTCACCAAATGTAGAATTTGTTCGAATTCTATTAATAGAAATATTAGGTATGTATTAAATGATAAAAAAATACTTATGCTTAAATTACTGAGTGGATGCTAGAGAATAATCTATTTTGATTACTCAACATCTTTTGAAAAAACTCCTATTTAAGATTGAAAACTCATTTCGTCCTTCTCAAACGTTTACAGCAAAAACCCAAGAAAAAATTACACTAAAACAAAAGTTTTTAAAACTTTAAAAGTTAGGTACCTCACCTGTTTGTAGTCCAAGTGAAGTTTTAAAACTTGCCCAAGAATGCCGCTGTATGGGCAAGTTTGCCAACGGTAAACTTGGCCAAACTTGCCAAGTGGCCAAGTGATGCCAAGTCTGAGATTTAAAGCGAAATGGCTAGAAAAGTTTCGTCAATAAAAAATAAGATTTTCTGTTTTAAAAGGTGGAACTTGGCTGTGTTTTGTACTGGGGTTTCTGTTCTGATTTAAAGTTTGGATACAAATGTACTATTACAGACCAGCTCGTTGGCCAAGTAACAGCCAACTAGAATCAAACTTACATATTTTTATGCTTATAAGTGCATGTAAAGTAAAGGCCTAAATGAAATAAAATAATTTGACTTTGCTTTGACTTTAACTTTGAGCCACACAGCTCGATCGCTCATAAAGTTAAGCAACGCTTGGCGCGATCGGTCCGTGGATGAGTGACCATCGATGTAACAGCGATTTCCTCTGTGTTTTGTTTCAGAAGACATTTTAAAATAGGCTGTCATTTGAATATTTATTTATTTATTTATTAAACCACCTTAAAACTATCATCACAGGACTTATCCTAATACGATAGCTAAGAACTTAACACTATTTTAAAAACTACGTTATTTACAACTATAATTTATACACTATTCTACTTGGTAACATATTATTATATATTATTATTCTACTTATAGCATAAAATAAACAGTAATTCCTTTGTGAATTCACCAATATCTTTGGAAGTCATTACAGGTAGTCAAAAAGCCAGTAAGATAGACAATCAGTCTAACCCAGGAGTTTCGGGTTGCCTAGATAACTGCGTTGAGGAGATCAGACAGGCAGTCACTCAATGTGACACGCGGGTACTCAGCTACATCAGTTAGACTGAGAACCTCATGAAAACATAGTTGAGAAAAGGCTAGCCAGATGATAATATTACTAGCCTTTATAGAGCTTTTCTCCAGTATTCTATAGAGAAGGTCGTCAATGATATATTGCATCGTTTGTAACCATTTCACGGGTCAATTGCTACATTATTTTGATGGATATAGATAAGTTTGAACTATAGAGATAGGTATTATAACATACTAGCTATTCTCCTCAGTTTTACCCGTGTTGCAAAGAAACTATTTTCCGCACCCGAATGTGAAGTAGCTTATATGTTACTTCATTATATACTTATGCTATTATACAATTTTGTACAGTGGTTTTTGAGCGAAAAAGTATAACTGTCAGGCTTAATGATAAGTGTGATTTTTATACAGATATGAAGAAGTGCCTACAATTAGCCATTGAGAAAAATACATATCAAATTACGAGAGAAATCGAGCAATGGAAATAGATAAGTAGGAGCTTTCGAAAACAATTTTACTAAGTATATACCTCTTTATAACGTTTGTGTTTCCTTCAGAAACTATAATGCTCTAAGTATTTATTTCTCAGAAAATCTTTGCTGTTGAAATTCCTTTTAGTTGAACGAAAGAGATTGTAAGTAGATGGTATTTGATAGGAACTTCATTGAACATCGAAGATATTTATCGAACATAGCGTTTACTCGCGGTTTCACTAATTCTTCTTCCTACTAAAGAACAATGTCAGACGTCCATAGTAACTTAGGCTCAATAAAAATATTTCATGTACAGTGAAAATTCTTACAGTTTTTTGTGTAGTTTAATATCAGAAGCTTCTCTATGTTTTCCACTTTTGCATTGAACTTCTCAAAACCAAATTATTCAAAATTATTAAAACGAAAAACCTGAACTCGATAAACAAAATAATTACTTATTAAAATGATGTTTTTTTTTGGAAAAGATCTAGATAACAATGAAATATTTTATAAGAAGTTAGTATTTTATATTTAAATTGTTGTAGTAAAGAACTTTGTGTCCGTGAGAATTTAGTTTTAAAAGTTGATTGGGTGGGCCGAAACCTGACATTGTTCTTTCAGTACTTTATTTTAGTTATAAATGCTAAAGTTTCTATATTGGATGGATGTAGGTACAGAATTACAGATGTTAGTTCCTCTTTCACTCAAAAACTCAAAAGATAGATCTGAACGCTGCCGTTGACTAAACCGCGTTCGGAAGCTAGTATTGTAAATCCTTTAGTTGTAGCTAAAACTAATACTAATTAACCGATTTAATTGGGTAAATAGATAGTCTGGATCCTAAGAACTGATATTATAGCTACTTAAAATCCAACTGCCATTAGTGTTTCCCTCAAGAAACGAGTAGAACCACGTTGAAAAGCTAGTACAAAATATCTTAAATCTCTGCCGACATTTTTCCTTTATTTTCTCAAGACACAGCTAAAATTCTTCGTAGACGGAACAAAAGAGGTCGTTACAGACATTCTATTAATAGAATGTACATTGATCAGCGAAGTCTTAGAGTAGTAAACTGCAAACATTTAGTCGGCCGATAGTTTGTTTGGGCTCATAAATCAGTATGAAGATGCATGGTAGTATATCTTGGACACCAATGACTGTTTAGGAGGGCACGTTAACATCCTTGGCAGTCGTTACGGGTAGTCCGAAGCCAGTAGGTACCTAAGTATGACACCAGCCTTATCAACGGGTATTGGGTTTCCCAGTTAACTGGGTTGAGGAGGTCAGATAGGCAGTCGCTCCTTATAAAACACTGGCACTCAGCTGCATCCAGTTAGACTGGCAGCCGACCCCCACGTAGTTGGGAGAAAGGCTTGGGAGATGATGATAAGACCAACTTCGATTTGAGTCAAGATTTTCTTTAATAAACTTTGCCAACTATCGGGTACGACTGTCGGCCGACTGTTTAGTCTGCGGTCTGACTCTTAGATATTTATCGGAACGTTCTTGTCTGAATGGAATCTCGCACCCCTTTGGGAGGGAACTTCGGATATAGGTACCTTACATGAAGTTCTATATAAAGATTGATAGATAAATGTGTTATTTTTTTTTTGTATTTTTTGTTGATTATGTATAGGATTTTTCCATACATGTGGGAGAGTTTTTATGGTTTTTTCCCCATGGGTTTGTAATAAACTTTCCATCATTTACTCTCTTTTGTCCAATTATTTATTGTCTTTCTGCAGCATGTTATTTTTTTTTTGTTTATACCCCAAAAGCTTCCAACGTGCTTAACCGATTTGAAAAATTATTTCTCTGCAGCGAAGCTACGCTATCTCCGAATGACATAAACTATGTACCTACATCTTGTGTATGTATGGGACGAAGTTCCCCCGAAACGAGGCTAAATAGCTAGGAGGAGGGGAAATAGCTCATCATCCTCCGAGCCTTTTCCCAAACTATGTTGGGGTCGGCTTCCAGTCTAACCGAATTCAGCTGAGTACCAGTGCTTTACAAGAAGCGACTGCCTATCTGACCTCCTCAACCCAGTTACCCGGGCAACCCGATACCCCTTGGTTAGACTGGTGTCAGACTTACTGGCTTCTGACTACCCGTAACGACTGCCAAGGATGTTCAATGACAGCCTACAGTTTAACGTGACATCCGAAACACAGTCATTGGTGTCTAAGATATACTTAGAAAGTACATACAAACTTAGAAAAGTTGCATTGGTACTTGCCTAACCTGGAATCGAACCCGCGCCCTCTTACTTGAGAGGTTGGTTCTTTGCCCACTAGGCCACCACGAGGGGAAATCCTACTAATATTATAAACGCGAAAGTTTGTATGTATGGATGTATGGATGTTTGTTACTCTTTCACGCAAAAACTACTGAATGGATTTTAATGAAACTTTACAATAATATAGCTTATACATGAGAATAACACATAGACTACAATTTGTAAACATATTGTTCGAAATACTAAACCTGCGCAGACGAAGTCGCGGGCACCAGCTAGTAGCTAATACATAGTAAATAAAATGTATTACAAGGAGTAGTTGCCATAGGTATTCGAAGAAAAGAAACATGATATAGCTAGGTAAGTAGGTACCTTATTTATCAGAATTTCGATACCTACAGGTAAATGATTTTCGTGGAAAAACTGAAAATATTCTGACAATCTTTCTCTAAGGTATCTTTTGAAGGCAACCTTTTACGGAATAGCTCACTTCGAAACAAATCACAGACCTGCTCGTGTTTTATGTAAACTAAATGGATAGCTTTCCGGAATCTATTTACTAGTGCTGGCCTTTTTTTGGTACATAAATATTGGGGACATAGTTCGTAAAAAAACCGTTGTGACTTATTGATACTTGTTCAGGTTAAACAAGTTGTTGCACATTGTGTGAAAATCAAAGACATTCTTTTTATAAGTAAAATTAGAGTTTCTGTATTTTTCTTCAAATCTAAGATATTTAGCTAACAAACTTTCCGAATTAACAAATGTTTTACATGTTTATAACGTTTAATAAAGACACTAACGATTTTAACATACATACATATTTGGTGTTTATTAGTATGGTAGATAGAAGATTCGGCTACATACCATTAATTTCATAACAGAAAACTTAATATTGGTCTCAGAGAAGAAAGCTTGACGCTCCCTTTAGAATTCGATAAATACGACTTAGGTACATATAAAAAAGAACTGAACAATAAAACGAACAACAATTAACCTTAAAAACTCCCAAAAGACTGCCAATCTTTAGCAGCAATAAACAACCAGCGTTTGACCGCGTGCTCGGTTGCAATACATCCCCCTATGTTTTATACACTGCTTCGTATTAGCAGAATATATTTAAACTGCGGGTCTTATTAGCGTGTGACAAAATCTGAAGCTTATTTACCTGTAAGTAGACATTATTTGATGTACGAGTGAATTAAATTTCTTATGATAATGATATTGACAATATTTTATAACTTTCTTGTACTTACCTATCTTAGTGATATTGAATGATTCTGTTGACAGAAAAATCTTCAAGGTAGGTGGCACTAGAATAAAAGCCAAAACCTTTTCAGAATAAAAGCCCACCAATACCTTCAAAATAAATAGCTATATAATTAAACAAAGCACCACAATCAGCCGTCTCTAGTTCGTGAAGCGTGTCAGCATACTCTGGATATCAGTGTCTAGGGAGCCGAGTCGTGTACGAGTACCGCCTTGTATTATATGTCGTGTCTTTCACGATGCAGTACCATATTATCACAGTGCTGAAAACTCGTAATAGTGAATGAAGTTTGAGTTTGTACCTAAACTAGCTTCGAATAAAAAGTAGCTTGAAACTTTCCTCCATAAATGATCCACGTAACGATTAAGATTTTTTTCAAATCAGTGCAGTAGTTCTGGAGACAAAAATCCGATCAAGCATACAAACATACTCTTCAGCTTTTCAGCCTATTACCTCAGCAAGTATCTACGTATAGATTAAACCCAACTTATTTGTTTTACCGTGGAAATGTAAAAAATGAAATATGAAAACATGAAAGAGTTACCAGGTTGATTATCAAAAACTTCCTAATCTGACTAGCTTTTCCTAAACTGTGTTGGAGTCAGCTTCCAGTCCTAGTTCGAAGGAGTACCTACCAGTGTTTTTTCAAAAACTTACTCAAGGTATTTTCTAGTTACAGCGATAAACATCTAGCTGTTTAGTCATCACCAGCTAATTACCAGCTTAATTTTCCTGATTATTATAGCAAAAATAAACAATAATAAGACGTATTTTTTACGTACGAAGGTACCTATAAGAATTCTCAGTGCGTACAAATGAAAATTATTACACCTATAAATATACCCGAATCAACTTACATGGATGGTTTTCCAAAATAAACAAGAGTTCCTATTCAGGCTTTTAACCTATTAAAGAACCATTTTATATTTATCATGTATAAGAATCTACGGAACCCACATAAAACATCTTAGCCTTAATCCGGGTTTAAGATATTTCAAGCAATATGGCGGCGGCCTATTAATTATCGTGTTCCCACAGAAAAGCTTTTTACACTAATTTATTCGTTTATATTTTTATGGGACAAAGTGCTCGGCTTTCTGAGGTAATAGGCAATTGTTTGAAGATTCCTTTATCTTATTTATTTATTTTATGGTTATTTTTGAAGACGACTTATTTATAAAGCTTCTTCGTAAAGTCCTAGGTACGCTTTTGTTTGTTAAATAGACTGGATAAAATTATATCTTCTGTGTTGTTTTTTAAAAAAAGTAGGTCTACATAAAGGCATTTTTTGAATTGTCAAGTAATTATTCATTAGTTATTATAGCATTAGGTACATATTTATGTACAAAATACGTTATAACTTTATCTATTCTTCGATCTTCAATATCAATCTTCAAAACAAGAAAACTCCAATCTCTTACACAACTTCATGCACCAAATTATAGTCAAAATCCCAGCAAAGTAAAACCACTAAAAAACCAGCACCACTAACCTTAAAACAAAAAAGAATCTCCACAGAAAAAGCCTATTTAACAAAACGTAGGAACATTTGCATAAATCTGGTACAAAGAACCGGTACAGCAGTGATCTTGACCCTGACACAAAGGGAGCTCGAGGCCTCTTCAGCATCATAACAGCCCTCCACTGGCTTTCAGTCGAGGGTCATAGAAGACTTGTATTTTCATGCCCCGTTTGCAAAATATAGCTTAGTTTAGAGTTTACTGCGTTTGTGGTAGTTAGACTGGTGAAAATGTGCTTTTTAGGGTTTCTTGTTTAAAGGGAAAAATGGAATGATTACTAAGACTTTGATGCGTGTATGTTAACAGGCTGTATCTCTGGAACCATGTTAGTAAGACAATGTTCATGGATCATGTGTTATTGTTGCCGCTTTAATAAAAAATGTTAACAACTAGAACAAAGTAAATATTTTACTGTCAGTTGCACAAAGATCCATTGATGTTAAAGCTTCATTAAATCTATTGCTGACACTTTTTATCTTGTTAAAAAAGAATGAGTCGGCAATTTGACGACCTCGATGGCGCAATGGTCACCATGCCGGACTGCCGAACCTGAGGTCCCGGGTTCGATTCCCGGTTCGGTCGACATGTGTGTGATGAGCATGCTTGTTGGCCGTGGTCTGGGTGTTACAATATGTATTTATCAATATGTATATATGTAGCTATATGTAGTTTATCAGTTGTGTTAGCACCCATAACACAAGTTAATTAATAACTTACCATGGGGCTAACCGACCGTGTGTGAAATGTGTCCAGACATTATTAATAGATTTAAAGAAGCTTTAACTTTAATGGATCATTGTGCAACCGACGGTTAGTCGTGTACCACTAATGGTGGAGGTTGTATTCGTACTGAGCATTAATCAATGACATGCATATAAGAAGATACAATCAAATACAAAAAGGTTAAATTCGACAGTGCATGCCGGATGGATGGATGTAAATGAATTTTTCAACGTCACAACTATAACTTTTAGAAAAATTCTGGTTAAAAATTTAGGTTTATTATTAAATGAATTTTTCAACGTCACAACTATAACTTTTAGAAAAATTCAGATTAAAAATTTAGGTTTATATGTCATTGGTTGGTTGGTGAAATATTGGTCCAGTGTGGTGAACAAAATTTCTAATATATAGATACCCAGGCAGCCAAAAATATTGGAGAGAACTGTACCTAATCGTATACCGAAGTATACGTTTAGTACAGTGCGCAGAAAGGCGTGGCGGAAAAGCAGGCGTGAAAAAAAAATGTAAAGAAAAAAATACGCACTACATGTTACCAATTTGTATGTATTTCGTTTATATTTTTAAAATCCGTAACGTTTACTGACAGAACCAATTGTTTCCGCATCCGATCGGACAGACGCTCGCAACGTTAACCCGTTAGTTAAACGTTACGCAACCAGTTACTCGTTACTCGTTACACGTAACGTTATAAAACGTGACGTATCGACAGCTGACCTGCTGCCTTGTTTTACATAGCTGCTGTAAGCTGAAAGCTTTCAGTTGGAGCTGTGAAATCAGCGATTCTTGCAGTACTCTAGCGTAGTTGAGTATGGGATTTTTCCTAATAATAGGTTCCTAGGTAGCTAAATAAAGTATCTACGACTTTATTATCTAAATTAAAAATACAAAGTTTAAAGAAAAAAATTATACTTCATAATTGCGAAAGATTATAAAAGTTATCCGAGCTAAACGGGGATATCATATACACTTATTCCGTAATTCATTTTAAAACCTCAAAATTCAGTGTTACTTATTGAACTAGTAATAAAACTTTTAATTAAGATACACAAAATTCGTAGACTTTAGAAGAAAACTTCAAACCAGGTAGGATATTCTACAAGAGCTGTACAATACAAACTCTTTTTAGTCACCGACTCCCGCTCCTAAAAATCCCGCTTATCTCACAGCCCAACAGTACCAACTCGGCTGAATCCAATCCGACTTGATCCCATTCACATTTGTTCAGTGCCGGTACATCTGAAACTTCAGCTGATGTGCACAACTGATTTATTTTGCCAACACTTTTATACTGGCGCGCAATGTTTTACAACAGTTGCAAAGTGTAGTTTTAAAAGTGGTGTTTTACAGTTGAAAATGTTGGAGTAAAAGAGTATGGTGGTTTACACATTATTGGATGGATGTCTGGTTTATTTGCTACTCTTTTACCTAAATGTTACTAAACGGATTTTCATAAAAGTTGACAGTAAGCTTATATCATCTGGCTAGCCTTTTCCCAACTATGTTGGGGTCGGTTTCCAGTTTAACCGGTTGCAGCTGTGTACCAGAGCTTTACAAGGCGACACCGCTTATCTGACCTCCTAAACCCAGTTACCCGTGTACCCCTAGGTAAGAATGGTTTGTCTTACTGTCTTCTGAGTACCCAATTATAAAAAACAAATACAAAAACCGGCCAAATGCGATGGATAATTTTACTCCTCACACTGGAATTTCCCTACTATAAATGGAAAAAGCTCACTGAAAGCGATAACTGCATGCATAGTTGAGTCTCTGCAGAACTGATTCTGTAAGTACAGCAAAACGAGTGAGCAAGTATAAAACGCGAGACAATAGAGCGCATAAAGTGAACTATTCATTAAAAGATTTCATTAAAAGAAACATAGATAACATTGGGTATATCGGTATGTATTGGAACTTACAGATACCTATGTAAATCTAGCTCCTAAACCATTATCATCGTCATCCATTATCATTGTGTTTTTTTTTTCATTCTCTTCTGTCTGTCGTCATCTCACAGGCTGGTCATATTCTTTTCGAGTCATTCAAATAGCCTAATAAAAGCATTGTCAATATATATAAGGTTTTCTATATTTCCACCAATTTTCGCAGCCCTTGTGACAAAGTTATTTAACTTGTCGCAAAGTTTATTTACTTAGTAATGTAAATCTGATATGTTATTCACGGCAGCCACGTTGACACAAATCAAATTATTTATTCCTTCAGTGAGAGAAAGGGTTTTATTTCTCCGCCTTTTGTTTCAAGAGCGGTTTCAGATTAAGCGTTTTATAGGAGCGTTTAAGATCGTTTTTTGAAGAGCGTATAAGTGTAAGAATTACTGTTCTAATGCATTTTCATCTCGTTTACACAACTTTAGTTAGTTTCTAAGCACCCTTAAAAATTGAAAGGTAAATTACCAGTACCTGAGGGTAAGTAAATTACCAAAAAAAATTAAAAGGTTCAGAAACCGATCATAAATAACGCTATTGCAGCTCTAGATATCCCTGTTACTGGTTTAATACCTATATATGCATGTGTAAGCGTGTACACCAAATGGACCATCATCATCATCATCTCTAGAGCCTTTTCCCAAATGTGTTGGAGTTTCTTCCAGTCTATCCGGATGCAGCTAAGTACTGTTTACAAGGGACGATTGCCTGTCTGACCTCCTTAACTCAGTAACCCGGGCAACCCAATAGCAGGTAGGTATACCGAATTGACCGTACACGCGCAAAATAAACTCTAGTCTGAAACCACCTTTAAGCAATTCCCGTCAATTCTTCTATACCCGACCATCTGTAGCCAATACATTTGCAGTCTTCACTAATAAATATACATACAAAAGAAACAATGCCATTTTGCGGTAGTTGCGGAACCCTTTGGACAGTTTCGTGATTTCCCGAATACGTGATTTGAATGCGACATGAGATAGTTTGGTTTAAGAGACGTGCTTCACTTTAATATTTTATTCTGCGGACGAATTGTGGGATGAAAATGCACGTTTTTGTATTTACCTACTAGCTTCCGTGGCTGATTTTACCCGTGTCGCGTAGAAATTATGGATAAAAATAGCCTTTCTTGATAAATGACTGTAGTTAGAATGAAAATAAATGGGCTTTTCTCGATAAATGGACTAACAAACACTGAAATTGTTTTCCAAAATGATTTAGTAGTTTCAGTGACTGAGATTTAACAAACTCTTCATCTTTATAATATTAGTGCTTATAGATTCAAGCATACTTAGATATTTTTGAACATTGACTAGTAAGTATTGAATTATGACGTATCACATTCATTAATACGGATCGGAATTCTCTATCTACATTCACACTCATCCATCTATTTTCGGCACAAACTATTATTGCCACAGACAGACACACAAGCAATCGATCATGTTGCATTGTAACACTCCGCACGTGCTAACTCTGGGTGACAAGTCGGGTGACCCCAGTCGGGGATGGCCTCAGAGGAGGACGGCCCCGGGTGAGGACGGTTCGATTGGGGCCGCTACGTTTTGATGTGACACGTCCCTCGAGTGTTCGACAAATTGATCCCTTGATAGAAACAGGACAGAGAAACTGATATTTTTTGGAAGTTTAGGAAAAATAGGGTTGAATTAAGTCTAAGTTTGAAATAAATTAGTGCCTTCCGTAAAATGATACCTAACACATTTTTAAAAGATATTAAAAAACTAACACGTTGAAGTTAATTTTAATATTTATGTAGCTTAAGAAAACTAACAAAGTTACTAAGTAATAACTTTGTACTCAAGCGAGGCCAGAAGCATAACCAATATGTGAAAAACTTTAAACTAACGATCTTATAACCAGACTACCAAGGGAGTGTTTCTTACGTGCAGTAGACGGACCATTCATTTCCAAATAAAATTACTTATGACAGAAACCTAAACTGGCATTTTCAAATATTACAATGTCTGAGTGAAAGTGGTAATTAACGTTAATTCCTTCTCTGTATGAAAAGAGGCCTGTATCCTGCGGGGGAAAAGTTAAAATATATATTTAGAAACATATAGATTAAAAACACTAGTATGCATCCGCCACCTTCTATGGAACTTACTACTACAATGTAATAAAATCGTTTAGGAGCCTGGTACCCATAACACAAATTAAATCTTAACATGGGTACCAGAGTTCGCGTCAACACTGTATTTAACTAAGCGATGAAACATGTTGAAAAAGTCTTATGTAAAGTAAACAAACAAGTAAACAATTTTATTTAAAAGGTCTATAGCAGCATACAAAAAGTAAGGTCTCCAAAAAAGACCATTAAAAACTTGTCTAGACCGATAACCCAGCTTAAACACTAACCTCTAATCTCCAACCGATCCAGAGACTTCAACCAAATCGAAACACAATCAAACTCTTCAAGATAAGATCTAAAGTCATTAGTCCATGTCGTGTCCTCTAATCAGTGTTTATCATGTCCCTCTAGCTCCCAGAGGATGTGTCACGTAAAGGGTAGTAGACACGGGTCGACTCCCTCGGAGCCAATAAACGGGATTTACATGTGGTTGTTGTATGTAGATCCTGGGTCTAAGTTTGAACAGTGTCTTAATGGAATATGCTATGCGGTTTAAGAGGGTATGGTGTTTTGGAGGTAACCTTAACAAGGGCAGGTTTGGTATGGTAAGGGAGTGTAATTGTAATCTAATATGATTATTTATACACAAATTCTAGCCATCTCAACAGAAGAACAAAGATACAATAGACAGATTGACGTCAGAAATAGAAGTACGTATATGTCAAAAGAAGGCATTTGTCAAACACAAATAAAATTAGGATAAGGGAAGGAAGATGGCGATTGCTTAAATGTTTTTATTACAGTCGTTTCTTCAAAAGCTTATTAAGTTTTTCCCACAAAAGAATTATATTAATGCCCTAATCTGAATCCATTATTCGGCCATTCATCAGTCATTTTAATTAAAAAGTATGTACTTTCGAAGAGTTTCGTTTAGATCTTAGAAAGTATCAAACTCGCTAACGGTGAGATAATGGACAAAGCGGTTAAGCTGAAATTAGTTAATTAAGTATCTTTCTATTTTTAATTCAAGATCTGAATGAAATTGTGGTTAATTTTAGAAGTTTTTTGGTGTTTAACTTCTAAAAATAGAACATCGTAAAGTACTACCTAAGAAGACAAATTATATTGCAAACGCATCTGTTTTGAAAAAAAATCTATGGCCCCATGCACCTAGCCATTGACGTTTCGTAAAAGCTTGTTTCGATATAAAATAAAAACCTTGGAAATCAGCTAATGAGCTAACTGATCTTAATGTCCGTTGGTTTGCTCACCAGTGATTAGGTAGTTAGTGGTCAGATATTATCATCAATCTCGATAAGTTAACTAGCATGTGAGTCACTCTTAACCAATTTTTTACCCTAGATATAATACGAGTATGAAAGAAGTAGGGGTTGGTATATTTAACTGAGGACCCGAAGCAGTTCTACCGAGACACGTAAATCGTGAAAAACCCACTAAATTGTTATATATTTATTTTGACTTTTCAGTTTTCCAATTTACTTTCATTAAGAAGTGTAGCCCTCAAAACGCGAGCAAAACCTCTGAAAACTCCTAGTGTCAAAGGATCGAAGACTTTGTCCCAAATCTTAAGGATTAGTGATTTATCTTCGACGTCTCCATAGGCTTTAAAGACCTTAAGAAAGATACATTAATATATATGTAGCTATCTATCTTTGTGTAACGACAGGTAGAGCCCTGAACAAGCTTAGACAATTTATTGGAGAATGAATTCACAATCAAAGGCTTTAGTTGTCACTTTACAAGGTATTTGTTTTAGAGTACCCGTATACTGCAGACTAAATAGTCGGCCGACAGTTGGTCGATGGTTGGATTTTTTTTAGGAAAATCATGGATTCAATCAAAGTTTTGTATATGTTGCCGGCCGAACCCGATTTTAGGACAAACCAGTTTTGCCTAGGCTCAACTAGTTCTTCCTATCCTCGTTAGGATTAACTAGTATAGCCTAGTCCAAACTAATTTGTCCTAAGCCCGATAGGACGGACCAGTTTAGGCTAGGCAAAACTAGTTGATCCTAATATCAATACGCACACTCTAGGATAAACTGGTATGGCCTAGTCTAAACAATAAACAAATGTAGCGAGGTCGGAAAGTAACTGAACAAACATGTCAAGAACTGCAGCTACGAAACATTCTGTTGGATCAGGCCAAGGTTTTATGAGATTCGGCTGCAACAAGAACTGTTCCACAAGCAGATGCCAGTGCAAGAAGGCAATGATACTCTGCAATTCTAAGTGCCACCAAAGCAAACCGTGTAAAAATAAATAACAATTTTAATAATTAACATAATACTCGTATGAAAAAAAAAGTATGCTTCTAAAAAAAAAAGTGTATTATTTGTTATAGTGTGATTGTTTGTATTACCAATCCATAACTTTTAACGACAACAATTTTAATTTGAGATTTGATTATTGCTTCTATTTAAAAAAAATACTTACCTATTATTTGTTAGTTAGCTACATATATGTAGTATGATTGTTCGTATTATCAATTTATCCATAACGACGAATCATTATAGTTTAATAAAGATGATTATTTTTCTAAACACGTTTATCCTAGAGTGTGCGTATTGATATTAGGATCAACTAGTTTTGCCTAGCCTAAACTGGTCCGTCCTATCGGGCTTAGGACAAATTAGTTTGGACTAGGCCATACTAGTTAATCCTAACGCGTATAGGAAGAACTAGTTGAGCCTAGGCAAAACTGGTTTATCCTAAAATCGGGTTCGGCCGGTAACATATACATTTATTTTACCGACATAATTAGGTACATACGTTATTATAATACATTTATATACAAACTTACTATTCTACTTCTAATACTATATTTACAAACTAAATTATTATGTACAATCAAGAATAAAAGTATTGAGTCGGTGTGATATCGGCTAAATACCTGATCGTTGTTATGTTCGCACTACCATTCATTTTCGTACATAATGTTGCCCGAACATAATGTTGGCCGACTAAAAGTTTGCAGACTGCGCGTTCTCTTAGTTGTCACTTAGAAGATATTTGTTTGATGGCTGTGAGAGGATGGTATCATAAGGTTTCATGTCTTGATGATAATTTGTTTAGGTGTCATCTGTCATACCGGCTTTTCATAATTATCTGTACTTAAAGTTATAAGTATGTTTTTTAGTTACCTAGGTACTTATTCACATTTAAAAGTTTCATGTTTCTAAAGATAAGTGCCACGTTAATCTCGTGTCAAATAATAAATCATTTTTGTCAATATAAGCGTTCGGTATGGAATAATGCCTGAACTAACTTAGCCCTTTTTTTTTTAACGACGTCAAAAATCATCAAATGACCCCTCCCGCTGTCGGTTAGCAGCGGCGAGGGAGTGTCAGTCTCTTACTGACTAAAAACCGTCGTGTTCCGTCGTAGGCCTTTTATGTACCAGGGCTGCGGTAACTCTTTCGATCAACCCGCAGAACTAACTTAGCCCTAGATTTATTCATCGCCCATAACCCCAAAGAAGCGCTGAAAAGAGTAAAACAAGAAAAAACGCGAACTCTGTAAAAATACAGCTCACGTTAATATTAAAATAAATTGAATTTATAGATTAACAGCTTTTCTCACGGGTCCGTCTGAGGATTATCCATAGAGGGTTCTAGATCGGCAACTTTGTATTTCTTCAGTATTTATTTTTCAGTAGCTTTTTAACGCGGTTCCATTCCACTCCCTGAGGGAAATATAGATATTTTAGAGAAGAAATTTTGTTTATTTTGTCTTGAATCAGCACATTTTCTAACTAAGTAATAAGTTGATTGGTTTTTGCGAAAAAAACATGCGTTGGCGTGGTTGTGGGTGTTTTTTAATACATTACAGATTTAACTTTAAAATTGAACTAAAAAAAGCTGTAAGAAAACGAATTTGTGATATGTAAAATCTATACCTACCTACTAGTATTATAAAGCCGAAGAGTGTGTTTATTTGAACAAGGTTATCTCAGAAACTATTGGAGCTACTTGAAAAAATATGTACTTATTACATAGCCCATTTATTGAGCAGCCTATACTGAAGGCTACATTCCATCCAGGTGCGCGGAGTTGTTCCCACAGGTAGGGGGTGAAACCTCTGGTCGTTTTAGATACCTACACTTTTTTTAGCAAAGGGTAAAACGGGACCCTATTGTTTTCGCTCCTCTGTTCGTCCGTCCGTCGAATCCGTCCACCCGTCCGTCCGTCAGTCACCAGGCTGACAAATACCTACTAAAAAATTTGAATAAAATAAATATTTTGGGGGGCTCCCATACAACAAACGTGATTTTTTCGCTCATTTTATAAATACTTAATGGTACGGAACCCTTCGTGCGCGAGTCCGACTCGCTCTTGGCCGGTTTTTTTTATTTATACCTCATATCGCTATCAAAAAGTATAAAATGTTTTCTCTAGTTTCATGAAACCAATGGCACTCCACTTCTGACTCTCGTCGTGTACGGACGTGTCGCTCTGCGCTCGCCCGTTTACGACTTTTGTCTTTGTTACGCCCGACGTAACGCTCACCGTAGTCGCTCTGCCGACTACAAATATAACAATCTAAAGCTGCTTTTTTCAAAGCGGCGGACGATTATCCTGTTTCTAAAACGTTTGTGTCAAGTAAATTCACTTGACCCCTTCTGGGTAAAAGCCACAGTTTCGTGGTTCTCGGTTGAAACCATACGGTGCCAACGAAGCCGAGAGGGTGTTGACCCAATCACACCCGCCGAACCCCTTCAGGGCAAGGCAGTCAATTGGACGGGAGCTCGGATTTCGGCCTTGGGGGATCTCCTAGTCGTGCCTTGCATCTGGTTTGCTTTCACAGCTACACACCTGGTGTCGGTTGGGTATCTCTATACCCTTCGCACTAGACTGGCTAGGGCCCGTTCGCACAATAAGACTGGCGAACGGTTTACAAGCTTAGGGCTCACCAATAGGTACTCACCTCCCTGCCTATACCCGGCAGGGAGGGTTACTCATCCCCGGGCCCATCCACCCGGGGAGATAGGAGATAGGTTGTTAGGCTTTTATAATTAGGCCCCCACCTCTTTTAGCTCGGTAGCCCTCTTCCCTCACGGGAAAATGACTACCGAAGTTATTAAATTCTTTTTCGAGGTCCTCCTCAAGGACCAAGACATTGTCGCCAAATATGGCGACTTGATCAATAACCTTGATATCAAGGACCCGCGCCTAGCGCTATTGTGTTATCACCGATAACGGCTCAACAAAGGAGGCCGGCGCAGCTGTGTCGCGCCCATTGTTGAGCCTATAATCGTCTCTTCGGGAAAACCGCCGCATTAGCGGAAACGGTAATCCCAATACAATGGTCGATGCCCAGCTGCACTCGACCATTGTTCTAATCCCATTGTCTCACAGACAATGGAAATAACTCAGGCGAGTGCACCTGCGTCAAACGTCGACGCCGAATGCATGGACACCTCGTCCTCCCGCTCTGCCTCACCCGTCCCAGAGGATGCTCAACCCTCCGAGCCCTCCGACTCCTCTTCCTCCGACGAAGACTTCACCGTCGTACTGGGAGGTAAGAGGAAAAAGAATAAAAACAACGACAAGGCGCGCAAGACCATCGCCCTTGCCGCATCTCCTCTCCCTAGCCCGCCCGCTGTGTCTACAGCATCCCCCGCCCCGTCACCCTCGACCTCGCAGGTCGCTTCCTCCCAAGATGCCGCTAAGCCCAAAAGCGCACCAAAAAACAAACCTCCGCCGCCTGTATACTTACAGGACAAGGCAAAATGGACCGAAGTGTCCAAGCTGTGTGTTGATCGTAAGATCAACTACAGATCGGCCTCCAATACCGGCAACGGTATCAAAATCGTCCTCCCTACGTCAGACGACTATAGGGAGATAACTAAAGCGCTAAGAGCGAGGAACATTTCGTTCCATACGTACTCCCTCCCTGAGGAAAAACCTCTCCGGGTCGTCATTACCCGTATTCCGAAGGAAATCCCTTCGGATGACATTTTAAGTGACCTTAAGTCACAAAACATCCCTGCGACGCAAGTCCATAGGATGCACCGCGCCCGCAGCGGCCACGCCTTCGACATGGTGCTCGTAGTATGCGAGCCGTGTCCTTCAAAAATCCACCCGATTTTTAACATCAAATCGGTGTGTAATTTAACCGGCATCTCAATCGAGAAGCCAAATAGATCTGGCATTGTATCCCAATGCCACCGTTGCCAACTGTGGGGTCACTCACAGCGCAACTGTTTCGCCCAGCCTAGGTGCGTGAAATGCCTAGGCCAACACGGCACCTCCGACTGCCCGCGGCCCAAGGACCGCACTCTGTGCACCGAGCCTCCGAGCTGTGTACTCTGCGGCGCCTCAGGTCATCCCGCCAACTACCGCGGCTGCCCAAAGGCCCCAAAAACGTCTCCCAAGCTGGCCAAGCGTGCAAACGCCCGCCAGCTAAGGGAAAGCCCATCAGCGAGGCTACCCACCGCTCAACTTCCCGAGCGTCTCAGCCCACAACGGCCCTCCCCATGGAACCCTCTCAACCATCAGAGAGCCTTTCCAACCCCGAGGCCAACTCAGCCCCAGCCAACTCCAGCCCCGGTGAATAATTCCACCGCGGCGCCCGCGAGCTTACCTCGCGTCCCTCCCGTCCTTCCCTCCGCGCCCTCCGCGCCATCCGCGGCTCCTATAGCCGCCAAGCCCGCGCAAGCGCAAGCGATCGCGCCCTCTTCTAGCCCAGTATCAGCGCTCAGTTCTATGAACGTTATACTGAGCACGTTCAGTGTATTCACGAGCGACAGAGCTCAACAACTTTCGAGGGAGATAGTCGCCAGCAATGGCGACCTTATCAAACTCTACTCCGTTATGCAGGAGTATTCAGACGTCGCCCAGGCAGTTCAAAACCTGCCTCACTTTAGGAAATAGAAATGGATAATACATCCAAAATTAAACCCCATTCCCTTAGGCTTGGCTATTATAATGCCAACGGTATTCTCGGCCAACGCGACGAGATTTCCGCCTTCCTACAATCCCATAAGATAGACATTCTTCTCGTACAAGAGACCTTCCTAAAGCCGCGTGTACGCGGCCCTAATATAGCTAACTATAAGTTAATTAGAAATGACAGGATCACACGCCACAAAGGCGGCACGCTTATCTATTATAAAAGAACGCTACATTGTGTAGAGATCACTCCCCCCGACTTAAGCTGCATTGAAGCCTCGATCTGTCGACTAGCCATGTCCCAGCACCAGTCGATCACTCTCGTATCGGCCTACTGCCCTCCCACGTCCTCATCCTTTCAGTCCTACGACCCGATCCTTTTCACGAACGATCTCAGAGCCTTACTAGGCCTGAGCGACTCTGTAATAATAGCAGGCGATCTAAACGCCAAACATCCCGCCTGGAATAGCAACACTACTTCTCCAAGAGGCAGGTTGCTATTCAATCAGTGTGAATCCCTCAACTTCGATGTCATCGCTCCGATGCATCCCACTCACTTTCCCAATATAGTCGACCACCTTCCCGACGTTCTCGATGTAGCGCTCCTCAAGAACGTAAACTTACGTTTACATTCGATCGAGGTACTACACGAGCTCACCTCCGACCACAGACCGGTTCTTGTGGAACTAGCCTCGCGCTCAGGCCCACTCGACCCGGATCGCCCTCCTCCCACCCAGATTGTCACGGACTGGAGAATGCTAAGCGA
Organism: Helicoverpa armigera; assembly: GCF_030705265.1. Classification (NCBI taxonomy): domain Eukaryota; kingdom Metazoa; phylum Arthropoda; class Insecta; order Lepidoptera; family Noctuidae; genus Helicoverpa; species Helicoverpa armigera. The sequence goes on from NC_087144.1 coordinate 8,439,237, forward strand.
AAGCTTGAAATCCTCCTCCGCCCAGTTAGAATCAATTCCCGATGAAATCAACTCAGTCGCTGACATGACGGGCGCGATCGGCTCGTTCACCGAGCACGTACAATCCACCGTGGACAAGTGTTCACGTAGAGTTGAAGCGACGAGCTTTCATCGCTTCAAGCTCCCGGATGACGTGCGTGCTCTGGTGACCGAGAAGAACGCGGCTGTCCGTGCCTACAGTACTTTTCCTGCGACGCTAACAAGTCTCACATGCGTAACTTACAGCGTGCTGTAAAGGAACGCCTTGCTGAGATGCGTCAAACGCGCTGGGACAAGACGCTGAGCGAACTCGAGCCGACTCATCAAGCCTTCTGGCAGCTTCAAAGGAAACTCAAATCCGATGAAGTAGCTTCCACCCCGCCGATCAAACGCCCGACAATTCCATCGCCTTCGAGGACGATGAAAAGCGGAATGTCTGGCCGACAGCCTCGAGGCTCAATGCTCGCCTAGTACCCAACCGGTCGACCCGGCTCACCTACTAAAGGTCGAAGCCGAGGTCGAGCGCAGATCCTACCACCGCAAGAAGACCCCGACGATCCCTTGCCTCCCGTCACTCCAGACGAAGTGGCAGAGATCATCAAACGTCTCAAACCCCGTAAAGCTCCGGGCCCAGATAGAATAACCAATAAAGTGTTCAAAATCCTACCCGCTTCCCTCGTAATGCTCATGACCGCGATCTTCAATTGCGCCATGACCCATAACCTGTTCCCACAGGCATGGAAAGAGGCAACCGTAATCGGTATTCCCAAACCCGGTAAACCAAAATCAGACCCGTCCAGCTATCGCCCTATCAGTTTACTCAATGTGTTCGGCAAGATCTACGAGATACTTATCTATAAGCGTCTCAAAGATTACGTCGAAGCAAAGAGTCTTATTCCATTAGAACAGTTTGGTTTTCGAACCCATCACTCTTGTGTCCAACAAGTCCACCGCATCGTGGAAGGTGTGAGCCACGGATTCCAACGTGGCCAACTCACCGGCACGATTCTCTTCGACATAGCAAAGGCATTCGACAAAGTCTGGCACAAAGGCTTGATTTACAAGCTTTACCAACTCGGTGTCCCAGACCGTCTCGTCGTCATCTTACGAGACTTTTGTCGAATCGCACCTTTCGCTATCGCATAGACGGCACTCTTTCTTCGGCCCACCCTATAAAAGCTGGCGTCCCACAAGGCTCGGTACTCTCCCCCATCCTCTTCACGCTATACACTAGCGATATTCCTAAGAACAAGCATGTTCAATTAGCCCTATTCGCCGACGACACGGCAATCTACTGCTCAGGCCGCAGCCCAGCCGCCATAGTGAGACATCTCCAAGCCTATTGCAACACCCTAGGTGTCTGGACTAGGCTATGGAGAATCGAACTCCACCCCGACAAAAGCCAGGCCATACTCTTTTCGAGCCCCGCCGTAGGCTTCCTCCCGCGCCCCGTCAGTCACCATGTTTGGTAGGCCGATTCCTTGGAAGGAGCATGCCAAATATCTAGGTGTAATCTTAGACCAGCGCCTCTCATTCGCCGAGCACATACGTAAGGTGCGCTCTAGAGCAGCCTTTGTGTACGGCAGATTGCACTTCTTGCTCAATTCAAAGAGCAAATTATCTCTTAAATCCAAGTTACGCCTCTACGGATCGTGCATACGCCCCGTCATGATGTATGCTTGCCCTGTGTTCGCACAGGCAAGCCATCGCCTCCTTCACAGAATGCAAGCCCTTCAAAACCGTGCCTTACGGAAAATCACAGGAGCTCCCTATTATGTTCGAAATGAGATTCTTCATGTCGACTTAAAATCCCTACCATCCGCCAGTATATGAAGCGTGCCGCCATACGGTACTTCGAACGCGCTGAGAAACACGATAACTCACTTATCGTGTCAGCCAGTAATTACACTCCCTCCCGCATCAGTAGGATTCGCCGCCCTAGGCATGCCCTTCTAGAACCTGACGATGAGATAACTGTCCTCCAGAGAGTAGTAAACTCACTAGCACCCTATACAAACACAAACCGCGTTCGTACAAACCTCGCCGCCGAGGTCCGCCGCGACGTCCGTTCTCTGTCCTCCCGACCCTTGCTCATCGAGCCAGCCCGCGAGCTGAGCCAGTAGCTTTAAATTCCCCATTTAATAATAATGATCATATGATCCAGCCTGTCCCTTTGCTGCCTCCCCAGCGACGCCCTAAGCCGAGGTCCGACCCCACAGGGGGTACCCTTAGCGCAGTCGCTTAGTTTATAAGTTGTTTTACGCCCCTGGCTGGAGGCCTTAAATTCTAGGCATCCACAGGGAAAAGTCCGGTTAAGCAGTACACGGCCTCCTGGCTGAACTGCGAGATGCCATACCAAAAATCATGAAACCAATGAAATAACTGTCATCTATTTGTCACTAACTAAAACTCACATTAAATATGAAAACTTACTTCTGTTACCTATTTCTTGCACCATTTTCACGGCAGCTATAACTTTTTGTTCAGTAAAATATTATTCGAGTAGTGACTCATTTTACTAGAGTTGGCAATTGTTTTTATGTTCTAGGGTCCGTTCAGACAGACCGGCTCGGAGAGCAGAGCAAATTCTTAACACGTTGAAAATCGAGTACATAGTATTTGTAGTAAGGTTTATTTTTGCATGTGCACTGCTTTTGTCATTAGGAATGCTCGAAGGTGTGAAATAATAAGTTGAGCCGACCAGCTCCAATCGCGTTCTTTTGCTCGGTCTTGCAGACGTTTGGCTCCGATTGCATCTCACGCAGCCGATCGGAGCCGATTCCTGTCTGCGTGAAAAGAAAAATGCGCTCCGATGCTCTCCGAGCCGGTTTGTGTGAACGGACCCCTAGTCTAGTATTATAAAGAGTGTTTTTATATTCAAGTCCAGTGGAAGTGGTTATAAAGGGTGCTTTTTATAGCTGCACTTGAATAATACTTTTTTTCATCGCCAGCCATTCAAAACTCAACCGTTATAAAATTGAGAAGTGTTTTATGAATCCTCGTTTATTCTGTTTTACGAAGTTTTGTAAAAAGTGACTTAATTAAATTCCATACTGGCTTTCAGTACTATCTTATACCGCATTAACTGCCTCGTTGGTCTAGCTGTCGCAAGTGCGGCTGCTGAGCACGAGGTCTCAGGTTCGATTCCCGAGTCGGGCCGAAATCGCTTTGTGGGTTTTAGAAGACTTTCACAAAGCAGCCCGGAGCCTGGAAGTTGGTGATTGATACACTCGTGCATCGGAGAGCACGTAAATGTCGGTCCTGCGCCTGATCTCTCTCCGGTCGTGTCGGATTGCCGTCCCATCGGGCTATGAGAGTGAAGGAATAGTGAGTGCACCTGTGTCTGCGCAAATGCTCGTGCACTATAATATGTCCTGCGCAGTTGGCTAATCTCCTTACATGAGAACAGCCGCCGTAGCCGATAATCGGCTAGGAGGAGGACATCATACCGCATTATTTACTGATATAATTCTATGTCGGTAAAATAAACTACTGAAGTAAGTAGGTTTCAGTAATTGATCAATTAATGCATAAATAATATAGTTTCGTTTCAATAATATAATTATTTTGTCCACCTTGTTCACAATTGTACATAGTAAGGCTATTCATATACTTAGGTAATATTCACAGTTAATTTCCAATCGAGCATATAATTCTAACGCCTTCCATTAACCACACAGCAAGCATTCACTCACTAGTTAAATTAACCAGTTCATGTTAAGAGCGACCAGCACACTGCAAACTTTTAATCGGCCGATACTTTGTTCGGGCTCATAAATCAGTATATGAAGATGAATAGTAGTACGCACATTACAACGATCAGATGTTCAAAACATCATTGTCACTGTCATTGAACATCTTTGGCAGTCGGTACGGGTAGTCCGAAGTCCGACAACCAGTCTTACCTAGGTATATTACGTTGCCCGAGTTACTGGGTTGAGGAGGTCAGATAGGCAGTCGCTTCTTGTAAAACACCGACCCCAACATAGCTGGGAAAAGGCTACGGAGAAAATGAGACCTACTCAGAACTTTGATCGGAATCAAGTTTTTTTTTTTTTTCTAAATTGCCAACTATCAGGTCGACTGTCGGCCGACTGTTTAGTTTGCAGTGTGTTGGTACTAAGTTGAAACTTTTAATCAAGTGCAAGGGTTAGTGGCCAAATTGGTTCAATTAACGGATTAACCTCTGGTTCAATAATTAAGCTGTAAACGGTTCGTTTAAAGCCCTTTGTGATTAATTAATTATCTTAATTAATAAGTTGTAGTGTTGGTTAATCTTCTATTCTTAGTTGTAAAGATACAAGTAGTAGGTCATCATTATAATCCTCCTGCCCTTATCCCAATTTTATTTGGTTGTGTTGTGTCATGTTTTCTCCTTCCATACTCTTCTATCTGCCGTCATCTCACAAGTAACATTCTTTCTTACCTATCTACATACTTTCACACAATCCATCCATCGTTTCTTTGGTCTTCCTCCTCCACTATATCCGTCCACGTTCATACTCATCACCTTCCTCACAACATGACTTAGATATAGGTATGCACTACAATCCTTACTAAAATATTATGAATGTGAAAATAAGTCTATCTGCTTGTTGCTTTTTTGACGGAAAAACTATAAAAACAAATTCTAATGAAAGGTAAGTGTACCTACTGACTTTAGCGGCTTTCTAAATAATAAATGAATGCTCTGAACACGAACATAGATTCATGAATAACAGGTATGTGTTTAGGACAGTATATGGCTGGAGTTCCTATACTCAATGCTTCTCGGGTTCTTCTTCTTCTTCTTCCTCCTGCCCTGTTCCCAATTTTATTTGGGGTCGGTGCAATATGTCATCCTCTTCCATTTTTCCCTGTCACTCGTCATACTGACACTCACTCCCTTCCTATTCATGTCATCTTTCAGGCAATCCATCCATCTTTGCTCATGCTCTTCCTCTTCATCCATCTATAGTCCATTAAAATTTGATGACAAAACACTTCAAAGCATACAATTCACGGACCAGTTGCTTTTCGCTTAATAATGAATCATCAACAATTGATGAACCAAAACAATACTCATCCTAACTATAGTTATCTAAGCAAACCGAAAACCCCCAAAACCCACCTTCCCAGAAATTAATTAGTAGTCAAACATAAAAGGGAAGCCGACGGAATTAACAAATACGAATTATTTAGCAAATTTACTGAGCCAAGTAAATAACTGAACTGAATTATACTGATAACAGCTGCTTGTAATCCCACGCTTCTGTTCTTAGATTATTAAACTATCTGGAACCGCCATGATCACAAGGCTAGGCAACTCAGCAAATAAGTAGAGATGCCTTTTTCGATGGAAACCACCAATTTATGCCTTCTCCCTGTGTGTGTTGCGTGATGGGGTGCCAGGCTCTTACTGACTAAAACAGTGGGTTTGTTGTGTATATGTCTTCCTTCTGGATCCCACAGTGAAGCAGGGCCGCGGTAAGTCTGTCGAACAATCCCGCAGCTAAAATGATTTTGGAAACAAGGGGGTATCATCCTTTAAATCGCAGTTCTCGACTCTTGATTTCAGCCACCACACGTGCATTTTTACACACACGACAAAATTGACATTCACGAGCATAAAGACTATGAGAAGCGCTTACTTACTTTGGAAAAAGAGAAAGCATTGCAATGGTTTGTCCAGTAGGTTCAATGTTCTAATGTTGGGAAGCGCAGAAGATATGAAGCCTCTATTGTTTTTAAAGGCTGTGGTACGTTAGATAAAATTTGTGGACTCATGTGAGGGTAGGAAATGTTTTGATAGACTAGCTTTTACTCCAGGCGTTGTTTGTTTCCGTGTTATAGAGCCTGAGGAACCACTGACTACCGTACTTTTGATTGCTGGGTACAGGGTGTCATTTGAATATCTTTGGCAGTCGTTACGTGTACCTAGTTAGGAGTAAGAAAATCTGACAACCCGTTCCACCAAGGGGTTGCCCAGACAATTGGGCTGAGGAGGTCAGATAGGCAGTCACTCCATGAAGAACACTAGTGCTCAGCTGCATCCAGTTAGACTGAAAGCTATGTTCTCATATTATCAGCACTTAAAAGGTCCACCTGCGTTCGCTACTCTTAAAATTTTATTTATTGTTAAATCGAAGTTGGAAATAAATAAAAATATAATCCGTTGAAAGCATAGGATTTACAACGCCATGTATTGAACGTATTTCATACGAACAGAACAAATTATTTGTTATGGCTCACGGATTGTTTCTGTTTGAATGTAAGTATGGGATAAGCGTTTGTGGTAGCACCCATGTCGTAGGAAATTCCTTGTAAGAGAAAATAAAGGCTTTGTCAGCGTTTATCTATGACTGGGTGCGGTTTTGAATCTTTCAATACTCTTTATAGCGCTCTATTTAAATGCTCTATTTAATTCTATATGAATGCTCGTGCACTATAATATGTCCTGCGCAGCTGGCTGATCTCCTTATATGAGAACAGCAGCCGTGGCCGAAATTGGCCGTGGACACCATTGCGCTCTATAATGTAGTGTACAACAGTGTTGATATGTTTTAAAAACATAGATACAATTATGGACCCTGTCGGGCACAGCTAAGTAAGTTTTTTTTTTGTAGAGGAGAGGATAAAGAGCGCTTATCTAAAATATTGAACAGGCCAACAATAGGATAAGGAAATGATAGTAGTACTAAGATCTTGTAGGCTAAGTTTCCGAATGACAATTGCAGTCATTTAAATAAAAAGTAGTGAAGTGCACTTTTCCAATTTTAATTTTATTTGCGGACCTAATAAAACCAAGATCCCCACAGTTAAAAACAGCTGTTGAAATCCTAAATAGGAGCACATATTCGTTTTTAACCGACTTCCCAAAAAAAAGTTTCTCAATTCGAAAGCATATTTTTTTTTCAGGGTTTAACTTTCAGCCAATCGCTCTTTAAACCATTTTGTATATAATGTAAGTTCTTGTCTAGTTACCTCGAAAACAAAATACTCGTATTTTAATTTAGCTCTGTAACTTGATGCATCTTAGACAGCAAACAAAAAAGTTCCCTTTGAAATGAATACTGCTTCAGAGAAGGTACTTTCAGCGATTCGTCTTATCCAATTTACAAGGAATGCTGAAATGAAGTATTCCTGAAACTCGTTACAGTGAAACAGGACTCGTTTGTTACTTAGAACAAAAAATACGAATAGCTTTGTCTAAGAACTTGCTATAAAATAGTTTAAGATACGTAATTTAAAGACCTGGAAATAATTTCAAAGATTTTGAACTAGATTTGTTTAGTCTTTAAGGAGAAAGTGGGAAAGCCATACTTGTATGTGATAGCATTTAAACACACAGGTATATCTCACTAGCTTTCAGGAAATAAAACAACTATACTTAAATATGAAAGAAGGAAAAATGCCAAATAAAATAAGCGTAGGAGGATGAATGATGATGGAAAATTACGTAAATTAATATTATGACAACAACAACTTGTTACTTAATAATTTACTTACAACGTTCTAAAACGGCCTAACAAACTTTGAAGACATACTGATGCATTAATTAAGTCGAATCATCATCATCCTCCAAGCCTTTTTCCCAACTATGTTCGGATCGGCTTCCAGTCTAACCGGATGTAGCTGAGTACCAGTGCTTTACAAGGAGCGACTGCCCTATCTGACCCCCTCAACCCAGTTACCCGGGCAACCCAATACCCCTTGGTTAGATTGGTTGTCAGACTTACTGGCTTCTGACTACCCGTAACGACTGCCAAGGATATTCAATGACAGCCGGGACCTACAGTTCAACGTGCCATTCAAAACACAGTCATACGTTAATTAAGTGGTATGTGACTATTTACATCCTATTTCAGCGACTAATTTTCTCCATCTCTTTTTTTCAGATCGCGAGTGTCCTGAACTGACTCAGCCTGAAATAGGAAAGGTGACTCTCACTGGTCGTCTCTTCGGCGATAAGTAAGCACAACTTTCTTATTAACTGTCCAACTATTACACGGTACATAAACTCAAGTTCTTGAAGTCCTTTCAAAACTTGTTTTTGATTCATTGAACTTCTGAACTTTGTACAGTTTCTTTTAGAGTACCTGCAAACTACAGACTAAACAGTCGGCCGATAGTTGATCCGATGGTTGGCAAATTTTGTAATAGAAAATGTTGATTCCAATCAAAGTTTTCAGTCGATCTGTTACTGTTAATGTTACAGCCTTTTTATTGTCCCACTGCTGGGCACAGGCCTCCTCTCACAAGGATTGAGCATTAATCACCACGCTTGCTAAATGCGGGTTTTTGATTTCAGACTATATAGTCCAGGTTTCCTCAAGATGTTTTCCAAGTCCAAGTTGTACTTAGAAAGTACATACAAACTTAGAAAAGTAACCTGGAATCGAATCCACACCCTTATACTCGAGAGGTTGGTTCATTATCCACTAGGCCACCACGAGTTTTTTTCAGTCGGTCTGATACCGGCTAAATACCTGATACTTTGTAGTGTACGTACTACCATTCATCTTCATACTGATTTATGAGCTCAAACAAAATACCGGTTGACTAAAAGTTTGTAGTGTGCGGAAGCTCTTAGCTGGAGTACTTGTAAAACTTGGTGTAGATTCAGTTCGGTCATTTATTTTTCCTGGTCCACTGTACTTATTGGACACTGGAACTTGGTCTAGGAAATGTAGGAACTGTAAAATCCCAATCAATATTAAACCTTATATTTTAGATATAAAGTTAAAATCTATAGAAGGTTGACGAATTGTGATAGCTTCTCTTTTATTATAAATACAGCCAATAATGTAATAATGTTCGCTTTTTGGGAATGTTAAATTTTAATTTTTGCCAGTAAAAATTCTCTACGACATTCCTGATCCAAAAAGTTTAAATTAACGTGTCCATCCCTCCTATTCGAATTGATCAATGGTTCCATTTATTTCTCTCCTTCAAAGGTTATGGACTAGCTTCCTTCAGAGGTTTCATCCGCATCCCATGGGAACTACACCGCCCACCCATCTAAGACTGAAATATTTATTCAAATTGGGATCGTTACAATCCTAAGAAATGTAGTCCAGTAGGCATTAGTTAAGTTAGTAGCTTTCAAATAAACAAACTCTTTAGCTTAATAATATTAGGTAGATATGATGATGATGTCCTCCTAGCCGATTATCGGCTACGGCGGCTGTTCTCATGTAAGGAGATTAGCCAACTACGCAGGACATATTATAGTGCACAAGCATTTGCGCAGACACAGGTGCACTCATTATTCCTTAACTCTCATAGCCCGATGGGACGGTAATCCGACACGACCGGAGAGAGATCAGGCGCAGGACCGACATTTACGTGCTCTCCGATGCACGGGTGTATCAATCACCAGCTTCCAGGCTCCGGGCTGCTCCGTGAAAGTCTTCTAAAACCCACAAAGCGATTTCAGCCCGACTCGGGAATCGAACCCGAGACCTCGTGCCTAGCAGTCGCGCTTGCGACCACTAGACCGACGAGGCAGAGGCAGTAGGTAGATATAATAAGTACGCAAAGGAAATGTAGGTACTGGTGTTCTCCTACACTAGGGTATAGAAATTTAGATGGTATTCTTTCTTTTACTTCTATATTAGTAGTTGGAAAATAGGGCATCCAGATCAGAGATCTGGATACCCTATTTTCCACATTTTAATCTTCTATTCACATATTATTTTAAGATAGCAGGCATGGCAGTAATAAGTGCCATCTTATTCGAATACTGTTACATAATTTCGAATAAACTATCTATTCAAATATACCAATTGGAAACATTTTAATCTTCTATTCACATATTATTTTAAGATAGCAGGCATGGCAGTAATATTCATAAAAAAGATCATACTTATTGAATATGATAATATGGAATGCTCTCGCTATTGTCCATTGCGCTGCCTTATATACCTAGGTACGTAGTGCAGTGGCTATTTATTACATGTATAAGAATGAGTTAGCAATAAAAAAAATGTTATTATGAATTATTTTATTTTAAATATACAATCTTTGATATTTTTATAGTTGATATCTATTCATTACTACATAGGTACACTTATAATTATTTACATCAACTTTTTTAGAAAATTAAACATACATAAGTGGTAAACGGTAACGTCTATACATTTTAAATTATTAAATCTATACTCTTGGTTCGATGTCATCCTGAATTTTGGCAATTAATTCTCTCGTACTGGTATATATATCATCGTATAATATAGTTTTCACAACATGTTGAACACACACATCAGCCTCACAATTACACATCGGCTGTTCGGATTTTTGAAAACTGTCTGTATCATAGATTTCTATTTTTATTATTTTCGTTCCACGAGAAACAGGCTTCTTTATAAATTGATAGAATGTCTGATCTGTTTTTGATCTCTTGCGAGCGAGACCCAGCGTCTTCTGTCCAGTGGTTTGTTGGACTGGTTGATTCATGGGTACAAAATTGAAGAGATCCTCCGAGTCCTGAAATAACAATACAATATTAATTTAAGTTACACTACAAACGTTACGATTGAAATAAAGGCTTATGTGGAAATAATTAATGCCGTGATGCTACTTACTACTATTGTTAATATTAATACATTTTTAAATTGTTAGTGAATGTATTAAATTAACACTTACCGACATTCCGCAATTAAGTATATCAGTCTGATTCACTCTTCACCATCAGATTCAAAGATGAAATGGCTTTCAATTTATTATATCCCCCTTTTATATTTTTAAATTTAATTATTTCTTTTAATACATAGAGTTCAATATCGTATATTTTTGTTAGATGTTAATATCTATACAAAAATGGTATGGTGAAATTGAAACCGCAGACATTACGACGCCTAACATTTTATTGTTTATCGAAAATATATATCGACAAAATAATACTACTGTATTTTTGTTCACGGTTATTGTTTTCATACATTTTATTAAAATGATTTGGCAAGCAAAATCATGGTATGTTAATAGTATAATTATCAGCGTTAGCGAATTTGCAACGTAGCTGAATTCTTTTTAAGGAGACGGATCATAACAATTGATCAATATCAACATACAATTATTAAGCCTGGTTTTACCTGCTATTATTATTATAAAGATTAAAAATAAATAGTTTTTTGTTATTAATTTATTTTTTTAATAGCTTAGATGTACCTCTATGCTGGAATAAAACACAAGATTTACTTAATCGATCTGATTATTAGTAGGTACCTACAATTAGTGACCATCGATACGTTTTACGTTTTCATACAATTGTTCAACTTCTTCTATATTTCATAAAAACAAATAAGTTATCATAGTAATTGTGAAAAAATTATAAGATAAATACAAGCTTATTTTTACATACAGAAATATGATATTCTGACTAGTCATATCTCCATTCCTCCACATGTCTAGAAGTTGCATGCGAGCGTGCAAACCGCAGCGTTTGTACCATCGCATGACGTCAAAAACATTCAGTAAAAAACAACAATCTTCAAACTTTTTTTCTAAATATGAAATTCCCCTATTGTTTATTTAAGTATCTATATTCATCATTCGTCTACATTATCTATCTATGCATATAATAATCTACGCTAATATTATATAGAGGAAAGATTTGTATTTTTGTATGTTTGTAACGAATAAACTCTAAAACTACTTAACCGATTTCGATGAAACTTGGCACACAGATAGACCAGGTTAAAGGACCAGGTGGCGAAGCCATGGTTAAAAGCCATCTTATATAATAACACTAAGCTTAAAACCTTAACCGCTCAGATTTGTACGCTCGTGTGTGCAATTTTTGCAAGTATGCAGTTTTGCAAATTTGGATTGAATCATGTGATTTTAGGCCTATAAAAACGCATAGCAAATTAGTCTCCGGTACAATTCCTCTCTGGAACGAATCCTCTCTACAACGGATCAACTCTCCGAGCTCCTGATCAAGCTACCTGTCTAAACACCTATCAAGAATGTGAGTATCTATTCATTATCATTTATCTAACTATTAAATGGTCAGAGCAATGTATTAGTTGATATATTCAAGTATTCGAATGTTGACCGTCAATATTGTGATGCAGGTTCGATTCCTGCACAGATCAAATATGCTAATTTGTGTTGAAAAAAAATGAAAACTAAGTACCAGTTACATAATTATTTTAATGTATTTCAACTATAACATAATGATAATTATGACTGCTTAAGAAAGATTGGACAGTCGAGGGTTCTATTCTCGTAACGTTTCAAGTCTAACTGTGACATACATATAGTTCTAATAATCTGATCATTATTTCTTATCTCTGTAGCATAGATAGAATATTCTAGTTTGACGTTAGGACTATGTGTCTGTACCTATACCAAGCATTGTATTTGTTGTTCATCGATTTTTATAATTTTTTATATTAGATTTATACATAGAAATATTTAGAGATATAACGAAACCTAAATAAACACCTATACATATGTAGAAAATAAAATTATCGATTACAGTGCACTAATAATATATTATTTATACAGGTCGAAGCTACCCGCCAACGATCTCTTTCTCTCCAGCGACGATTCTGAAGCGGAGGTGAAGCCGAAGGGGAAGTCGGAGGACAAGAAAATGAAGAGAGGCAAGTCGAGTGAAGGATCTAGCTCGAAAAAGTCCAAACCAACTATCTCCCCAATTTCTCCGCCAGCATGCGTTACGGCCAATGAATTATTCGGTGACGAAGACGATGACAAGAATGAATGCGTTAAGAGCTCTACCAAAACGGGTAATGTCCCACCTATACATTCTTATTTTACGAAAAGGCTGCGGAAGGGCTATTCTCGGCAAATTAGTGAGACGAAAGAAGGAAAATATTACGTCGAGTTAAAAATATATGATGTCGAAGAAATAAAAAAAATTATGCCGATAAATAGATGGCGGCATGCTATTACTACTATAAAAACTAAACTGGATGAAGATAAGGAGTCTTGGCGCCATATAAAAGACTTCATCTTAGCGACCCAAAAAGATTTTAAGAATTGTCCGCTGTCGTACTTAGGATCCTACGAAACTTAACGATTTAACCTATTGTTAATCAATTTATTATTCATGTACACATTTTTATATTAGGTACATGATGCATAGTTATATCTCTATATACAATATAATAATATTTATCCCAGCATTAGCTTTAATTCATAGGGTAATTCAATGTATTTTTGGTTATTTCATTATATTTTATAATTATTATCATTGTTTTTTTTCTTTGTTTCACAGCTTCTACACACCTCACTAATAAGTCAAGATCTAGAAAAATAAACTGTGACAAATGTAAAATATTAATTCCTGAAAATCAGTATTCCTATCATATGAGAACTAATATACACAAAGCAAACTGTTTATTGAATACCAAGTTCGCAAATATTCATATTATTGCGACAGCATTCAATAACAGAATAATGACATACAGATTGAATGTCACTCAGGAAGACGAGTACCTCGGTCTAGAGGCGTTCCTGAGTGATCACCAAACCAATATAGCAGAATTGATTACTATGTCACTAAATAAACACAACTGCATAAAAGTTAATTTCGAATTGTTTGCATATTTTATGCTACCAACTTTAGAAGAAAAGCAGCTAAAGTCATTTAATACCAAGTACAATATTATTTATAACAACACTGATTTGAATGAATTATTAACTAAAGTAATGAATGCATTGAACGAGAAATTAACAGAGTTCCAACACTGTCAATCTGGTTGGACGTTTGTTTCTATGAGTCATCTCGAAATTAATATAAATAAGTATTCACCTATGAGAGGTGGATCTTATATAGATTTACCACCAGCTATTAAACATTCTAGAAGTTGCATTAATATAAAAAATGAAGATGATTGTTGTTTTCTATGGAGTATAGTTGCTGGATTATATCCAGCGAAAAATAACGTGTGCAGAACAAGTTCATATCCTCATTATTCTTCGGTTTTAAATATAGAAGGAATGTCATTCCCACCCACAATGAATGATATTAAACAGTTTGAGAAAAACAATCCAAATATGAGTGTAAATATATATGGTTTGCAAAATAATATTGTAACTGGACCTCTTTATGTATCGAAGCATAAGAGAGAACATCATTTTAATTTACTGTATATTGAAAACAATACTGTTGGACACTACTGTTTAATTAAAGATCTTATACGTCTTGTACGACGTCAAGTAACTCATTATAAAGGTAAAGTTTATTTATGTGATGCATGTTTACAATTTTTCAGTAGCGAAACAAGATACAAGTCTCATAACTGTTCTAAGATATTGTCTATTTTGCCTGAAAAAAAATCTATATTGAAATTTAAACATTTTGAGAGGCAGCAGAAAATTAATTTCATCATTTATGCTGACTTCGAATGTATGTTAATTGACTGTAATGAAAGTAACTCTTTAAACACTCGGAAACTAAAGACACATCAACCTTCATGTTTTGCTTATTATATCTGTTGTGCACATAATAATGAATTAAATAAGTATGTGTCATACAGAGGTGCAGATTGTGCGGAAGTATTTGTTAAATATTTAATAAGAGATGCTAAACGTATACATAGAATTTTAAGTAATAAAAAGTCTATGACTCCATTAACAACTGAGCAAGAGATGAATTATCAGAACTCGAATACATGTCACATATGTAAACAACTATTGCTTAATGACAAAGTCCGAGATCATGATCATATTACCTCAGAGTACCGTGGGGCAGCGCACTCCCATTGTAATTTGATGTATAGAGTTTGTTCATTCATTCCTGTCGTCTTTCATAATTTGTCTGGATATGACTCACATTTATTCATTCAAGAGTTAGCAAAGTATGAAGGTACTATTAACATAATACCGAAAACTAAAGAAAAATACCTCTCAATAACGAAAGTAATAAAGACAGAAAAATATAATCATCCTATTCAGATAAAATTTATTGATTCTTTTCAATTTCTTAGTTCTAGCTTAGATGCATTGAGTGATAGTTTATCAGAAAACGATTTTTTAAACTTATCAAGAGAGTTTGGCGATAAAAGAAAATTTGATCTAATGAGAAAAAAGGGTATTTATCCTTATGATTATATCGATTCTTGGTCCAAATTTGATGAGACGCAACTTCCATCAAAGTATCATTTCTATAACAGTTTGTGTAAGAAGCATATAACTGATGAAGAATATTTACACGCTCAAACAGTTTGGAATGTTTTTAACGTTAAATCTCTTGGTGAATATACAGATTTATACATAAAATGTGATGTGCTTTTACTATGTGACATATTCGAAAAATTTAGAGAAACAAGCTTACATTACTATAAGTTAGATCCAGCTTATTATGTTACTTCACCGAGCTTAAGCTGGGATGCAATGCTTCTATATACTGACACTGAACTGGAGTTAATAAGTGACTTGCAAATGTATGAGTTATTAGAAAAAGGAATTCGCGGTGGGCTGGCACAGTGTTCTCGACGTCATGCTGAAGCAAATAATAAATACTTACCACATTTTAACGAGTCAGAACCAAGCAGTTATTTAATATACCTTGATTGTAATAATCTGTATGGCTATGCTATGATGAAGAAACTTCCTATCTCAGAATTCAAATTTTTAACTCTCGAAGAAATTAGCAACTTTGATGTAATTACTATCTCTGATGATAATGATTACGGTTATATTTTGGAAGTAGACCTGATTTATCCGAACTATTTACATAACAAACATAAAGATTTACCTTTTGCAGTTGAAAAATTAGTACCACCTTATGGAAAATCAGCAAAATTGATTGCGAATCTTTATGATAAGCATCATTATGTGATTCATTACGTGCACTTAAAAGAGTGTTTAAAAAATGGTCTGATTTTAAAAAAGATTCATTGCATACTTAGCTTTAGACAAGAATGTTTTCTCAAAAAATACATCGATCTCAATACTAGACTTCGTCAAAATTCCAAAACTGCATTTGAAAAGGACTTTTTTAAATTATTGAATAATGCGATTTTCGGAAAAACTATTGAAAATAAGCGCAAGCAAGCTGATGTTAAATTAGTAACAAAATGGAGAGATACCACCAATAAAACAAACAAACATCTTGATGCTGAAAAATTGTTAGCTAAACCAAACTTAAAAAGTGTATCAATATTTTCAGATAATTTTATAGCTGTAGAATTATATCATGAAAAAGTTGTTTTAGATAGACCGATTTATATCGGATTCACAGTTTTGGAATATTCTAAGCAACACTTATACCAGTTTCATTATGATTTTATAAAGAAAAAATATGGAAATAATGCAAAGTTATGCTATACTGATACTGATAGTTTGTTATATTTAATATATACAACTGATTTTTATCAAGATATGCATGATGATCTTACCAAGTTCGATACTAGTAATTTTGCAGTAAATAATCCTTATCACATACCACAAACTAATGCAAAAGTTCCCGGATTATGGAAACATGAGATGGGTGATGATTTAATTATAGAATTTGTCGGTCTACGAGCTAAATTATATTTTATAAACAGTCTCAAAACTCAAATTAAAAAAGCTAAAGGTGTTTCCAAATCTATCACAAATAATCTAAAATTGAATGATTACAGCAATGTTCTGTTAACCGATAAAGCGCTAAGATGTAAAATGAATATGATAAAATCAATTAAACATGTTTTGTACTCCCAACAAGTAGATAAACAAGTTTTAGATAGAAACGATGATAAAATTCAAGTACTACAAGATCAAATTCACACATTACCCTGGGGTCATTGTGATTCTATGTTTTTAGATTATTCCAGTGATACGTAATCTATGACTATGTATACGTTTAGTATCTATTAATATTATTAGTGATAATTATAAATAAATTTATGCTACTTTCATGTATGTAATGTGTATAGAAAGATGTAAGAATAATTCTTTAAGAATAAGTAATGTACTATAAATGAATATATTACGCTACTATTATGAGTGAATGTATACGCTATGATGAACATTTATAATAAAATGATATTTCTTAAACAAATTGACTTTTATTCAAACGTATTCAACTTCCTAAACGTTATCATCAAATTGAAGTTTATGCTTATTCTATCATGAGGTTCATGTAGTAACGAGTATATAAGTGTACGTTAGGTGGAAATAAGATTAATATACAATATGAAGTTGATCAAACAACCCATATCTCTCAATGTTAATAATATAAGATTAAGTGACTCTGTTCACCACATCAGACATAGCGCTTTACTGCCAAATACTATTCGCTGTATAATATGTGGCCCATCAAACTGTGGTAAAACGAATGTTATGATCAGTTTGCTGCTGCATGAAAATGGGCTCAAATTTAAAAATCTTTATCTTTACTCTAAAACTTCTTTTCAACCAAAATACCGTTTCTTGATCGAAGTATTAAAAAGGGTACCACAGATTAACTTTTATGAGTTCAATAATAACAACGATGTAATTTCTCCGAGTGAAGCCTTAACAAATTCTGTATTTATATTTGATGATGTTGCTTGTGAAAATCAAATAAATATTCGCAATTATTTCTGTATGGGTAGGCATAAACAAATAGATTGTTTCTATTTGTCTCAAACCTATTCTAAAATTCCAAAACAACTGTTGCGTGACAATGTTAATTTTCTTATTATATTCAAACAAGATGATGTAAATTTAAAGCATATTTATGAAGAGCATGTTAGTTCTGATTTACAATGGAAAGAGTTCAGAAATATTTGTCAAACTGTTTGGAGTAAACCTTATAATTTTCTATTGATTAATAAAGAATCGTCATTAAATAATGGAAGGTACAGACAGAATTTTGACATGTTTTTTAAATTTGACTGACTGTTTACATGTGCATATAAGTAATTTCCATGTAAAATCAAATTCAGTATAATTTGTTCCTTAGCTGAATGCAGTTGTTATAATAGATAATTATAACATGGAGAAAAATATTAAAATAGAATTAATGAAGTCTGTAAACTCCATAAAGAATAAAATAAAACAAATGAAGGATCAGGAACACTCAATGAATTTGTCAATTGATAAAATGCTAAAACCTGTCACAGATCCTCTTAAAACCCTAGTTGATTCGAATAAAACAATAGAAAAAACACAAAATTTAGAAAATACACTCTCTAATTTTGAAGACATGGAATTGAGTGATATTAATACTAGCTCATCTACAAAGTTTGAAGAATGCTACAATCCAGAACCGAATTCTGTGCAGTTCGTTAAAAAGTCTCCCAGACGGAATTATTAGAAGATTTAGAAATATCATTAGAGGGTCATGATATCCATGATATTTATGAAGGGTAAATATACCATTTGGAATAAGAAGTGCAAACAAAAAATTACTAATGGGTAATTCAATAGTTTCATTTTCTAAAATAGATAGTGTGAATGATGATAATGTCATTTTAATTAAAATTGGTGATAAAACCTACAATTTAACCCCTGGTTTAAAAGAACTTTTACTTCGAAGAAAACCAGATTTGAAACTAATATCGAGCAAAGATAAACTTGTCTACAAGGATATGTTGCATTATACAAATGCACATAAGAGAGATTTCAATCCTAATGGACAAATTAGAGGCGATAAAGGTATAAAATATCGTGAAATAATTAAACCATTGTTTTCTGAATCGTTAAACAGTAATACTGTTACTAAATTTGGAGGAAGCTTACCAACGCTAAAGAAATACAAAAATAATACTGACTTAGTATATTGGGATGATCCTAACGAATTGGTTGACAGATTGCAACTATTAATTGCTTCCCGAGATGCTGGTAATACAAACCATGATAATGAAATTTTATCAATAATCGAAGAATTAAAAGAAGCTGATATAATTAAATAATAAATAGTCATAATAATATGATTTTTATTCAGTATAATAGCTGAGTTCAAGACAAGTATACTGAATTGTGAACATGAGCAAAGCTGACGTGGTAAACGAAATTCATAAAAATGCGAGGGTGAACTATCCACGAAGACGTGTTATCATGAAAGATATAGATGACTTGTGGCAAGCAGACTTAATTGATATGCAATCAATTTCAAAAGAAAATAAAAATTACAAATATATTCTTGCCGTTATTGATACATTTTCGAAATATGCTTGGACCTTTCCTATGAGAAGTAAAACCAAAGAAGATGTGTGTAACTCTTTCAAAACTTTGTTGGATAAAGGGCGTGTTCCTAAAAATCTGCAAACGGATAATGGAACAGAATTTTATAATAACAAATTTCAGAAGCTTATGACATCGTATCATATTAACCATTATTCAACCTTCTCAACAAAAAAGGCTTCAATAGTTGAACGATTTATCAGAACATTGAAATCTAAAGTCTATAAGGAATTTAGTTTAAAAGGCAATTACAATTGGGTAAATAATACCCTCAACGATGTTATTTACAAATACAATCACACTCACCATCGTACTATTAATGAAATCCCTGCTAATGTGGACAATAATAATAAAAAAACGATATTAGAAAGGTATTTAAAGTTGCTAAAAAATGATAATTTAAAAACCAAGTACAAAGTAGGTGATTATGTGCGTATCAGTAAATACAAAGGAACATTTGAAAAAGGTTATACTCCCAACTGGTCAACAGAAATATTTAAAATCCGTAAAATACAAAATACAACTCCTATAACTTACTTAATCGAAGATACTATCAGAGGTCAGCCTATTTTAGGTGCATTTTATACACAAGAACTTCAAAAAACAAAACATCCCAATGTATATCTAGTCGAGAAAGTTCTCAGAAGAAAAGGTAGTAGAGTTTTAGTAAAATGGCTAGGTTTGTCTTCAGCTGAAAGCAGTTGGATTGATAAATCGAATGTTATATTATAAATAAAATAATATTAATAACAAACTCGAATCGCATAACTATTTATTAAATTATTCAAACCGGAACCATCAGTCTTATAATGTGTTTTGGAGAGAGCAGTCTTCTCAATTGGCTTATTAATAATTTACCATTTGAATTACATTTACCAGGATATAATTACTGTGGTCCTGGTACTAAATTAATAAAAAGACTTGCACAAGGAGATAACGGTGTAAATAAGTTGGACGAATATTGCAAAGATCACGATATTGCATATCACAAGTCATCAAACTTAAAGGATCGACATAAGGCTGATTTAATTTTGTTAAAAATGGCAAAACAGCGAGCGGTTGCTTCCGATGCCAGTACAGGAGAAAAACTCGCGGCACGCTTAGTAAGTAAGGCTATATCGGCAAAAATTAAAACTGGTTCTGGTTTGCGCAAAAAGCGTTCTCCCAAAGTTACATCTGGAAAAGGATTAAAAAGCAAATTAAAAACTGTTATTACAAAAGCAAAAAGACACATAAAAAAATTAAAACCTAAGACCAAGAAAATGGCTATAGAATTAGCTATTGCCGCTACCAGAGAATTAGCTAATGATTCATCGATTAAGCTCCCTCGCGTTATTCCTATTCCAAAAACTGGGGGAGTACTACCTCTGATTCCTATTTTTGCGGGATTATCAGCGGCGGGAGCTTTAGCAGGCGGTGCAGCTGGTATTGCTAAAACCATAAATGAATTTAAAATGGCTAAAAAGCTGTACGAGGAATCGAGGAGACATAATGAAAAAATGGAAGCTTTATGTATTGGGAAAGGACTACACCTTAAACCACATAAAAGTGGCCTGGGAATTTTCATATTAAAAGAAAAAAACTAAGATATCGGCTACCCAAACGGGCCTTAACTAACTTTGACATTTTAAAGTATGGAAATAGAATTCCTTATTTTAGAGGTGTCTTTATGAGAGATGAGCTCCCTAAATATCCATATAAAAAAGAATGTGGAGTTATTAATTTAGATAGTTCTAAAAATCCTGGTTCTCATTGGGTAGCCTATGCAAAATATAATGATTGTGTTGAGTATTTCGACAGTTACGGGAATCTTAAGCCACCAAAGGAATTTGTAAAATATGTAGGTTCTAACATTCAATATAATTATGAAAATATACAACGTGATCACCCCTTCAACTGTGGACATCTTTGTTTACACTTCTTAAACAATTTTTGGTCAACGAAGCAATAAAATGAACAGGATCTTTCATAACAGTCCAGTATATAAGCATGTCTACTACGGTTACCATCTCTGGGAATAAATCAGAACTGGTCTCGTATTTTCAACCACCTCTTCATTTATCTGATCAATACGAGTGCGGTTTACTATACTTTTCAGTATTTAATTCAAGACCAGATATTTCAGTTAAAACTAGTAATCTGTCTGTGATCAAAATTGAATGTGATCTTGTGTACGGTTCATACTGCAACGGATTACCAACACATTTTATTCATGAATTTGTATCAGATACTGCTCTAAGTCATGGTTATATAGAGATACCACAAAACGTTATTTACTTTCCAGTGAACAAAAATATAATTTCATCCATATCTGTTAAAATTGTTGATCAATTTGGTCACTGTATTAACTTCGAAGAAGAATATATTCAGTTACGTCTGCACTTAAGAAAAACAAAATGATAGTATATTATAAAAGCACTCCAGTAAAAATAAATCGGTTTATTTCTTCTGCGACCGCTAAGGCGCAAAGACGTAATACAAAAATTAAGAAACTGACTAAAGCAAATAAAGATTTTCTTAAAGCTCTGGGTTTTAAAGTATGAATATGCTACAGATTACTGAATTACCGCATTTCGACAGTTCGATTGAAAGTTATGAAATCCATTCGTACAATCCCTACAATAACAGCTTTAGAAAACGATGAAATCAGAATCCCCATACATCAGCAAGATATATACGTGCTACCATCAGCCAGTTCAATTTACATCGAAGGACAGGCAAGGCTGTTCGGTAAAGATGGGAATCCGATCAAGAAAACTGTTACGTTCACTAATAACCCTGTTATGTCTTTGTTTCAAGACATCAGATACGAAATGAATGGTATCGAAATAGACCGTGTTAAAAATTCAGGAATTACGTCAACAATAAAATCATACATTTCATTAAATGAAGCAGAAAATAAAGTTGCAGCCTTATGGGGTTGGAATTTAGCGGGATTCCAAAATGACGGACATTTTAGTGCTGTGATACCATTGAATAAGATTTTAGGGTTTGCAGAAGATTACAATAAAATTGTGATAAATTGTAAACACGAACTTATTTTGAGTAGAAGCAACTCTAACTTAAATAGTGTTATTCTCACTGATGATGTTGTTAATTTTCAAATAGATATACAAAGAGTCCAATGGAGGGTGCCACATATAAAAGTATCAGATCGAGAACGACTAACACTTTTAAAACATTTAGAAAGAGATAAACCTATTCAGATGGCTTTTAGAAATTGGGATTTATATGAATATCCCTTGCTGCCTAAAACTACAAAGCATTCTTGGTCAGTTAAAACAGCTTCACAATTGGAAAAGCCTAGATATGTTATATTTTGCTTGCAAACTAATAGGAGAAATAATAGGACTAAAGACAGTTCACTATTCGATCATTGTGAAGTGACCAACGTAACACTCTTTTTGAATTCGCAATATTATCCCTACGAACCATTGAGTTTAAAGTTTTCTGAGAACAAGTACAGTATATTATATGAAATGTATGTGAAATTTCGTCAGTCGTATTACAACAGTCCTGTTGACCCATTGCTAGATCTAACAGATTTTAAAGAAAAGGCTCCCCTTTTCATCTTAGATTGCTCAAGACAAAACGATAGTTTAAAAACCGGTCCAGTGGACGTGCGGTTAGAAGTTGAATGTTCCACACCAATACCAGATAAGACAACTGCGTATTGTTTGATTATAAACGATCGACTTGTGGAATACAAACCTCTCAGCAACATAGTGCGCAGGTTATCATGATTGCTGTTGTTGATATTCAAGGATTTAGAACAGAAGCAGGTGAATTTATATTAAAAGAAATCGCTATATTGTGTAACAAAAAACTACAAGTGTTTTTAGTTAAGCCACCATTTCCATTTAAAATTTAACGGAATCTGAAAAGAAGGTAGTTCTTTGGATTCAACGTAACAAAAGATATACTGGAGTGAAGGATTTGTACCTTATTCCAATTACCAGACTTTGGTTTCCGATATATTAAGAGATAAATGTGTTTATGTTAAAGGTTCAGAAAAAGTTTTATGGTTAAAGCATATTTTAGAAAATAGTAATAGTAATATATTTAATTTAGAAGATAAGGGTTGTTCTAGTTTAGTACATTTATATGATCAATATAAACATTCGCAAGATTTGTATAATTGTATTTATCATAACTCTGTATGTGCTTTAAAAATATATTGTGTTTAAATAAATGGTGTCATGATAATAAAATTTTTATGAAATAAAAAAAACTTGTTTAATTTTTATAATATGTTTACTATCTCTCCCAATCCTGTACAATCACGTTTATAAATTGCTTGCAGCATTAAAGCAATGCCATTTTATGTTTATAATTATTAGCATCAAGAACTAGTACTAAATAAATAAAATATGTTTCAAACTGAATATAAACCTCGATATGATATGTATAATGCATACAAAATACGTGAATTATCCTTTAATTATTACTGGGGGACGAATAATTCGAAGAAAAGATTAGTGATGGAAATGGCTGATGCTGGATTCTTTTATTACGGAAATAATCCATATGATAAAGCAGCATGTTTTTCATGTGGAGGTGTTATAGAAGATTGGGAAATTTATGATGATCCTTGGATGCAGCATGCTATAAATTTTCCACAGTGTTTTTATTTGAACGCTGTGAAAGGGGGGGAATATGTCAATAAGTGGCAAAACATCATCAAGAATTGTGTTAGTGAGAAATCTTTCATGTTGCATATATGGAAGCGCATCCAATGAATGATGTCACACAATATATGTCTCATTAATGTAAACAAAGTGCATGAAGCGGTTCGCTATTTTGTTACATATTCGACGACACGTTTGGCTTAATGGTTAAGACCCTGGTCAACTGAGTGCAATATTATAACACGTTCTTCAACCACAAAGACAAAGTGTCGTGGGTTCAATTCCCACACAGACAAGTTGATATTAGTTCTGGTCTGGTTTTTTGTTTGAGTTTAGATGAAGTTTTCACAATAACATTTAATTTAACCGCTGAATATTATGATCAAGAAACAGATTAAAATAATATGTTAGTAGAAGATTTAAATATTATGATCAAGAACAGATCAAAGAAACAGATGAACGCATAATATTGACACATTTTTGTACGGCCGGTCACCATCACACCGATGACATCCACTCGTGAGTCCGCAAAAGTAGAATGTTTCAACGACCTTGCTTGCAAAAGTAAACTTTGAGAGAACGAAGGTTATGTTGAAAGTAGCTGTCAACTGTTATTCCTAATAAAGAAAAGATTCTTAAATACGTACTCCGCGGTGATAAAATGATTAAAATAAACGTTGAGATTTTAAAAGCTGTTTTTTTTTTTGTTTCCAATTGGTATATTTGAATAGATAGTTTATTCGAAATTATGTAACAGTATTCGAATAAGATGGCACTTATTACTGCCATGCCTGCTATCTTAAAATAATATGTGAATAGAAGATTAAAATGTGGAAAATAGGGTATCCAGATCTCTGATCTGGATGCCCTATTTTCCAACTACTTATATTATACCTTATATTACATTCGAATTGTCCTTGCTTTCTCCAGGGCGGTATATTCGTGCCCACACGGATACCACGTGGTCGGTCTTCAGAGCCGCAGCTGTCAAGCGGATGGCAAGTGGGCTGGACAGCCACCAGCCTGCAAGGAGAACAGTATGTATTTATAAACATGGTGTATTTGTAGCTACTTCATGTCATGTCAAATTGGTTGAGGATCGTCAAAAGCCAAAATATCCAAAAAATGGGTTGGGAATGGGTCCTAAAAGACAGAATGTAGTTTTCACTTCCTGTTAATCTATATATTGAATTCGCATATTTTCAAATAAGCCATACGGGGTTTTTCGTTATAATATTGACAATTTTTCATTTGAATTGTAAACTTCCTCCGTTTTGGGAAGTCGGTTAAAAACACTGCATTTGTCTTCAAATAAGTTCATTGATCCGAAATCTGCTATTAAATAGCACACGCGTGATGTTTTTTCTAGTTTACACATTTATATTTTTATAGCAATTATGCTTATTGGCAGTTACGAAAAGCTCAAATAGCTAGTTCCTTGCAAGATATGATACGTTTTGTTCAAACACGGCATATTTTTGAGAAATTACGATCAAACTTTGTCCTTTACCTACTAACAAGCAACCATCCCCCTGGTTTCACAGTCTACTGCCTGCAGCCGCCGACCATAGAACACGCTCGTCACTCCGCCCTACCTGAACAGGCCACCTTCGACCTTGACGCCACGGTGCAGTACAACTGTCACACTGGATATGTGACCAATGGCTTCCCAAGAGCTAAGTGCTTGGCGATAGATGGGCAGGCCTCGTGGTATGGACCTGATATTAGCTGTGAACGTGAGTAAAATTTTTAAAAGTAGCATTTTTGCTGTCAGGATTTATATCCGAGTTAACAATATTTAGAACCCAAGTTTTTTTTGTTATTTTTTTTTATTTCGTGTCGATGACATGTCTTATAGTGAAACTACACTTTGTCAGCCCAATATGCCGCCACAACGAGAGCAATTTTGTTGATTGAAATACATGGACTAAAGTTCACCGGGAGTATGGGATCTGTTAAACTTTTCTTGATCAACGAATTATCTGTTATGAAGAAAAATCGGTTTGTACCATCTTACGAAAGATCAACTTAAGCTACCAAAATATAATTTGGGGTTTCATAGATCCCTTTTCAAGTAAATATATTTGAAACTAAAGCTTGTGACTTTGTCCGTAATACGAGGTAACAAAGTCCTGTTACCAAACAATAAACCTACGTGCGTGTCCCAGGACATTCTTTCAGTTCCTTTTAACATCATCTACACTAAATTTCATATCTATTAACATATTCCATCATCATAACTGCCATCAGCCCGTTCCTGTGGCGAGCCTGGCGACGTCCCTCACGGCTGGGTGACAGCTGACTGCCACACCTTCGGGTGTCGAGCAGTAGTCCAGTGCGGGCAAGGGTTCGAGCTGGTCGGCAAAGCAGAACGCTACTGCCAAGCTGATGGAGCGTGGGCACCCAAGGAGTTACCCACCTGCGTCCGTAAGTAGATGTTATTTTGGACCTTTTTGAGTCTTGATGATGAGTCTACGGTAGAACAGTTGTGGTAAACCTTTAAGATTTTGAGGACTTGAATCGCTTCTACCTAGATAAAATCGAGGAATAAGGGAAAACATAAGAAATATTTGAAGAGTAACTCAAGAATGCAAAAATAATTTTGGTAAAAGTCCTGAACAAAAATGAAGTAGAAGTAGATCTAAATATAACAATTGAAAGACTACTTAAACTAGTTGTACCCTGACTTAAAATTGAAGTTCCAGGTGGTCTGAAAACTCCTAGACTCATCATCAATACAAAAACTAAATATTTTCAAAATTCTCCGCGACTGGTCTTGCTTCGTGACAATGTAGTTGCCGATTTCAGTGTTGTCCTTCATTTTGGAATGTTGCATGGTACCGGTTCTCAATTCTACCTACATTACATCGGTATAGATCGCATGACGCTTCAACAAATGATTATCATGGCTATCATCGGAGCAATTTCATTGTCATGACGCAATTTATGGAAATCCCACTTTTTTTGAGCTGATTTGATTGCTAGGGAAAGCGGATTGGTCGTTGGATTATTGGTTATATTCGTCTCTGGGATTTTTTTGTCTAAGCGTAAGATTTTTATGAGGATTCAAAATATAAGCTAAAATTTTATTTTGGTGGGAAAAAACTTAGTGCAAAGTGGGAATTCCTCTGAAATTTGCCCAAAAATGGATTTTTCTGATTGTTTTTTCTCCTTTTAATGCTGCTTAGAAGGAGATGCCGGGACAGTTTGAGCATCCATTACATTACGTAGTATATCAAAAGTAATGTTATTATAGAAACGTTGTCACCTTCAAATTCTATGAAGCTATCGTTTTCCGCAACTTTAAAAGTTGTTTCTTTCTGTGGCCATGATAAAAAATTGTCGTTAACTGCCTATTTGACTATTAGATGATATAGCAATGTTAGTAGTACTCGATGTTTATTGTAAATTTCTATCTTTAATGCTGTAGTGAAATAAATGTACAACAGAAAATAATATTGTTTCATTTTTGCATGATTTTGCATGGTTGGTTATATTGGTATGAGCGCCATCTGTGTTTTGTGCGGGTAATGTTAAAGCGACGCGTGTCGCCACCTAGTGGTCACGCAGGTGCAGTGCCCGCCGCCCGAGGCGCCTCGCCACGGCAAGGCAGTGTACACGTCTTGCGCGTACAATTCTGTCGTGTCGTACGAATGCAAGTATGGATACCGGCTCGTGGGAGATGCGACGAGACGATGTGGCGCTGACAAGAAGTGGTCTGGTGGACAGCCGATGTGCAAAGGTAAAAACTTTTTTACGCCTGTAAAATCAAATCATTTTGAATGTTAACTAGAAATCTTATCAGTTTTGACTTTATAATTCCTACAAATAAGTACCTACCCACGGTTCCCTTTGAATTGAAAATTCTGATTGATAAACATAAGTCAACAATTTTTACTTCAATATATATACTTTCAGCCTTATCTACGTTAAAACGCCTTACTATGTACACTTCCAGAAATAAACTGCGGCCATCCCGGTCAGCTCTGGAACGGTTGGCTGGAGAACATCTCTTCAGGAACAGGACTGGGAGCCTCTATCATCTTCAGGTGTCAGGATGGCATGAAGATGGAGGGCAACGGATCTGCTATCTGTCAGAGTGATGGTACTTGGAGTCATCCGCTACCAATGTGTTTGGGTGAGTTGACTTAACGTTGCATTTTGAACTTCCCAAAATATGAGCATTACCAAACGGTATAACAGATTCAGCAATTTATTTCATAAGTCACAAACTATCAATAAGCTTCTCTCTTTTAATTTTCTCAATATTGCCTTGCTCCAACAAACTATCGATTTTGATTTCAGCACCATGCGTAGTGCCCCATGTATCACAAGGTCGGGTGGTGCTGGTGGAGAACAAGACTGGAGACAACAGCACTCACGAAGGCAACACTCAGATCGTTGGCAGCTCTACAATGGTGCAGCATGGTAAGTCATGAAAACCTTGATATTTAGAAAAAATCCCCCGGTCTTAATATTGGTTCTGAAAATGTCATTATGGCACCACAAGTTAACAACAGAGCATGTGGATCTCCTTGCCCTTCGTAAACAGTCTTAATCTGATTCCATACATGTTTCAAATCATGTTACAGGTGAGATAATAGTAGTGGACTGCGAGAAGAACTACGAGTTTCCATCGAGCAATGCTGCTGTGACATGTAACAATGGAACTTGGACGCAGATACCAAGATGTCAGCCAGCAAGGTTAGTTCCCTATAAAATAACTTGACAAACTAAGTTTAACTTTACATAAACACCATAAATCATGCCCCTTAAATCATGTCCCATATATGCCCCACAAATTGTAGTGTGGTACTGTTATTTCATTACTAAAATATTTGTTAAAGTCTGACTCCTGCTGCACCCACTGTGGGAGGGGTTATTTGATGATAAAAATGTCATAATAAAAGCAATCTACTTTCTTACAGATGCAAAAAAATGCCGAAATTTCCTCGCAACGGAATGGTGATAGCTCCTAAGACGGAACATGGCATGAAAGCTAGATTCCGCTGCAAGGATGGGTACGAGTTGAGAGGGAACCCCATCGTTGTATGTTCTTTTGGAGTCTGGAGTGGAGATACGCCGAAGTGTGAGGAAGGTGATGATCAAACTTGTATACTATATTTTTTGACATTGAAGGCCTTGCATATAAAAATGGCCCCAGCATATGTATCTCAGATAGGGGATCTTCCGAACCGAAGAAAGTGACTGTAGCTTTTTAGGATAGTCTGAAATCTTTTTCTTTTGTTTCAGTGTTCTGCCCATTCCCCGGCTACATAGAAAATGGTAAAGTCCTACTAGTCGGTAATATGGGCTTATACGACTATCGACCATACGTGAAAAAGGTAATTATCAAATACTCTGAAGTTATTGCATTAAAAGACACCGCTGTAAGTTCTTCTTTCATTGCTTGTTTTATTTCACAGGTGGTTAACAATAAACAAATAATGTACGAGTGTGAGAAAGGATATGTACTATCTGAGGGTCCACCGGGTGCTACTTGCGTCGGTGGTCACTGGAGTCCGAGGGAACTGCCCAAGTAAGATATGAATCTAAAGTCCAGATCTAAAATCCAGAATACCAGAATACCATCGACTAGGTATACTTGAAACCTTATTGTTCCCAGGTGCACACTCTACCAGCATCCTCGTATTCGCTGGAGTCGCAGACGCCGTTCCATCCCAGACCCAGAAATTCGTCATCGACGATCGACGTACCTCCGGCAGTATTACAACAATCTCCACCGCCAACCAGATCCGTCCCAACAGTACTTAAACCAACTCTACGATAAATATAATCATGGTACTTCAAAACCTACACTAAGACATGCAAACTTTAAAATTATGAAGAAGTTTGATTTCGAAGAAGATATCGAACCACCAACAAGTGTTGAAAAGAATGACGAAAACTTCCCAACTGCTGTGTACACTATTTATAATGTTCATGGAGAACCTGTTGGTCATAGGTTGTATTCCTATCAACCTGTGTATGAACCAGAACAAGATGACATAGTACATGAAGATACATCAGAGTATGAAAATTCTGATGAAGAAGACGATGATCTTTCGCATATAACAGTACTAAAAGGTGGAATGTTTGGAGAGCATAGTTCTGATAATAATGCTGAAAATATTAATAAACTAAAACACGAGTATTTTGAAAGGTATGTGGATAAGCGACGTAAAAGATTCCTCAATAAAAGTTCTGAGGAGACCAAAAAGGACCTAACTATGGAGATAGAGAGTGATCATGACGATGATGAAAAAGATGATATGTTAGAACCAGAAGAAAATGTTAAAAGAGAAGTAAATTTTGAGTTGGAAGGTGATGAAAGCAAAATTGTTCCTGTAACAAAACTGCCGCCTGAAGTAACTTCTAAAGTTAGAATTAAACGTGGATTCAATAACGAAGAGTTTGATACAAACAATTGGACTTTTAAACCAACTACGGAGGACTTGGAATTTAATAATGAGATAAGTGTAGATTCATTGAAAGTTGTTCCTTTGTCAAAGGCGCCTAGTCCTAATAGTTCTGAACAAAGTAGTGAAATGTTAGTAATACCATTAAAACCTACAGTTACCATGGATAGCAAGTTGGTTAAAGATATTAATAAAGAAGAGGCAGTGGTACCTTTACAGTATAACAATACGAATTCAACAGAAGTCGATAATATTTTGGACAAACGTGAAAAGAGGACGAGTAGGAAAACTGACAGACTTAACCAAACTACAGCTACTATACCTAAAACGTAAGTTAAACAGACTTTCATAGATATATGTATGTATTGAAAATAAAAGTTACGTACAGGGTAAATAGTGTTCAATAAAATAAGACATCTTCAAGACTTCGATTTATATGATTGTCTTTAAAGCCGTGTAAGTCGAATTAACAAATAGATAAAAAATCACTAACTACAATTGTGACATCACAATATACGCGTCATAAAATAGGTCTTAACAGCAGTAGTAGAAGTATTTATAGTATCACATGACATACATATGAGTAAATCATCATCATCATCAACAGAGGCAGAGAAGGTAAAGGCGGTAGACGCCAGCAAGCAGCCACAACAGGAGAAGAACAAGAAACAGATGGGAAAGACCTGGCTGAAGGAGGCAGTGCGCAGAACTCCACTGAAAAAGGAAAGAAAGGACGCCCCAAGAGTCCCTGCGAACCTATTGAGAGCGAACCTTATGTTAATATTGAGATTGTCAAGTATGGACGGGATCCTAATAATACGTTTAGCTCAGGTAAGAAACCAAAGATATTGTATTTTTATGGTATCCTTGCCAACCATCTTGAGCATATACGACTTAGCAGACCTTCCAAAAATTAAAAAGATAAACTTAAAATTCATGCAGATTATGTGCAAGACATCCTGAATAAGGTCTTAGATAACAACATTAAATATAATGATTCCCTAAAACGAAGACGTTTTATTTTTAGGCACCATAGTACGTGTAGCTTGCGGTAAAGGTTACGGATTGAATTTAGAAACAAACGCCACAGCAAAGTGTGTTCGGGGACGATGGAAACCTGAGAAGCCTAAATGTGAAATACGTGAGTAATACTGGAAGTAACTTAAGAATACTTCTACAAATCCTTCGATACTTCTTGATACATCTAAAAAGTAATCTTAACTCCACGGTGATAAAGTTCAGTTTACTTTCCTCAGTGCCCTGCCATGTACCATCAACGGAGTACGGAATCTACACAATGGCCGCCGATGCTGGTCATCCGATGACAGCGAGTCAAGTGTTAGGGTCTAACCTACAAGATGAGAAGGAACTTAATGAAACTGATCCAGTACCTAATGGTCAGGTCGTGCATTTCTCTTGTGAATATGGGTAAGTTAATAAATGACAGAATATTAAAGAGCATTAAAATAAGAAGAGAAGAAAAATGAATAGTAAAAGATCCGCTTATACAAGCTGTTGATAACAGAATTGTTCCTTCAGATACAATGTGCAAGGACCGACGAATCTGCGATGCTGGCTTGGAGAATGGGCTGTGACCAGCATGCCCGAATGTGTAGCAGGTCAGTACCGTCACAATGAGCGAGTAAATAAATTATAACCGAAAGCAATATGTAAGTCTAATTTCCATTTTAAGAATGCCTTCAAATACCTCGCAAGCATTGGTTTGTTCATCCACAAAAATAAATGTTTGTGGCATTAACAACCCTACGTAAAAGCATTGCCACAGTCATCTTTTCTATTCTATCTAAGAAGCAGCGTGGCCAATGATGATGACATGTAGATCACGTTATTCAAACTTCTCCGATTAAAAACTATGCAGGACACATGGCTCTAACACAAAAGTTTCAAAAGATTTTGTTCTAATTTCAACCCATTTAATTTTTCAGCTCCCTGCGAACTCCCCTTACTTCACGGCGCTACATACGAGGCAGGGTACCGAGCAGGACTGACAGTCGCCCACGCCTCTTCCGTGAACATAGCTTGTGAACCTGGCAGATCACCTCCGGCTACCCTCAACTGTCATCTAGGAAGACTGCAGCCTACCGTCCATGACTTCTGTAGACCTTTAGGTAATTATAAATCTGAACATAGATATGAAAGAATCAAATAAGAACAATAATGGGGTAGAAATATTTACAAGGAGTAAGACATCTTTGCTGCTGATATTTTTTGCTGTAACTGTCAGATGTGTTGTAAAGTACATGTGTACACTCAAAAGCTGAAAAACTCAACCTTCGATTACTTTAGATACAGCGGAACACTGACTTCCAAGTGACAGGGTTTTCCTAGTTTTGAGGCATGTTCTTTAAAAACATTTATGCAGCCTTTTCCTATTTAATTTCAAATTGTACTTAACTGATCGTTATGCAATACAACGTGATGTACATAACTAATTTTATATAGTAAGTGTACATAATAGACTTGTTTCCATTTCCAGCAAATCTAACCCGTCCACGGCCAACATCAGAATATCAGAGTGGTTCAGACATCGTCAGGGAAGACATTTCAGAACTAGAGCCTGATATCGACCCTACCACTAACACCGACTGTGGACCACCAGCGAGGTAATTTACATAATCTATAAAACAGACAAAATAAAAGAGCTAAGCACATGTTATCGATTATAATAGTTAGAATTATCAAAAATAAGATAGATTTAAGAATGGCTTTTGACAAGTTCAGAGGGTTAAGGATAGCAAAGACAGTTAGGTAGGTTATCAATGTCTTTGAATAAGTTGAGAAAATCATGAAAACTAACATTAATCACAGTGATGAAATGAATGTATTAAGTGTCAGGAATATTGAACAATAGGTGTAGTTAGTTAAAACTGTTATAGTGAAAGAAGAAGGCTAGATAGATATAATGGTATTTAATAACGTATCAGTCTGTATAAATGTTATAATTTTTTGTGCAGGAATCCACAAGAAGTCAGGTAATGTGTGATTAGCTCTGAATGTGATACAAATGAGATAAAACATGATATTAGTTTGTGATATCAAGTTGTTTGTTTAATTTGACCAAACGCTTTCATTGTAGCTTCTATGTGGATTTTGTTTGTGTCTTGTTACGCCATATTTGTGACAAATGTTACTCACGACGTATACACCAATATAACTTTTTGTACGTCTTTGAAAAACTGAAATATGATAGTTTGACATTGATTAGAATGTGTCAAAACAACGCCCTATTTTTGGGATACTTTAAGGTACTACAGTTGGCCCTATATATTTTATTGGGGACCGATCTTTTTCTTCTATGGATATCAATAACAAAATAATGTTATCCAAAAAATACTTAATTACTTTAATAAATTTTAAATTTAATAAGGTGAAATGATTGATAAAAATATGACGTACAGACTTGTATTTAAAGTAATTTTTGTTTCGTCACTCATCCAAATCACGTTCAAGGATCAAACATTACAGTGTCATACAAATATAGTCCTTCACTCCAAATAAATAAGGTGTATATTAGAAAATCAGAAAATGTTAGATCCTTACGCTTTGGAGCAGTTGGTTTCGTTCTGTTATTTTCTGTTTTTATTTTGAGTTCGCTGTTGTACACTGTGATAAGCAATTCTTGAAGTAAGCTGTGTTTAGGACCAAATGAATTAAAAATAAATAAATTATCAATATCTAACTTATTGTCTAAAGTAGGATCATGGTTAAAATCTCCAGCTTCAGAAGATAAATCTACTCACATTCACGATATAAATATTTCAGATTTTGAATTTCAATTGAAATCTTGACCACAGCTTCCTTCATCAGATCACTGTCATCCACAAACGGATGGACTGAGCCGCGATAAAAAAGAAGTAATGTGTTTGCAAAGATATGCGTTTCTTATTTGCTCGCTGAAGACTGAAGGGAACCCAGGCGTTCAGGGATGCGAAGCCCTGGTGAGAGCCTTATAGGTTCGAAATTTTGCTTCTTTACCTCTCATCATCACCATTTGTTCATCGATGATCATACTCATCATCTTTAACTTCATGTTTTGACATTTTTTGGTGATGTCTGTTGGGCCAGGGTATGGGATTGACTAAGACTTTCGATTTGATCTCCTTTCCTTAAATATTCTTTTGTGACTACAAATAGTGGTCTCTGAATTCTCTCTGAAGCCCTCTGTTCTGGGCCTCAACTTGAATCTCGTTTGTATATGAAAGGAATCGATTACAATATCCTGTTCAAGACTTTTTCGTACACATAACAATATCATCTACATAGAATAATTAGCAAAATTATCATCTTTATAGAAGTTCTCCCTTTTATCAATTAGCTTTCCAGTTGCATCTTAGTCATTCCCAACACATCACTAATTTTTCTCACATTTTCAAGGGTTAAAACTTCACTTTCATGGTACAAATCCTCGGAAGGCAGGGCTTAGTTAACGTTGAAAAATATACTTTATATCTATGTTGATAAGAACGCTAATTGTATGGCCGTAACCTGGCTTCTTATGTCTTGGCCAAGCTTTTGTTTGGTTGCTATTAAAATTTCGAACTCTAGTGCATGTTTTGTGTATTACAATATTGTAAACGGAATATTTTTGAATATTCCAGAGATTTTGAAATTTTATGATTTTACATTTTCGGTCACTGATGAAATCATTGATATATAAAAAATACATACTTGTACATAAAAAAGAGTTTGCCTTTTAAACAAATAAGATACTTTTCTAAGTTCTCATAAAATTGGTATCCAAAAACTCAAAATATCAGTGGCCAAAATAATACCTATGTTTTGTACCTCAGTATCTTGCAATAATTGCTTGAAGGGTCCAGGGTACGCTGATATACCGGGATGGGGCTGAAGTCAACAGTTCCCTGGGGGTGGAAGGCTATCCCCATGGCACTGAGATCACCTTCAGATGCATAGCTTCCATCATGGGGGAGAAAACTACTTGGAAACTGATCTGTGAGCAGGGGAACTGGGTTGGCAAGAGTTTTAATTGTGGTGAGTACAAAGTACATAGCTACTTCTGAGAATCAGATTTTTTTGACTGGCTAAAGTTGAAGGTATACTTGATATAAATATTTAAGACGAGGCTTCAGAATATTTTAGGATCAAATTGAAATCAAATATTTGGTTTTTGCGTTTGGTGGATAACAATTAAACTTGGTGCTATTTTACTCTTTGCAGAAGAACTAGAAGCTCAAAATGAAGAGCTAATGAACAACAACAGCTGCACTTTTGAGAACGATGAGCCGAATGTAGTAGCTTTCTACAACGACATGCAAATCACAGAAGTGGTTGACTTCCCAGCTGGTGCTATGATAACATCCAGGTAAGAAAAATAGTGAGGAACTGGTCCTATTTATGGAGTTGGCATACATTAAATATTGTATGGGGATTGTAAGAAAGATGTTCATTTTGGGATTAATCAAAATAACTTTGCGTTTAAT
Source organism: Helicoverpa armigera (assembly GCF_030705265.1). Classification (NCBI taxonomy): domain Eukaryota; kingdom Metazoa; phylum Arthropoda; class Insecta; order Lepidoptera; family Noctuidae; genus Helicoverpa; species Helicoverpa armigera. The sequence continues at coordinate 8,474,868 of NC_087144.1, forward strand.
TTAATAAGTCTCCTTTTATACAAATTGCGGTAACGATGCTCATCTGAAATCAATAAATTACAGTCGAATTAAGTCATTGATGAAAAAGATGCCTTATCTCTTGGTCTTCTTATTAAACTGAATGTTGTTTTAACTTTTCCAGATGTAGTGATATCGGCAAATATGCCATGACAGGATCACAAACGCGGAAATGTATCGGCGGTTCATGGGATGGCGTCAAACCATCATGCTTCGGACTCAACCAACAAATGGACTACGCCAGTATGTTACCTACCCGAATATTACCTAAGACTTCATTCAAACTTTAAATACTCAATACTTTGCTGTAAACTTGGCTCTTGTGTTTTTTCAGTGTTATTTTCACAATTACGTATTTCGTTTTTTTATTTCCTCTTTCTGTTTCTATTTGGGGTCAATGCAGCATGTATTCAAATATTTTCTTTATTCTTGTTTAACTAAGTTCTTGTTCTCGCTACTCCTTTAAAAAACACTATTCTAAATATTTCCACAGTGGAGAAGCGGCCAACGATTCTATTCCGTCACTCAAACGGTCCGATAGCGCAGACCAACGATGGCAAACTCCTGGTATACCCTGGCACCATACTGCACATGGAGTGCTTGTGGATGAGGAGGTTCGGCAACCCCAAGTGGAATGTCACGCATAATAATCCTGAGTAAGTATCTACCTCCCTTAAGTCGGTTCTGAATATATGTCAGCTCTAATTGCAAATGTACATTTTTGTTTAACGGTTCTCCGGTCAAACCAAGAAGTTTCCTAGAGACGCTGACGAAACTCTTGGTGTCAGCTAGTGCTACGCTCACACAAAAACTATGCATCTGTTACTGACTGGGCTTCTATTGTTTTTTTTTTTTTGTTTCATCAATCTACTACTGTTAATTTTGAAAACTTTTAAGAAGTACTAGAAAGTATTCATTTTCTGCCTCAATAAAGAAGCTAATTTATCCTAAAACTTATGCAATCGTCTTTCAGTTCTGAACGCAAGTACCTGGAAGGCTGGACGACAGACCCTGGACGGGATAGTGCCCTGGAGTACAGGCTGAGCATCATCAATGCTGTGAAGGAAGACTCTGGAATATACCGCTGTGAGACTCCTGCAAGGCAGAGCCATCAGGTCGAGATTATAGTTGAAGGTATGTGGAAATATTGTCTTCTGCACAGCGTGAATGACATGGTGTGTCTAGTTTCTACCTAAGAATCTAGAGTAGTTAGCTCTTAAATAATTAGAAGTTTGCATTTTTAAGATAATTACACGGTCAAAAGTAAACCAACCTATATTTCACCTGTTACGGGATCGACTTCAATCGTAATCGCATGCGTTCCTATCTGCTCTATAATTCTCGCGTGCATTGGCCTACAGTGTCTGCATGCTATCGATATGATACTTTAAACTTCAAACTCTTCAAACCTTTAAACTTCTTTTTTCAGACGTGCATTGTCCGCCACTGCCAATCCGGCGCGGGCTGGTAGCAAGCGGTCTGGGTACGCGACTGGGCACGGAGATCCGCTTCCATTGTGCTAATGGCAACGCACTGCTCGGTGCGCATACATTGGTCTGCCGCGCCTCAGGGAACTGGAGTGCACCGCTGCCTGTTTGTGAGAGTGAGTATACAGAACACTAGCCACTGAGTTATTTTAGTCTCAAGTGACTTAGCATGTGTGTATCGATGAGCTTCGGAAGGCGGAAACTTTTTTGTGGCAACAAGCCCGTGTCGAATTGCGCTTGTTCCACGCGTTGTCTAAGGGATATAGCACATCAGGCTCATAGCCTTCTGGTACTGCGGGATTGTTTGAAATCATAACCGCGACTCTAGAACACTAGGGATTCCAAAAAGAGCATGTGTATAAAATCTCAGTCCCATTGTTAATTGTTTCACTTTAAAGCATCCACTATTGGCAATTGTATAGTGCCTTTATACATAGTTTGACTTTGATTTCTTCATTTCAGGTGTTGAATGTGGTGAAGTGATCCACGACACGCCTCTAGGGGAGGGGGAGCGAAGACCACGCGTCGCCGTGGTGTCGCGAGGAGTTGGCGGCAGAGCTGCCTTCTCATGTGCCCCGGGCTGGGCTCTCCGAGGTGCCCCTGAGACCGTGTGTCTGCCAGCCGCTGATTGGGCGAAACCTTTCCCAGTTTGTCGAGGTAAGTTTTGTGTTGCGATTAGGGCTTTCAATACCGGTATTACGGGATCCCGTAATACCGTGATCACGGATATATTTTGGTCTTTTTTCAATACCGGTATTGAGGAGCCAATACCGTGATTACGGTATTACAATCTTTTTTATAATTTTAATTATTTTGGTTTGAGGAAGTTGTATTAAATAAGATAGATAACTACGTACTCGTAAGATGTACTCGTAATATTATTCTCACACTTCACACTTGTGTATTAAGCGCCAACTTTTATCTCCAGCATACCTCCACCTTTCTTAAACAACTGGTTTCTTAATAACGACGTTATTGTTTTGTTAGTGGTAGTAAAGAGACATCTCATCACTAGGATGTATCGCCAATCTACTTGGCAACACTGCAGGGACTCCAGAACAGAGTAGATTTCAACCGAGTCAAAGGCCTTTTCATAGTCCACAAATGCTAGACACAGTTGAAGTTGAAGAACAGGACGACAACAGTCCTACTCCACGTCTCTGGAGTTCTCCCTTCAAACAGGACATCGTTAAAAAGCTTCTGGAGCTCCCCCAGTATGGGCTTACCTCCTGCTTTTAGTAGCTCTGTTGTAATGCCATCCTCGCCAGGTGCTTTTCCAATTTTGAGCTGTCTCAGAGCGATCTCGATTTCTCTGACTTCTGGCAGGCGGTGAAATGGCGTGTTAATGGGGTATGATTTAGGTGGTCACCAAAAATATTTTTAAGACTCTAAGCTGAGGCACCAAATAAAATAAACAACTCCAAAAAAATTAAATTGACTTTATTAAAAGGGCACTAAAGTATATAATGCTATGATCCAAAAAAAATAAAATAACATCAGAAAAATCGCAAATCTCGCACAAATATTATTTCTGGTTCCCAAAATGGATTAATGGTCACCAAATTCTATCCAACTAAAAGATTAATATTACTACCAAAAAGTTCGAATCGCTGCAAAACCGACTCCACGTAGTCTTGTCTGCCCTACCCCTAGAGTGCAATTCAAAACCGCGTAGGCGCGGAGGGGCGAGGCGGCCTGCGAGCTGAGGCGCAGGTAGTTTTAAGGCTCGCCGCTGCGGCTGAGGCTGGCCGGCAGAGCCGGCCAGCAAGCCGAAGCTGCGGTGGTGAGCGTGAAAACCATCTGCGACGATAAGCTCGCATGGGACCGCCGGAGCCCTGCAGCGCCGGAGCCGTGACAGAAGCCATGCTTGCTGCATGTTGCGTGCTTACATTTTAAACGCACTGAGTTACACACAAATTCATATAACAATAAATAGCGACGTACGTTTGGGAACCCTAGTATATTAATTGGTATTTGGGAAATATTCTAGCGATCGTTAGCTTTTTTAGTCTAACAAATATGACCAAATTAGGAGTCATGGTATTACATAATTGGTAACATCTAAGTAGTGACAATATATAATATTTGGTCCAAAGTGTATTTTAAAGGCGTCCATATATTTTTTTAGTAGTCAATTATACGATAAAATGGTTTTATCTAATAATATTTTTGGAAACGTTATTTGGTGACCATTTATCCATTTTGGTAACCATTTAGAATTTTTTTGGTAGTAAAATAGGTACTTTTTAGGGTGGTGTTTAAACATAAGCCGTGTTAATGTGGCTCTAGAATCCTCATTTCCGGGATCAGGTCGAGATGCATGCGATGCGTATAACCGGCCATAGAAGTTTTCCACTTCCGAAAGGACTGCCGGCACCGAAGAAATGACTTCTCCACATGTTGTGGTCAGCTTCGTCAAGTGGCTTCTTCCAAGAGATTTTACGAACACCTTTGACCCCCGATTCAGCTCAATTGCTCTTTCAATGTCTAGAGTATTGGAGCACCGGAGGTCGCGTCGTACGTGCTTGTTGATCTCTTGGTTTAGAGCCCGCTTAGCTGACGAAGTGACAGGCGGGTTTTCACGTCGTTTCTTCATAAGCCCTAATGTCTCTTCCGAAAGCTTTGATTTCTTGCCCTTACGCTGCATGTTACAGAATCTCGAACCTTCCTCCCTGAGGATCCGAACCACATATTCGTGGTTCTGGTTAACGTCTGTTGTGGTTTCCACGGCGGCAAATCGGTTCTCCAAATTTGACTGGAACCTTTCAGATCCTGAAATGGTTTGGAGCAGTGTTGGTCGGAGCTTGGCCTTCATCAGACGGAAACGTTCGGCCTTGAAGTTACCGTCTTGTCAGAGAGCCTCGGACAAGTTGGTAATCGCTACCGGTATTAAACCTATTGATCACGGAGACGTTTCTATGTGCTTCTTGTTCGTCGTGATGTAGTCAATCTCATTTTTAATCATAGTGTCGGATTCATAGCGTGATTGGACGCTTTTTGAAACTAAAGGATTGTGTTTTAAAAGTTTTAATCGATCTAAAATTAAACTCCGATTTCGAATTAGACGAAATCGATTTGACAATATTAAAAAATATTTACAACAGCCTTTCTGTAGTAAAAGTAACTGTATTAGAAATTTGTAAACGGGATGCCAATTTACTAAAAGCGGATATTGCGCTAAAATGTATGTTGACGAAGTTAGGTGGTCAAGCTACTATCTTATACTTAAGCCTAAATCTTGCAAAAGCACTTCGAAGACGCATAAAGGAGCGACGACTTTTAATATCTGGAGTATTGCAATATTTACATGACCGACAATACCGTGATCACGTGATCACGGTATTGAAATTTTTAATACCGGTATTGATACCGGAATTGAAAAAATCCGGTATTTGAAAGCCCTAGTTGCGATGGATGGAATGTTTTGCTGGTCGCCTTTGATAGGTAAAACTTCTTACCTATGTATTTGGTTTTGTCCTTGGACCGTTGAAGTATATTAATATACTTATATATAAGACCTGACGCAGTAGTATATAAGGTGCTTTAATATTACCTGCCAGGACTTGAATGGGGGGTAGTACTATTTCCTCGAGATTTAAGACCCCCCTCATTTGAGTCTTTAATGCTGTTTACGATATTTTTTCTGAAACTTAGAAAACTATCTTATTGACAGTCACTTTTATTTTTAAAATTCGCAGAGGTATCCTGCCCAGCCCTCCCGCCGCCCACTTCAGGCTACGTGCTCGGCAGAGCGCCGTACCGAGCTGGTGACGTGCTCCAGTTCCACTGCAACCCTGAGCACACGCTGCACGGGAGACCCATCCTGGTGTGCCAGGACAGCGGCCGATGGAGTGATAAGCCGCCTACGTGTAAGGATTCAGGCAATTTTTTTTAAACGTACAGGCCATTCGTGACTTGCACTTCTTATGGTTTGCCACTGCTTTTCCCACATTAAAAGGCAAAAGAATGAGCAAGAGAGCCAATTGGTTATCGTAGCAGACAGACAAAAATATGCAGTATCAACAAGAATACTGGAACTTTTAGTCTTATTAAACACATTACACCTTCAAACTAAAGTCAGAATAGACCAGACATAAGTAATGATTAATACCGTTTTTCGTTCTTTTCAAAGTAGGTATCCTAAGCAGGTCAAGCAAAAGTAGCCATATTAACTATCGTATTTCTTTACCCCACAGGTGCTCAAGCATGCACATACCCTGGCACCACGATATCAGGGCGCATGTCTTCCGTGAAGTTCTACTACAAGATCGGCGAGACCATCACGTTCACCTGTGAGCCTGGGTATCGGCTGAAGGGAGCTCCCATGCTTAGGTGTTTGAAGTAAGTTTCTTGTTAATTCATCTGTGTAGTCGATAAATCAAAGATAGAGAAACAGTATTTTAAACAAACTATGCCCCAAAAAAATCTGTTCTTAATAAGCAAAGTTAATCTTTTTTGACTCATGATGATTCGTTATGTAGACACTCGGTTATGTGGTCTTCTACACAGTAAGCCATTCTTCAGGCAGTTGGTCTGTTTTCCCTGGTGCTCACGTAGCTATCTATGTACAAAACTTCGTCTTACAATGTTACAATGTATCCAACTTACGGATTAACAGGTCTTGTTTCCACCTCCACCTTCCCTATTTAACCAACAAACCTATCTTGTTACAGAAACAGAAAGTGGTCAAACGCGATCCCCCTCTGCACTCCCAACACAAACTACACATCATCAGACACAGTCGCCATGTTTAACGGCGACATCGACGCCATGCTGTCCGACCCGCCGGCAGACATCTTGCGGACGCGGGAGTCTCCCGCCATTTTGTCGCCAGAGAGCTACAAGGCAGCTGTCACTAGAGCTGCCGTGTCCAGACTTCTGCGAAGAGGACCTATCGAGAACTACAGGAATCGAGTATACAGAGTGAATCGATTACTAAGGAGGGACACTGAGAGATAATTTTTGGGTAATTTTCAGTTTTTTGTGTGCGGTAATCTGATGGTGACGGTTGAATGAGATGGATGGTTATTTTTGACGGTATTTGAGCCGTAATAGAACATTTGTCTGCGAGATAAGTTTGTGTGCTATTTAAGCACGTGTGTTGTACTTATTTTATGGATTTTAATCAATATTAAGGTTGTCAATTATATGATTAAAAACTTATTTTAAAAGATTTATAAATGGAATTGATACTCGAATAGGCTTGTGGGATATTATTGATCTTAAATTGTTTTTTTTTTTGTTATTGTTTTAATAACCAATACATTACCGCATGCAAAAATATTTCACCATGGGGTATTGTTTTAGTACATACATGTAGATATTTGTCCTGTTTATGATTTTTTTACTACTAAAATTAATATGCTCATTAAATACGGTACTTATCCGATTTCAATTGAATTTGTTGATTAATTGATGAAATATGGATTTGATAAAAAAACCTAATGAGACTAAAAATATAATAAATTATTAGAAAAAGTAGTAAAATATTTATTTATTTATTTTTCCTTTGAAGACTGTTTAATTATAGTGAAAGCATTCCAATCGTTGCCAAATTCTTATTAGTATGATTTTTCAGAATTTTATTTTTTTATCAATTTTTACAATTGTAAATAAAAATGCTTCGCCAAAGAAAATTAGAATACTCTTATAAATACTAGTTACAATTTATGTAGATAAACTATTATTGTAATAGTATAGTTAGTAAGTTTACAAAAAAAATGTACCGACTATTGCCAGCCTAAAAAAATATAACTCCCACATAAAATAAACTACTCCTTTAGTCAGAAAAAAATGACTAGACTAATTGACTATAAAATAGTTGATTTTGCTAATAAGTGGTAGTCGGTACATTTTATATTTTTAAAAGTCGTAATATTAATTGTAATTAAGTAATTTTGAATATTGCGCTAGAATCTACCACCTACCACGCACAAATATTTGGAAACATTTTTTGATCATTAACTCTATTTAATACGGATTAACTTAAGTGTGGTTAATTAATATTACTTAAAATAAACAAATAACTTATAATTAATTGCAAAAAATAAAGATTTTTTTTCTTTTTTATTAATTTCTTCATTCAAATGAAATTATTTTTACTAACACACTTAAGTTAAATCCGTATTATTAATTAATATTTATGCATATCAAAAAAAAAAAAACAAAATTGCATATCTTATTGTAAAATTACTAAAAAAAATACTACAAAGCGATCAGATATTAAATCTTAAATAGTTGTATACTTTTTCAGACATAAAAACTACCTATGTAACTCTGTCCCATTAAAGAAAATAAATTAAATAAATGAATTGAGAACAAAATGAATTTATTTTTTTACTTCATATATTTTCAGGACAAAAATCTTGTTTCTCATCATCTTCATATATTTTAAGAATAAAAAATCTTTCCTTGTGTAGCCTTTTCATAACTATGTTGGGGTCAGATTCCAGTCTAACCAGATGCAGCCAAGTATCAGTGCTTTCAAGAAGCGACTGCTTATCTGACCTCCTCAACCCAGTTACGCGGGCAACCCAATATCCCTAGGTAAGACTGGTCGTTAGACTTACTCGCTTTTGACTAATAGTTTAACTTGCCAATTAGTTAGTTGGTGTCTAGGACATACTTAAAGTAGGTACATACAAAATTATTAAAGTTGTATTGGTACTTGCCTGACCTGGAATAGAACCCGCACACTCATAATTGAGATGTTGGATCTTTACCCACTATTTATTTATTTATTTTTATTGCTTAGAAGGTAGGCCACCACGACACTTTAATTTGTTTTACTTATTTCATACTTTTTCAGGAAAAAATAACTAGTTTCTGTGACCATTATATTATTTAGCAATCAGTCTAAATGCTTTCAAATCGACAGTTTCCTAACACAACGCCGCAATATTTATAATACAAATTACATTACAGATTAAATAAACGAAAACTCATTAATCAGTGTTGAAATGACGCAATGTACGGTCTGCCTGTGATTTGAACGTGATTGATTTGCTTCGGGAAGACGCTTAAACCATTAGAAATTAAAATAATCATACAGTATACATTACCGGTTTTGTAAGACCACTATCTACGTTGATTAAACAAAATACGCAATGGATATCAAACACAGCGATGGATTCCGTTGCATTTGGCCTCAACTTAAAATCCTAGTACCCGTTCGAAAACCAAAGAGTTTTCAACTCAGTCAAGCGGCCGCCGCGCTGTCAGAGTGACGTATCGTGTCGCGCGTTTTCCCGCCAAAACGCGTGTTCCTTCACGACTGTCAAATCAAATTCGAAATACGAAAATAGAGCGTTTGTTTTTTGTTTATTTATGCTCATCTTTTTTCAAGATGGCGGTGAATTTAATACATGAAGGATGATTGTTTTTTGTGTGTTTAAAAATGTCGTGTGTTTTGTGACAGTGGTGGTTTCTAGTGTTGTGTCGCAGTTACCGATAAAAGGCGATAACTAATAGGTAATGGCTGAACGGATTGCTTTAATGTTTATACCTGACGTAATTAAGATAAGTGAGGTGCGCAGTTGACCTGCATACCTTTTGTCTACCCTCATTATGTGATTTCGTCATTAGGATCGTTAACGATAATCCCGCTTCTAAAATGTTAAGGAAAATATTTTATGACTTATTAAGTTTTTCTGTAAAAAACCTGTTACCCTGAAAACTAGATTAATTTTCAATTTAACGTAAATTAGAATCTTAAGAAGCTTGAAAATCCATTGCGTTAATGATTGAGCAAATAATTGGTGACACAGGTCGTTTTAAGTAGGTATCGACTACCCTCTTAATTGCAAAAATGTTAATTGAGGTAAAATGTTCAAATACCTAATTTACTCGAGATCCAAAATCCAATGAGCTTGCCACAGTCACGTTATAGATGGAATAGGTACAAAAATGAAAAAATAAAAAATATTGTTACTTATGCGACAATTGAATATTAATATAAAGGGAGGTACCTAGATACGTAGGTAATTTCTTAGGTTATATACCTACCTAGCTACTCATACCAAAACCTCCTCACTAGTTCTAAAATCCAATTTCCTTATTTCAAATCCAAAAAAAACAGGTCACTTACCTAAGCATGCAAATCGATATAGCAATAGCTAAGCATGACTGTAAAACATTTCACTACACTGCCTATAAAAAAACACATTTACGAAAACGTTCCAAAATCAAGCATGCGAACACTCGATTAGACATTACAAGTTATCGAATCTATCCGCATATCGATTTACGACCGATCCCAATATGATATCTATCCATTGCTTTTTAACGAAAGATAGGATTTCGACATGTGCCCCGTACAAGTTAGGTTGCGTCTACACTTATGTAGCTTGCACATGTTGAGGCACATGCGCAGGTTACATTCATTTTAAAAAGCGTGCGGGTCCAGCGACTCGCGCATGTACCAAAGCAAAATACCCGCTCTGTCACTTGTCACTTGCGCATGTCAACTTGCTCCAGCTACAAGCACCGTGTATATGCACCCTTATATCAAAATCCTATCTCAAGTATGTAAAAAAAGATAGATTTAATATTGGGAGCGATCGTTAATGTTCATGTGTGTTAGAAATGGAACATAAAATCTTGTTCAATTGTTTAGTTGCGTGCGCGCCGAGATAGCGACCAGCCTCTCGGAAACGTTGTATCGATTATTACAAAATTCTGTAATTTTTCACAGTCCATTTCCTAGTTTTGTGAACTGGATTCGGTTTTAATTGCGCTTTAGTTTAGTTTGTTCTGTTTTTGTAAGTACCATTCACCAATTATGCAGATTTTAACTACTCCGTGGCGTAACTTTAGCTTCCATAAAAATTATAAATTTTTCAGCATCACCCACAATACCTTACCTAAAAGAACAATCAAATTAAGCTAATATTGTATCGCATATAGTTTCAATCACCAAGAATGTTCAAATCATAATTGATATTGATTTCAGAATGCCTTATCTGCCCCCATTATATGCTAACTAGTTAAGTTCATTTTTGCCGTCAAATTAATACTTGCAAATTGAAATGTATGACTAAAGTTGAAAGCCATGGAGGATTATGTTAACTCTAAGTAGCTTCTACTACTTACTTATAGGTATAACTTGCTTATAAAATGACTATCTAACACTGAAATATATTTCGTCCAGTGTTTCCTGACATATGAGTTTTTAAACAAATCAGCTCTTCACCTTTATAATACTTCGAAAAGTCAATCTTTCGAGACATTTTACCACCACAGTCTATAAGCAGATAGTTTTCTTTGACAGACTTACAATCAGAGATTATTGTAATTCAAGGTACAAAAAAAAACATTTTATATCCTCCAAAAATTACTTCTAGCAAATCCTTAGGTCAAACGCCTTACCATAAATCAACCACATAATAGTACATACGTAATATAAAAAGAGCCCATTGACTTCCATGACATAACAGAAAACAATTAGAAACATAATATGACAGGATTATCCTTAAAAGGAAGTTACGGAACCCATACACGGCCCGGCCGGAAGTGACGTGTTGTGTTTACAAAATGGCTGCAGGTGACAGCTTGCTTGTCTATGTTGTCTATGGTCACCTATCTATGGTTTGTCGCACTCGTTAGAGGTTGAATTAAGTCATTAAGTTCTTGTTTAAACTTATAATAAAACCGAAGATTAACGAAAGCTTAACAAGAAATGAATTGGGTTAATGTTAAAATTACGTTTCCTAGAATATCTTTCATGTTGTCTGGATTTTCAGTGGAAATTCAGTCTAGAAATGGATTAACAGTGTTACAATGATCATTAATGGCAAAGATACTTCTTTATATGTTAATGGTGTAAAAATCTAACTACAGTTAATTAATTCAATCCCACGAAACTCAAAAAATATCAAAATTATTTCACATAATTAGTTCCACATGAAATAATATTTTTGTAATGAAAACTCATCCAAAGGTTGCTCTATTGTCATCATTAATACTTTAAACCTGCTAAAATCATAAAACTAAAGCATTTAAAATAATTTGAATATTAAATAGGTTCTCAAATATTATCTCATTACGTGTGTACCCACATTATAATTACGAAGATGACGTCTAAACATTAAAAATAATCCCCAGCAGAATTTTAACTAACAAAAACTGTTGACGGCAAACTGACAAGTATACCTAATAATAATTGTTCAGTTTGCTTAGTTATGACATTGAGAAGTTAAGGTGACAGAAAGATCACTTTGACAAACACTCTAGGTATACCTACGCGTTAGTATATCCTTCCTAATTATAGGTTTTTCTCGACTTGAAGATCAATAAAATCTGGTAATTTCAGAAAATAGAAATAATGTTCGATCCAGGTGTAGCAATGTTGCCAGCCTCTTGGGCTGTCTTGAATCTAACAAATAATTTGTTTCTTGAAATAAATATCACAATTCACAAAAAAAATACTCAAAGTAACAGAGGTCAATAACTCAAGCCCTATTCGAAAAGAAATAAATATCTTAGTGTAAAAGTAGGTACATAAGCTCATTTAAAACAAGTTTAGTTTACATTTTATCTGTTATAGTTCACATAGAACTTGGGCGATACCGCAAGCATGAACTAGTAACTAAACGTAGTTATAGGTCCCCACATTCTGTCTGATTAACCCCCATCTATATGTATACCTTCAGTCCCCTCTTACGTTCCGTTTCTCACCATCTCACACACTCTCAAATCTAAACAAACCTTCTGTATCACCTGTTTACTCACTATTAGCCAACTGGCTGTAGTCTCTATGCCAAGGTCGGCGGCTCTACGGAGCCAGCATTGTCTATTACTTGTAATTAAATGCTAATTGTCTGTTTAACTTGACGAATTAAACGCTTAAATGTTGTGGTGATTCTTGTTTGAGTTGATGGGTCGAATTTAGGTTTAATGGTGATGAAATCTTCATCATATCTTGCCTTATCACGCGGGCTGGTCAAGTAACTTAAGTTCTCATTGCTAGTGTCAGGGTGTTCTTGAAACAATTTAACCTACTCAGATATAGAATCTAAAGCTTTTATCGTGCTATCCAATAACTTTCCCTAGAACACTTTTTCTTATTTACTTGTAAATTTTACCATTTCTAAACAACGCAACGATTCGTATTGTCGGATTAACCATGTATAAATTCTACAAAAGTAGTAATTGCTAAGGTTTCCTTGCTTAGCTGCACCAAGAATTGGTCATGTGGACGACTCACTAAAATTCGGCACCGGCAAGGCAATTTAATCTGTGAATTACACGTTCCCATAACACTTGTTACCAACAATAATTGATATCACAAGCCAACAATAAACATTGATATATATACTTAAACTATAGTTAAACGATTCTAACTCCGTACTATAGAATATTCTAGTACGTTTAATACCTACATAACAGCTCACATCTAAGATTGCCACTGGACCGCTTCTAAACGTTAATAATTCTACAATCGTTGCAAATGCAACTATTTGTGCGGAACGATTGCAATACACATGGAGTGCAGTTTCTTAGTTTATTAGTCATGCAAAGAGGTTTACTTTGTAGATGTTCTAAACAAATAGTTGAGGAAGAAAACTGGATATTGATGATAGACACTAGGTTTTTTAAAAGTATTCCCGGAATTACTAAGAGTTTACGTTATCATCTCCAGACCCTCTTCCCAACTATGTTGGGGTCGGCTTCCAATCTTATCAGATGCAGCTGAGTACCAGTGTTTTACAAAGAGCGGCTGCCTGTCTGACCTCCTCAACCCAGTTACCAGGGCCGGACAACCCGGTACCCTTTGATAAGGTCTTTCTAAACTACATAATATATGGTCTACTAATGTAAACATCGTAAGTACCTAATGACAATTTTGTTGATTGTTGAAAATATACCCTAATCAAAATTTCACTCAACGTCTTTCAGTCTTCTTACATTCAATATTCACATTCTATGATATCTCTCGCTAATATAGACTTAACCACAGGAAAAACACTAGCAACCACAGATTAACATACAAGAACATATTCATTAATCACACAACGGATCAAGTTCAAGATCATCTAACTTACTTACTTAGATATAACCATGGAGAATAAAATGACTAGCTGAGACACCTAAGAATGTAGCACGCCAAAATGCTAGTGAGCGGGGGACGAGGAACGTTACTGTCTTCGCCCTTATACGCCTTCTTTGGACCCGACCATTTTTGTAACACCAAAAATTATTGAAAGATGTCTTTAAGAACCCGAACGCCTCGTTAGTTCACTCATAACTGATCGTTTTGGTCATGCTCACTGTCAGAATTTGACCTAGAAGACGCCTGACTTACCTGTATTGTGGTATCTCCGCTTATCTTTACTCCGTGGGTATAACTTAGCATACAGCTCGTGTAAACTGTTAGTCAAGTATGTTAAGTTATACCTAAGTTATTAAGTCAAGCACGTATAAGTAGTTAATGTGTTTTTATGGTATTTACTTACACGTGCATGAAGTATTAGGTCACTGAGATCGAGTACAGCAAATAATCTATAGTAAAACATAGGTCTATTGAAAATAAAAACTGTTATTTTTGAACATGGTTTTCCAAAATACATAGCTCAATGTTTGAGGCGTCAAAAAGTAGTGAATTCGATATGTAAGCCCACTTACATACAAGTACATATTAGCTTAATTGAAAGGGTTAACAAGCCTACCAGTAACATGGGACCCCCATTTCTAGTAAACTTTACAATTTCCTTTTCGCAGACTATAGTCTTTTCCCCTCAAAACTCTGTCTTTTGTGTAAGTACTTTTCTTTCCATCAGAAAAGTGTAAGCACTACACATTTTTGCGGGACAGTGTATATTGTACTAATTCACGCATCCTACAAGGCAGAATACAAGTGATACAAAACGTTTTCATTTCACAATTCCGCATTCAACACTTAAGTACGTATAATATTCGTAATCTGTGCAAATCCGCGCAGTTTATTACTGTGAAAATTATGACAAACGTGCAGGTCATCGGGTGTCAGAGAAAACAGGGGAAAATGCATACAACTGCATCTTAGTGACACTGGCTTACTTACATACCGGCTTATGGAGAATAATCCTTAATATATTGTACTTAGTATATAAAGCTAAAAAATTCGTTTGTTTATAATCATCAGCCTTTTTATCGTCCCACTGCTGGGCTGCGGCCTCCTCTCACACAGAGAAGGATTGAGCATTAATCACCACGCTTGCTCATTGCGGGTTGGTGATTTCAGACTACAGTCTAGGTTACTTCGGGATGTTTTTTTTTCACATTTAGTCAGTTATTGGTGACCAATATAAACTAAGACAGTTGAATTTTTTCAATGTTAGCTCATTTATTGAAGAAGAATATAGGTTACTTTTTATCCAGTTTCCACAGGACTCGGGTGAAACCACGGGCTACTTCTAAGTATTATATACTGTACCTACAGTAATACAAGACAAGATAACGTATTAAACCGGTCGCCACAGCATCTAATTAAATAATTAAATGATATTAATATATTCTCAGGTTAAAACAATGAGTCTTATATAAGTGAATACCTACATAATTGTTGTAATACTCTATTCTCTATGACACTAGCAAGCACAATGGTAGAAACAGCGAACAAAGATGTAACGCGGATAAAATGTATAATCTCTTAGATTTTATGAAGATAAAGGTCTAAATAGTAGGGCTGGTGGAATAAAAACAAAGAATAAAAGTCCCTTATTTAGTTAATTTTCCTTGGCCGAGAAGTATCCATGGATTATTGAAAATATTTTTGCCTTTTGGCCACCCGTAACTATTGCCAAAAATGTTGAAATGACAACCGGGACTCAAGAATTTATCTTGCCTTCCATAACATGGAGAAACTTGTCAAAGAATAGTGACCTATCCACGGTGGAAAACTGCAATCCATCCCACACTCATCCATTGTTCTTAAAAATCTAGACCAACAAAAAGGTACTGAATATTATCCTCTATATTTTAGTATCTATCACCTTCTCATTTTGACCTCCGCTCCGCAAACAAGCATGAACAATGAACTACAATACAGACAAAAACAAATGAATTATCATCATTAATCCTTGAACTATCAGAGACTGAAAAACTTAGCTCAAACATAAGAAGTTACGACTTAAAAACCCGGATGTAAGCATGTTTTTGTGCCTAAATTAATACCTATTTGTCGAGTATAATATGCCAGTTAGGAGCACACTGCAAACTTTTAGTCGGCCGATAGTTTGTTTGGGCTCATAAATCAGTATGAAGAGGCATGGTAGTACGCACATTACAACGATCAGGTATTTAGCCGATATCAGACCGACTGAAAAATTTTATTGGAATCAAGACTAATAAAAAAAAATGCTAACCATATCGGGTCAACTGTCGCCCGACTGTTTAGTCTACAGTGTACTCTTAAATACGCAATTAATTTTTAAAATAACGATTTTCAAGATGGCGGTCTACCTCGCGAATAGTAAAAGAAAAATTTTACGACGATTCGTATTGTATTATTATGTTAATATTTTGAGAATAATTTGGTCTTAAATTGTAGTTCATTTTAGTGGTTTGTTCAATGAATATTCATATGTTCTTGTGAATGAGATTTGCGCGTGATTTTTCGGTAGATATTTAGATATTGACGTATGTGTTCCGCCATTTTGGAAGTGTGGCGATTTTAGCTCAAGTCTACTTTAACATTAATTCTTCTCTGTTACAGAATTAGCTTCTGTTTTCTTCTTCAAAGTTAAAATATAATGTTTTTATTTCAAGCAAGTAGGCCTTTGCAGGCTCTTATAACACGTCATTCTAGTAGCACTTTCTTCTCTTACCTTCTGTCAGTTAGTATAACATTATTTGGACTAATGTCTTTTCTTTCCCTTTTACTAAAAGAAAGGCAAACTTTCGATGGCTACTGAAACGAATCGTCTCCTAAACTCCTAATTATCCTATTATGATCGCTCCAATAATAATTAACGGTTTCTTCCACGCTAACTTGAGGAGCGTACGTGCAATAAGCCAATTTTGATGGCTGATGATTATAGTAGGTAGGTACTGTGGGAAAGGTCCAAAGGAATTTTAGTTTAATTAGACATTTTGGAAATCAAAGAAATTCTTGGTTACGTGACTGGAAACTGATCATTAACTTTACTACTGAAGAAAGAAACAAAGACTGTCAAACTTGCCAAATTCAGAGATTTGCCTTTTCTGTGCTAATTCAAATGTTTTATCTTACAACACACTTTCATGAGATAAATATCTTTATGCCTGTAAACTAGCTAACTGTGCCTCTAATCTAAACTATTCCTGAAAGACCCTTAACCTACCAAACACTATATAATCCACTCGTAAAAATACATCGCCATACATGGAAAACACAAAATTAAATCTATAGAGAGACGTTAAATAAAATCAATCCAAAGACCCCTTTACCCACAAAAAACAGACACCATGACATAACGAAGCATACACCATAAAAACTTATCCTCAAATAATGATGGTTGACATAAAAACACCATGTACAAGGACGCCCAGCAAGCGTGACGGTGATTGCCGACTTATTATAACAGCTATCATTAAATTAGATGATGTTCGTGTGTTTCACGGGGCTATGGTTTTGATCTCTGAACTGGGGTATAATATTGGTATGTATTTTGATGTGGAAGTTCCTAGAAGTGTTGAAGAACATCTGTTTGAGTCTCACGCAATAGACCAGGAAGTTATTGATATCAGAGCAGAGATTGGTTTTGCTACAGAAGAAATATTTAAAACTCTGATAGGAAAATGTCATAGCTTAGATGATAAAGTTAAGAATACAGATTAATATAAATAGCCAAAAAGAGTAGAAGCCCTATTTATGTCTTTGTAATTTTATTTGTATCAATTGATTTATCATAGAGTTAGTTACAAACTCATTATTTTCTTCTTTTAGCTGGATATATCTATTGATATCTCGCAAAATTTTTCTACTTCGAAAAACCTGATTCCTTACCAAATCCACTCCAAAAATCACCCCCATCATAACAACCATTCTTTTTATTTCCCCTATTTTCCCCCTATCATGCCACCACCAACCCACTGCAGCATGACGGTATATTCTCCGTGGCGCACTCTTGGCGGACTCGTCGCGTCATGGTCCGCTGGTGTCCTCACTCTGACCTTGGCACCGGTGGCCGTGCACGCATCACATGATCTTTCTTTCTTTGATTCTTTTAGTGTTTTTGGATTGTGACGATTTTGACGGGTTGAATTTCTTAGGAAGTGTTGAATGAGTTGAATGAGTGTACCTCATTCAACAAAGGCTCGTTAAGATAACAGTTTTTTTTAAATCATCTTCGCTTTGATAGAAGTCTATAATATGAAGTTTATCAGTATTTCATAGGATTTTATTATTTTAATTTACTGGCACTAGAAAACATGTGTCTTAAATAAATACTATCAATTAATGATTAAAATAATGACATGACCTATATTTATGTAGGTATAAGCGGTAAAGAAATATCTATTTTCATTTTTTTCCGGTTCACCAATCCTCGCGCGAAGAGGTCAACCCAACCTTCTGAGCTTAGAAAATGTAACAACTTGAAGGTCCAAGTTCACCGACAACATAAACCGTCTATTTTTCTGTTATCTCTTCATTTTGAAAATTGGTCATACGAAAATTATTAAAAACAGTTGTGTTAAGTAAACTGGGAAATTTTACCAACTGGAGAAGAACAGCCAAGCTTCATTATAACTGGAGTATGATTATAGAGGAGGCTAAGACCCACAAAGGGTTGAAGAGTCAACGGAAGTACATAAGTAAGTTAAGAAAACTGACGATGATGTTGTCAATGAACTTGAGTCTAAAACTGCAATTGCTACTTGATCTATAACAACCTATAGTAACAACCATTAACAGTTGTTATGGGAAGCCAATGGTATTGTTCAAGTGAAACGCTGTTGCTGTTGACACGAGACTTTCATTGTCAGGTATAAGCGATATGTAGTGTTTTATGGGTAAGCAGAATTTGTGGTCATTAAGACTGTGGTGGTTCCTATGACTGGTGTAGTGGTCGATGGAATTGGTTGCTGTGTTTTGTGTGGCAAGTTTGATTCCTATATGGAGCAGCTGAGTTTTTCAATGTCTATCAATCTGGGTTGTGTGCTTGAGATTGTATGTTTGTAAATGCACCCACGATATAAGAGAGAATCCTTGGATTAACATTTTATTTGAAAAAGAAATGGCAGAAGAAGAGTATAAATATCATATGTACCTATGGAATATCACCTAATGACATGTATACCTATTTGTGACCCTCCTTGAACGATTTTTCGTAAAAGCAATCTAATAGGATAAGTTCGAAATTCGATATGCACTGTAAAGAAGATAGTCTTCGTTATTTTGTCAAATTCAATTTTTTTACAAATTGCGTCATAGTTATGTTTTTGATTTGTTTTTGCTACAAAGAAAGAATGAGGGAAATACTAAGTCGTTGTTGCGATAAATATGAAAAATAGACATACAGGTCACATAATAATCGTCTTCAGCATCATCTAAACAACTCTATTCATTCTTAACACGAGAAGTCATTAACATGGCCTGCGACCTCTAGCAGAGGTTATTCTGAACGGTAACATCATAACACAGTAACACTGACTGATATTAACACTTCACCTTACGAGAATCTAGAGTAGTAACTGAGTCTAATGATTATGTTCTAGGGCAATCATCATCATTATCATCAATATCTTTGTACTAGCACAAAGTTCAATCTTCACTTCTCCTTCTTTGAGATGTATGTACCTATGTAGATTTGTTGAACACTGAATTCTGCAAAAATAATATTAATTCTCGCTACTTTGTCCAGAGTATCAATGAAATATTTATGTTCAGAATTGATTTCATAAGATGTTGGACTTAGGCTTGAAACAGTATTGTTAAGTTTAAATCGTGCCCCAGACAACCCAAGACATATTCAACCCATTCAAGCCTTCGAAATTCACGAACACTCAAACGTAATTTAAAACCAAACTTGACCGTAACTAAAACCACACAAAAGGCTTAAAACAAATGAATCAAAAGAACCATTGCTTTTCAAACTGAGAACAAACATTCTATAGAAAGCAGAAAGTCCCGAATAAAAGCCTTCGAAGTCCCATAAAGCAAGTTAAGTCGTTCCATAAGGGGACACCATGAATGTAGAACATACAGGAAGCGTTGTGCATGTGTGCGTGAGTGTCGGTGTGTGCGATGCGTCATGCACGATCAAGTTTACGTCAGGGCTGGCAGGTAATACTTAGGTACTATCATTGAAGTTTTTGAATGACAGTGCTTATTTTTGAAAAGAAAGAAAAAAATACATTTGACAATGGCAAATAGGATCAGGAAGGGTACGGTAAGATAGAAACCAAGAAAGAAATATAGCTACCTCTCCTTCATTGAAACATGCGTATAAACATTTTGCATTTACGTCTAAGGTAGTAGTCGCTGGTTAAAAATTTATCTAAGGTTTTTAATATTTTTAATGACATATTATTTGATGATATAATATATTATTTTGAGGAAAATATTATGTAGGAATAGTTATGTACTCCAATGTGAACCTTAACACCCAAGTTAGTTAACCAATAAATAACGATTAAACCAATAAACTTAATCCTGACAGCCCTACTAAAACTTCACACTCCACTTGCGCATGCACAAATTGATCGCTCGTATCTCCGTCCTTTTCCCCCACACTACTTCCTCGTATACCCATCCCTTTCTCACGTAACTGTGGACTGCATACAGTTAGCCGGCTCGATGGATGTTCGTGATTCTTGGCTTAAATGCCTTTTGGGGGTGATCGAAAACAATAGAGAAGGTATTAATGTGATATGAAGATTATACTGTATTGTTTAATAGGTTTTCTATCGAACTTTCTAGAGGTTTTGGGTAATGGTGTAGAATAAGACAAGTGAGATATACTTAGGTAAGCCTACCACACTGTAGACAAAACAGTTGGTCAGGCTAGAAAAAAATATTGTTTAAGAAAATCGTGAATTCAATCAAAGTTTTTAGTCGATCTGATAACAGTCTAATACTTGATTGTAGCCATTTGACTCCTTTTGCATTTGTTCGTGCAGATATTCTCCGGAAGTTTCGCTTTTCCGCTCTTAGTTATTACTAACTTTACGATAGGCAAATACCTAAATTACGAAAAAATGTTCAATAACAACAATATGCTCGTAGGTAATTATAAAATTGCACTTAGCACGGTTGATGTTAAAATCATACTTATTTTATATTTTTGACGCTCATAAGTGCTTGTAAAGGCCTAAATGAAATAAAATTATTTGACTTCTTTGATATGGTTGAAATTTGCAAATTTTGGAACGGTCATAATGACTTTCACGCAGAAATCTCTGTACGTATTAAATAACTTTCCTGAGTACCTAACCTTAGTAACATAATGTAAGTTAATACCTGGAATGTCAACGAAGGTAGGCAATTTAGTGACCTGATACTTGTCATTATATCACCACGATACGATGTCAATATGGCTCGTGCCGTGCCATCATCGTTAATGGGCAATTGGACATTCCTGTAGCTTTGTGATTATAAGGAGTCAGGTACCAATGTGTCATAGTACCCTGATGATTAAGGAGTTCGCAATTACCTTAGTGGGTCTTCGAAATGTGGGAGCTTTTTGCAAATGCCCATATAATTAGACGACCTCTTCCTTTTATTAATACATCTTGTTGGACTAACTGAAAAAATGTGCCGAGATCTGCTTAGTTACAAGCATCATTTAATGGTTCCTTTGCTGTATGAGAACAGGAATGTGTTTTAAAATCCAGTCCCATGGTTACAAAATCGAATAACACTTTGAACAAAACCAAAATTCAATATCATGACTTTCCACTTCACCAGTCCAAGATTCATTATACCCACAAAATTTTAATCACCGAAACGGTAACCTCAGAAGCGCCATAGAATACCAATACCGGTGATTAACGCTCAAAAGCCACATTGCCACTACCACGGCACGTGCCAAGTAATTGGCATGCAGGAGATACAAGACTCCGGTATTTTATGACTGGAATCATGTTGCTGGTGATTTTTTGCTCGCTTTTTTGTTTGTGGTTGTATGCGTTTAGATCTTTTTGTATCGGGTTTGAAAGTTTAATTTTTAACTTGTTGTTCTCCGCTGTTTTGTCAATGTCCAGAAAGATATACTTCCCGCATCTAGATAAGTCCTAGTGTATACTTTTTAACCGGGTGTGAGTAGTTCCTTAAATTTTTTAATGTTGATCTAATATCATCATCAGTTTAGCTTTTTCCCTATGTTGGGGTTGGCTTCAAGTCTAACGGGATGCAGCTGGGTAACAACGTTATAAATTTTTACATTAACATTCACTATAATAATATTGTGATGTGATATATTTCAGTGTTTTAATATTAGTGTGATGTGATGAATTTCGCCATAAACTGTAGATATTAATAGTGTAACCTGTGCCCCATATGCCACAATAACGCCAGTTGACGATCATTGTTCTATAAACAAGGAAACTGAAGGTGACAAACTTGTCAGGCTTGTTTTGAGGGATGTTTTTGCAATTTGTCTTTCTTTTGAGGAAATTATGATTCAGGCATCCTCACCAACATCCGTCGTTTTTCCGTGAAAGAGTAACAAACATACATACACGTTTGTATGCTATACAGATTGCAATTGCTTCTACACATAGAGAAATTATATTATAACCTATAGGTATTTAATATTATGTAAAGAGGTTTTTGTTTGTTCAGACAAGGTTTCAGAACTACTGGATTGATTTGCAGATTGAATCGAATTGTCCTACTGTGTCAAACAGGGTTGGGAAACTACAGCATTCTCGGGTGACTTGCTATAGGTATTTTATTTGGGATCGAGACATAGATCGACGCAAGAGAAATCGCGGGGAACAGCTAGTAGCTAGTAGTAAATATATTTCAATACTTTAATATCATTTTCCTAGACTCAAAAGACAAAAACATTCAAGAAAATACCTTTTAATTTTCCATACCAAACAATTAATACTAAGACGCGACAGCGGATCGTGTCACGGCGACCCCAATACATTTCTAAGTCTTCGCGCGCCATTTTAAAACTATCGATTGCTTTAAAACCTTAATTGAATAAAACTCCTTAGGGTGGTATTACACTTATAAATCTTAGTACAGTTTGCTTTTTTTACATTCATAAGCATTACTATACAATAGCTGTTTCCTATGTTACTCGGTCTTGTAACTGGATAAAGAAAACCTTGTGTCCTTTCTCAGGTTCTAGGCTATCTACCAAATTAGCCATTAGTTTTAATCGAGAGATAGAGATAGAGATTTTTTTTCGCGAAACTGCCACAAATAAAACAGAGTTACTTTCGCGTTTATAATATTAGAGATTCAATCATTGGAATTATTGTCCACAATACATACATATATAGCTTGCAGATATTTTGATTTAAAAGGCATTTATATTTGTTCAAATCTCGGAGTTTCTAGTACATTCAAAGAACTCTTCGAGTGTAATACCACCCTTAAACAGAAACCTTGTAACTACGACATTGAGACTTCGTAAACTGTCGATTAGTAATCCTTAATTACTGTTTAACCGAAGTTATGGCTCTGTAAATAGGCTAATTATATGGGCAGTCATTCAGCTGGCTTTAATTAATCGTTATTGAGTTGTAACTCGAATAATTGTATCTTATTTATTACTATACAGATGAAGGACTAATTAAGGAGGCTTCGTACGGGGAAGTTCAGGAAATATTGCTTTTTTTGGGAGGACGGCTTTGCCGTATGTTAAAATAACTTTGTAATTATATTATTTTTGATTATGATCAACTTCGTCTGTGTTATGAGATCTACTTACCACCAATTGAGCTCAGATCAGCAACTCGGCTTCACCCAGTTTATAAGACAGTACTTATTTAAATAATCTAAAATTCTCAGTAATAAATACATCTTTAGATTGTAAATAAGGCAGATCTAGAAAAACATAACTTATAAACGAATCGAAGAATCAACGCGACCTCTAAGAGTTTATTTAAAGGTTGCTTATTCTTGAGACTAACATAAAAACTGACCTTTTATCACTCCAATAAAAGATTTCCTCAGGAAAATAATTTGGTGACAAAAATGTTTGTCAGAAGGAAGTTCCCTTCAAACGGCTTGAAAAGGAACAATAGAGGAAAAATAAAGGAAAATTTCAACAAGCCTTGATGTTGGATTGTCGAGAGTTTTCTGTTTTTCCTCTTAGGTATTCTCCAGTAATATTTTATCAAGGGAAGTTATAAGGGCTAATCTCTAGATCTACTAAACCATCATCATCTCCCGAGCCTTGAGACCTCAACTATGTTGGGGTCGGCTTCCAGTCTAACCGGATTCAGCTGAGTACCAACAGCATAGGATAATGTTAATATGGACCGAAAATATCAAAAAAATGTATATCAAATTACAGAAACTGAATCTCAATTTCTCGTTTCAGTCTCAAAGAAATGATTTCTTTTACCTTTTATCACAAGAATATAACGTATACAATCACCAAGAAAAGCCTATTCTTCTCCCTACTTCAAAAAAAACTAGAAAACATCTTCGAACAATACAGTTCTACAAGTCATTTTGTCACACTTCTTCAAAACATCGGTTGAGCCGTGAATAAAATGCGTTGAAAATTGCAAGCTTATCACCGCCATGTTGTCAAGGTTATGACGTCACAGCGATAAGAAACAAGGTCGTATTTCGTGGCATTGGAAGGAGGCACTGAGGAAGGAAAAATGAGCTGAGATGCCATAAGTAAGGCAAGTCAGCAAACCCCATCGGGGCCAACCAGGGCTAAGGCCTGTCGGGGCTGTCCCAATTGTTCGAAAGAGTAACCGCGGCCCTGGTACATAAAAGGTCTAAGAGGGAACATGATGTGTTTTAGTCAGTAAGAGTCTGACACTCTCACGCTGCTAACCCACAGCGAGAGGGGTCATTTGATGAATTCCCTTTTAAAAAAATGCCATAAGGCAGGCAAGTCAGGCGCCTTCTTCTAGGTCAAGTAACGCAAGGCAGGCGTGACCAAAATCATTAGTTACTATTAAACTAAAGAGGCGTTCAGGTTTCTTGAGATATCTGTCAAATGAGGGTTTTCTAAAATGGCGTCCACGAGGTGGCAGCACCGAGTCGTCAGGTCCAGGTAACTGTCAAAGTGCTTATCTTTACTATGAATAGTGAACGATTTTAGTGTTTTTTTTATTTTATAATTAAAGCACTGCATTATTGTTTTACTATTGAGGTTGAGTAAATAAAAAAAAAAAAATCAGATTGTGTTAACAAATTTTTCAACAAGCTTTTCCTTAGTACCAGTGACTTTTGCACCCTCTCTCTTAGCTCAATTTTTAGTTCGGAAACCTTATTCTGACCGTAGTCCATAATAAAATCAATAACACTTCCAATATAACAGAATTTCAATAAACAATAAGTTCGGACCCTACAATTCCATACTATTTGACAGCTGTTTGGACCTGACGCATACGAAGCGCCGCCTGGCGGCAGAAAAAGTATCGAAAACCCTCATTGGTCTTGGTAGAGTGGTGTTTTGTTTTTTTAACGGGTTCCAAAGAAGGCCCTATGAGGGCGGAGCTAGATTTTGGTGCGCGGCTTTCTATCTATCTCCCAAGCCTTTTCCCAACATGTTGGGGTTGGCTTCCAGTCTAACTGGATGCTACCGAGTACCAGTGTTTTACAAGGATCGTCTGCCTATCTGACCTCCTCAACCCAGTTACCTGACCAACCCAATACCCCTTGCCAAGACTGGTTGTCAAGACTTTGGCGCGCTACTTTCTTAGGAGATTTTGCGTCACATTTCCGCTAGTCATTTTGTTTTCCATAATTGTACCCTTATCACCACCATGTTTGCATGGTTGTGACGTCTCACAGATAAGAAACAAGGTCGTATTTAGTGGCCTTGGCAGGAGATCATAAAGGATACATGTGTACAGCTTTAATAGTATTTTTTTTTCCGCGTTTTTTGTTTTGTTGACATGGTTTTATGGCCCATTGAAACTAGCTTGAAGGCCAACATAACATAACATTGCCCTAAAGTGCTCGCTCGCCAACACGCATGTGAAGCGCGGTATGGGCAATTTCCCCCAGTTAGGGTGGGGGGCACTCCAGCAATGGAAGATTTTTAGGTTGTGATGATGATGAGCTTAATGTATTAGCTTACTTGTCCAGAATGAGTGGAAAACGGTAGCTTAACATCTAATTGTATTTAAAGCAATAAAACAACTAACATCAACCAGTCATGGAATACATGAACGTCAAAAGTTTCCGTTCATAAGATTGCAAAACGAATCGATCTTCTTTGTAGTGGACATAAATTACAACATTTTTTTTTAATTGCAAAAATTATTAAATGACCCCTCCTGCTTTGGGTTAGCAGCGGTGAGGGAGTGTCAGACTTTTACTGACTTAAAATCCATCGTGTTTGCCTTTTACCTATGTACCAGGGCCGCGGTAACTCTTTCGATCAATCCCGCAAACCCGGCGGGCCTTGGCCCGGGAACCAAATTCTAAGGCACACTGTGGGATTTAAAAAATACTCAAACAGGAAAAGAAAAGTCTACCCAAGATATTTGGAAAAAGACCAGCTACCTACATTAATCACTGATCAAAAATTAACATAACAATAAACCACCGTACACACTGGTACCTCAATGATGCGCGCGTTAACGGTGCGTTTGGATCCGTATAATTGCGCGCGAGTGCAGCCTTGAACCAGTGAGCGACCTCGCGTAGAAATGCGCATAACCAGAGCGTGATGTTGTAGTGGCAGTGCTAATGTTGGGTGGTTTGGGAAATGACTGCGGTGAGGAAAATTTTTGGGTTTCTTATACTTGATTTGAAATGTAGTTTGGGTCAGTTATGAGTAAGAATAAGCCGCGTCTAAGTCTGAAATGTTCGTTACGTTATTTTGAAAACATCATGTTAACTTCAAGAGCCTTATGGAACAACCTATATAAATATACTTTATAAAACTGATGATCATTCTTATATTTTGCATTCTTTTGCATTTTGCATTCTTATAGTGACTTAGGTACTTGCTTTAAACCAAGAATTGCAATTTAAAAATATTTTTAACTATTCTCTAAAGTATTACTATTTTAAAGTTAAACCTAACATAAAACATCTTCTAAATAAATTTTTATTTCTGTCTTTCCAGCAATTTTCTAAAATCGTCGACTCCTACTTGCACCGTAACATAATAAGCATCTTTCACTGTTCGGCGTAACTAAACACATGTGTAGCTGTCATTACTAACTTCGTTAGATGTCGAGTGACCAGCTACAATTATATGCTTTGCTTGAAAACTGTGCTTTCTTTGTTATAGGACTTTCCCTTTACGGTGGTGATTTGTAGTTTAATTGATCGTATATATGATGAGTAATTTAATGTTTGGAGTAGTGGCACAGATTACTATAATAGTTACTACGTAAGAAATGGCTCCATTTATAATTTGAGTTCTATATGAAAGTTAACTAAGTACGCGTTAAATTCTTTTAAATATGTTTTTCGTCTATCCATCGTCCTACCCCATTTTCTACCACCTTCAGTAGGAAAAGTATCGTTTCAGCCAAAAGACGTCCATTGGTAGACAAAGACATCCCTTTAACTTCGGCTTAGACTATTCGGTTTTCAGAAATCTGTATTCACTGTTCCCAGATAAATAACTATCAAGACATTTTTTTTAAATCGAAGTATAATTTCGAGTTTGAGTCCAGCATGGATATAGATACGGGAAATATACATAAATAAAAATAAATCAAATCAATCTTCGTGGAACCTCAAAATAAATCAGCCTACTGCTTGAACTGCTTGAATCACACCTACCTGCAGCTTGCACAATCATTTGTGACTCATCTTGACTTATAACTAAACCCAAACGCATGTTATATGAGTGAGCAGATTAGGAATTCCGAAGATGTTAAGTACCTTTCGTTTAATAACTTATACTTTATTATATTACTAGATGTTTCACGTGGTTTCACCCGCTACCGAGAGAGCAAACTTGACGATGAAATGGCTTGTACATTAGAATAAAATGTAGGCAATGCTTTATACAGCTACTGGAAGAAGTTCTCTCAGGAAATAGGTGAAGCCATTGGTGGAAGCTAGTAGTCGACAATTTAGAATACAGTGAACCTTTATTTTATTTATTCCTTTATTTCAGCAACTAGAGCCCACATAAAATATAACAATTATTATACACTAATGCATACAAAAGGTTTAGGTTACAAATAGTACATAGCCCCTAAAATATATTCATTGATGCACCAAACACCCTCACAAGCGACCTACTTTGACAATAACCCACTTTTCAAACAGACAACAAAATTGTAACACTATTACACAGGATGATTAAACCGTAATTTCCTCAAAGAAACAACGAATACTTCCTTGCAAACAAACTTGTTAAAGTCACCTCTAGTTTCCTTGTTGATAGAACAATAGTTGTCAACGGGCGTTGTGGTGGCCTGCAGGTTACAGGTTACACTATTAATACTGATCAGGGTGAAATCACCCATGTAAGTTATAGCCTTTTTATCGTCCCACTGCTGGGCACAGGTCTCCTCTCACACGAAGAAGGACACTCATATAACTTTATTCATAGATAGATAGATAGATATATTCTTTATTATGCACACCAATTAAAAATCAACAAGAATAAACAAAAATTCATACTGTGATAAAGACAAAAATATACCAATTGTAAGAGAAAGGTTCTATTGAATTGAATCTAGTTTACGTTCCTGATATGAATACTCATCATACATCTCATCAGTTTACTAGTGTAATACCATCATTAAAATCATTTATCGAATCAGGCCATAGGCTACTTCCTTTAAGTAGTTTGTAAGTGAAGTAATTCCCGTGCATCGGAGAGCACGTAAATGTCGGTCCTGCGCCTGATCTCTCTCCGGTCGTGTCGGATTACCGTCCCATCGGGCTATGAGAGTTAAGGAATAGTGAGTGCACCTGTGTCTGCGCAAATGCTCGTGCACTATAATATGTCCTGCGCAGATGGCTAATCTCCTTACATGAGAACAGCCGCCGTAGCCGATAATCGGCAAGGAGGACATCAATTCCCACAAAACGCGTATAAAACCGCTGAAAGAAGTTAGTTAAGAGTACAATAATAACTAAACAATATTTTTAGTTTTTTTTTTTTTAATTGTTGTTTGTATATTATTAGTGGTAGGTAATAATTTTAACTTTGTAAATTTAGTAATAGTTTTGATTTTTATAGTAGGTAAATATGTTTTATTGTTCCAAAAATGTTACAAGAAGTTGAATAATAACCAAACATAAGAGATTATAACATTTGAGTGCAATTGAGGGCCACATACGAGCCGCTCTGGGACCCAATTCACAAACTGTCTCTTGTTATGTAATGCGTATTGTTTTTTTATTCCAAGTGCCAACGCCATCATACATGTTATTATTGCTTTGAGAATCATGTAAGCCCACTATTGTGTGCCAAAAAAATGTTTACTGTGTTACTAAGATACGTATATTTTTACCGGATTTCACTCGCGACTTCTTCCGCGTCCCGAGAGAACGCATCAGGATTAAAGTAACCTTTCTCCGTCTACACTACCTATGTCCCTGCTTTCAATCCGAATTTTAACCATTCTCACGGCAAAGTGTAACAAACAGACAATCAGTAATTACTTTCACATAAGCAAGGATCTGTTAACGATTAGATATTTAATGGTTCTCCCAATTCAAACAACCTCGAGGTAAGTATAAACAAATCACTGCTGCGACTACTTATCAACTAATCACTGTTATATGTCTATGCATTTGTAGAAGGACTATTTACTTAGAATAAGCTAAGTGCAGTCCCATATAATTTGGAGTGGATAGATTATCGCTCGCCTTAGCCTAAACACATAATATGTACCTACATACTGGTGTTATTGATACTTACCACTCTTTAATAACCATATAATTTGGAGTGGATAGATTATCACTCACCTTAGCCTAAACACATTTGTATGTACATACTCATATTATAGATACGCACCACTCTTCAATGACCCTTTAAGAACTACGGTACTTATCAACATGCAAACTTAAACATTCAATAATCCAAAGATAATAAAAAATATATTACCCAACAGTTAAACAAATACAAACAAAGTAGTATCTAAAACGATTACCAACCTGATAACACTATCTACTAGTCAAAACTCGGTCGAAATGACATCAATGTTTAACTTACATTACTCATTTATCTGTGTTGTAATTAATCTAGAATATCAATCGTTACAGGTACTCGTCGAGAGCGCACGTGTGTGAAAATTGGATCAAAAAGTGTGGAAAAATAAGTGTTACGAAATAAAAGTGCAATAACATTACGAAAATAAAAGTGTGTCTGGCCAGTGGGTGACAAAATTCAAAAGTGGAATTCCAATTTTTAATTTAAATTCGGAATTCGAAAAATAAAAAAGTGTTACCGGCCAGTGGGTGACACCGGCCAGTGGGTGACAGTGTAGTGTCAGTGTAACCCTGTGTATGATGAGTGGCGGGTATGGATGAGCCCCAGACTATCCATAAAACCTGCGTGAGGGTTAACTCCGCTGAGGATGATGAGTCCAGAGACGAGATCGACCATGAGTTACCAAAGAAAAACCCTTTTGTTCGGGTAAGTGATACTGTTACAGCCTTTTTATCGACCCACTGCTGGGCACAGGCCTTCTCTCACACGGAGAAGTATGGTATAGTTATCGGCACGGATAATGAGCTCTCGGCGGAAGAGTGGGGATCGCTTTGCGCACTGTACACTTATGGCAATAAACCAACAAATCACTTCTGCGCAGGTGAAGGTCAGGGCTCAATATCCTTGCCGATGATTATAAATGGTAGTTAACTTTTTACGGAACTAGGATTATCATTATCAAGATTAAGTCGTAATATTTGAAGTAAAATTGTTATTGTTTTATGACGAAATGGTTGTAGGTGTGTTTCAGCGATTAACAAGAGATAAGTTTTACTTACAGAATATTTGCGGATATACAAAGGTCATTATCGTTGTTATTATAGTTATCGGCACGAATCTTGAGCTCTGACCTTCACCTGCGCAGAAGTAATTTATTGGGTCCCTTTTGTGGTATGAAGTGAGGCACGGGGGCGGGCTAAACCGGTGATTGGCCCGCAGTGCATCGCGTCATAGCCGTCACTCGGGATTGGTTCTTTGCTAATAAATCACTTCTGCGCAGATGTAGGTCAGAGCTCAAGATTCGTGCCGATAACTATACTTATTTTATGGGTGGGTGAACCCTTAATAGCCGGTGTAAAAGTATGCGAATATAAGTAGGAATTCATTAGGACATTTCATTGAAAAAACTTCGTTACTACTGCAATAATATCGCCTTGGATGCATACTTTAGAATTAGTAATATCCGGAGAAACACGTGTTTACAGTAATTGTTTTGAATAAAACAATATATGATTCAAAATTCATGAAATATCTATTAAACAACTCTCTATTGTTTGTTCAAATTAAATCATATTTTATAACTAGAATACCTACTTGCATTGCAGAGAACAGGCTTCTTCCCATACTGAGAAGGAATTAGCGTTGATCATCTTGCTCTAACTTCATTTACTATGTCAGATACAATTTTTAGGGTTCCGTACCCAAAGGGTAAAACGGGAGCCTATTGTTTTCGCTCCTCTGTCCGTCGCGTTGGTCCGTCCGTCTATCACCAGGCTGTATCTCATGAATCGTGATAGTTAGAGAGTCGAAATTTTCACAGATGATGTACATATTTCTGTTGCCGCTATGACAACAGATACTGAAGGCTGGGGGCTCCCGTACTAAAAACGTTATTTTTTTGCTTATTTTAAATAATGGTACGGAACCGTTCGTGCGCCATTCCGACTCGCACTTTGCCGGTTTTTTAATAAAACGTAGGTACTTACAAGTATATAACGTTAGGATGATAATCTTCTCAATCCTAGAAACAAGCGAGAATAACATAGTTGTTTAATTAAGTTTTCTATTTACTTTTAGAGATATAAAACATTGTCTCATAGTCACTGGCTAAAGGTTAGTCACTTCTACATAAAATAAGTCGCATGACTTTGTTTTGATAAGTTAGTCATGCATACGCATATAAAACAGGCGCCATTTTATAAAATCTTACATTGTTTTTGAAAGACATTTGGCCCGGATTCTGGCTTTGTGATCCAGGAATATTAACACCGTGTTCTGTATTTTCGATAAGTTTTAACTATCTTGATTATTTATGGCTGAAAAACTTTTATATATAACTTAACTTTTGTATAAATGTAAATAAGTAGGTATATTTTTGCCAGCTGTCCTGTCCCGCGTCCAGT
Organism: Helicoverpa armigera; assembly: GCF_030705265.1. Lineage (NCBI taxonomy): Eukaryota > Metazoa > Arthropoda > Insecta > Lepidoptera > Noctuidae > Helicoverpa > Helicoverpa armigera. The sequence continues at coordinate 8,506,740 of NC_087144.1, forward strand.
GGGATGCGCCTACTTCGCTCACTTAGATGTCAAGTAGCCTAACCTGATAGTATACATATTTACTTACCTACAAGTCGGACCATTAGTTCCTGGGATGAGCGCGTTCAAGCAAACAAACCTTTCAGTTTTATAATTAGATTGGTTGCTTATAGGATTACAAGTTACCGACAAATTGGATAATCCAATACTTCTTTGCAAAGCGTTTGTGCGATTACCGCAAGCTTAGTTATCTGCTTACTTCTTCTTCCTCCTACCCTGTTCCCAATTTTACTTGGGGTCGGCGCAATATGTCATTCTCTTCCATTTTTCCCTGTCACTCGTCGTACTGACACTCGCTCCCTTCCTATTCATGTCGTTTTTCAGGCAATTAGGTTACCTATTACTTACTGAATACAATATAAGTTCTTCAAACGTTACCCTGTGGGTACAAAGATTTTCATTGACATATCATCATCATAATGTATGCATGTGTGGGTACTTCCACATTCTAAACATGTGTGCACTATGTTTATGTGATTGCTATTCAAAGTCGAATCATTTACTTCAATTAGGCTATTTATAGTTGTTATTGAAGGTTAAGTGGTATGTTTAGAGAAAAATGAGGGTTTTCAATGACTATAAGTGAGTACCTTTAGATTAAGTATACAGCTGCAATTTTACATAAAGAATTTCTTATTTATAATAAACAACTGTTTTACCATTCGGCTAAAATGTAGTTTCTCCACAAATATGCTAAAAATCGTGGTCTACGGAACAAATCCTAAACAATATAAAAAGTTTTAATATTTTAGATGATATTTCGAGATTTCTAACCATTTCCTGATGTTTCTCAGCCACGACTTTTCCTGTAGCCCATCATAATTAGTTGCAAAAAGCTATATTTTTCGTGCCTGAGAGCTAAGCTTGAAAGGTATGGTGGAACCTATATACCCAGTCCAAATTCTTAACACATTAAAACATTAATACATAGTAAGTACTACAATATCTTCACTCTTCAGTTGAGTGGAGGTCGTTGCCCCACTTGCTATAGTTTTTGCCTCTTGACAATATGGCGTACATAATGTCGAACAGTGATGTAGGTACTTACCACTGAATCATTCGCTCGACTCAGCAGACAGTGTGCTTCAAGGTGGATTCATGAGGAGGTAGGCAGAAATGCAAGTGGCTGTGGGTTTATGGTGAATGAATGATTTTGAAAAAGGAGACAGTTACTACTCTTCAGCAAATATAATAACATCCTGATACGTATGTATATGTACTATGGTATTTAAGTATTGGATATTAAAATAACCCATATTTTAATTGTTGTGTCCAAAAGTCGTGGTGGCCTAGTAAAAGTCGTGGTGGCCTAGTGGGCAAAGAACCAACCTCTCGAGTATGAGGGCGCGGGTTCGATCCCAGGTCAGGCAAGTACCAATGCAACTTTTCTAAGTTTGTATGTACTTTCTAAGTATATCTTAGACACCAATGACTGTGTTTCGGATGGCACGTTAAACTGTAGGTCCCGGCTGTCATTGAACATCCTTGGCAGTCGTTACGGGTAGTCAGAAGCCAGTAAGTCTGACACCAGTCTAACCAAGGGGTATCGGGTTGCCCGGATAACTGGGTTGAGGAGGTCAGATAGGCAGTCGCTTCTTGTAAAGCACTGGTACTCAGCTGAATCCGGTTAGACTGGAAGCCGACCCCAACATAGTTTGGGAAAAAGGCTCGGAGGATGAATTTTAATTGTTGTGTCCAAAGTCCCATGATCCATAACATACTTTCTTATATAAAAACTGCAATTTTCTTCTACCCTGGCATCAAATCCAAGTAAAAGTGCCAGCGAAATACTAAAGTAATATCTAGCAGGCATCAGTCATAAAAAGTCTAATAAACAAAACCCACATAAGTTACTTTCATAAAATAATTGATTAACGAGCACTCAAAGTCTCAAACACAAGCCTAACAACTTAACATTATTATGACCAGCTAAAGTAAAAGTGAGGTAAATAAACCCCTTAAACTCATAAGTGAGTTAGATCAATAACCTTACATGTATTACCACTGGTCAGTAACCAGACGTTTATGGCAATCGGCTGTCAATGAAGTCTTGGCTGGTTATGTCAGTAGAAAATATAAGAAAAAGTTTTTCTTTTCCTACAACAAAAAGGAGGTTCTCGATATAGAGAAAGAAAGAAAGAAAATGAATTTTATTGCGCAATATAAAACTACACACAATATGAATATAATAGAAAAAAATAGAAAGGGGAAAATATGTGTCTTAAAGCGCGCAATTATTGCAATCTGCTTAAGATTGACAAAATGTAAGTATGTAGGTATTATCTTGAATTCGGTGTTAGTTTATTTATTTTAACTGCTTCATAAAATGATAATCAGAGTAAATATTTTTATTAGGCATCCTACACAAATGAGAAGTCTTTGAGAAATCCTATTGTTTGAACAAATCAGTTGTCTATAACAGATTCGTAGAAATCAACATCAAACATTCTTCTAGCTTTGTAAAATTTCCATTCAACACATATTATCGAATTCTCATAAAATTTCAACCAGATCATGTTTATCCTATAGTTATCGGCACGGATATTGAGCTCTCGGCGGAAGACTGGAGATCGCTTTGCGCACTGTACACATAAGGCAATAAACTAATAAATCGCTTCTGCGCAGGTGAAGGTCAGGGCTCAATATCCCTGCCGATTATTATAACAGAGACAAAAACTTTCCTTTAACACAAAAAAATTACAAGCTTATTCGTAATTGTACCTATTAAGCCCTACCTATTGTACCTATTATTATTACCCCTCATTACCCAACAAACCAGCCAATATTAAAAAGTAAAACCTGCATTGCCTACAATTTCCCCGCTGCACTCCATAAGGAAATCCCGTGCATCTCGCATGCATTCCCCTGTATGCAGGCATGCAAGTAAAAGTGCATCGTATCGACAAATACACTCAATGCTTCATTTCATACTGGTTATGTTTTCACGACATGTTCTTGTGGTAATTTTTAACCGACTTTCCGAAAAGGAAGATGACAATTCGGATGTCTGTGTTTTTTTTTTATGATTGTTTGTGCAAAATTCTGTCGTCCTTCTCATGTGTAAAAATGCTGAACTGAAATAAAAATAAAAAGTGATCTTTATTGAACACTTAACAGTAAGTACACAAGGGATACAGATGGGTTATGTACAACGGTCAGATCAACCCAGAATTGGCTTTTCTTACAGCCAACTTTAAAGCAAAAAAAATCGGTAGAGGAAGGGTAAATTAAACCTTGGGTAAACTATCTCACATCAAAATATTTTGACAATATATTCCTAAGATGTTTAAGTAAAAACATTCACATTTAACATAACATAGACGTCGTTGATTTCATCCCGACTTGAATTAATAGTGTCACCTATACTGTAACCCTTAAGCCGCCACATTACCCCTTAAAGACCATTGCTAACAAACACTGACATATTTTATAAATCGTACCAATATATCCCGAGATTACTGCGTTCAAACAACAAACACTAAAAGATTTTTATAAATTGTACAAATATTTCGTAAGAAACAATAACCAAACAATATAGACATGACATGGCATTATAATATTAACTTAGGATTACACAAATACACATACTGGGAGGCATCTGTGAGAATTTCCCAAGTAGGCAGGAAAGCGGCGCGCCCTGTCGACGTGTTTGTTACCCAACTTGCGTGAGCCGGGGTCAGAACGACAGATGAACGATGAACTTTATCTATGGAGATGGAAAAGCTTTATATGAGTAACAGATTTTTTAACTATGATAATGATTATTTGATGATTAATAAAAATATCTTAACTACAGGTATTTGAAATGTAAAAGTTACTCTGTTTATCTTTGACTGACACGGTGGCATAATCGTCTCTGATAGAGTTAATGTATGAACAAAAATAGGATTTGTATCCAGGTAAACCTTGAGATACAAATGATTAATGTAATGATATTTTTCAATGAGTTACCATTACTCCACAAAATTGTTGATCGGAAGACATCCTATCTTGATATACCTATCATTATGACGATGTGTAAAAGTTTTTATCTAAAACCTTATCTTTGCAAAATAAATGACACGCGCTAATTATTATCAATGAAGGTCAAGAAGGTAAACAGCTGTTGCCATGTATAATTCAATTTCGATTCCTGCAAAAACAAAAGAATGAGGATATATCTCAAAGTATGCCTAACCTTTTTCTAACTATATTGGGGTCGGCTTCCAGTCTAACCTGATGTAGTTGAGTACCAGTGTTTTACAAGCAGCGACTGCCTATCTGAACTCCTCAACCCAGTAACCCGAGCAACCCAAAACCGCATTTTAAGAATGGTCGACAGACTCTGACTAAAGACTCATATGTAACGTCTGACAAAGATGTTCATATGACAGCCGGGACCACTTGAACGTGTTCTCTGAAACAAGGAAAAGCTCGACGTAAGTGGAGATTTTAACACGAAATCGTTCTATCTCGCTTCGCTCGCAGTGAGACCTCGCCTCACCGGACATATTTGTCCATACTGGTACCTGTCGGAGTAAGTTAGCCATAAGTTTAAGTTGACTCTAAAGTTTATTGGTCGCGAGTGACCGCGGTATGTTCCAACACATACTTGTATGAAACAAGACACATTTGTTACTTACTAAATAAATACAAGTAAGATTAATGTGAAAAGAAGAAGGTAAAACTAAGACAAATTATCCTTCCAGTTTTTCTCCTTTTCAAAGTTAATGCATAGTCACTTTGAATATAGAGTCCAATATCCTACTATATATATTATAATAATATTATAAACGCGAAAGTTTGTATGTATGGATGTATGGATGTATGGATGTTTGTTACTCTTTCACGCAAAAACTACTGAATGGATTTTAATGAAACTTTACAGTAATATAGCTTATACATCAGAATAGCACATAGGCTACAATTTGTAAACATATTGTTCGAAATACTAAACCTGCGCAGACGAAGTCGCGGGCACCAGCTAATACATAATAATAATATCATCCACGGCCAATTTCGGCAACCACGGCAGCTGTTCTCCTGTTCTCATATAAGGACATATTATAGTGCACGAGCATTTGCGTAGACACAGGTGCACTCACTATTCCTTCACGCTCATAACCCGATGGGACGGCAATCCGACACGACCGGAAAGAGATCAGGCGCAGGACCGAAATTAACGTGCTCTCCGATGTACTGGTATAGGTATAGTACTCAACTTTATTCACTATGCAAAGGAAAACTGATATGAAAATTTTCATGTGAAAATTGTTTGTTTACCAAATTATTTGACATGGGATTGTTTTGTATAGAAGTTCTTCAAACCTAAGAAACAGACACATGACACTGGTGAGAGAGTTCTCTTCAACATTTAGGAAATTTTGAAATGTGGGAGTTTTGGGGAATGACTTTTGTGTTCACATGTGAAAAGCGCTGATTTATCATCATCATCTCAGCCATAGGACGTCCACTGCTGAACATAGGCCTCCCCCTTAGATCTCCACAGACACCTGTTGGAGGTGACCTGCATCCAGCGTCTTCCGGCGACCTTTATAAGGTCGTCTGTCCACCTTGTTGGTGGACGTCCTACGCTGCGCTTGCTAGTCCGATTTGAAGTAAATGATTTGTAATATGAGCTTAAATAATTAAGCAGTGAAATGGCTTAAGGCTTCTAGGCATTTTAAAAACTTAGGCACTTAGGTCCCGTCCCGTATTTTAACATTTTTACATCAAAAATATTTTTACTTCAAAATTCCTCAAGAACTCACATAGTAGAACCAGCTAATAAATTCACAATTGCCTATACATAGACGTGCAAGTAGAAAGCGATATATTTTCCCATGGCGTCGTCACAAACAAAGGGGTTCACTAAATAACCTATTATTTGCTACAAACACAGTTTGTACGCACTTTCACTGGCTTGTTTGACTGTTTGTGGTCAAATATTTGGACCTTATTAGTAAATATGGTAGGAGTTCTAAGAAATAATGAAACACAGAGGAAAATAAAGGAACATGAAGGTAACTAGTTTTTTATTTCCTAAGAGAAGTGGTTCTATTTGGGGTTTTTGAGACCTCAAATGACATAGGCTAAGTCTGTATATATTTATTACATAGAAGTGTGCTAAATTAATTTGCTTTTATTGTAAAGAAAAGTGAACTTTTCGATAAGTAACAAGCATTCCTTCTTTTTGGGAAGTCGGTTAAAAAGATGAGATGAGATTCAGTATGTGAATGCCAAATTTTTTACAAGAGAAATACTGTTTTAGCCCGGTGTTTCATATAACCAGTCATTTTTGTCCATTCCAGTCACTTTCATATATTAAAACTTTTTCATTAATGAAGGAAAACCGTTAAAAAATAACAGACAGAATTAAGTAAACTTGATTGTTCAACAAAAACTCGCTTACGAGCTCTTCAAAATAAAACATAAAAAAAACTGTAACACTTTCATATCGACCTACATTGCGAAACATTTCTCCGAAACTACTGAACCAAAACAAAGCAAAAACTACCAGAAAAACTAGATGGAGTTTAATTTAAGTTTCTTAGATATTAAACGTGTTTCATTTAATGGTACATGGATTTTGGTTGAACACTATAAAATTGTAGACTGAACTTTTAGTATAAAAGGAAATTAGCCGTTCTTAACAGCAGTTCTCATCTATTTTCAATGGATAGTTCATACTTCAATTAATATTAATAATTAAAATTGGCAAATACTAGCTTCCACTAGTGGTTTTACCCGCTTCTTGGAGGAGCTACTTTCCCCACCTGGATAAAAGTAGCCTCTGTATTATTTTGATGTTATTAGCTATAATACTGGCAATTTCCATCCGATTACACGTGAAGAAGTAATTAATAAGTATACCTCATTCACCAACGTTTACTTTTACCTATGACATATTTAGTTTATAATGTCATGATATAATTTCATTAGGTTACCTAAATAGTTAGTTTATAGTTTTATTACACAAATCTCTATATTGCACATTCCACTTTAGTTTAGATAATAATTGTAAAACAATGCCGATACCCTTGCAATGTTCACACAGAATCTAAATACCAACCCTATTTAAAATTCAATCCTAACTCTTAAGGCATAAAGTTCAAAATAACAGTGACCGGGTTACCTAGATCTGAGAATCTAAATACCAACACCATCCTTTAAATTTCGACCCTATCTTTAAGGAGATAAAGTTCAAAATAACCTAGCATGGTTCATCTAGATCTGATAAGCTGAGTGAATGACAACATAAGTTGTTTCATTCAGTAGACTGTTCTAGTTCATTCAACCCTGGTAAAGGAAATCGGTTTTCATGGCCATTTTTAGAAATAAAAGAAAACAGACTTATTAGCTGAATAAATTGTTATGTCCTCTAGACGGAAATGCAGCCATTTTATTTACTTAGGCAAAAGTTTACCAACAAAATAAGCGTTAGTTTTGTCAAACAACTGTTTACAACAACTGCATATTTTGATGTCGATAGTTTTAAGAAATCCTTTAGCTACCCTCCCTACCTCCCCTCTAGCCGGCTTTTCACTTTGGGATATAATATAAGTATTACATCCTGAGATACAATATTTTATCGCTCGTCATACATTTTGAAAAAATGTTTATAATTTGGCATTGTGAAAAGCCGGCTTAATTTTCAGCTGAATCGGTCCAGCCGCTCACACGTGATGGCGTGAACAATTGATACCTATAGGGATTCATTTTTATATATATGTACATACATGTAGATAGATATAGAGATTGTCAAAATTCCATCTCCAAACGCAAATAAACAAACAGACAGTTTATAAATCCTTCCTAAAACCAGCTCTTAATCTAACAATTGACACTGTTGAATTCCTGTGAGCAGTTATAATACACCATAACAAATCCATAGATTCGATCAATAAATAATTTACGAGCCTCCATAAACAATGAATCAATGTCTAAACAACAAACACTTGTCTATGGAATGTCGTAAACATTAGCACTCCTTTACCCTAATCTGCGTCTGCGCAGGTGTCTTACAAGACTATCCAGCTATATTTGTTTACTATTTTGGCGTCGAGCAAGCTTTAACAATTTATTCTGTGACCCCAATACCTCTTGAGTAAGACTTAATGATAAAACCAGCAAAGGATTTTCAACCTTAGAACCATGACTTAAAGTTGGTAATAGCTTGGAAGGTACAAGGAGTTATGATGTTCTGGGTTTGAAGTAGAAATCTTGCACATCTGAAATCAAATTGCAGAAAAGAATTTGTCTCATTAAGAGTAATTCGCTCTAGGTTGTTAGAGGTCTGTGGCATTCCATAGACAAGAATGTCGGCTTAAGGTTTGGCCATGTTTTAATTGGTACAAAAATTAATGAGAAAAAGACAAATTCCTGCAAAAGTGACTGACCGCCACGAACTGGTAGATTGGGATAACACCACGCTAATAGTTTTAAAAATCAAAAATGAGGTGGATATGTGCTAAATATTGTATCCGTAATGCGATTTAATATTGAACCTGATTCCGAGGTGTCACTCATCTTGAGATCTAAGTTTCATACGAATCTCTGCTAAAGGTAGTTAATGCGTGAAAAAACAGCAAAAAATAACTTAGTTGCAACTCTTCCAGCTTCTAATCTTGTGCTCTTATTCGAAAACCTCTGTTTTGATCTTTATTGTCTTGATCGTTATAATCTCCGTCGTCCCCTGATTTGCCTTGTGCCTGGGCACTGCTTCCATGATCAGAACCTGGTTTTACAGTTAGGCTTGATTAATAAAAACCAGCATTCTTGCTCATAGAGCAAAAGCTCAAACCACAATATACATTAAATAGGCCAATGACGCCGCTATGGAGATAGAACATTAACTTTTCACCGTAACCATATCTTCAACGAGCTAGTATCTACATAACCTAGATACCCTCACTACAAGCTAGGTACTAAGCTTTGGTACTAACTGCACCGTGAGAACCAGGCACCCTCGTATTGTGATGATAATTGAAACATAGTTGGGTACAAGAAATCGAGTGGTTTGTGGTGTTTCTCTTGTGTTTAATTGGGGAGGTGGTTTTCTAAAATAGTTTTAGGTGGATGTTGATGTTGTTGATATGTTGTGGATTATTATTATTGTTTGAGTTCTGAACACCTTGATATACCTATTCAAAAATATTCTCCTGGTTTTAATATATCTCTAACCCTGAATTACTCAACTTCTTTAAGTCTTTCTGTCTCGGCAATTTACCAAAGTATGGCAGTGATAGAATAATGTTTGAGCAGCACATAAAATTAAGTGACGATTCAGTATTTTGTATACAAAATATCATCTTATGAAGTTCAGTCATGTGTATGCTATCGTGATAGACTTCTCAACCATTTTTTCTTCAGCCGTTATAAAAGGGCCATTTAATCCAAGAAAACTTTGACAATCCAGCTTCATTGGTTTAGCAAAATTGTCCTTTTGTATCATACTACATTTTCGACTTACTTGTCATTTAAAATACCAAGTTAAACCGTTTTCCTATTGTACTATTGAAAGGCATCTCATTCAAAGCTAGAGTTCAAACAAACGGCCAGCCTAACAGTGCAGTTTGACCTTAATGGTCGGCATTCAGCTGTCAGCATCAATCATGATGCGTGCTGGTGTGAGTCAGCAGAATTGGTGATGGAAGATGGTATAATTCGTGTTAAGTTTTGCCACTCCATAATCAGCCATTATACTAGTCTGTATCTATACTACTAATGCTATACATACATACATATGATATGTCTCCTAAACTATTGCATTGATTTGAAAATTTCATAAATTTTTGGAAAGCTACACCATTACCGAGTAATATGCGCAGGAGTTCCCTCGGGTGCAATCGCGAGAAGACAGCTAGTCGATGCTAATATTATAATGCTGATGAGTTCGCGCAAATCTTAAAAAGTGCTGGACCTACACCAGTAAAGCCTATTTGTCGAGGAAGGCTATATTTCGTCCAGGTACGCGAAGCCGGTAAATGAATTTTGGGATCATATATAAAATACGTTTATTATAATGCTAGTCTGATTTTAACATATCAGTACCTACCACACTGTTTAAACTATAACCTATCAAAATCCACGCCCTTCTCAAAAAGTTCAACAGTCAATCACCCACTATTCGCACGCCATACAAACGTCAGTTAACTGTTTGAAACTTCGATGACGTCATCGCATGCGTGCGCGCCGGTAGGCTCGTCGATAATCCCTCTTGTAGTGAAGGAAGATGGAACATAGATGGGTCGGGTATTCTACTGTCAATCAATTGTTTTTTAAGTACTAAAAGCAGTATTGTGAATGTAGGAAGTTTGCTTTGAGCTTCCTTAAGCTAGGTACAATATTACATACCTAAAGAAAGTAAAGAATCGAGGGTTTAACATTTTTTTAAGGCTATGATAATTATTACATTATTGAAGAACTCCATCAATATTAATGATTGAGGAACGGGCGATATGGGATAAAAAACAAAGCGGGGCGTTTTGAATGTCCTGGCAAGTATGATGACAAAATGCATAGATTCGGTAGTTTTTGTGGATTTCAAGACTATTATTAAAACCTTGTTCTCCTTATTACAATAATTAGACAGGAGTGTTTAATCATGTGGCTTTGCTTCGACATAAAACTCAACTCTTCAGTTAAATAGCATGATTATAATAGTACATGACGGCACAACTTCTTTAAGCCTTGCACTACCGGATCCATATTATAGTTTCTATCTTATCCATAGTCTTATAAGTCTATAGTTTTTATCTTATAAGTATACCACCCATAAAAATTTGGGGACAAAATGGGGAGGCCTTTGCCCAGCAGTGGGACAGTTAGGGCAAAACAAAATTGTGTACCAAGTATACATATCTTCTTAAAGGTAAATATTTTCTGTATATCTCCTTAAGCACCTCTTCCTTATCTACATAAAAGTCGTACATCTCAAAATCCAGTATGTTTAACGAAAGTGACAGTCGACTGTCGACTGGTCGTCCCCGCTACCACTGGTTACAGGTTATCATAACTGTGTACTCACTGTAGGCTAGGGCTGACCGTTACTGGAGATTCTGGTCCTCACCTGATGAGGTGCTTTTAATATGTAAATGTTTGCTGGTCATTTATTTGTAGTTGGTTTGGGTTTAAATGTTTGCAAAGTATGTGTAGTCAAATAGTTTTGATGACTCACAAAATTCAACTATTTGGCGACTAGGCTAACTACTAACTTTGGCAGTAGGTACTTACTGGTTTTTAGGACATTTTTACCACCTTAAGGCCTTCCATATACCTAATTAGTTTACATTCTAGAGAAAATCATACTAATAGTTTATTTTTTTGCATGATGGCACTTTTTAGTGACTACGGGAATGTTGCGAGTGTGTACTACTTCGAATAATTAGATAAAATATTTTTATATGAATTTGATACTGCGCGTAAGTAGGTACATATATGTAATTTAAATTATGATTAATTAGTTACAGTTATTCTGCAAATACATTTATTATAATATTTCTCTATCCTTCAGTAAACGCCTCCAGTCGAACCCAGCTCAATCAGAAAGCAAATTGTCAATCTCATTGTATGCAAAACTAATACCACCCACGCACATCACCAGCATCTGCAATATTCAACTTTAAGCTAATGTATATAAAGTTGAATATCGTATGTACACACGCACATCACCATCAACTACGATATCAAACCTTATATTTAAAGTGTTAAAGTTGAATTTCGCATGAACATTTTAAATCAATCCAGATAGTATTGATTAAACATGATGGCGTCACAATTCTATATTCAAATTTTAAAATTATAAGTTCGAAAATAATTGTTATTATGAGATCGAAAGGCAACTATTACATATTGAACTCTATTGTGAAACAAATAAAGTTTCAAATTGTTTTGTGAATGTGTTAGATAAACATTTGAAAAACTTGAATGGGTAGAAGTTGCTACAGCATTTTGAACTTTATTTTCTTAGTGTAAAGGATGTAAATGCTTTAAAAACTAAAGTGACGGTTCAAATTGAATGGTGGTTAGTCGTGACCGGGCCAAATGCAATGGTGCCCGGTTTTTTCAGTTAATATGCAAGATGTCTACATTGTTATCTTAACCAGTTAAGTTATCATACTGGTTTCCTATCTAGGTTAACTAGTATTGTTGGTAGATTAGACTGATGGTGCAGTGAGACAAAAGCGCGGTCTATGATCGGTAGGATGTAGGTTTGATGTCCTGAACTTTCATTAAAAAAAAATAGAAGACTAGGCTATTGTACTTTTATCATACTAAAGATAGCACATTGGGTAAGGCCTAAAGGGATTGACCGTTCACTGTTCGCTGGTTGCATTTCCAAAATCTTTTTTTGTATTTGGTTACTCTAAACATACATTCAGGGTAAGTAACTTTCTCCATCTTCCCCTGCAATGGGAACTACTCAACGCAAAAATAATCTTATATTCTTCCTTTATAAATGGGCTATCTAACATTGAAAGAATATCTTGAGATTAGCGCATCCAAACACACGAACAGAAGAAACTCGTCAACTTTAAAATAAGACAGTTTTGTTGATGTTTTTCAATATAAAAGGGACAGAGTAACATACAAAAAAATAACTTGCTTACATTTCGTTTTTTCACCATCATATCCTACAAATCGAAACCTCACAACAAGCCTTAAACTAAAATTTTGCAAGCTGAAAACAGGTTACAAAACAAAACAATAGCGACCCATTACATATAAACTTAATAATAAAATTAGTAGCAACTTGTCTGTCCGTCAGTGCTGCGTGCATTCCTCGCTGACGGACGATCTGAGTGCAAACTGCTGGTAAATACTTGCAACGAGGCGTTTATGATAACACGGATTATGTAGAAATGGAGTAAGCATGATAAGCTTGATTTGCTGCCTCCATCTTTTTTTTTGCCGTCATAAAATCTTCTTAAAAGGTGTCATGGTACTGACTGATATAATATAGAGGAAATATTTTTTTCTTTGTTTAAACCCTAAAGGCTCCGAAACTACAAATAAGTTTGAAAAATTGTTTCACTGTTAGACAGCTACACTCTTCCGTAGTGGCATACATATGCTATATTTTAGCCCGGTACGAGCAGTAGCTTCCACGGGACGCTGGTGAAACCATAGTAAAACGGATAGTTTAATAATAAAATTAGTACTAACTTGTCCGTCCGTCAGTGATGCGTGCATTCCTCGGTGACGGACGATCTGAGTATAAACTGCTGGTAAATAGTTGCGACGATGCGTTTCAGATACGTAGGGCAAACACATGGATTATGTGGAAATGGAGTAGCTGCCTGAAGTGCTCATATTTTTGTAAATATGAAATCTTCATGAATTCATAAATTCTATTTCAATATTATTATCATTATGTTTTCTGAAATATCATTAAACCAACCTTATTCCTTGCATTCCTGTGCCTAACATCTTCCTGACAAAACAAAAGTATGACCTATATACCGTTGAGAAAGTAGTTTACAGTGAGTATGGATGGATAAAGCTGAGTAGGTAAGTGGACGACCAATGAAACGTAAATAGAGAATGCAAAACACAATATTATGTCTCCAAAGAGTGTAACTTTTAAGATGTCGTCTGACAAGTATGACAGAAAAAGAAGTGCTGTTCAGACCCGAGTAAGTAACTGGTATAAGGTTCTGGTAAAGTCGTGTAGTCAATAGTAATTTCAGAGCGGCAAACTAATTACCAATACTTTAACCACTCCATTCACAACCCAATCCATGGCCCCGTTCACCCATAAGCAGTATTCTGCAGCTTAACTTACCGTCCCACATTCTTGCCGTGCCCAAATGTCGCTCCGAGGTCGCCGGTTCGATCCCCGTGCACGCTTTATCTCTTACATCTATGTACATAGTAATTGCTGAGAAGAATTTGTGTTGAAGAAGATTTATTGGTGTCTTTCTTTCTGAAGTTCTGAAAATGCGAATTAATTGTGGTCTAGTCAGATAAGTGTTGTGTGTTAACTGTATTAAAGCACCCGCCTTTCAAGTAAGCCATATACATTAACTAATACATATGTATAGCTTAATTTACTAACTACTTTATTGAGTAGGTAGGTATATCTTGGACTCCGTGAAGTCCCAAAACAACGCATAGATCGATTATAGAAAACCACCTTTAGTTTAGAGACAAACAGAAACATTATATGTAAGTATACAGGACATTCTCTTCCATAATACGAACACCATACCGATTGCCATAACATACCATGACAAAGGTCGAGCATGGCTACAACCTTCTCTCATGACCTTCCACAGTGGAATGTCAGCTAGCTAGCCTGTCACTGCCTAGCCTGTTGATGTAGATGCCGTTAAGATATTGAAGTACCTGTTGTAGTTGTAAAGACTTTTGAATTATTTTGCAAAGAAAGAAGAAATTGTTCATTATGTGGATAAAGGGAATAAAGTTATTTCTGTCAAGTCGTAAAGTTATAGTCTGTGATCTTTTTGTTAAAAACTCAAAAAACACTTCAGGAATTTTCACGAGGTTTTCTCCAAAAGTAAAGCGTGTTAGCTTGTTAGATGAATAAATCGTTAAAGTGATATAAATACATTGTAATTATAGAGTTTAGGTAAGTGTTAATACAGCATACTCCAACTACCTTAAGCCTTGATGTATTAAAACTTTAAATAACTAATGTGTCTATCGAAACAAGCTAGGTTGGTAATTCCAAAACATGTCAAGTTATCACAATCCTAAAAAGTATCAACATTAAAGATTTTCGAAGAACGTTCCTAAATAAAATATTGATCAATACCAGTCCCAGGTTTGACCGCACCGCCGAAGCATGGGCACTTATGCATTTCGAAAAGTATTTTTATGGGCACCGGTTCTTTAAAGGGTCATAACAAAAGTTAACAACAACGTAACCGCCATAACACATGTTGATTTCAAACTTCTAACTTTATTTAAAATAACTGAAGTTTGTTTCTGTTTTACCGCCTTTAAAAAGGAGGAAGTTCTCAATTTCGGTGTTTGTATATTTTTTATTCAATTGTTTTCGTACCTACTTTTGACAAAAATGGATCAAAAGTAAATTATTCACACAGAATTTATTAACGGTATTAAAAGTAACTCCCCGGTTCTGATGCTAAATACTGTATTTTACTAATGCATTTTTCAAACAATTTTCCTCATACAACACGACATCAAAAAGAACTATTATTTTTCTTTAAAAACTCCGCTGTTAATCTATTCTACTTACTACACAGCTATACTTAATAGAGCATGGCAGAGCACAGTTGTCGGTTGCAAAAAACTGCATACCTATAATGCTTTCATGTTGTAACGCCTGACAAAATTGTTATAGCAAAGTATTGTGGACACGCGCGTGCAATATGCTATGTGTTGTTACGTAGGCGTTACGGCGTGTTACTTGCTCTGAGTTTTTTAGTAGGCGCTTAACAATTGACGATTTTTCTTTAGTAAATTAGTGTTATTACCTCAATACTTAATTATATGTTACTTGATTATATATTATTAGTTGTTAATTCTGTAATTTCTATCAAATTATTACATAGACGAAAGTCTATTCATAACTACTAGCTATAATAAATTAGATTACCACATTCCGGTTTCTTTAGTTAGAATATTTAATGAAACGTTTTACGACTTCATCTTGTTAAAATAAACGAGCTGACAGAATGGCAATATTTTATACTCGGATAGGTAAACGATGTTTTTGTGTCAATTCAAGCTCACACTAATCTTCGTATGCAATCCTATTAATTATAAGTGAGTGAATGTGATTAATTTCTACAACTAAAGACGAGACATTGAAAAATAGCAATCACAAAACATGTTTTAAACTTTAGGAATTCGGGATCAATTTTGTTTACTTAAGAACATCACAAAGTGAAGTGACACAGCTTTACTTGTCCATCCTTACTCCATAGGTGATTGAAAACAATTGTAGGTAGGTACCTACCTGTTAACGTGCATGGCTTTGCAAAGGTATTCATTATCATGTACCCCTAAGTATTGAAGGAATCCTACTTAGGTATTTCATAATGAACCTTATTGGAATGTCACACAGTGAGATGATGTCAGACAGAGAAGTATGGAAGAAGAAAACATGCTGCGCCGACCACAAACAAGAATTGGATCATTATCATCATCCTCCTGCCCTTATTCCAATTTTATTTGGGGTCGGCGCAGCATGTTTTCTCCTTCCATACTCTTCTATCTGCCGTCATCTCACAAGTAACTAAAATATGGGCAGGAGAATTATGAAGAATTATCGTCACAGTCAGTTATAATCATCGGCAAGGATATTGAGCCCTGACCTTCACCTGCGCAGAAGTGATTTATTGCCTTAAGTGTTCAGTTCGCAAAGCGATCCCCACTGTTCCGCTGAGAGCTCATTATCCGTGCCGATAACTATACAGTATTTTTTCTCAATGTCATCTTTAAAGAAAACACACACGATCTAGTTTTAAACCTTCTGTTTTGATCTACTTAGAATCATTATAATTTATAATTTCGTCAGCATATCATCTCATTTCATATGATTAAGCGCTATTAATGTATTCGTTGAGGGGCGTTGACATGGTAACCATGAGGTCATGGGGTCAATTCCAAGTTGTGTTTCAAAATGTTTAGAACATGATATAACATGGTCAAAAGCGAAGAATTTAAAATTTAGTTCATGGTTGCAATTCCAATACTGGTTTATGTAGCTCATAAAAGAATAACCCAGCTTTGAATTGTTGAAAAACAAAAGAAGGTGTCTAAATTGGCCGACAGTATTGTCTCCAGTCAATAGTTTTAAAGTTCTTCGACCACATCATTATAACCGTGAGGTGAGATAGGGGTCAAACGCGTGCTTAAAGTGATTTAGGAGAAGTTAGAATTTGTGAGTTACAAGCTTTTTACTGAGGTATCATCGGTAGCCTTTTTTAGACGAGAGAACCTCAAATGACCCCGTCTGCTGTTGTTGCAGCAGTAAGTAGTGTCAGGCTCTTGCTGACTAAAACCTACTTTTTTCTGAATCAGGATCTGCAGTAACCCTCCCGAGTAATCCCGCAGCCCCAGCAGACTTCAGCACAGTATATATAGCCTTGAATGACCTTCATTCTTCATACTTACTATACCACTTAATTACAACCAACTTGTCGAATGATTGAGACCAATTTCGGCAGAACCTCTCCGTCCAATCGTTCGGTGGCTAGTACCGTTACGCTTGATGCGGTGTTTGTCGACCGGCCGCGATCGCTTCCGTGTTTAAGCGCATCCTCTTAAGGGGAAGTATTTTTAAAGTTCTTCCAGCAATTCCAGTTTTTTTTAAGTTCTTTCATGGACATTATCTGCAGATTTCCACAGGTAATTGGTCCACTTTCTTACATCTTTTATAAATGAGCTTGTCTAGATGTAAGTTGAGAGGTATGTAAATAACATAAAAGATTCTTAGTAAGTATTTAATCTTTTGGTAAAATAGACTATAAAAAACGCGTATTTAAATCTTAAAACCTTATGTTAAAATACGAACTCAATTTACTATTCCATAAATAACTTAAGTACCTACTGATAGTCTTGACAGTATATTCTCCTGAAACTACGAGTACCTATTCTATGTACTGCTATGCTTGCCTAATGCATGCCCATAAATTGAATTCAATGACGAAACTCACAAAATTGATTGGACAGTTATTACTATAAGAAAGGTCAAACCTCAAATATTGATTTATAATAGATTGAATCCTTTCATAAGTAGTCGCTTAATTGAGTTCAAATATCAACGATTACTCAAACAGTTTATTTATATTATCCGTTAATATACAGGAAATTTCACAATTACACCAACTTAGCCTTAACAATCGGAGCAGGCATTTCGCTGCGCTCGCGCATGCCGCAACCATCCACGCGCATTCTCTCATTGACCGCCGTGGAGAGCGCACGTGTTAACGCTATCAAACTTCTCGAATCGAAACAAGTGAAGTGCAGTGTGTGGTTTTCAGTGAAAAAAAATGTGAATATTCCTGTTTTTCTTTTAGTGATTTCTCAACGTCACTGATATGAAAACCGTCGATATTTTGGAGGTAGGTTTTCCTCTACTAATATTGAATTTTCCGGTCAGTTTGTTCGGTTAACGAGGTATTTTGTAAAGATTGGTAAGAGTAACGTCGAAATATTTAAATGATGTCGCATTTTTGTGTTGTTTGTTGATAGCTATCTTTGAAGACGATATATGAAGACTGGTTAATTACTTGATGTATATGGCTTGTGGGTTTCACTTCGTATAAAATACAACTTACCTAATGAATGACCATTGAACGCGAAGTGTTTGCAACTCGTAACAGAAGATTGCAGGCTTTAGTTTCTCTTGATTAAACTTTCTTTACCGTTATGTAGAATCTAATAAGGCATTCCATTGATTCTATATGAACAAACCTTTTGAATCATTATTTCCCTTAAATAGAATTAGCTATAACTGAACAAGAAATGATTAAGTAGACAATCATCCATATTAGAGTATCACTAGAACCACTGCTTAAATTTGAAATATCAAACTTCTACATTTGGAATGCCCCAGGGAAGCATACTGGCACCCATTTATTTGAGAAAAAAACAAATGCTAAGCACAAATATTCTTGATTTCATTCAAATAAATGAATAAGGTTAAAGAGAAATGACAACAAAAACAAAGTTGATTTAACCTCCTTGATACGACCAAGAATTTCAATGTGAAAGTGCGGAGCAATGCACAAGTATTAAGTACGCTTAAAATAGTGATTAATTAAGTATGTAGAATTATTAAGAATTCTAAATCTTTGATTTGTAATAAATGTTTTTTACATGTAGTCATGCACTCAGCACTTAATTAGTAGGTCATGTACGACGCGTTAGAAACCGATGCAGTTGTAATTTTTAGTAAACAAAAGCAGATATAATGCAATTTGCTAGTTTGAAGTTATTGGATAGTTCGACTAAAGATTGAAGTGTGATGACATGTTTAATATGTACCTAATGGTCTTTTAAATGTGTTTTTTATGCAGCAAATATCATAATTGTAAAGAAAGCCATGGTATGTAACTTACTGTCTAATCCACAAAGCGGTTATTGACTTGTAATAAGAAGCATTGGACTGTGAGAAATATAAAAACATAGGTCGCTACGACCTAAGCCTACTACCTATATTAAAATCTTCTGCCAACATCATTCGCTTATAAGGAAATCTTACGCTGTTTTACTTAGGTTTTCTTATTTCCGCCAAACCCAAAACGACTTCCAAAAAATCTAGAGCATTTTCTAAACCCCATCCAGCTTCTCTCACATTATATTTTACCAGTCCATCCAAGGCTCGATTATTAAGTTCTTTTATACTTAAATATTCAAATGTTCTCAGTATCAATCAGCCAAGATCATGTAATTCCGTAACAGCACATAATTGTGGCAATTTTGCTAAACTGTCAAGTCCAGCTTATTTTAAGATGTTATTATGCTGATGATCTGCGCTTGACTCGTTCAATATGTATGTTCAAGCTACTTTGCATTGCAGGGTAAGTAGTACTTAGACTGGCGTTATAGTTGGTAACAATAGTTAAGATAGGTGCTTTGTGCTAGACAGTATTTAGAGTACAGACAGGTTCGACTATTGTGATAAGGTTGATAATCTATCAAGATTATTAAGGTTGAAAGACAGATTGGGGTACGTTGATGTGCTTTCATCTGTACCTTTGTAATACTACTTGTTTTAATACCCAATAGATTGTAAAGGTTGATGATAATTTCTTGGAACTGTACGTATGTATGTCTGAATCCCTACTAATATTATAAATGCGAAAGTAACTCTGCCTGCCTGTCTGCCTTTCTGTCTGTCTGTTACACTCACGTCTAAACCACTGAACTGATTGTAATAAAATTTGGTATGGAAATAGAGTTGACCTTGAGAAAGAACATAGGATAGTTTTTATCCCGGATTTTTGAAGAATTCTCTAGGAAACGCGATATAGCGAAGCCGCGGGCATATTTGTGAAAAGCTGCTGGTGCTTTTACATTTAGATACTTATCTTCTAACCATTTCCTTGCCAATACATTTAAAGTAGGTTCTCTTACTTATTACAACGAATGGGTAAGTTATGGGTAAGTTTATTCTCTCTTCGAACAATAGCAGTTTGTTTTGCAAAACCAATCAGGTCTCATGAGGCGTAAAATTAAAGTTATGGTCTTCAAATGCTTAGAAAATATGAAGATAAATAAGTTTTGGCAAGAGCTTGTACTTTTGGATTGCAAAATATTACTATTAACTTTTCTTCATATTCATCATTCTCCTGCCCTTATCCAAATTTTTATTTGGGGTCGGCGCAGCATGTTTTCTCCTTCCATTCTCTTCTATCTGCCGTCATCTCACAAGTTCTTTCTTATCATATCTACTTTCATACTACTATCCTATCCACTCCTAAAAAATCTTTTCTTCATACTTATTATATTGCTAAAAATATATTCTACAAGAATTTCTACCATTACCACCAGTATGACATTTTGTTTATCTCTTTTATCTTCGTGTTATGCGTACGAAACAATCATATTTTCTTCAAATAAGCTGTTTTTTTCATAACCTCTCATCTTTCATTCAATTTCCCCCAATTGAGATTTCGGCTTTCATAAACATCCTTTCGTCTTGTTTTCGGTCTACCGGATATTTGGATATGTTCATCTTATTATAATTTTAAATTTCCCCTTTATAAACAAAGCTACTGACGACAGGAAATCGTTTACCAATATTAAAACATATCATCATCCTCCGAGCCTTTTTCCCAACTATGTTGGGGTCGGCTTCCAGTCTAATCGGATTCAGCTGAGTACCAGTGCTTTACAAGAAGCGACTACCTATCTGACCTCCTCAACCCAGTTACCCGGGCAACCCGATGTTAAAATATTAAAGCATATACAATACATATGTGTAAGTGTACAGTTTTCTTGTGTCATCTTATTCTGTCTTTACTAACTATCGGTAAACACACTTGACAATAAATAATTATTTCCAACTTGCTTCTGCTAGCGATTTCACCTATTTCCTCAAGAAAATATTTGACTTCTCGCACCCTGATGAAAAGAGCCTGTGGTATGCTTTTACATTCTTAAACATTCATACATACAAACTGTACATTACAATTTTAGATGGCTTGTATCAGAATCCAAAAAAAACTCAAGGGTACTTTTTAAATCCAGACATCTATATCATTGATGAACAATCTAGAATTCTAGACTCATACATTCCTTGTTCACTCTAAATATTTATAAAGGGCTTGACGGACCAAACCTGTCCCCTTAAAGAGCAATAAAATAAATCTGATATATCCTACTTCGCTTCCAGTCCGCATCCTACCCAGCATTGCATCCATCACGATGACAGCTTATGTGTAACGGATGACCATATCTTTAATGTGAGCGTTTTTGCCTGTTTCTACCATGGAGGAAGGTATGAACGGATATGCTATAAGACAAGTCAGGGCTGCGGGTTTGTTCGAAAGAGTTGCCATGGTCCTGGTACATAAAGGGTTTCAGAAGGAACATGGTGGGTTTTAGTCAATAAGAGTCTGACACTCCTTCACGCTGCACCCACAGCATTAGGGGTCATTTGATGATTAATTTCTGGTCGGGTGCCTTCTTCTAGGCTAAATATGTAAGTTGGACGTAACAAAGTTAACTATTAAGCGTTCGAGTTATTTAACAAATCTGTTAAAGATTTTCGTTTGGTAAAAAATGGGTAGATTCCAAAGACAGCAGTACCTTTCCTCGTCTCTTAAACACCCTTTTGGCGACGCTAGTTTCTTAAGACATTTTCCGTTATGACATCTCCGATCATAAGTTTGTTCTCCATGGTTTGTACTTACTTGAGCAAGCTATCGAGGTTTATGCTCGGCACAGATAAAACCCGGCTATGGACAAGTTTAAAAACAAATAAATGTGTATTGGTTAGCCTTATTGATGGAGTTGCATCATGTTTCGATGGCCTGTGAAGTGGTATTGAGATTTTCATGTCAATTCAGGTAAGTCCGGATTTGTTATTGTTAATCTCACTGCTACGTATTTTCGCAACAAACAGATGTATGTAACAATTAATAAACATATAGAGAGGTGTTTTGGCAAATTCAGCAAAGAGTCGTGAATAGATTGATTCTGATGGATCTGCATATTTCTGGAACCGAAAGTCGGGTGCGTCAAAATGAAGACCTGTTGATGTAACAAATGTTAAAACAATTAGAGGACACCAAATTAATGCTAGTTGTAGTATTTAAAACCGTCTTGTAAAACATAAACATAACATAATAACAAATATGCTTGCTTGTAACATGTCAATCTTAAAGACGATTTTTTAAAACTTTTTCTTATCTCTTTTGTCCATAAGACCTTATTGTAACCTATACTCAAGTATATCTTTAAAGGCACCTATTTAGCAATTCCCCCTTGCTCAATAAAAACAGCGGGACGTACAGAATGTGTTCTGTCTTCGTCTGCGCGCGCGCATAAATCAAGTCGCGTGCGTCGATGTCGTTAGCCAGCTTATAGTAAAAGTTTTATACCGAAGAGATTCTTATGTATTTCTCTATTTTATTTATTGTGATCTTTTGCTTTTAGTTTTATAGAAAAAACTTCTTCGTTTAATGTCTTATTTTTTGCTATTATGTTTGTTTAACAAGTCATTTCCCGTGGTTTTCTCATATCGTAAATGATTGATGAATGGTTTATGGCCATTCCCGATATTCTATCTATATTTATTTTATCTGTTGTTTTGCTTAATTTCGCATTGTTTGGGGTTAATGTAAAAAATTTATTTCAGTACGTAACTCGTAACTCATTGATCGTAAGATTTACTGATTTATCTTGTGCTACTTCTTGATCTACAATGAGTTCTTGTATTTTCTTAATAAGTTGCACGACATTCTTGGTTTTTCCATGAGGAATTCCAAAGCAAATGAAGGGAATTTGGACTCGCGCCCAGTCGATATATCGATATAGATAATATTTGTATGTATAGCTATAAATATTGTCATAATTTCACACATTCCGATACATTTTACACACTTAACCGATAACAGAAGCAATTTTCAAAAAAAAAACTTTGTCATAACATACATACTCGCATGTCCCATGTGATAGAGACGTAGAGCAGCGACAAAGCTATATAGAGCTATAAATATCCCCTATTAGCTATAACATTGTGGTAGTTGCCTCGGGGACACGATGTTGCATTTCCTGCCGATATAAATAAGTACCTGGCGGGTTTGCGAAACCTGTTGAGAGGACATCGGTAGACATATTTTTTACTGCCAAAAATACAAAAATTTTCAGATGGTGAATTTATATTAAACCCAAGAATTCCAATTTGATATATATTTGAGAGCCCTCACTGAAACCCTGCTTAAAATACGCTAAATCAAAATAAGTCGCACCTACCCAAAGCTCGTATTCAATACCTAATAACCAACAAGATACTAAAAAACCAATAGTGTGTTGTTTAAACCACAGCCAGCGAGTAAAAGTCAGCTTTTAGTTCTGAGAAACAGTAAACTGATAGTGATTACATAAACCATTTATTATGAAATGCGAAGCTCATCAAACACCATATATTACACCTCCGCTTGTCATTTAAATATCGTTTAAAGCGTAGTACATAACACCTTCATAACTAAACTAGCAAACATACATACTTCAATCACAAAACTTTACATAAGAAATATTGTCTATATTCTTCTTCCTCATACCTCCTTCTGCAGGTTCGCTAGCAAAAATATCTTTTGAAATAAATAGTGGGTACCTTTGTACTCAATTGTATAAGATTTTAATATTAAGCTGAAGAGTTTGTTTGTTCGCTTAAACGCATCTAATCTCAGGAACTACTGGTCGGTCCGATTTGACAAGTTCTTACAGTTCATCGAGAATGACTACTTTTTATCCGGGTTTGTGCAGAGGTTCCCACAGGATGCGGGTGAAATAGCTGGCAAAGCTAGTTATAAAACAAATAAGAACATATCACTGAAGTCTCCATAGATTTCTTGTTCGTCTCAGGTCGTCGCTCTACACTCGGTTGCATAATAATGTCCTCAAGTGTAGGGTCACTACGCAGGATGTCTGCCTGGGAAATTGTACTGGTTTTTATACGTCATACTTGAGGTCACATACAATTATTCGTTGGTAAACTTTCATTCAGTTTTTTTGCAAGGGAGTGTATTGAAGACAATTTGAAAGGTTAAAAGGAATTACAATGAGTCTTAGAAATAACTTTTCGTGATTTCAATATACCCATAGTTTGAAGAGTAAGTTATTAAGTTTTTGTCGCAAATTCAAACCATGCTGCCACAAAACAACTTCAATGACTCGGGCTTACTTAAAACCTCTCATTCTCAATATAAAACTTGTATTGTGTGTATTTTGTTTTCTATTATTACTAAAAGATGGACTAGGCCATGGTCTATCTAACATGGCCAATAGATATAGCTAGAAAGAATGTTACTTATGTGAGAGATCACGGCAGATAGAAAAGTATGGAAGAAGAAAACATGCTGCGTTGCATAGAATAAACCCGGGAAAAGGGCAGAAGGATCATGATGATGATTAGTGAACTTACGATTACCAAATTAAACTGATTTGGACGAGAACTGAGTCAAATAACAAACAGTTAACAGTTCTCACTTACATTAACAACTATCCCACTTAACCCGATTGAATCCACACTCTCATGACGTAAACAATTTCAAATAAATTCAACATTTAATGGCAAAAAACACCTTAGTTTCCTGGTGCACAAATGCGTCGAAACAATAGCTGTTGCTTGTAAAATGAGCTGAATGCAATTCGAACTAACTGCACATTGTGCTGCATACAATGGCGCGGTGCAATGAGGATGCATTGAGCTATCAAAGTGCAATGAAAACAAATGATGTATTGGAAATTAATGCGGTATTAATTGTTGGGTGGTGAACTATGAAAATAGAGTTAGATTGTATTAGGTAGTAAAGATTTTGAATGTTAAGCCTGCTCTAGGTAGTCAACTTTCCTGTTTTGGTCAGAGGTACATAAAGGGCCCCAGAAGGAACTCTTTGGGTTTTAGTCAGTAAAAGTCTGGCACTCCCTCACGCTGCACCCACAACGGAAGGTGTATTCTATTGATGGACTCAAAAACACAAAAATCAAATTGGATATGAATTGGCTTACTAGCTTATATTTTCACTCACGAGTGAAAATATTGATATTTTTCTTTACTTCTTCCTTTGAAGACAAAATACGCGTCAAATTCAGAAATGTAAATAAATACCTAACTGAAAATCAATTATACGATCGAATAAATAGTCAGACGTTGGTAATTATTTAAATTCCCCTTCATGGTAACCCTAGAAGCCAGACCATGGCAGTCACTGGATCGATTTACGACCGTCCACTAACGTGTTCGTAATATTATGAAATATCTATAAATACCGCCTCCCTGTATTGACAGATTAAACATATGGCGATACGTTTCTTTAGTATGCGTTTGAAGAGACATTCATGAAGATTCGATGGGGGTTTTCCTTGCCTTTGATAGCGAGATTCCCCAATGAGCATAGGCATGGTAGAAAAACTGCGCTAAGTCATTATCTTTTAGTTTGGTATTTTTTTATTTGACCAGTTATTGGGACGTTATCTAACATGTCATTTATTGATATTAAATCATTGGTGCAGCCGCGATGTAAATGATGTTTTTAACATGCCTCCAAAATTTACGTATTACCTATGTAAAAAAATGTCAAATCTCCCCATGCAATCTTTAAACGCATCCTAGAAAGTATTGTAATCTCATAGAAACTAAGTTCTGTTTAACTTACCTATTATGTAGTTCAATACAGTGTTTAGTGATCATATCAATAGTTTTCTGCTGCGATTTTTAATCCATTTTCCGGTCATTCTTCTCTCCGTGAGATTTTTATAAGTTATGTTGAGAACAATTAATTTATCTCACACAGTAGACTTTTACTTCTCAAATTAAACACAGATCATAAAGGTAGATCGTAAACAAGAAAATTATGAATGTTTCATATAATTGATGCTTCTGAAGGAAACTGGTTTGTGTGTATGTATATGGAGTAGGTACAGGCGCCATAGATCATTATTAACTATTACCATTATTATTTATTGCGTAATTATTATGGAATGATAATAATCATCATTGTGAAATAGGTCCTTGAATGGAGGAGTTAAGGGGGAAAAAAGTTTTGGGCACATACGTAGATGGATATGGTGGAAGGGGACGACCAAAGAAACGATGGATGGATTGTGCGAAAGTCTGTATGGTTATAAAGAATGTGAGCTGTGAGATGACGGCAGATAGAAGAGTAGGTATGTAAGGAAAAGCTGCGCTGACCCCAAATAAGATCGGGAAAAGGGCAGGAGAATGATGATAGTGAAAAAGTTCAAATGAGATGAACGGATGTTCAAAACAATATTCATGGCTAATTGGTAGTGGGTTTAAAAAGTTATAATTAACAAGATTTTTAAATCGATTAAAGCAATGAAGTAGACCATTTTTATCAATGTCTTTTAGAAGAAATAATGATTAGCTGGCCTGAAATTTGGGTCACTTACAAAAGTGACTCCGTAAATTAAAAGTGTATACTTGTGCAAAATTACGTTAATTTTTCAATGATAAACAAGCAAATAAATAATATTACATAAGTTATTGCTTTTGAGTAACTCGTAATAACACAAACATAAGTATTACCTAAGCAATCATAATTTAGATCACATTGAAATATTTTGTCACCGTATTTTTTGCATTCAAGTGGAATAAGATAAGACAAACAAAAAGACCTTCCTTTTTTGAAGTCGGTTAACAACTTGATAATGTGTTAGATTATATGATGATAAATACACATAATAATGCATTTTAGCTTTATTAGACCGAGTCACACTGAGGAATTTAAACATCCGCGTACATAACAGATTGAAACAAAGAAATAGCATTAATGGACACGCACAGATATATGATTACTGCTATCTCGAAAGGTGAGTGTTTTGTATCACAATCAGAAAATTATTTTCTACTAGCTTCTGACAGCGCAGTGGTTTCCTCAAGGCCCGTAGAATCTACTTGTCGCTACGGGATTAAAAGAAGCCTTATTAGCGGGCGATTAGACACTGAAATAATTTTTCACATTGGTCTAGTAGTTAGGTTGGTCTTAGATGAGGATATGCAAGGAAACCAACTCTTCAATTTTTGTAATAGTTGTATTATTATCAGATGTCAAAAGAAATTGTTTTTGCCGTTATAAACTCTCTTTATAATGATGAAAGACAGCCACTTGGTATAAAATCATATTTTGACATCCAATAGATTCAAATGATTATAATTTTATTAACTTTAACTAGTTTAATATGGCGGCTTCCGAATATATTACATCAAATAATTCCATAAATCTGTCAATATGCTGAAACTTAATAACATATTGGACAGCCTAGCTGCGCTTGCGTTGCCGGTAGAAAAATTATCATCATCTAATCAGCCTTTTCCTAACTTTGGGGTCGGCTTCCAGTCTAACTGGATGCAGCTTTGTGCCAGTGTTTTACAAGGAGCGACTGCCTATCTGACCTCAACCGAGTTACCCGGGCAACCTGAAAATGAAAACTGGTAATCACGGAGGAAGGCTATAGACTACTTTTCATATGGGTATGTGGAGTTCTTTGTTATCCGAGTGAAACCGCTTTCAGAAGCTAGTTAATCTATATTTGTAGTCAACTAGTAAAATTAACTGTCACTTTTACAATAATTAAAGTAAATATCTAATTAACGTGTAAACAATAATTGGTTAGTCACACCGCCATAACTTAGCAAGTTTCTCTCGTAAATTAACCATAGATTTAAGATAACTTGAAGTTATACTTAGTTAACTTAGCTTCATGGTCTAATTCTCTAACATGGCGGAATTAAAAAAATAAGCAGTTGTCGTTCTGAGAAAGTTGTTTTAAAAAAGGTTTTGAAAATTGAATTTTGAAAAAAAAAGCTGCCAATTTTGCATCCTTATTTTAATAATTATGATATGAAATACTAATTAGTGAATTTTGAAATTTCTACAAACATAAATTTAAGCAATAAATACCTATGTAAACTTGTCTTTAATATAAGCTTGAAATATGATATGTTTAAAGTTTTAACTAAAAACTTAACTTTCATATTAAATAAGAATCGTATAAGTAAATAAACCTTTCAAATGTAAAATATGATAAAATAAATAAGCAAGGATGTTAATATGGCTTTATTCATGTTAATATGGCATTTTTTAAGTTACCTAATATACTCAAAAACTTTTGACGTCAAACCGCCTAAAACGATCGTTAAAATGAGTTATTCGGAATATTTTTGTATATCTTAATACCAACACTACAACAACAACAATGTGAACTTACAATTAAACAAATATTATAAAACACGAGTGTTGTACACAATTGTGTATTTCTCTATTAAATAATTTATTTTAATGAAAGCATTCATCAAAAATTGTCATAAAACTAAATTAAACAAAAACTTAGCGTCAGTTTTTTTTTTGAAAGAATACACTTTTATTTTATTTTCACTACTAGAATCTTCATTATCAATAAACCAACTGATATCTTCGCAATTTTCAATAATAAACAGGCGACATTATAACAGAAATCCCATACTTACCAATAAAAGGCATATAATAAGCGAATATTAAAGTTAACTTATAGCGTCGAAAGAGAAAGGTGGCGTCGAGAGACGGACCGAATTCCGGCGCCGTTAACAGAGCGCGACCGAGTTGTTACCTTAACTTTAACTGTGTAGGGTTAAAACGTTCAGTTATTATAAGGGACGAGTCTGTTGAGATATAGCTAAAAATCTATACTTATATATATAATAAAGAGGCAACATTTGCTTGTTACCTAAATCGATTGAAAAAATACTAGGGAAGAGTATAACTATAACATAGATGATTAATAACGAAGTGTGTAATTATAACATGGGCCATGTTTTATCCCGGTACGGGCAGAAGTTCCCAAACAAATAGATTTGAGTTTCTGGGAAGTTTGTTCCACCATTTCTTCTTCCTGGCAAAAACACATAGGATTATGTGAATGGGGGCGTTTTGAGCTGTCTTTTGTAAAATTCCCTTCTCTTTTTATCCTGCTTCAAATACACAATAGACGAATATAGAATGCGTTATTGCATTCTATCATATTTCGAAGAGGCAGTGTAAACTTGGAAAACTGATTGCAGTTGGAAATTGTGGTTAGAAACACGGGCACACGATCGCGCGGTCGGAAGATGGTGACTCTGCCATAGACCAAAAGCATGACCTAGAAACCGTTTTTGTTTATCAAACAATATTTGTTGTGATGTAATTGCCAAAACAGACAAACAACAATAGGACCATCTGCATTCGTATTATGCCTTATGATGCATTATGACCTAAGCTGGTTACAGCGCCTATTTTTTTGGCCCCGACTGGAGTTTGCTGACTCTCGCGTGGAAGCGTGGAACAACGCGCGCCGTCGATACGGGCCTGTTGTCTCCTAGAAGACGGAAGGACGATGAGCCATCAGTAGGCGTGGTTTGGTGATTGGGTGTTCTATGTGCTAGTTAAATATTTAATGATGAGTCATTCACTAAACGCCGTAGAAGTGATGATAGAACAAGTTTTAAGAATCATCTTGTTCTACTTAACAAATAGCATCTTTTACGGTTAAGTCACTCTTATAACATACCTACTTATCAACATTTAACATAATCGCAAACTTGTTGTCAATAAGCTTATAGTTATCGGCAGGAATCTTGAGCTCTGACCTATATCTGCGCAGAAGTAATTTACTGGGTCCCTTTTGTGGTATGAATTGAGGCGCGGAAGCACTTCTGCGCAGATGTAGGTCAGAGCTCAAGATCCGTGCCGATAACTATAAGAAGCTCGTAAAAGGTGATAGATGGGTCGTATGTTCTCAAGAGTAACATAAGATTTGGGTTAAGAAACTTTTACAAAGCTGCCAGGAGTATGGAATTTGGGTGGTGATTGATACACCCATGCATTGCAGAGCACGTAAATGTCGGTCCTGCGCCTGATATCTCTCTGGCAGTGTCGGATTGCCGTCCCACCGGGCTATGAGAGTGAAGGAATAGGGAGTGCACCTGTGTCTGTGCAAATGCTTGTGAACTATTACATGTCCTGCGCAGCT
The DNA here is from genome assembly GCF_030705265.1 of Helicoverpa armigera. Classification (NCBI taxonomy): domain Eukaryota; kingdom Metazoa; phylum Arthropoda; class Insecta; order Lepidoptera; family Noctuidae; genus Helicoverpa; species Helicoverpa armigera. The sequence continues at coordinate 8,536,938 of NC_087144.1, forward strand.
GGCTGATCTCCTTCGAAAACAGGATTCAAATTAAACTGAATTATAAAATTGTTTGTTACGAATTTTGACAAAACCTGTTCAGTAGTCTTTGCATGATTGAGTAATAGGAAAAAGATACCAAAAAACTTTCACATCTATAAATAAGATTTGACTAAGTGCAAACTTCTAGAATTCTAGAAATGCATTTTGGCTAATATGATGCTAACATCAGGGCTTTGACTTTATAATGTTCTGCTAACTTACTTAATTTCACATTTGTTTCTTAATTATATTGATTGCTTAAGCTTTTAGATCCTTATCATGCTTTTTGAAATTATGATTTTTTCATAATTAGATATTAGGAGATACTTTACGTAAGTAAGTGACAAAACAAACATGAATTGAAAAATTCAGAAATTTTAATTGAGAACTTCCTCTTTGAGAAGTTGGTTGATAAAATTCATTAAATGAAACTGGGTTCTAAAGGTACAACCACTTTAATGGCTTTAAAAAAAACAAGTAGGTATGATGATGTCCTCCTAGCCGATTTATCGGCTACGGCGGCTGTTCTCATGTAAGGAGATTAGCCAACTGCGCAGGACATATTATAGTGCACAAGCATTTGCGCAGACACAGGTGCACTCCCTATTCCTTCACTCTCATAGCCCGATGGGACGGTAATCCGACACGACCGGAGAGAGATCAGGCGCAGGACCGACATTTACGTGCTCTCCGATGCACGGGTGTATCAATCACCAACTTCCAGGCTCCGGGCTGCTTTGTGAAAGTCTTCTAAAACCCACAAAGCGATTTCGGCCCGACTCGGGAATCGAACCCGAGACCTCGTGCTCGGCAGCCGCACTTGCGACAAGTAGACCAACGAGGCGACAAGTAGGTATACCGATTGTGGGACCTATTGGGTTTTTTTGATTAATGACTTTCATCTATGTAGGGCTCACAGTATAAGGAAGGAATGAGTTAAAAGTTCAATTAAAAAGTTCAATTACCCTTTTTTACAGTCGAATAACCAATTGTAAAAAGACTAATTCTTAACTACAATAAAGACTAGTAACGTATTGACTATAACCGCGACTAGATTGACCGGTGAAAGTAAGGAAATGACTGGACACTCGTTATGACATATTTCATTAGTTACGTTCCCAGTGATGCTTCCATTCTAAATGTGTGTTTGTTCATCGACTGTCTTGTGTTGCTCAACTGTTGTAACCATTACAACATTGTTTATTATAGATACCTCCGTATTTGTCTCATGGTTGTGGCCACATCCCGAAGGAAAACAATGCCTATAGCATTCCTTGCTTTTTACAACGCATACCAATGAACATCAGCCATTTTTTTCTAACTGTGTTGTGGTCATCTTCCAGTCTAACTAGATGCAGCTGAGTACCAGTGTTTTACAAGAAGCTTCTGCTTATCTGACCTCCTCAATCCAGTTACCCGGGCAACCCAATATCTCTAGGTAAGACTGGTTGTCAGATTTACTGACTTCTGATTACTCGTAACGACTGCCAAAGATGTTGAAATGACAGCTAGAACCTACAGTGTATCGTGCCCTCCAAAACATTGTGTGTCTTGTTATTTTCCATAAGGACGATATATTACCACTAGGTCTTTTCTCTCGTAAACATAGGTGATAAATCCGGAGTTATTTATATACTTTTCTGCAGTATTATAATAAGCTTTTCTTCAGTATAATATATTATAAATTGAGTAGTTATAACAAAAGGTCATAAACTGACTCTCACTGGCTGAGAAAGTAAATGCGTATTGTTTGGTAGTCTCGTGATTTGACAATGTTGAATGTCACGATAAAAGTTCATCTTTCTAACTTTTGAAAGCAATTGTTAAATTATTCAGGCTACATAGTAACCTAAAATAAATAAAATTATCTTCTCAATCTTGTTATCATAGTTAACAGTATTTTTAAATTAATAAGTTTGCCGTAAAATAACCATTAACATGTTTGACATCACAATCTATGCCAATGGCCGCCAAAAAGCTTTTGACATTGACAGGTGAGGAAAAAAGGCGGCAAAAGTCGACTCTTTTAATTTTAAAAACAATAGAAGCTTTTTGTATTTTCAAATAAGTTTCCTATAGGTTACATCATCTATATTTTCTATAGATGAAGTATTGCATGGTAATCCACCATTATTAAGCTGTATTTTTCTCGACGTTATGGCATGGCTTTCCAAAATATACTGTCATGTTATCGATGTCGTAATAAACATTTATTTATGAGTAACAAAAACATCATATTTGATATAGAAATTGTGGCTTTAAGATCTAGAAACTTTGAGATAAGAACTTGTTATAACTTCTTAATAAATATGAACATATTTAAGGATCTAGCTTATTTACTTATAACTGTAAAATTACAACCTACTTATCAAGTATTTTCCTTACAAAATCACCAATAAACATATCAGTCCCTATAACAAATTTTCCATTTTCGCAATCGATCCAAATACGAGTATTCAGCAATATCCAGCGTTTATCGAAATCGATTCAACCACAAACATAGGTAGGTATATTACAGCATTCCTACACTAAATTACGGCAAACAAAGTTTCATAACTGCAACGTTTTCTAATCTATGACTTTTTGCGGGACTGAACAGTTATCCAAGCTAAATTGAACCTTATGATTAAGAAGATAGAGTTGATGTATTGTTTTAGTGAGTTACATATGTGCTAGCCAATAAATTGATTGGTATCACGCAATGGTAATTGTTCCAAATATAATTGCGATAGGTACTTGTGTGATGCTTTGTGCGTTTACTCGTATTTAATTTTGCAAGGTTTTATGAAGAAGCTCATAACTGTGATTGGGTTCATGAAACGCCCTTTTCTAACCCCGACGCAAAAAGAAGGTTGTAAGTATGACCACTGTGTGTCTAATGGTACCATGGTTGCTCTTAAACTGATGGACCGACCGATTTTTATAGATGAAAGTTGGTGTTCCAGTGATATTTTTTGTTTAATTTATTGATAGAATTGCACAAATTACATTGCTTTTTAAAATTCTGATACTATCATCTATAGTTCATTGAAAGCCTTAAAAGAAACATTGAATTATTTCGTTCAATCTTACTAAACTTAATCTCTTTGGGTTAATCAAAATAAGGTCGATAAACCTATCATTAAAGTAGTAAGTAGACATGTTCCTTTTGACAGTGCGAACTCGACCAGAAAACTTATTAACAAAATTGAATAGAAAACTCTTTCTATTCTCATAATAAAAAATAATCAAGCAATGATGAATGAACTGAGATTACTGGCTGAGAAAGTCATTTAAGTCTGACCGCGTTATGTTTAAATTATACTTAAGTATTCTATATGTGTTGTATGTGTATTTTTTAAATGTATTTCTTTTGGAAATTTTGGGGCTCAGCTACATCTGGTTAGACTGGAAACGGACCCCAATATGGTTGGGAAAAAGCTAGGCAAGGTCATATTTCTCTAAGTTGCAGTAGTGTTGTTTAGAAGGATTTTCAAATTTAGAGTCCTCTCTAAGATATTAAGTCGAAATTTATATTAATATCTCTACAACTAGCCGTTTTCCCGTGGTTTCACCCGCTTCCCTTGGGAAATACTGCCCGTACCGGGATAAAACATAACCTATTTTATTCGGGAAGAGTGTAGCTTTCCAACAGTGAAAGAATTTTTCAGATCGGTTCAGTTCTTTCGGAAAAATATTTCCTCTGTATTATATCAGTATAGATAACTTATTAAAACAAAAGACGGCGTAAAAACTAAAAATAAACAACACTGAATGAATGGATAGCAGAAAGTCTGTGATATTTGACTAAAATAATGCATATTCATAACATTTCATATAGTTTATGTTGTTTATCTCAACTGCACTGGTTAGCAACTAGTTCATTGTTATATATCATAATCTTTGTGATTACGATAATTATGATCGCCACTTAATAGAAATTTAATTAAATTTTAATCTCAAAGAAATTACTGGATTTTCATTAGCATTAAGAATACCCGCACACTGCAAACTTTTAGTCGGCCTATAGTTTGTTTCGGCTCATAAATCAGTATGAAGATGAATGGTAGTATGCACGTTACAAAGATCAGGTATTTAGCCGGTATCAGACCGACTGAAAACTTGGATTGGAATCAAGATTTTCTTGTTGATTGACTCTTACAGGCTTACTACAAAACTTAAAAGTCTGTTGAACGCTTGTCTAAAAAAAGTGTGTCTGCAAAACAGACCTTATTTCAACGCCATTATCTGGCATTTTTTTAGATAAGTGTTCAACAGAAATTTAAAAATGTTTGTGGTACGACGGTTAATGTTTTGAAACTTACTTTAATGGAAGGATTCATCTGCCTCTTTTTCCCAATTATGTTGTAGTTGGCTTGCAGTCTAACTGAATACAACTGAGTACCAGCGTGTCACATGGAGCGACTGCCTATCTGACCTCCTTCCTAGTTATCTCGGTTAAAAGCCTTGGCAAGGCTTTTGTCGTTCATTGTGCAAACGCCAGCAACACCAGAATCTGTCAAATTCTACCAATCGAACTTTAACTTTTCCCTATTGTGATAAGGTTGAAAATCTATTGAAGATCTTTAACAGATTGAGGTAGGTCGAATCTCTATAAACCAAGACAAATCATAATTAAAGTAATAAAATAAAGAAAATCTATGTAATATGAAGTCTGTGAGAAAATGTTACTGCATCTTGTAACTCAAAGTCTATGGTTTATAATGTAATCGCTCGTAAACTAGACTGTATTCGAAATAACGTTAAACTTTATAGCTTTCACGGAATATAAATAGATGTTTTATTAAAACAATCATTGTTTTAATAGTTATTATAGACATAACTCAAAACTATATTGGGTGAAGTCTGGTCGTCCTCAACTAAAGACTTTGTTGTGCTGTGAAGTTTATTTCTGTCTTCATAACTCTAAATTCTTTTCATAAAACTATGTTACTATTTCCTTTTCTTTAGTTGTATTTATCGAGACACACTTCTATTTTGTATTTTTTTTAATCGTCCTTTGGTGTGACGATTTCTGATTTCTTTTCTTCTTTCATATTTTACATTATTTCTTCTCTTATGTCAAAGTATTAATTTATAATATATCTGTTTTTTTTTTCATTTTGTCTTCATCTTTTATGTTGTCTCTACACGTCATGTTCTTGTAAGTAAATGTTTTTTTCTTCTTTCTTTTGTTTTCTTTCTTCTTTCATATACTCACCTCCATCTTCATTGACCTGCCTCACCATCATCTTTCTCAAATACAAACAAACTTCTAACAATCCATCCAAAGCAAAATGATTACTTTCAAATGTTTACCCAACTAATTAAAAAAGATCAAGGCCCACCACTATCGCTATCCCTTCATCTACTAAAGGCCATACACGGCGCTGGTTAGAAAGCCTGCGCCTGAGCACTTGTAATTAGCTGCTTATTACTAATTCTTGACCATGTACCCGACACTTTCACCCGTTGCTTACCTGTTGCCGACCAACTGGAAAAAGTACGCATGTCATCTATGTAAAAGAATGAAAAATGTCGAGAGGCATTGTATATTTGACAGAATCTAGACCTCCTGTCATTTGTTTATATAGACTGTTATTTGGCACGGTCTTTGGTGTATGTAAGTACTGTGGTGCTCTGAAAAAGAATATCTATTTATATTTACAAATATTACAAAGCTAAAGACGACCCCAACATAGCTTGGGAAAAAGGCTCGGAGGATGATGACAAAGCTAAAGAGTTTGCTGCTTGTTTGAATGCCCTAATCTCAGGACTACTACACCAATTTGAAAGATTATTCTAATAAAAGGTAGCCCATTTATCGAGGAAGGCTATAGGCTACTTTTTATCCAGTTACCCGAAGCAGTTCCCACATGGGAACTTACAAACCGCTAGTGGAAGCTAGTTTACTATAAAATAAAATTAATATAAACTTGATAATAGCCGTATCAAATGTCTACATATAAAAATGAAGCAGTAAAAAACCACTACAGATATGATGGTAAAAAACATTCTAGTGTTTGAGTATTCATTCGTATCCATCATCATCATCAAAACATTAACAGCTGTTGGTGATGATTGATGATCATTCCGAAGAACTGGTTGGATTTACAGCTACTAACAGTTACGTTAGCCGATAAGTATGCTAATAACATATTACAGACATCTCTGCTTACGCCTATTTTATTGAACACTTTCACTGTTATATTATATGAAGCACTTATCATGGAGAACGAAATAACTAGCGGAGATGCCATAACGAAAAATCGCCTAAATAAAGCGCCAAAATGCGGGTGAGTGAGGAATGAGGAACGTTACTTTTTTCGACCTTATACGCCTTCTTTGGACCAGTACATTTTTTGTAATTCCAAAAATCGTTGACAGATGTCTCAAAGAACCCGAATGCCTCGTTATTTCACTCGTAACTGATCGTTTTGGTCATGCCCACCGTACGAATTTGTCCTAGAAGAAGGCGTCTGACCTACCTGCATTATACCATCTACGATTTCTTTACTACATCGTACATACTAATAAGTATTATTGCTACTATTTATCTTTATTTATGATCAATTACAACCCTGATTTCTTCATAGAAAATTGTTTTAGATATTCATGTTGCTCTTGATATTTAAATTTCTCTTTAGATCAGGATTGCCGATAGCTAAAATTGGTAGTACGTAGATAATTATCATAGTTGGTCTGACAAGGTCTGATAACATCTGTTCCTAAGTAGTACATGATTAGCAATTGAAGTTTCTAACGTCTCCATAGATTATTATATAAAGATGGATTTGTATAAGAGAATAACAATTGAATTTTCTATGTATCTGTTGATTTACTTAAAAACACTGGTACACAGCTACATCCGGTTAGACTGGAAGCCGACCCCAACATAGTTGGGAAAAAGGCTCGGAGGATGATGATGTTAATTTACTTACCTAATTTCGTATTAATACCAAAACTTATAAAAGCAATGTTCAAAATTCTATCTCTGTTGGATAATCGTAAACAATGCATAGGTTATTGAAATCCACAGTTAAGAAATAATGGTTGATGATTTTAGAAAGGATGTATGTAAATGGTAAGATTTACGATACGGGATTACTTTTCGCTGATAGAGAAGAATATAATAACATATTAGGTTAAGATAAAGGCTTAGACAGGAAGCTAAAGTTTTAATATCAGATGAATCAATATTGTATGTTATACCAATTTGCGTAAGCGTTAAATTCTATAAGTTTAAAAAGACCTTAGGGTTTATAATTGCTAGATCTCCACAATGGCGTTAAAAGCCATGTTTGTCGAAGTGTGACCATCTGATCAAGAGGTTAATGTTTAGTTGTACTATTAACAGCAGAAATTATTTTCAACGATTTTTATTTGGTTACTGCTTTTATATGAAACTGCCTTCAAGTTTCATAAACATATTTTTCTTCATATCTAGAAGTTGCTCTGATTGACTATTGGTTTCATTATTCTTAATCTTCCTTCCTTGTTCCAAAGTTATTTGGGATCGACGCAATAATTATGTTTTCCGCTTTTATTCCTCTCTGTAAACGGTCATACTAATATCCACTACCTTCATATTCTTCTTATCATTTCCTCAGTCTACCTCTACCTTTCCATGCACATTCACACATAACACACTCTTTGAAGCATACAGTATCATTAATACCAGAGATCAATCACTAGAACTATAAGTCTGATTTCTTCTGCTGCATCTATTACTACATTCCAAATTGTTTCTATAAGATGAACAAACAAATACACAAACAGTATACTATTACCAAATTCACACAATTATCTATTGGTTAAGACTGCAGCTTTGCCGACCGTACACAGGAGGTATTCCAAAATCCTATTGTTGAGCAAACTGAGACTATTGTTCTAGACAAATTGCTCGTTTCGGGAGTGTTGGATTAATTTAATTTAGAGTTGGGTAACTAGGTGTAGGTAAGTAGGTACTATAGAAGGGGCTTAACAATGAGGGTATATTGATCAAGGTTAAGCTATGTTGGGTGAAGTCTTTCGACCTGTGGATGGTTTAAAAAGGCTTTTCTTCACTTCTTTCAGTGTTACCACTATTGCTCAAAGAATGGTGAGCTGCTGTCCCAGATATTATTACTGAATTTTAAAATTAGTCTTAGTTCAAAGGTTGGATAGGACAGTTAGGGTTCTGTTGATTTGATTTATACATACTGGCATAGGTGAAACCCATGTTAAACCAGAAGACTAGCTCATCGTAGGAAAGACTTTAACCAATGATGCACTAAATTGCTTCTTTTTTTGTTACAGACAATCTTGAATTAGGATACTTATATCAAATAAATCTGCATTCCATACTAAGATAGCTTGCTCGTCTTTAATATGCAACTGGTCTGTCTCAAAATGTCACGTATTTGAAGGTGGTTTAGTAACCTTACACTTTTAATATGAATTAGTTAATTTCGACTGCATAATAAGCCAATATTAATATTACTACTAAATTACTTTTGTGAAGAATTCAACGACATTACAATCTGAAATAGATTTTGCCATTCTAGATCCACAACGGGCTAGAATAATAAGACTGGTTGTTAGAATTTCTGACTTCTTAATTTCCTAACTACTGCCAAAGATGTTCAAATGATAGCCGGGACCCACCAACTTAACATGGCTTCCAAAACACGGGGGAACTCATGACAAGGTCACCGTTGCATGCATGAATAACACCAAGCATTGCTTTTCTATATGGTCGACTTGATCTATTTCTTAGCCAAGAGCACCCTACTAAATAATCTTGAACGCCATAAATCCATCTTTCATTGTTACAAACATTATACATCAAATAGTTGTGCAGCTAACGAAGTGTGGAGCATCCGATTTCGCCATCCACATCCCGCGACCAGCCTTGTGTAGCCACTGCCTGCAATTTGTAACGGCCAACACGAAAGGGCTTTGTTTGTGCAGTTATTTCGATATTTCGATATGCATGTTAAGGTATTATTGGGATTAGGAAATGTAGATAGTAGAAATATTGTACACATTCATACGTTGCTAGTTTTTCCTCACGGTCTCAATGAGGTCCAGGGAGGACTACTTTTCGAAACCGGAGAAAAAGTACCAGATATATAAACAGAGTTTCTCGGCTACTCAATTTAAAGGCAAGGAAAAATATAGATTCACTAAAGAAAAAAATATGTAATTACAGAGGATATAAAAATCTTACCGCATTAAAAGCTTCATACGAATTAAACAATCGGTGCAAATGAAAACATGCAGGTTTACAATCGATTCAAGCTTAGGACATTAACACATAAGCTGGTCAGTTTGCTGTGCCAAAAACAGTCTTGATGATCAAACAAGGTTGCCTTAACCATTAATGATAGACTATACACACACACATTACTCCAACACAACTGAACATAATCATTGCAAACCAAATTACATAAATCCACCGCTAAATCGATGATCGTTATAATTTAAAATCGATCGACACAACGAAACATTACATAAAGGTGATCGAGTGCTTACGTAAACTAATCGAAGCGGTCAATCGATTGAGAATCGGCGGCCCGTGACGATTTCCGATTGGATTCGATACAATCGGTATGACCTTTGTATTTGTTATTTCTTGTTGTATCTTCTCTAATGGTTTTAGGATGCAAGTTCTAGTAACTTCCAGTTAGTTCTAAGTAGAATCAAATTAGGGTGGAAGTTTCGGCAATTTGAGACTCATTTGAATTGAACGGCATCAACATTTTGATCATTAGATAAATGTGTCCTTGGTTCAGTTTGCTGTTGGGCTAGAGTTTGTTGTTATTTTCTCAAAAGGACACAATATTACATATACAGTCACAGTGAATCTCCTTGTACATGTACAGTCTTTTTGATATAGGTAGGATTATACGTTGTTTTAATTTTAAAGTAACAAATTACATGCCTTGCCCAAGTCTTGGTTATAATTCACTTTGTAATTAACATCGTTTTAATAACGAAACAGAATTAACCAATATCTGCATAATAACCGCCAAATAATTTACGATATTCGTGCTGTAAATTAGACTGGATTGAACTAGTTTAATCTGGACACAACCAGCTTTGCATTGCACGGAAATATGTGAACGTAAAATATTAATTGTTTATTAAGTGTGTCGTGGGAGAGAATGAGTTGAAATGTTGCTTGGAGACTGTAAATTCATTGTTTTTAGACTGTTGACCTGTGTCTGTTTTTTAAATTGTATTATCAGTCATGTTTGGATTGAAAATATCTTCACTCTCTGCGTTTTTGTCATATCTTATAGTGATCCTCGTGATCTTTTATGTTTCAGCATCTTTCGTTTTCATCTTCTCGTAAACTGGATTCTCCTTATTTGTTGAATTTAGTTGTGTCGTTGCTTAAGGGCTTATTACACTTTACTAAATTCGGTCGTCTTATTAGGTTTGTCTAATTAAATTTCTGACATTTGACTGAATTTAGTGACAGACGACTAAATTCAGTCAAGTGTAGCCCTTTACTATAACTCTGGTTGTCAGACTTTCTGGCTCCTGACTATCCCTATCGACTGCCAAAGATGTTCAAATGACAGCCAGGCCAGTACCCACAAGTCCAACTTAGCTTCAAGAATCACGGAGGATCTCGCTATGAAAGATAGTCACCCATCCATTTTACAAAAATTATCTGCATGAACTATTTTTAAACAGTTAACTGAATACAGTTCTTTGTTATTACTAACTGCATACAAATGATGTAACTTATTATGTTAACTAGCGGATAATTTGTATCGCGTGATGGTATAGACTGATTAGTTAGGTTACTGCATAGCTTTCCATTATTAATTGGTTTATGTGAATTGAGTTTTAGACTAAAATCATTATCATCATCGTCGTCATCTGTTTTAGACTAATCTAAAAAATATTACATGGAATTTATAATATCTAGTCGTCCTTTATGATTGACATTTAAAACTATGTCATCTAAATCTGCACATATGATATTATCATCGGCTATGAATTCTTATTAATATTTCTCAATCATTTATTAATTTAAGTCGTATTATTTGTGTGCGAAACCTGGGCATTAATTTCTCTTTTCTTTACTTTTTAGAATTAAAATGGTACACCTCGTTACCTTTCATCATCATCATCCTCTTGCCCTTATTCCATTTTTTACTAAGGCTCTTCTAGCATACCTGTGTCCATGCCTCTCTCTCATCATCGCTTAAGTAATAAATTTCCGCTCCATATCGTCTTTCACACAATCCATTCATCGTTTGTTTGGTCATCCACATCCTCTTAATCCATCAACATTCATGCTTAAGATCTCTTTACCTTTACCATTTCTCATAAGACTCTTATATGTATAACCTTCATAAAACATCTTTTTTGGGCTTTAATGACTTTTATAAAACAAAATTATTTTACTTGGGTCGCTAACTTACCCAGAAGATTCCTAACTACATTGAACTCTAAATAACTAACTATGATAGTTTTCTAAAAAGTTGTAGCCAGTGCTCCGTGGCGGTGCAACGTGCATTTATCGACAATCCCGCTACTCTAATAGAATTCTCGATAAATCATAGTGCTGGGCAACCGGGAAGTAGTGGGCTGTAATCCACGGCCATAACACTTAATTGCTTTACAATCCGAGTTTAAGTAGTGAGGGGACGTCGTTTATCGATAGTTTGTTATGTGTTGGTCGTTCAGATTTATGTAATGGTCTCTATTTGTTTGGTTATGAGTGTTGGTTGAATGAATTTATGTAATTGCCTCTATTTTGTTTGTTTATGGGTAATCTGCGCTTCAGTAAAACGTAACTAAAACACCTAGTATAACGTATGTTTATTAAACATAGATAAATCTGTCAATGAAATTAACATTTTGAATGATATCAATATCTCACTAAAATTAAACAATGAAACAAATAAATTAGGTCAGTTAAAAAGAACCCCAACTAAGCATTTGTTTTTCAACTGTGAAATTCTAACTTTTACCACATTTTAACCACGAGGTACTTAACCACACTTACTCGTCAAAAGACCAATTGCCAATAATATCGATAGCAGCACACCACTAGGGCACTCGAATGTATGCGCGTCGGCGCGGGCGCAGCTAGGGCAACGTAACGGTTCTCCGGTTCCCGGTACCAGCTCATTATATCGCCGAGCTGCAAATTATTGAACTTAAGCTTTTGTTCTAACTTCTAAGGATATGGATGTTCATTTGTTATTTTAGGTTTTGTGATCATTTTTTTAGTAGTTAAGGATGGACGCTAAAATAGTCGATGTTATGTAAAAATATAAATTAGTGAGGATGTCACTTGAAAACTGTTAGACGATTTTTTTTGTGAAGTGGTGCACAGCGAAAGAAAAATTTGAAAAACTAGGGGAAAGTGGTATAAGATGGGGCCTTTAAGGAAAAGTTGCTGAAATACAAACAAGAAAATATTATACAACATAGAAACTTTAATTAAGAAACAATCAGTCTTAGTACTCTTATATTCTAATCAACAATAACTCAAAAATTTTAATCTTCTTATGAAAATATATTTTTTTTCAAAACTGTGTTTTGCCCCATCTTGCCCCCGTCTATGGGGCAAGATGGGGATGGGACTGTGGGGTACATTAAATTAATCTCTGTCGCCACAATTTGGACAAATATGTACCGCCTCATCATCATCGTCTTCAGCTCCTGCACATGGACAATGCGCCCATCTTCCACACAACTGACAAGAGTGATCCATCCTTCAGTAGATTGAGAATACAAACCCTGACAGTATTAATATTCAGTATCCTCAGTGACACTCTCAGGTTCATCATTTTTTTTTGGCTGGCTTTTTAGTTTTTTTATAGGGTTTCTTTTGTGTCTTCTTATTTTGTGTTTTCGGTTTCTTACGTCTTTGTCTTTCTTCTAGTTCAGCTTTATATGGAGATTCCGTAAGGATGGCAGTTTGTACCCCATCATGCCCCAAACGACAATTTACCAAACTTTATTTTTTTAAGATTAGAGAACCAAAGCTAATCGATTGAAACATTGCTCATAAATTGGCAAAATATGTCAGCTTTACGAAAAAAATACTTCGTCTGTCTTATTGTCACATATTTCACACAGTAAGGAAGATCAATTAATCGAAATATTAGATTAAAAGCGTCAAAATCAATAAATTACTTAAGAAATCTCAATGCACGCACTTTCTGCCATGACACTTGCGGCACTGAATAAGTTACTCAAAAGGCCATTAGATGACGTTAGTAGTAATTTCAAAGCATGTTTGGAACATTATTTTTTTCGCAATTCCCATCTTACCCCACGACCCCATCTTATACCACTTTCCCCTATCTGTCTGAAAAATTATGAGGTTCGAGAGAAACTGAAATATTTTCTCTTGGGCTGTTCTTAATACTCCCTTCGCTATTCGTTCTTAATGCCTAAAATCAATTACGATTTTAAATTCAAATAGTTACTCTTGAATTTATGTCCCTTAATACTTAAGTATGTTTTGGAAAACTAAAGCATGCCGCATTTCTAACCTAAGTATCCATCAGAGCTTTCTCTAAAAGTTGAATGCATTTCCTCAACTCAAAAACTGCAATAAAATAGTTCAAACAATTATAAATAAACGCCGTAACAATACGATACACGAACTAGGTGTTACTATCGCACATCGCTACTTACGTGACATTTTCTTTAACTATTATCTAACGCTAGATCTTAAAGTGGTGTGACTAAATGACTGCGCACTGACATACTAATTATAGGCTGGGTTTTTGTGACAATTATTATGATGGTTGATTCTGTTTATAAAGGCTTTCATTAAGGGAAAGGTTGGTCAAAAAAATTTTGAAATAACTAAGTAGCCTGGATTTTCTAGCTAGATTTAATTGCATCAGGTATTTCTAAAACCAACATTAGTTGAAGTTTTTCTACCTACGGTCTGTATATTACGCTTTGGGGGAGTTCAGAAAAATCTTTTTTTTTTGTGTTGTATCAATAAATATATTTTTCTTTCTTTCTTCCTTTCTAATCATTGGTATGATTTGACATGAAGCAAAAGACATCGCAAAATCCAGCTAGTCGCAAAAAGCCTTTATAAATACACAGGTTCCTACTTAATAACATAAAGTTAAAACAATCCATAGGTCTGTAATAACACTGGTTAGGTTAGAACTAAATGGAGTAGAAATTGAAAATAAAGTGAGCAGTTTCATCTAACAAGTTTTCAAAGGTGTCTTTCTGTTTTACACTCGCAATTTTACTAAAATTTCCTTTTAACCATAGACAATTACCACATGCATAAAAACTTATGTACCTAGGTACGCAACAACTATGATTAACACTTTCTCAGTCAGTCAGTCACGTCCTTCAGTTTCTACACTTAACCTAACCAGCATTTAGGTCCTAAATATTCATTAAAACATGGTTTTAACATGCCATGGCTTAAGGAGAAATGGAGAGAAAATGGCGTCGCGCGCCAACGCATTCTAACAGCTGTGTTTGACATTCAACGCGTAAATTGACAATTGAAGTCTATGGAATAATATGGCAGTAGCAGACTTATGTAATGTGATGAATTATTTAATTGTTGTGCAAAATTAAATTTGTGTTTACGTGAGGGAAAGTAGTGTTACAATTTGTAGCGAGGGCGGTCTGTTTTGAATGTCATAAGAATTTTAGTTAAGGTTTTACCGATCTGTATGTTGTAGGTATTTCTTATTTTTAAATCCTCATTTCGCAAAATTTTTAGAGACGACTGATTTAAAGTTAAAAATAGTTCTGCTGCAACTCATTGTGAAAGATGCATTAATTGCTAGACTAAACTAATATTATAAAGAGAAAAATTTGTTTCTTTGTACCCTAAAGGCTCCGAAACTACTAATAGAATTTAAAAAAAAATCACTGTTGGAAAGCTACACTCTTCCCGAGTAACAGGCTATATTTTATCCCTGTACGGGCGGTAGTTCTTTCGGGACGCAGGTGAGCCCGCGGGAAATTACTAGTAAACCATGTAAAGAATGCAGATAACCGTACTACTATGAAACTGTATCAAGAAAACAGTACAAATTAGAATAATAAACTTATAAATCAACAGCACAGACATTGTTTTTCCATATTTTTTTAAAGTTTGACGTGTTTATTGATGCGAATGACATAAAAACTTAATTAAAAGCGGAGAGAACAGTAATTGATTGTGAAAAAACTAGTTACGGTCCATTGGACTCTAGAAGAGTTCCGAGTATTGGAGATGTGTGGAACGAATTCTGGTGATATACTAATAAGGAGGTTGAATAATAGGTGCGTAAATGGTCAAGATGTGCTCTATG
This sequence comes from Helicoverpa armigera, assembly GCF_030705265.1. Classification (NCBI taxonomy): domain Eukaryota; kingdom Metazoa; phylum Arthropoda; class Insecta; order Lepidoptera; family Noctuidae; genus Helicoverpa; species Helicoverpa armigera. The sequence continues at coordinate 8,552,240 of NC_087144.1, forward strand.
ATAATGGGATTCGTTATGTTTTATTGAGGATTCCAATAACGAATCTATCTTTGGATTTGGTTACTAGAGAAAGGAATTTGTGTTTCATGTCATACATGTCAACAATCTTTAGTAAGACATCCAAAGATAGATAGGTTCTTAAAATCCGCAGTTAGCATCTTTGGCTACCCAGGGTTAGGTTAAATAATATATTACTCATTTATGTGTATTTTGTTCTTTCTCAATGCATGTATAAGTTGACGATGTTGTAGTAGAGTCTATTTGATGAAGATATGAGACCTGTTGACATTTGAACTGATTTAAGTAAATCATCGCTTTTACCATTTTCCAAACTACATTTAAGCTATTTAAGTAAGTAATTTTATCCTTAAAAATAGATTTGAATGTAACCTATTTTCCTGTTAAAAGCTACATCTCTCAAAAGCACACGTCACCAAGCTCAATAACCTGACAAGAAATAAGCATCTTACAAGAAGTGCCCCACTTCTCCTGAGCATACCTCAATCAAACAATGACTAGCACATATTATCGTACCATATCTGAACGATCTGACAGTATCGGCAACAGAGGACGGAAAGATAGCAGAGATGCTATGAGGACGGTAGGTCAGACGCCTTCTTGTAGGTCAAGCAGCGTACGCAATTAGCGTGACGTTTCATAGGTGCCTGCAAAGGCCTATGTGAAATAAAAAGATTTTCATTTTGTTTTTGAGTACGGTAGGTGTGATCAGTTACTAATACTAACGAGACATTCACGTTCATTGTCAAATCAAAATCAATCAAAGATTGGTCTTGATTTAATGGTAAAAGAATATCTATGGAGTTTCTTGCTAGTTCTTGGCAATAAGACCCACTCTTTGGAACCGCGCAACTAAGTTGACGTTTCTTAAGCACCTGAAGATAATAGGTCTATATAAAATAAACACCTTTAACTTTGGTGGTAGCGTGAAAATAATGAGCGAGTTCCATAGAGGTCATGTAAGGGCAGAGCTAGTAACGTTACTCGTCCCCCGAACACTCGCACTTTGGCGCGCAACTTTCTTAGGAGATTTTGCGTTATGACATCTCTGCTAGTTATTTTGTTCTCCATGATATCGACCAATCCCGTTACAGTATTCAGGTTTGGGCTCACGCGCGCTTCTGTTAACTGTTCGAGTTTTTGTGGTACATTTGTTAACTTGATTATAATTTGTTAATGTAAATTGATGATACTGAGAAGCAAAGGTGCTTTATTTTATTTTTGTTTTGGGCTGAACAATATGTTGGTATTTCAGTTTGTTTTTTTTCTATTTTTTGAATATTGTAGTCTAAATTATTTTGTAAATTAATAATAGATCTATCTACCCATGGCTGAAATGAAGTATTAGGCTTTATTTATTTTTTTGATCATCGTTTTTCTTATAACTAAATTATAATCTACAATGTATGTTTCTGAAAGCTTTCAATATTTTACCTGTCTCTTATAAGTAAGTACTTATGTACCCAAATTAGGCACTCATGAATATCTACGTTCCTTCTGACGCAGGCAGATCTAGGTGTTACGAAATCTTGCTAATTTTTGATCTACGTCAACACTTAACACTACCAGAAAGGTATGTTATTTATCCGGTTTGTTAACTTACATAATGTTATTTTTGAAAATTAATTATCCTGTTCTCACACTTCATATATTTTATCAATAAGTTACGGGTAAAGTTTTTTTGATGGGAAATCATGAAATGAACGCTCACGCTGTACCCACAGCAGGAGGTGTAATTTCAGAATCCGACTGTTACTTGCTAAAACTAAGAAGTTTGTTTGTTTGAACGCATTAACCTCAAGATCTTCTTGTACCTATGCGCCTACAATTTGAAAAAAAAATCATTGTCAGGTAGATAATTTAATTCCGTCCTGATAAGTATCGTGGACGAAACTAGTGTCAAATACTTTCTTTCAAAAACATGACGTAATACAAATAACGTCATCAATTAGGGCTTATTTACACGATGGTGAAGGTGTAAAAACTCCATGTTGATACGAACAATACTTTCTAACGTGTAATAGATATCGTTATGTAAGACAATGGCGGTAAGTAGGTGTTACAGCATTCAATTATTGGAGAAAGATGTAAGTAGTAAAACAGTTTTTTTTTATCTGGTGTCACGGGAGATTTATGTTATTTGAGTGTAACAAGTAATATTTCGGTAGCATGTTATAATTTAAAAAAAACATTATCAATATTTTTAAGCTAGAGTTTCGAAATAAATAAATATGTTGAACTACAGGTTTCTTTTAAAATAAAATACCCAAAATTTTTTATAACACAAATATAGGTAGGTAGATTCACAATTGTCCCCAAACTAGAGGACCAATTTATCATAAACTACAGTATTTTACAATAACTCTTTAAATAGATTAACCTAGTTCAAAAATAAACTGAAATTAATAAAATGTCCATCAAACACTCAAAACAAATAAAAATATAACATTAAAATTACCTCTATATCATAAAAATAGCCAACATTGCCCTTTAAGGTACTGTTTCAGCAAAACGACTATTTGATCGCAGACGCACAGCCCCGCCCTAATTACTATAATCTGAAACTAGTGTTGAGCTCATGGAGAACAAAATGACTAGCGGAGGTGCCATAACGGAAAATCGCCTAAGAAAGTAGCGCGCTAAAATGCAGGTGTTCTGGGGACAAGGAACATTACTGTTTTCGCCCTTATTCGCCTTTCTTGGACCCGATTTTTTTTTGTAATACCAAAAATCTTTGACCGATGTCTGAAAGAACCTGAACGCCTCATTAGTTCACTCGTAACTGATCCTTTTGGTCATGTCCACCGTACCTATTTGACGTCGAAGAAGGCGTCTGATCTACCTGCATTATGGTATCTCCGCTCATCTTACCTTACTCCGTGGTGGTGTTCAACTGACCTTATTTCTGACAGCTGGGATGAAAGAAGGCTGTATTTGACCTACTGCGTCGTTTGTAATTGTATGGTACTGGCCACTGGATGATAGGTTTAAAAATAGAGCAGGTACCTAGGCCCTTTAACACACACGAGTTTGTGGGTAGGATTGAGTTCTGGATCCTTTCTAGTTTTTACTTTTTTTCTATTCAATTAATCTAAAAAAATACTAAATTTTTACACTTTTAAATAAAAAGCTAATCAAAGAGTAATCTGTCAAAACCGGATCAAGACACAATTGGATGCTTTTAATTCATTTTATTTACAAGCAATTGTGAAAAAGTTAGTAAAAAAATAACAAAAACAATCACTTTAGTTCCTTTTCTTAGTCCAGTGACCATGATGCAATAAAAAGACAGACAAAAACAAGTTTTTTTTTTAATAAAAATCACTTTGAATTTGTGTTAATTTATTCATTACATCAAAGACCGTTAGGAAATAATAAACAGCGAATATTATATGTATTTGAAGAAACTAGAATTTTGTCCCATAGCAATTCTTATGGTGTAGATACCTACTTGCAAGTACCTACTGTGACAGAATTTTAGAACGATAGAATAAAAATGAGAATTTAGTTTTCAAAAGATTACTTAGAAATAAGAATAATAATTTATTTTACAAAAGATTATATATTATCTCTAGCCCCAAACTAGGCAAAGCCTGTGTCTTGGGCGCTAATTTAGAGAGGGTTTACCAATTATTGCAATAATTCAGTTTCAAAATGTATTTTATGTATGTATCAATACTTGAATTAAGAACTGCTTCGTTTTTTGACATTTAAAAACTGATAGAATAATCTCTTTAACTGAAATAAACGTATTTGTGGTAAATATCGTGTGATTTATCACGGATCTTTCTCGCCAGTTATTTCTCCGTTCCGTTGTGAGATTGCTAAATATTTCAAATATGTACGAAGTTATAATTTATACCTATTTACTTAATACTATTGCTAATGCATTGGATAATTTAAAAGTGATTTATATTCAGTGTTTCACAACATTTTGTTACTTCCTAAAATCTGCGGATATATTATCATTAAAATCTCAATTTAATGAAGAATTTATATTTTTAATGACAACTGATTTGTTTTAATAATAAGTTCCTTAACACTATTCATTGCTTCCTATTTTTCTAAAATATAAAAACCACTATTTCAAAATAATAAAATGAAGCAACTTCATTAAAAAAGGTCGTAATTCAAGATTAGATTTTAATTACACATCCAACACTTACCTTGCAATAATTCTAAGTTTCTTATTAAACCTTAGGATTATTATTTATCCAGTCTATAAACTTTTATTGAATCTTATATGTCTATTTTTATTTTTATCTAATGGTGCAATTAAAAATCTGGATTTGCAATAAACGGTGGTGGAACAGGACTTTATTGCATAATCAAATATGGCCGCTGGCGTTCTGTCAGATTACTTTTTAAAGGTAGAATTCCGTGGGTAGCGGCTTACGCAGCCGCGCGCGGCTTACGACAGTCGTCGGCCGCGCGCGACAATAGTCAACCTATGAAAATGTATGGCGCCGCTGCCGAGGTCAGCGACAGTCGCGCGCGGCCGACGAATTTCGTAAGCCGCGCGCGGCATTGTGTTGAAATTAGTAGATTTTGTTCGTCCGTTCCCTCTAGTCGAAGTGCTAATTGATATCCTTGAAGAAGAAGAGGATGACGTATTGCTGTGGCTGTATTATGAAAATAGATTACCAATCTACCCTATCTTTAAAAAGTAGAAATGATGAAGGATACTACCAAATACTGATTCAAAAGCATTTGTATTGTAATGAAAACAAAAGGTAGTTTTGCCGAATAAATAAAAATTAAATTATAAATTTTAAAAAACCCCCGACCCAAAATAGTACGCAATAATTATGACAAAAGGTTAAAAACGCTAAACCCTATAAAAAGCAAAAAAATAACTTTTAACACTACGTAAACTAAATTTTGTCGTGTCGGGGGACCGCTCTAATTCATTACCTTAGATACGTGTTTTTTTAAAAATACGAATGTTGTAATTAGGTAGGTATCATTTGATTTATGTAAGTATTTATGAAGGTAAAAAGCGGTCCCCCGACACGTCAAAATTTAGTTTACGTAGTGTTAAAAGTTATTTTTGCTTTTATAGGGTTTAGCGTTTTAACCTTTTGTCATAATTATTGCGTACTATTTTGGGTCGGGGGTTTTTTAAAATTTATAATTTAATTTTATTTCATGCTTTTTAAAGGAGCTCCTTAATTTTTCCTTCTTTCATTTAATTTATTTTATCTTAAGATGGGGTCGCTATATGCGATCTCGGCCAAAGGAAGCTGTTTAACAATCCTCATGACAAACTGGCTCTGGGAGAATTGCACAGATTGAGAAACAATAAAGATTAACCTTTGGACATTCTAGATTTTCAGCAAAAATATAAATCGGTTTATCCGTTTCATTCCGGCATTTCGGGGTTTCATCCGCCACATCCCATTTCCAGCATCAGGTTCTCGTCAATCAGAAATATGAAGAGAACTCGTCAAGACAAATTCAACGAGCCCAAACTCGATGGGTTTACTAAAAGGCAGTCCAGGGTTACGTCTCCTACCTTCGTGCCTTAACAGCAGACCAGCTCAGCGGTTCCAAAAGACATTAGTGTTTCAAATTTCAGATCCCACATATACTTGCAAGTAAACTGAGCGTGTAACATTCCTACCACATCTAGCAAACGAGCTGATGACCTTGAAGACCTGAACCGATTTCCACCAAACATAGCTAAGAACACTCCCGACTGACATACCTTTTAAACAAAAAAAACCGCATTACAATCGGATCATCCGTTTGGGAGCTACGATGCCACATACACACACACACACACACACAGACACGTCAAACTTATAACACCCCGTCGTTTTTGCGTCGGGGGTTAAAAAACAATTCAATTCTGGTTTTACTAAAATTCTATAGATGTTATTAAGCGCTAGACCATGTTGAGATGCATACGGCCGCGCGCGGCTCACGAAATTCGTCGGCCGCGCGCGACTGTCGCTGGCCTCGGCAGCGGCGCCATACATTTTCATATGTTGACTATTGTCGCGCGCGGCCGACGACTGTCGTAAGCCGCGCGCGGCTGTCGTAGCCGCTATCCACGGAATTCTGCCTTTATGATAACTCCTGTTACGCAACTTTTATAGCGTAATTGTCAATAAAGGGGTAAGTATGATTGCAGAGTGATTTTATAAAAGAATATAAATAAAGATGGGCTTAATTAGATTAAATTTTTACTTACACTCAGTTTAAAAAATAAGTTATAGGTACTACTTTTGTGACCAATAAACTTTCAAAAAAGTTCACTATCTCTTCTTAATTATGTATCAAAAATCAATTTAAATAACTGCTTGTAGGTATGTCGTTAGTTATAAAACAACAGAAAATCAACTGTGCCTCCTGTGTATCTGCGTTCCAGCTTACAGAGGGTTAATTTAAGATTTAATTCAGACCTAAAAATACCCTGTGGAATAGATTCCAGAACCTTCTATTTCCCAGTTCAAAACTAAACTAAGTATCTAACTCCGCAAATATCTCGTTCGTGAACCCAGCTTAAACTATTAACCACGGCCTAACAGCCATTAGCCAGATAACGGCCATCCATTGCACCAGGTACCTATCTTCCTATTTATACGTCTGACTGGTTTCTAAGACTCAACTGCAGTCACAGATAAAAATATATTTAGAACATAGATTCTAGATGGCTTATCTTTTAAGCTAAGCTAGGAAATATTGTAGTGTAGGAGGTTTTATTGGTTGAAGTTGTTTATGGTTGTTTAAGATACATGTTGCGGTAATTTTGAATTGCAATGTAGCTATCTAAGTCTAGAAAAAAAGCTGTACAGAAGTGAAATAAATGAAATAAGTGTGCATTATAGCTCAAAAAGATATCTAAGATTCGGACCATTATGGTAAAAAAACATGATTTAAAATTGGAACGAAACCTTATTTTTGAAGCTTTTTTTTCAAGACTCCTTTCATCATCATCATCTCAGCAATAGGACGTCCACTGCTGAACATAGGCCTCCCCCTTAGATCTCCACAGATACCTGTTGGAGGCGCCCTGCAAATAAATGAAAGATGACACCACTTTTACACAGCTAATTAAATCAATACATTCTATTAATTAATTAAAATGCAAAACAACACAATCACATTTCCTCGTTCATATTTCCCAACGATTTCTTGTGTTGCCATATTACAAAATGATTTGCGGTCGAATTGTATTTTCCTAGTGGCAACTATCGTAATCATAAACAACGCATTTCTAACCTATTTCACGCGTGATTTCACATAACATTCTCTATGGATTTATAAGGCCAGTGCTAATTTGATAAGCCTGATTTAAAAATATGAATTTTACTTCGACTTAGGTGGTTACTTCAATTCACTATTTCAAAACAAAAAAAAAAGCCATCGGCCCATTTGTAGATAAGTCTCTCTGTTTGCAATCAATTTATACATGCATATACATATTCTTTGAGTTGTTATCAATTCAATTCCGCAATTCATCAGTGATGACTGACAGAAACTGTCACGTCGTTTTGAGTTTAATATTCTAACGCCTATAAAAACACAAGAAATCTCAACTTATCAATACAAAATGATATAAATGAGTCGTCATCGCTTCAACACAGATTCGTCGCGTCATCACGAGCCGACCCCGTTAGCTAAAAGAGCGTGAAGCTATAAGCTATTAGTCACTTCAATTAATGAAAACTTATGTTTTCAGAGAAAGAAACTTGCAATCGTCTAGTTATGGCTTGGTTTTCTACTGTTTTCTTAAAATAAACTTTCAGATTACTAAAATGGCTTGCACTGGAGATACTTTTCTACGGAAAAAGTTTTTCAGAAGATTTTCTCTCTAATAGAAAATTTAAATCAATGAAACTTCGTTTTAAATGTCAATCAATGAACAGATTCAATGTTTTCCGTATTTTTCAGTCCGATATTTAGAAAAATACTGCTCTATATTCGTGTTTTATGAATAATATAATTCTCAATGTATTAAAATTTCAAGGGAATAATCATCTGCTCATTATATTATTTAGACCATATTACAGCTATTTATACCTCTTTAAGATATTACCTAACCTAACCTTGAAAGATGAACGCAGAATATAAAATAACGTAATTACTCGTGTTATATCCTAATTATTTAATTAAAATTCTAGATTAAATGTTAATTATCTTCTCATGGTTAATGTGTTATTTTAGGCAGAAAAATAACCAAGATCTAGACTAAATATTTTAATGAATTTTGTTATAATAATGTTGATTTGATGATGAAATTGATCTAACTATTTTTGGATAAACTAATTGACAGATAGACGTCAGTCATTTGTTTAAATGGCGGAGAATGACAAGTTTGATTCAAAGATGGTGGCCAAATCAATACATAGAGGTATTCTTGTTATGAGATAAACCGACAATATGAATTAATTTATTGATTAAATGAGGCACGTAATCAATCATTATTACATTTTAAATTGTAGTTACAATTATTATTGATAATTATCGAAAAAAAAGGCGCCAACTGTCAAACACGTCCACAGACAAAACTTTTACTTTTTTATGAAGCCAAGGTAATCTGGTGTACGTTTTAAATAAATCCTGAGTATTTGTCAGCCGTGACATTATGTCGTTATTATAGTGTTATTGCCCGCGAAACTTGCGTAATAATGTTTGTAAATATAACGTTTATTATCTACTTAAATGGAATGTTCGTGTTTCAGAACGCTTTATTTGCGATTTTTTTTATTTACTTTTCTTTTTCATATATAGGAACTTTGTCCTTTTTGGTTTATTGGCAGGGAAAATATCTATCTCTCCTGGCTCTAGTCAATACTCCCTTGTACGCAAATTGGAGTAAGAACTTGTTAAATCTTAATTAAGCTGTTAACTTTCAGGTATGCAGGTTTAATATCACTAAAAATGCCCTAAATGTCAGAGACTTTTAATTGCGCCTGATAGTCTCTGATGTGGTTTTCCTACGTTATTAACAGAAAAGTCAACATATTGCAAAACATTAGCGCAGGCATGGAAACGGCTTGCATTTCCGCATGCGCGAGCGCCGGCCCGAGACGCGCCGCTACGCAATCACTACAGTATCGCTATGATTCGTTCTGCGCTATTGTCTCTGGTTCCACTGGAGTAGGGAATACTGTCTATGTAGAAAGGTAATGAATGTTCAATAGTGAGATTTAGTTGGGATGTGAACTTATCTTTTATAAATAATATTAGGTATTAAGAGCTCATTTACACTGCAGACTAAACTATAGACCGACTGCTAGATAATTGATTGTCAAATAATTTTGGAAGTTTGCAAAGAAAAAAATTATGTAGGTATCTTATGTATTGTAACATGAATAAGCGTTTTTAACTAGACAGTGAAACTATAAGCAGGACTAACCACTGACTAGGGAAACAAAATCTCTACCAGGGGCAGGACTGTTTGAAACGGTTACCCTAGTATTTAAAGAGCTTCAGATGAAACAGGGATGAGCTTTAGTCAGTAAGTCTAACACTTCCTCACGCCGCACACACAGCGGGAGGGCTCTTACAATGTCCTGCTTCAAAAAAATGCAGTCTAATCTTCAAATGGTACTTAGAAAGCACCCGCTTTACAATCAGGAAACATAATCCAATGACACAGTTCCGCACCATTGCTGGTACCCTGGTATACTGGTACACAAGCTTACTGGGACGAGCCTTCATGCTCCTCTTGCTTACGAGATCGACCAGCAAATGTATTGGTGGCATATGCAAATGGCATGACAAATACATTCATTATTAGATTATTCGTTCGTAAATAATTTGACTTTGACTTTGGCGGGTTGCCCGGGTTAACTGGGTTGAGGAGGTCAGATAGGCAGTCGCTCCTTGTAAAGCGGCTAGTACTCAGCTGAATCCGGTTAGACTGGAAGCCGACCATAACATAGTTGGAAAAGGTTCGGGAGATGATGATGACTTTGAATTTAGCTGAGGAGTACAGAAGGATACTTATCCTAAATGCGAAAGTTTGAAAACATACCTTACATTATTTGTTTCTTTTTCACACTGAAACTTATGGAAATAGTTTCCTCAAAACGTAGGTGAGACCGCTGGCGGACGCTAAATAGTTTTATGATAAAAATAATGCATTTTATTTGTAGAAAAATTAATAGCTTGCAATTTTACTGATTATGACGATGTCCTCCTAGCCGATTATCGGCTACGGCGGCTGTTTTCATATAAGGAGATCAGCCAGCTGCGCAGGACATATTACAGTGCACGAGCATTTGCTTGGACACAGGTGCACTCACCATTCCTTTACTCTCATAGCCCAATGGGACGGCAATCCGACACGACCGGAGAGAGATCAGGAGCTGAAGATATAAAAATGCAATAAAGTACTTTAATACTTCAGTACTTAGCGCAGAGGCAGGCCAAAACTGCGGTGTTTGAGTGTCGTAAATCGTATATGATAATCTGCGAACTCGAAGAGGAAGATGTCCAGGATAGAGCGAAGTGGAAGAAGAAGATACGGAAAGCGGACCCCGTCACAAACGGGATAAACGCTAAGAAGAAGAATAAAGTACTTCAATACATACATACCAATCTATGTAATTAAACTATCAGTCAATGATCTCATGCTATTATAATCTATCCATTATCAGCCGCTAGGAATGTGTTCACAACATTCCTGACAGTTGTTGGTAAATATCACATCTTGTGTGCAGATGCAATTATTATGCGTATTTCTGCAGCTTGCATATTTCCTGGTTACTAATGTTTATAATATTATGTGAACGAGCGATATGAAATATTCTAGAAGATATGTGTATGTGACAGACTGGACTAAATTAGATCACTATTCTGTGTATGTACTAATCTCTAGATACTTTCACTATAGGGCTGTAAATTCAAATTAAAAAATCTGATTTAAAGAAATATAACAATGTTATATAATATACTAGCTTCTGCCAGCGGTTTCACCCGCATCCCGTGAAACCTCTGCACGAACCCGGATAAAAAGTAGCCTATAGCCTTCCTCGATAAATGGGCTATCTAACACTGAAAGAATTTTTCAAATCGGACCAGTAGTTCCTGAGATTAGCGCGTTCAAACAAACAAACAAACAAACTCTTCAGCTTTATAATATTAGTATAGATAGGCTACCTTTTATCCCTTCACGACAATATAATTCCCACGGGACTTAGAACACACCGAGACCTTAACTTTTTAATATCTTTGACTCAAACCACTCAACATTAAAAACACGTAATTTATCAAAAAAAAAAAAAAAACAAAAGTGAAATGCGTACAACACAAGCTAATTATTTCATGTCACGTCTCTCGGTGCATATAAAAGAAGTACATATTTATGCAACCCCCGGTCGCTTGGAGTTCAACTCACGCGCCGGTGCAACGTGTGAACAAGTGGGTTTTAGGTTTATTTATTGCTGAGGAGTATGTGATTTTAAAGTTTTGAAGGTTAGTGATGACAGTGGATAAATATACTGGTGCCAATGGATAAAAATATTATAATATTTAGTCAAATAACTTTGCTCTGAACTTTGCTTTACAGTAAAGGGTATTTGATAATAGAACTATGTGGGTACAATTTGATTGTCAAGCAAGATGGAGTGAAGAACTGCTGCAAGCTACAGCAGACAGGCTATCTAAAGATCAGGATGTGTGATATGAAAAGTTGATGACTTTATCTGTTTACTATAACGAACTTTACAAGATTACCAACAACCGAATATCTTATTATTCTCAAAACTCTAAAAATAATATTTTTCATAACATTGCTATCTAAATCAAAAGTGTACCAAACCACACACATATTCACCATACACTCATATTCTTCAATATTGATCTTGAATTCACAATTCTCAACACAACGCAATCCATTCCGTGACGATCCTTAACCTACTATATTCCTACCTCCAGGGCATACCGTATCAAAGTTACTGCACATTATTAATGCAAAGCACATAATATAATATATTATTATATCATTAATAACATTCTAATTACGTTGGCGGCCATATTAAGGCGTTAGGTAACGTCAAATTGTAATTTTGTAATGGCGACCATGTCATCATAGTAAAGAGGTGAATTTTTAATTTTGTTGCGAAGTTTTCGTTGATTGAAAGGTAGATTTAAAACTAAATTGTTATGCATAACATTATAAATAATAATACAAATATATAGAATAAGCATTATCATCCAACGTTGCAATGCTGCCAGCCTCTTGGGCATGTTCCCAGTAGACAGTGATGGGGAGGATTTTTTCGATTCGATTACAAAAATAACTCATCTAATGATCACGTTGGTTGAGATCATAAATGCACAGTTTTAAATAATTTCCTCTTTGTTTCAAAAGACGTTAAATTGGTGGATCCAGGCCATCATTATATTTTTTTACTAGTCGTTACGGGGTAGTCGGAAGCCACAAAGAATAAAAACCAGTCTTATGAGGTGGTATCGGGTTGTCAGGGTAACTGGATTCAGAAGTTCATTAAAACACTAGTACTCATCTGCATCAGATAAGACTGGAAGCCGACACTGAACTGATTGTTTAGAAAAAGCTACGATACGAGATACGACGACATAGTACTTCGACACCCTATCAAAATGATCCTCAAGTCTTACATCAAAGAATTGATTCTTACATACAAACAAATCATCAATTAGTTAGTCAATAAACATTGTAAGTAAACGATGGCGAATGTCGTCGATCATGCAGCCAGTGAAAGCCGCAGTATATCACTCCCGCGCATACTTCATCACTCGGCGTGCGTGTGCGATGGTCATTTGTTTGTTTACTACATCTTTATTATTTTTATTTCGCTTTTTGGTCAGCTTTGAGACTCATTTTGCGTCCCCTAGGAACTACTCCAAGAACCAGGATAAAACTTTCTCGATAAATAAATATTTTTTCAAATTAACGCATTCTAGCAAACAAACAAACTGTTCAGCTTTATAACACATATTAGTTCAGTCTGTTAATCATGTCGGATTGCCCGTCCCGTCGAGCTACGAGAGTGAAGGAATAGAGAGTGCACCTGTGTCCAAGCAAATGCTTGTGCACTATAATATGTCCTGCGCAGCTGGCTGATCTCCTTATATGAGAACGCTACCAATGTGTCCTTTGATCGGCCTGATAGATGAACATTAATAAATACATATGTCAAAGGTTATGTTGTTATATGAAAAGTGGTCTTAGAAACATTAGACTAATGTTTCTTCTTCATTGTTCCAGGGTTCAGACCCGCGCGTGGCGACGTGCCGCGGACGGCTGCAGACCCGGCGATGCCAGCTCAACCAGGAGATCAACAAGGAGTTGCGCCTCAGAGCCGGCGCTGAGAACTTGTTCAAGGTCAGTGTTATATGTTGTTGGTACTAGGGATGCCCCAGACTAGGTAAGCGACATTGATAAGAAAAAAAATAAAAAAAAATAAAAAAATAAAAAATAAAATTTGTATGTCCCTTCCAGACCACGGCACTACAGAGTCCCGGATTATTTTTATTTATTCTTTGACATAAACTTTGTTTAATATTAAAATATAAAGGTATTAAACCGACACAACCAGGGTCCAAAGTACGTTTAGGACTCCAAAGACAGAAACCTCGCCACAATACGCGCTGTATCAAGGAATACCGTCTTCTAAATCAGTCTCTTAACCGCTGACTCCATCAATATTATTATGAGCCCCAAAACGTCATTTATCATCGATACACATTTCCTAAAGAAAGCATGCCAAATGCCAAACATAACGCCTATAACAAAAACAAATCAAAAGCTCACACAAAAAAAAAATCCATAACACAATCTTCACGGAAACCATTTACTGGTAGATATGATTCATTCACATAAAAACATTTCCCTATGTACACTTCCCGGTACAAATCGCCACTAATCGCCATTGCGCGTGACGTCACGTGCGATTGACACTTTCTCTGCTCACGCGCACTGCGATTACGTTTTTGTTACGTTTGTATAGTTTTTGATTGGGTATATTTCTATAGTATTGTGTGATAAAGTTGGGTTGTCTTGAAATAGAGATATTACAAATATGACGCAAACTGGGACTGAAGAAAAAAGATTATTACGGCAACTATTCCGTGCTGAGTGAAATGTCGTCAAAGTTTTCTTTACTTAATCTGTTTGAATAAAGTTTGTAGGAATAGGCTACTGGTTAATTAAGCACCCGCTTCTCAAGTAGGATTGTGCAGGTTTGGTTCCAGCTAAAGCAAGTATCAATGTAACTCTTCTTAACCTATGTATGTATGTACTTTTTTAATCACACCTTAAACAAGAATTGCTGAGTATAGTCGTATAGATGAAGAAAGAGGTACCTAGGTTTTCTGGAATGTTTTCTACATTCGAGAAAACCTACCTCGATTTTAAAGTCTGAAATCGCCAAACCCCCCTGAGCAACGCACGAAATGATTAAAGCTCATTCCTTCTCTTCCTGAAAATAAGTGCCAATAACTTCCATAAATTGACTCAACAAAAATAACCGTCATATATTGTCCTCTGTTTCTAAAGAAACAAGAAATTTCTACCTACCTGCAACTTACTCATCAAAACAAAACATCCGCCAAAATGACATCACCTTGCATTGTATCACAAAACCAGTGAACTTTAACTTTGAACTGCTTGGCGCGATCCTTGGCGTAAAACAAAAGACGTTAGGGCGTTCACCCGCCTTTGTGACGCGTCAGCGATCGCCCTACGGTCTGTGACCTCTGACCGTCGTCTGTAGGGTGACAGGTAGGGTTACAAGTGTCGGTGAAGCTTAGGTTTTAGAAGACTTTTTGTGTAAATCGGCCATGAATCGGCGTTAAATGTTGAAGGAGGGAAACCCCTTTAGAAGATTTGTCATCTCAACGTAATTTTTGCGATAAAAAGTACCGATTAATTTTATAACATTACCAGCTACTTCTCGCTGTTTCATGCGCGTCGTTCCCGGATAAATTATAGCCTAAGTCAACCGGGGGTAGTGGAGCTTAACGAGGATAGTTTAGGTTCAGCAGCTTTGGAGCCTTTAGAGTATAAACAAGTGTGTCTTCTCTATGACATCAGTTCAGATCATGCTTATCAGACCATATTGAGTACAGTTATATACGCATAAACTAAGTTTCCAATACCTCGCTTTCAAACTGACCAACTTAACAAATGCCAATATAACGCTACATCTCACATTCAACACGTGACGTGAGAGGTCAATGACCCAGTATCTTCATTCACCAGTTGTTTTCGAAGACTTGTACTTATTGTTAATGTTAATGTGTTTTGATGTCCGAATATTTCTTGGAGCTCGTATTGTGTTGTTTTGCGAAAGAATTTCTTCTTTCCAACGATAACATATGAGATGTGGTGAATGGACGAGCGTTTTGAGAGAAATGTAATTTTAAAAATCGAAATGTGTTGCCTGGCAGATAAATATGTATAAAAACGATCCTAAGATAAAATAAACGTAAGATCCAGTTTTTCACGGGTACGATAAAATTCGAATCTAGGTAATTACTACCTACTTCTTTAACTCCACTTCATTTATTTATAAACAATTCTTTTTGTAATACAGAACAATAAAATGTTAAACCAAGTAATTAAGGCTTTTTTACCTACCAGCGTGATACTTATTCCACTTGACTAAATCCAGAAGTCCTAAATCATTTCCTAATTAGAATTTAGTCAGTCCGAAGCGACACTTCCTCACTTCACTTCCTG
The DNA here is from genome assembly GCF_030705265.1 of Helicoverpa armigera. Taxonomy (NCBI): domain Eukaryota; kingdom Metazoa; phylum Arthropoda; class Insecta; order Lepidoptera; family Noctuidae; genus Helicoverpa; species Helicoverpa armigera. Next base: position 8,567,940 of record NC_087144.1, read on the forward strand.
AATGACTTCACTTGACTAAATTAGTTACTAAACAATATTGGACGTCGGAATTTATTTAAGTGGAATAAAAAAATATGCATGAATATGTCTGAAAGAAAGAAAGAAAGAAAAACCATTTATTTTACACACAAATGACGCAGAAAACAAACACACACAAATACAAACAAATAAATCTAGTAACAAAAACAAACAGTAAAACAAAAAATAAAAGCGCTCTCTCTCTCTCTGTCTCTTAGAACATGTTTATTTATCTATTTATTTATTTAAAATTAATAGTTTAAAAAACTAAAAAACACGCTAGCCATGTATTGTCATCAGAACTCAGAGCGTGTGCAAAATTTCATCCTTATCGAAGACCGGGAAGTGGGTCAAAGATTCCAAGATTTTCTTACAAATGTACATAGTTACAAGTGTAGCTAATAAACCTACCTAGGCGTGTTAAAAATCTATATTATTTTATCAAATTAATGTTACTTTTATGACTTATTTCTACTCTATATTCTTCTTTTATAATTTATTTTATTTGTTTATCTTTCACAGGCAACGACAAACAGAAAGCTACGCGAGACAGTGGCCCTGGAGCTGAGCTTCGTGAACTCCAACCTGCAGCTGCTGAAGGAACAGCTCGCGGAGCTCAACTCCTCGGTAGAACTGTACCAGAGCGACAGGTAGTACTCCGTGTCTTTATGTGCCTAGCCATTTTATTAAATGATATGGGGGCTCTTGTAGAAGGCTTTTCGTAAAAGATGCGCTTTTGCAGAGCTCGTCTAAGTTAAGTTGTCGTATTTACCCAAGTCACGCGACAGCTTCCTACTCCGCGCAAATGGATATGTCACCGTAAGATTACAAACATCGTTAGATTACAATCTATCTCGAGAGATTGTAAACTGTCGAATTATTGTGAACCGTAACATCTGATTGCAATTTAACGCATTATTTTTTGCTATATTATAATCTATCAATGTAAAGCGGTCAAATTGAAAACCGGTTGAATCAAAGTTCCTGAGATTAGCTCCTTCAATTATTAATAAACTTTTCAATTTCATGATATTAGTAGAAATTTACATATGTATTATGTCCCATTCTCGTCATTTTATTTTCCGTTGCTCCGGTTACACATTTCAGACCTACTTTTCTCACACCCACAACCTTGAAGAAACATCATTAAACAAGTTATCCATCAATTTCCGTTCCCACACATTAATGAAATCTTGCCTTATATAACTGGGCTAATCAATATCTACATATGAAGTAAAACATGTTGAATTAGTTCATTATGTTTAGCTATAAATTATATTTTTGTTATTACAAATTATATTATCTAAACCACCTTGGCAAGATTGAGAGATTGTTTGAGACTTTTCTGTTAATAGAATAATTAAAAAATACGTCTGATGTACAAAGCTTTGGTTTCCTAGGAAATCGGTGCAGTCATATAGCGGCCCTAATACAGCGGTGAATGACGTCACTAGAACGTAGTCTGTGTAAAGTAATGTAAAGTAACGTACGTAGTTATGTAAGTAATGTAAAGTAACAAAGCTATACATATTACTGCCAATTACACCCTGTTCGGGAAGTAGCTACTTCGGGACAGGATAGAGTTTCTTACCAGTTCTTCTCCATGAGACCCACTCCTTGATAGTGTGCAACTACCTTGAAGTTGCTAAAGAGCTTTTACAAATAATAATATATTTTGAAATAATAATTATCAAAAAGGGCTTCAGCGTGTTGGCTTCAGCCCCACGTTCGCCTCCCAAAAATCCGGGACTCTATAGTTCCGTGGTCAGGAAGAGACATAGGTACATAATAATTTGAGGTTGACACGTGTGGGATCTCGGGAAAATGGCTATATCTGTACCTATAATAAGTGTACCTAGTGTTATTGGTGCCTTACGAAATTATAATTCGTTTAAAAAACTCTCAATAAGAGAATTTTGTGACACACCCAAGATACGCTCATTGATGAAACGAACCGCCTAAAGGCTATATTATTTTTATTTCTTATGAAAACGCTTACTTTCTCCAAACAACGCCGTAGGACATACAATACACACCCATGACAATTATTTATCTTCAATTCTAATAATAAAAGGCTTAAGTATAAGTCGCACTTGTAATATTGACTGATAATTACGCAATATGTAATAGACTTTACATGATTTGCATAAAGTTAGGAGAGGTTAGTGTATGAGCGGAAAGCGAGCCAGAACAGAACGAATATTTTTATTGGTTCCTGCTATTTTATTCGTTATCAGGTATGTTTACATTTCTATGGTATTACCTCTACAATGTCACATACCTAACACAAAAATAGTCTATTATTAACTAAAATAAAACCTTGTTATGAAATGAGTGTAGGTAGATGAAAAATGTGCAACAAAACCTAAGGTCTGTGTTTATTTGTTTCACCTAAGTATAATATAAGTACGTTTGAAATAAAGACGTTGTTTACATACTTACTTCAAATATCGCTTGAAACAGTCAACTGCACAAGTCAGGCGTTATAAATGATCCAAATAAACACAGCTAAAATTTGAATAATTCGCTTAATATTTTTCTATATAATATAACTGATACATATCTTTAAAAATTAACTCACGTTTGTACCAAAACATGCGAGGTCCAATTGCGCAAAATCATTGGTAATTCATATCAACCGTGACATTATTACGTACGGGCCATAAAACAAACTCGGCTCGGCTAAATGTCACTTCTGTATGCACATTAATTTAATTACACACATTCAAATATGTGAATAGTATATTTTATTTATGCCTATGTAAACAAGAATTATACTCAAAATACTTGATGTTTTTAAAAATACATAATTAAGACTCCTGTATACATTACAACAATATGTAGTATCTATTGAGTGTATAGTTCGAATTTAGTTTTATACTTAATTCTAGAACTATTTTTGGATTCGATTTGGAAAATCTGTCAGTGTCAGATAGCCCATTTATCGAAAAAAATTATAGACTACTTTTATCCGGTTACGTAGAATAGTTTCCACGGCAGGAGCAACCGCTGGTGGAAGCTAATTATTTGAAAATTTCAGATCAATGGAAATAAATCTACTACAAAACACGTTTATGTAAAGTCCGCTGTCATTGAGACCTCGGTCTACAAATAAATTGATGAGTTGACAAACAGGAAAGCGGTGTCGTAACTACATAGATCCAATTAGTTTATTGTCCAGCAGTTTTTGTTTTATTACTATTATTTATTAACCATATATTTCTTTTCTAAAAATAAAACTTAATAAATGATGCTTAGTTCAGTGAAACTGGTCTTAGGTAATTTGTGAAAAATTGTGGACAGCTTTTTTACTAGGAAACCAAACCAACGTAATAAAATATCATGTTTACCTATTTAAGTATATCTTAGACACCAATGACTGTGTTTCGTATGGCACGTTATACAGTAGATCCCGGCTGTCATTGAACATCCTTGGCAGTTGTTACGGGTAATCAGAAGCCAGTACGTCCGACACCAGTCTAACCAAGGGGTATTGGGTTGCCCGGGTAACTGGGTTGAGGAGGTCAGATAGGCAGTCGCTCCTTGTAAAGCACTGGTACTCAGCCATATCCGGTTAGACTGGAAGCCAATCCCAACATAGTTGGGAAAAGACTCGGAGGATGATGGAGGATGATGTTTATCTTTAATTTTGATCCAGTATATTGTGTGAAGCGTAAAGACAGACGTCTACATAGAGACTAAAACCCACCATGTTTCTTCTTCCTTTGTTTTTTACCAGCCGGCAACTCGACGAATATAATATCATCCGTCTGCGATATAATGCTATGTTGTTTACATTTTTAGACCATTTTAAAATGTTAAACTATTATTTAAATAAATGCATTTATTTACCATTTATACAGATAACCTAGATCTGAAAAAACATTCACTAATTAATTCGAGTTACGCGTATCATAGACAAGGCCGTTCAAAGAACTATTCCTAACTTTTATATAAACAAAATATTTGCTTGAATAAGTGCCTTTCACCGGTATTTAGTTAAGTATGCAGTTTTTAATATGATTTTTATTGAATCCTAGGTTATACAACCTTAATTAACAAGTCGTTTTTTCAAGTCGAAAGGTAACTACCTTCTTTTCTAATTGATTAATTATTAATTTATCAAGATTCAGAATTATAAGCTAGATACTTAAATGTATAGTTTTTTATTGAGTCCTAATCCTTTCATAATAATAAATTAAAGTAAATATATCAGTAACTTTGGAACGGAAACTAATTTTTATCTACTAAGTCATTTAATTGTAATTACAGAATAAACTAGCATTTCTTTGCAATTCGATTTTTATCTACAAAAATAAAACATTTATAGCTCCATGCATTTTCACCGCCGAATTAACAACTTGAACTTTTGACAGCACCTTTTTTCTTGTTCTGTGCATAGACAACAAATACTCTACATGCCACAGAATAAAAGAAAGATCCACAAAGCTACGACCACTATCATCATACCATAACACTAGAAGGCTCAACAGAACGTCAGTAAAGTGTAAAATCCTACCTAATCGTAGTTATTATGGTTAAAAAGCCGACAGTTAATACTTGGTCAGAAAAACTCAATGGATGATAATTGGTAGCGTTGCGGTTACATGGGCGATGTACTAGGACGTTCATGCGGTTTCGCTTGATATATTTTACGTGCTTTTTTTCTCTAGATAGTTGTATTTTTTCGGATATAAAAATAGTTGTGAAAGTGGTTTTAATACTGGTGTAATATCAGATATTGTGAGTGGTATAACGATCTACTTTTAATTATAATTTTTTTGAAGTTAGGAAACCGAAAAGGTCGGTTGTTTTAAATGAGTTTTCTTCTACCGATATTTTCTCTATGGCCCATATCAGGTCACATGAGAATTCACGTTAATGGGTTTAGTTACTATAGCTTTCGCAATCAACTTCTTTCGAATAACCTTACACAATTAAGATGGAACATAATATCATTACAATTCAATTACGCCGCCAATTAAACTTTAAAAATGAAAAAACAGTTTCCGCCATTGTGTGCATTTTCCCGCGCTCCGCCATATTGTAACCATAGACTAATAGAGAGGAATGCGCGCGCTAATCTACGTTCTTTGTGAGGAATGTGAACTTTTTAAACCGTTTTATTTCATGTAGTTAAACTAATTATTATTATTTATTTTTAAGTTTTTTTGTAAATTGTTCAAGGCTGGTAGTTAGTTCGTTATTTCTTTGCACTTTTTATTTAACTTAAAAATAGAGGTAAAAAGTAGGTTACCCGTAATTGGGTGAGAAAAACTGGAAATAAAAAGAATTCCAACCGTTTAGACATTATGAGTATTCTTGAGTTAAACGACTGACTCCTGGAGGCTATAATTTACCTCCCATAACACTTAGTAGGTAATATTTAAAGATAAACCATAATAACTGTAACGTATTATTATGATGGCATAGCATTATTTTTTAGGTAAAATCGTAAAAAAAAATGTTTTCAAACGTAAAAAAATTACTGCCCAATATCTGCCTAGCCTTTTCCCAACTATGTTGGGGTCGGCTTATAAGGAGCGACTGCTTATCTGACCTCCTCAACCCAAGGTACCCGGGCAACCCAATACCCCATGGTATCGCTGGTTGTCAGACTTTCAAGTTTCTGACGGGTAGTCAATGCAACGACTGTAAAATGGATGTATTCAAATGACTTATTAAATTACCATCATTCACGAACATCACTAGGTACCCAAGATCCATTACCAAAAAGGAGCTATTACACTTCAAACCACAACGTTACACATCAGCCATCTCCCTCCAACAAACCGCTTCCGACATCTTCGCACCCTTTCTAACACCAGCATTAATAGCCGTGTTGTTGTCTTCAGCAGCAAGGAGTGCGTGATGCCTATGATCCCGTTAGGCCTGAAGGAGACCAAGGAGGTGGACTTCAGGGAACCCTTCAAGGACTTCATACTGGAACACTACAGTGAGGATGCGGCTGCCTATGAGGATGCTATATCAGACTTTATGGATATGAGACAGGTAATTTGTAGCTAAGTAAATATTCGTTGGTTAAGGCCTAAAAACGAGTGTTTAATTTAAAAATTAACAGTAGACAGTTGTTTTGAGAAAACTGATGTTTGTGTTGTAAAGTCAAAATTGCTTTGAGAGTTTAAGATATTTTCATAATTCAGCCAGGAGACGAGGAAGTCGGTAACTAATACACCCGTGTATCAGATTGCACGTAAATGTCGGTCCTATGCCTGATCTTTCCCCAGTCTTATCGAATTGCCGTTTCATCATACAAGAGTTTGAAGGAATGGAAAGTGAGACATCACCCAGTTCAGATTCGGCAAAAGTAAACAATTGAATACTACCGGTACAAAAATTACGTAAAAATCGTCGCTCAGGAAAACTGAGCGCAAAATCCGCTAGTACGAAAAGAATGTCTTGTGCAGCTGGCTGATCGACATGAACCCCTTGTGAAGGTGGAGCGGGTCTACGCAGACACAATTGGTTTTCTATTGTTCTCTAATCAGCGGCATTCAAGCAGTTAATGGGTTATTATGCCTTCAATTTTGTTTTGGTTCAACTTAACTTCTTCTTTCCCCAGGCGATGCGAACGCCAGTGCGGTCAAGCGCGGGCGTGGCGCTACTGTTCAAGTACTACAACCAGCTGTACTTCATCGAGCGCCGCTTCTTCCCGCCAGACCGCTCGCTCGGCGTCTACTTCGAGTGGTTCGATTCGTTAACAGGTGAGGTCTTAATTATTTTTGATGTAGACTAGCTTCCACCAGAGGCAGTTTCCCGCAGGAACTACTGGCTCATGTATTCTCCCTGTTTGCTCCCTTATGTAGTATCCCTATGTATGTTATCCCCTACATACTCCCTCTACTTAATTATGATATTCTTTGTATACTACCCCTATGTACTCTCCTAAATTCCTATATTTTCCCAATATACGTAAAGGTAACCTTATTAAGTCTCCCTTAATACATCTTACTTAAGGAATCTGATGCTGGCCCAAAAATCAGATTCGGAATTTTCAATGCTAACGGATCGATGTGCCCAGAATATTTCTAAAAAGAAACTGCAGAAAGACGATGGATATTCCCTGAGTTCAGTTTCTTGTATGAACATACAACGCCATATATTGTTAGTGAGATCGGCACTGCTTTAGAAATTTGATTGTGATGTACAAATGTAGATGGCGTTAGTTGTCCAAAGGTTACTTCAATTTTATAATGGTTCACTTTTTTCAGGAGTCCCGTCATGCCAGCGAACAGTGGCTTTCGAGAAAGCTTGTGTCTTGTTCAACATAGCTGGCATCTACACACAACTTGGCGCTAAACAGGTACACATCAAATCAATCAATCTACAAATAATTTGAGTATCGACTCGAAGGAATAACGAGTGCACTAGTGTCTGCGCAAACGCTTGTGCACTATAATATGTCATTCGCAATTGGCTAATCTCCTTACATGAGAACGGCCGCCGCGACCGACAATCGACTAGGAGGACATCATCATTTAGTGACACGAATGCGCATATCCTAGTGCACAGTTATATGTCCAGGTGGCTTATCGCTTTATATGAGAACAGTCGCCGTGACCGTGGCCAACATTCGGCTCTAAGGACTTCATCATCATAATTTTGTAACACGAATACCTAACTCATTTTTTGTTCGTTGTTGTGAAGGACCGCTCGACATGTGCGGGTCTGGACGGCGGCGTGGAGGCGTGGCTGCGGGCGGCGGGCGCGCTGCGCTACGTGCTCGACAACTTCACCAACGCGCCCTCCGTCGACCTCGCCGCCGACACGCTGCTCGTGCTCGCCGCGCTTATGACTGTACGTAGCTCAGTGTAGACAATATTCACAAAAAAATCCCCCAACACAAAAAAAGAAAATCCATGTCTATTTTCTACACAATCTTCCCGTGGTAAAAGGTTTTGAGCTCACAGAAGCCAAGTTCTTTGCAACTAAGACAAAATTCAGTAATCGGCAGGTCATGTTTCAGTTGACTATAAAAGTTTGGATCTTGGAGAAATTAGCAATATTCTTTTTTTTCCCAGGCGCAAGCTCGCGAGTGCCTGTTCGAGAAGCTGGTGCTGCAGGCGGGCGAGGCGCGAGGCGAGCTGCGGCGAGCGCCCGAGCTCTGCCTCGACCTCGCGCACGAGAGCGCGCATCTCGCGCACACATACCGACAGCTCTACGATAAGGTACGCCGAGCTCTGCCTCGACCTCGCGCACGAGAGCGCGCATCTCGCGCACACATACCGACAGCTCTACGATAAGGTACATCAGCCTCATTTTAGCAAAGAGCCTCTTACTTTGGCTGACAAGATCCTTCTGCAACCAGCCTTACCGGTAAAGACTTTCAAAAATCTATATAAACTTTCTGCCCTGTTCCCAAGATATTGGGAGTCGCAATATGTTTCCCACTTTCATTTCTCTCTGCTGTCACACTACGCCTACACCCTTCCTCATCAATATTAAACCTACGCACTTTGGTTTCAGATGCAATCTGAAGGTGTCTTCAACTACGTGCCATACTCGTGGGTCTCTTTAGTCCACGTCAAGACTGAGTTTTACAAAGGTATGTATCATAACACCATAACACCCACATGACTTATAGTTATCGGCACGGATATTGAACCCTGACCTTCACCTGCGCAGAAGCGATTTATTGGTTTATTGCCTTATGTGTAATATCCGTGCCGGTAACTATATCTACGTATTTTGATGGGAATGTATCAAATGACCACTCCGTCTGTGGCTTCAGCGTCAGGGAGTGTCAAGACTGGTATAAGACCCACTATTGTTCTTTTTGAAGTCCTTCAAGTACCAGGGCCACGGTAACTCTTTCAAAGAACCCCACAGTCCCATCAAGCTAATGATTATTCTACCTCAAAGAAGGATCTCACTCATCATCTCCCGAGTCCCTTCCCAAATATGTTGGGGTCGGCTTCCAGTCTAACCGGATGCAGCTGAGTACCAGTGTTTTACCTCAAAGAGAATTGCACTTTGCACTAAAAACATGTATCTCCATAGCGTTGGCGCATCAGTACTGCGCAACCGGTCTGCTGAACATGCCGGAGTCGGCGCAGTCTCCAAGTCGCCTCGCCTCGCTGTATGATCCTGACACACATCTCGAAAACGGTAAGAAAAAAGTGGCATACCATGCTAGACTTTTTTGTTGAATGTTATGTCATACATTGCCTCATCTAGATTAAGATCATAAATTAGCAGTAGTAGTCTTTCGAAGGTAGCTTTTAGTGTGAGGTAAGTGAATCCAATCTTCCTGGCCATTTTTCAACTATGTTAGGGTCAGCTTCTGATCTAAATACTTGCAGGTGAGTATCAGTGTGTGAGTATGGAGCGACTGCCTATCTGACTTCCCCAGCCCAGTTATTCGAGCGTCCCTTACACCTTGGTAAGCCTGATACTTGTGATGGTAACATGTGGTTAGTCCACTCACCTGTATCTTTACCTAAATCTGCCCAACTCTTTTGAAAAACTTCTGTAATATCTCTTGTATTGATTGGTTTCCAGGTTCATCCATATCTCCGACGCTGAAGGACGCGGACGTGGACTGGGCGGCGCTGGGACGCGCACATCTCGCTGAGGCGCTCACTCTGTACGAGGAAGCGCTGAGGCTGCAGAGGATGTGTCGGTGAGTAAATATGGAAGTCTTGTGGCTCTAGAGAGATTCCAGGGGAATTTTGAGGATAATAAATATGACGTACCCAGTTTTACTAGTCTTTCTTTTGTGGGCTTGGCTCAATTTATTTTTAAACGCCTTCCCAAAAAGGAGGCGGTTCTCATTTCGTCGGGATTTTTTTTGTGCAAATCTATGAAAATCTTGAGCCTGAATCCAATACCTGAATATTAGATTCGGATAGCTGACATCGAGCAAGATTTATATGGATGATAGCAGACCAAAGCTAATGCGAAGTAACTATTAAGAAATCTGTGCTGTGTACGTTGAATTAATTTTAGTCTGTTTTTTGGAAAGCACAGCAATAACAGTGCCTATAACTTCCATAACTTATAAACTCAAAGTTCAAACTAATACTAACAATTCGTATGTGCCAGTGAGTTGCGCGGCAAGGAGGCGATCTCGCTGGTGGTGCGCGCCGCACTGGCGCGGGCAGCACGAGACAGGGCCGCGCGCGACGCCGCCGCTGACGACTTCACCGACCTCATCGACGCGCCCAACGTCACGCGTATGTACTGCTTGTATTACAAACACACACTCAAAAAGGTTTATTCAAATAAGGCTGATACGTCACTTTTCAAACACCAAAAACAAAAGATAGCTCCCAAAACGCCTACCCACACACATCTAGCAATAGGAATATAAAGTGGTGAGATTCCTTCCTATTCCTATTGATAGATCGTGTTAATATAGGTAGCAACAGAGAGCACAGGGCTCGTCCAGTTCAAAGACTGATTAAAATATTTGGCCCCAACTACACGTCATAAAGTGTTACGAATCACATTGCAAAGAGAATTTCAAAGATACCCCCATTAAATTGCGATCGATAAACTTATAACACTCTCTTCTAATTTACAGCATCCTCAAAATTCCAACTGGCCCTAACACAACCCGACTTCGCTCAGCACCGAGTGGAAGACCTCTTTAAGTCTCTGGGGCCAATCGCCATATTCTCCGCCAAACGCCACTGGAGCGCCCCTCGCCTCGTCCAACTACAGAAGTACAGAGACGGATCACGACGCCTAGAGAGACCACGAAACGGAAACACAGAAGACTACGAAGAAACAAGAAATGGCAAACACAGGACTGACAAGCGAGACCGATCGGAAGACAACAGCACATACTACAACCAAATAATCAGAAGCGACGAGAAATATTCCAATGACTACGAAAAGAAGAAACTGCACAGGGTCACGAAACAGAACGGAGTCTATATAAATAGTTATAACAATAATAATTATGAGTATCATCCGAAGGTTTTGGATTATGACTCTCAGAATGAGTATAAGACTAAAGGGGAGGGGAAGATTGAGAATGGAGTGAAGGAGAATGGTAAAGCGAAGAATACGAGACGAAAGGACCCTCTGAGGAGGGCGGCGAGTGAGTACAACGTGTCTAATGCGAAGACTGAGGACGAGGGCTTTGGGTTCTCCGTGAGAGGGGATGCGCCGGTCGTTATTGCTGGGGTTGAACCTAACTCTTTGGCAGATGTAAGTATTGAATCTATTGAACCTGCTGGATTAACTACATATACCTACTACTTCTTCTTCTTGCAATGTTCCCAATTTTATTTGGGTTCGGCGCAATGTGTCTTCCGCTTCCATTATTCCCTGTCACTCATCATAGTGGCACTCACTCCCCTTTTATTCATGTCATCTTTCAGGCAATCCATCCATCTTTTCTTAGGTCTTCCTTTACACTCATACTAACACACACTTTGTTGCATGTGTATCATCCCTCCTCATTACATGTCCATACATTAACTACATATACCTTAGGTCCAAAATATTGAAGTATCTATTGTCTTATAGATCGGAGGCATGCGAGAAGGCGACTTCATCATCAGCATCGGAGACACGGACGTGAAGTGGAGCTCGCACGACGAGGTGGTGCGGCTGATCCAGGCCGCTGGAGACACGCTCACTATGAAGCTAGCCACGCCGATGGATAAGAGCTGTCTAAAGGTAAATCTATAAAAATACAATGTCTGTTATTACAGACTGACAGGCACTCAGATTAAGATATAAAAGCATCAGTAGTATATACAAAGTATCACTTACTCTGATCCGTTTCAATCTACCAAGTTTAGTAAAGAAAATGCCTCCAAGATTATTGAAGAAAAGTAATACAAACCTTATCACACCTTCAGAGATTTCCTTTTTCTTTAAAAATAAGACTATATCATTATATCCTTACTTACTTGCTTTTCACAGGCGTCACCCGAAACTCCACGGCAGTCAAACTCGAACCAGGGTTCCGTATCAGCGGCATCTACCGCCTCAAGCGGCTCCACCGCCGTCACCGCTCGCTCGTCAGCGCGACGGGCTCCGTCCTGGAACCCCTTCCGCCGACACACCACGCGCGACAACAGCTCCCATCGCGGCTCACACACCAGTAATATTATATTCAGATAAAACGCCTCTTTGGTACAGCGCCATCTAGCGGAGGTGTTGATAAAATTGTTTGTAACAGCGCCATCTAGTAGCTGCAATTTGAAACTTACAATGTTAGTGCGGCGCTGCGGCGATGTTTTGTTAAAATTAAACAGTATCAATTATTAGGATGTTGATGAATAATTTGCGATTCGTTTTTTGCGAATCGTGTGATTTGTAAGTTAAAAGGCGTCTTATTGTCTATAATATCACTGGTCATAGTTAAGATAAATTTCATAAACTTTCATAAAATCACTGTTTATCTAATTGTTCATTGGTTAAAGATTGTCACAAACGCATCAAGTCACAAAACCGTTGGTTTAAACGAATTAGAAGGGCCATTTATTTATTAAGTCTTAAACTATTCTAAGCTAAAATGTATACCAACGTCATCTATTATCAGATACCTTCAACTACTTATAGATTCTTTTTTGGCGTGAGTCTGGGTTGAATTCTTAGGTTTACTTAAGAGAGCGAAGTTCGCTGCTATTATATTTAGGTTCCTAAATATATAGTTAGTTATTGGGACCTTACATCGGCTATGAAACTCCAAAGTTTTTCTTTTATTATTATATAAGTTTTCTGCTTGGCAAACAACAGCAATTTTTTATCCAAATTCTGTACTTAATTAAAAAAATATTTAAGTTTGAAATATATATACCTTTTTTCTTTGAAATTCTGTTTGCCAAGTATGTTATTTACTTAGTACTTACTTACTAATATTCTAGATATTTAGATAACTATATCTATGTACTTATCTAAAACAATTATGTATTTATGATTTGCCTTAAAACTTTTTTTGCAATCATTCTATTACAAATCTGAGAGCCTTTATTTTCCTATGAGAATATCTGTAATTTTTCTTTCTGTAGTTTTTTTTTTCAATAATTATTTCAATAAATAACTGTCAAAGTCCTAAAAAATTACAAGCCAATTTAAGTATATTGTATTTAAGTATATTGTATGTATGTATGAGAAATCGATTTTTATCTATTGTAGGTTTATATTTATTTTTTTATCTATTAATGGTATATATTTATTTTAACCTTTAATTGAAGAATTCAAATTGCACTTTTTTCCAAATTATCCTACGTTAGGTGATTGCCTATTTCAATGTACTGTCACATCTTTATATCGCAAAAGACGTGCACAGAACTTGAAAACGTCGACATTTTGATTTAAAACGATACTTTTCTCACTTTTTTATATATTTTTTTTCATCTAAATGTGCTTGTTACGAATTTAAAATGTCTGTCTGAAAAAAAGGCAGGCATCTATTGTCTACGACTGATTGAAAGTGTACTTAACAGATAAAAAATTATATGTATATTTTGATTAAAAACTTAATTATGTATATTCGTAGTAAATAGAAAGTATATGTCACAATTTATTTAGATTTAAATGTAATTACAGTATTTTAGTTAATATTACATAAAATAATGTTGAACTTAATTATTATTTTGGATGTGATCGATTTTAAAGAAAAGGCAAAACTTTTGGCAAATATTGATCGCGTCCAAAACGTAAAATTTTAGATTGATTGTAACAATTTAAAATTTTTGATTCGACTCGTTTTTAGTTTTTGTATAATATTATAAAATAGAGTAAAATGTATATCATTGTATAAACTTGTTTAAGATAAAACTGTATAAAATTGTTGTGGTTACTTTTGAACAATAAAGGATATTTAAAGGCTAGTTAGTAATGTTTTATTTTACCTTGAATGATTAAAAAAGATAAAGACAGAAACACTATCGTCTCATTCTTCAGTGACGCCACCTATATCGTATAACGACAAACAAAAAAAATTAATGCTGTACGTTGGTAATTTGGCTGTCGCCCGCGTTGTAGAGATATTACTATTTAGATACCAGGTGTCGAATTATCGATACATAGTAAAAATTGTTACATATCTTTGTTACTGACCTTCGATTAAGATATATTTTATTAAAACCAAAATTATCCTACGAGTTTTACTTGAGAAAAAAACGTAAAAATCATTAGTTTTCAAATTATTTTAATACATTAAACATCACAGAATAACAACTATATACATACTTTAATAACTAAACTACGCAAGTATATAAAACTATGTATAACTATACACCTATGTATAACAACAACTCAATTTATTTCTATTTTACATTAAAAAGCCATCTGTATAAATAACTAACAAATAGGAACCAATTTATTGGTGGTAGGTAGGTAAGTAGATGTATGAAGGAAACATTAAATCACAGAATTTCCTCGGCTCCAGAAACTTTCTAAAATCATTATAATAATGTACTCAAAACAAAATAAAGCCAAAAAACTTAACAGATGATATTAATCAATGTTTAAATGCTACATTTTTGCCTTTTGTTCATTCACTTATAAAAGCCTAATTACAATATTTGAACTATTTTTGACTGTACTTTACATATTATATTGGTTCTTTATAGTAAGTACTTCTTTGGAAGCGCATAACAGTGTCAAATAGTTCCTGTCAACTTTTTTAAAACTCTTTGGGTGAAGCACAGCTTCAATAGACAAAAAAACATTTACATCTCAAACCGATGCTAACTACCATCAAGATATTTTTCCAAATACTTTTTCGAGTCATCATAGACGCCGAAAAACACAAAACCACCGATCATGATCGCTGTCATTCTAGGCATTACTCCTGCAAAAAGTCCTTTAAACCCTGATTCGAAGTAAATATCTATTAAAACGGGTAATATACGCATTTTCCTGGTCACACTGTACCCATCGCCTAGCATTATCCTTGTTTTTGCGAGATCTAGTGGCGTGGTCACACCGGCCGCGAAGCCGCCCGCGATTGAACCGCATAGTGCACTCTGAAACGGTAATGTATTGGTAAGAAATCAGAGAGTAGGTATGTACGGGAGTACATAGGGAGAGTATATAAGGGGACTACATAGGGAGAGTGCATAAGGGGAGTACATAGGGAGAGTAAATAGGGAGAGTACATGAGGGGAGTACATAAGTGAGAGTACATAAGGGGATTACAAAGAGAGATTACATAAAGAGGGTACATAAGGGGAGTACATAAGGGGCGTACGTAAGGGGAATACATAAGAGAAAACATAAGGAAAACGTGGATTTCGTAAAAAATACACAATCTTATTTTATCTCGTACCTGAAAACTGCTAATCTGTCCATCATTATGCTTCCTAACGGTACTCTTGAGGAGCTCCCAGACCGGCAGCTCGATGAAGCTGAAGGGTAAGTCCCGCAGCACCGTGGAGCCGAACCCGCGGTAGACTCCGCGGAAGAAACCCTCGGATTTGTACGCCTGATGAACGAAGAGAAATAGAGAGTTTCAGTAATGAGACTTAGGTCTAGGTTCACCGACTAAATAAGCGTTACTTTTCTTAACAATTGTATACCATGAATTTTAACATAAAATTGACGAAGTAAACAGTAATTTTAAGAAAACTAACATTTATGTTATCGGTGGATTTGGGTCTTATGCCTGATAATTGATAAACGAAGAATAAGTAGATTTTCCATTTTGTAGGATAGATAATCAGGATTTTTATTGGACATTCTTACTGGGATTTTCTGACCAACTTTTTGTAGGACATGGGATTTGCAATGATCAAACGTTCTGTGCAGCTGTTAATTAGCCATAAGCTCAGCTTCCCTAACTCTTTTTTAACAAATTAGTATCACAATTATTTATCACTCAAAAAAGTACAAAATTGATACTTTATGTTGATGGAACAATATACTCACATGTAGCAGTATAGAGACACTGCTGATGGCGTTAGAGCCGACGTACGTCTGCTTCCTCTGCTTAGCTATCTCTGTGGGCACTCGGATCACACACGCCAACTGTAAGAAAATTCGTTCTGTACAGACGAGAAATAACAAAAGGACAAATATTAAATTAAGTACTTTACAAAGGTTTTCATATGCATATGTATGACATAGGTTCATTCACTGTTGCGCCATATTTAAAAGTGGTTATAGTGCGCAGTGTTCATACAAAATGCACACAATCAAAACACCATTCAAATCAAACAAAGTTTGTGCTGGAATTGAACTTGTAAATACTAATACAAAAAAATAATGTAATAAAGAACTTTACGAGGGCTTTGAAAGAGGCTTCACTGTTGCACATTGTACAGTTACATAATAACAAAATATATTTTCAAAAACACCATATAGGCACTGAAACCAAACTTGACTTTCATACACAGGTTACATCATTGCTATCTATCTATCATCTATAGGCTTTAACACAATGATGAAAAGTGGATACAGTGTTCATAAAAAAGTGCCCATTTTCCTTAATATAACAAAAAAAATGCATATAATATAGTACTTACAACTTCACCAACACTGGCAGCAAGCATGTGCGTCAGTGGAGCGTACTGAGGAGACACCAGTGGCTGGCACTGAGCTTTGGTTGCCTCATATGATGCGAAGAATAGGGCTGTTGTGGGCATAGACGTTGCTGCTACTGTTAATAAGCCTGCGGAATGAAGGGTTATTATTTAACCATGTTGTGTTTATACTCGAATGCACCTTGCAAAGAAGGCTAGTTTGTCAGCTTGTGTATGAATGTGGGTTTACACCTTTGTGGCACTACTTTGCGTTGTATACTTTTGAAAAGTAATGCATTACTATAGTAACTTTTATCACAATCCTCCAATAACACAGTTTTATAAAGTATAGGCATAGTATGTTCTACTACTTCTACTTTTATTTTGTAGTAGTATGTCAAACAAACAGATCAGCTCTAGAAATATTTCTGGTGCAAGTCACTTAAACAAACAGACATAAAACTTTCCATGTACATAATGTTGCATCATAATTTCAGCAGGCTGTAGCCTGAAAACAATTTTTACCAGCATAACATTAAAATAATTATGGTCATGCTAACAATAGATCTTGTTAACCTTAGATAAATATATAGCAATTAATTCAATTAGAAATTCATATCCTTGTAATACTTTAATCATAAAATAAGTTTCTATTCGCACCTCTATAAACTCCTCTAAAGCCACCAGCCTTCTGGAAGCCCTGAGCACTTTGCAGCCTTGTCTTCAGCGTATCCAGGGGGTACAGGGTCACATCCACCGACACCCCGGCCAGGGCTCCCGCCTAAGAACACCCAGTTCATAAGTAAACAAAACTTATGTAGCAATACTTTGTAAAAACTAACGAATACTTACGATTAACGGTGGAACATGTGTAGTTTTAAACGACTTCGGCTGACTTATGCCAGCCATTTTCACAATTTAATTCAAAACCACTGAGAAATTAATAGTTATGTAAAATAAGCATGAAATAACCTCAAAATATTTGAACACGAAAATATTAGCACTGATTTTTGACAGCGATTTTAAGGTTTCTTAGAGTTTGAGAAAATGAATTAAACTTAAGACAAATCGTGGGAAATAACAATAGTGAATAGCCATAATAATCGTTAAGAACTATTCTAATCAGATTTTAAATGTTTCCCGGGCACAATCCCTATCGCGGAATTAACATTCACTGACTGACAGACATCCATCGGTCATCTGTCAAGCAATGTTGCCAGTTGAAACTAAAGTTTACCCCTACTACTGTGAAAAATATAAAACGAGTAGTATTATTTCTGTATATGTGTGACTAAAATACTACTTTGATTCTCATCCTCGCAAATGAGCGTTCTAAACCTCACATATGTATGTCCAAAAACTGATCAAAGAACATCAGAATTCAAGATGTACCTTCACTCATAAATTTTATTTTCAAACTCAAACGTTAAGTCAAAGTTTTACCTTATTGGTTATGTCTTGGTATGTATTTTAAAAGAATAAATAAATAAGGGCAAGGTTTTAAGAGTACTTCAGTTTAATGTTTATTTACTTTGGTTATGGGAAAATATTGTAAGCTGGGTACCCTTTTTCTGACAGTGATGACTGACATTGGTATTCGTTTTGTTTTTGCATTTGCATTTATCAATCATCAGCGGTTCAACGCAGTTTGTAAAGATGAAATTTTAATGTGCAGGGATAATTCATAAATTACAAAGTGGCTTTACGAAATATTTTTATGCTTGCATGGAATTATAAGCGAAAAATATTATTTACTGAGATTACGCTCACGTACAGGCAACTCCGCTTCAAAAAAAATTTATAAAGCCTTTATCAATGTAAAGAAAAAATCCGTTGCCTAGCAACGAAAAACTTACTAGTTCCTAGTTAAAGATCATAGATGTCGCTAAATATTTTTGTGCCATATTTATATCGCGGGGTTTTAAAAAAATGAGGCATTTACCGTTTCACGTAGGTACCTACATTATTATAAAATTGAACGTGTTGAAAGCAGTCATTTTAAACAATCAAATAATTTATCATAAATATTTCAACCAAAAAGGTTAAATATTCCTTAAGCAAACCACTCATAGCTACAAATAAACAATCAACAGTTACCTAGCAACAGCAACGATATACGTGCAGAATTCGCACGACATTTTAATTTACGTGTTTATTTAATTTTCTACAAGTTTTACAATGCCGAAAGTTATCAACAAGAACCCTCATGAGGGCATACCATACCACACCTTGCATTTTGGTGACGAGCCGGGCTGCTACCAGTTACATAGGTAAAGTAGTCAGTTGCTATGCTCCTGAGGCTAATATATCCTAGGTGACATGGAATTACCCACTAACCGTATTCCCGCATTTCCATCCGCGCTCGGGGGTAACTTCTTTCCGTAGATACCCCGATGTAACATAGCCATATAGCCTATACTACTCGGAAATAGTGTAGCTTCCCAACGGTGGAATAATTTTTCAAATCGGTTCTGTTGTTTCGGAGACTTTAGGGTAGTTTCGAACAAACAAACAAAAATCCTCTTTATTAGGTATATTAGTTCTATAGATTTTGGTATCCTAAACTTCGCTAGAACTGGCCCACATTAAAATCACCACCACCATAACCAAACCAACCACCATTCGTCCCCAGACCATCGCAATGCCGCCTCAAGTTTCCCATCACCAAGAAACCAATTCACAAATGCGAGCCAGAACCAAAGGAGACGGTGATGATCCCGCAGACAGGCAGCTTCAGGAAACTGCTCATCCCCAAGAGAAGGCCCAACTACTACCCCGCGATCATGCACAAGTCGGAGTTTGATAGGCTGAAGAAACAGGCCAAGGTGAGGTTTCTTTCGTGGTAGAAGCTGAAGGAAAATATGGTAAAGATATGGGGACTTATAGGATTTTGAAACTTCATTTTGCCTAAAATGAACTTGGAAGTTCATTGATTGTACTTGAGTGAGGAACGGTCTACTTCTTTCTTATGCTATTCAGAAAAGCTCAATGATGGTAAAAATTCTGAATTTTGGTAAGTATATATCACTCAAAATCCGTCCTTTAGATATACTAAGTACCTATTTTAACGCAATGTAAAATATTTTTTCTATGGAATGCAACTCTCGCTTACAAACGACAACGCTCGATGCTATTGTCCCACTTGACTAATAAATATTGTTGCAAAAATAATCTCGCTTTATACAAATTACAAGTACCCTCCGAACACGTATAATTCATTGATCACCACCTGCCCATTTGCTTCTCTACAATCTGGGCATATCTCCCTCCCTTCTAGATAGTCTCCCAAGAAGAGCAGCTAGCAGCCATGCACGCCCAAGAGACGGCCATACAGAAGGCTGCCAAAGCTTCCGAAGCCAGGAAGCAGCAGCTCAAGAAGAACCTCAAGCCGCAGCCAGGAGCTGAGACTGCCACTGGCACTGCCGACCCTGAGCTTGAGGGACCCGACCAGGCCGCGCATACTCTGTCGAGGGCTGAGAGTAAGTAAAAGAAGGAGACAGAAAGACGACAAGATTTCTGTACCTGATCATCAGCATAATGTAGGCAGCATCAGCATAATTAGGTCAACTTCTAGTTAACCTAAACTATGCAACTAATGTGGAATAGACCCATCCTTTTCACGATAGATGACAATATGCTGTTCACATCTACCTGTTGCCATCAACAGCTTTCTCTCCTTTTTTCGTTCGTAGTCATCTGCACTCCACGCAAAATTGAAAAAAATATTGAGTAATTTAATTAGTCCAGCAGTGGACTGCGATAGGCTGATGATGATGTTGATGATGATGATGATTGAGTTATTTTGTCCAACCTGATGAAGGACGCCTAATTTCCAGAGTAGTATCGAAGTTCTTGAAGTCAATGTGTCATATAAATGCTGTCTTGTTTCCTCACCAGTGCTCCGCGCGGACGACATGCAGGGTCCGCGGCTGTGCAACCGCATCATCCTGGCATCCAAGTGCCACGCCATCAGAGACGCGCAGATCACGGAGAAGGAGCTCATCAAGAAGGAACTCGATGAGGAGCAGAGGAGGTTTGAATAGATATTTCTACTAAAG
Organism: Helicoverpa armigera; assembly: GCF_030705265.1. NCBI lineage: Eukaryota > Metazoa > Arthropoda > Insecta > Lepidoptera > Noctuidae > Helicoverpa > Helicoverpa armigera. The sequence continues at coordinate 8,588,467 of NC_087144.1, forward strand.
TTAATTAGGCTTTTCAGGGTCTTATGTGATGTTCTGTTTACGAGGGTAAATGAATGCCTTGCTCATGAGTTTTTCGGGACATAACGATAGTTTTCATTTCTATTTAGCTTGCAAATGTAAACTTGCTTTTTTTCTAGTTTTCGCAGATTTATAACAACACGAAAAAAATATAGGACTTTGTCAGCATCTTCGTATTTAAACACACACATTTTACCTACACACTTTTTTATTTCTGTGTCACGCATTAAAACCTCCCTCCTACGATCCCATCAGACTGGACGCCATAATGGAGGAGAACCGCACCCGCGCGGTGACTCGCGGCGAGGAGGAGGAGGAGCGGCGCCAGCGCCTGCGCCTGCAGAACCTCGCCGCGCTCAAGGAGCAGATACAGGCGCATGAGACTGCCAAGGTACCTGTAGATTCCTACCTTCAGGTGGCATGCATTGGATCTTAAAATTTTGCGGGATCCCTTGAAACCGTCAAATAATTGCGAAAAGTAAAAAAAAGCAGTTCCTGTTCCTGTAGGTCCACACATTCTTTGTACATGAGCTTATTACGGAATTACTGGTTATTTTTTTAATTTTGGTACTATACATAGGTACCATTGATATCTCGTCTACTGATTGCCCACTTTATGTAGCAGCTCTGGAAGGGGTAGGTATATTTGCGATCCTAAACTAGCTGCTCCGCGAAACTGCTGACTTAATAACCCCTAGTCTACCTTCTCTGCGAAACTGCTGACTTAATAACCACTGACGGACTTCTTCTGTTGTTAATTCAGACACTATTTTTTAAGCTCCTTCAAACATTTATGTACTGTCCATATAAAGCACATTCTTCCAACAGATAATGGAAGCAGAGCGCATAGAGGAAGAGAGTATCCGCGTAAACCAGGCCAACATCGCCATGCAGATCGACGAGGCGCAGAAACTCAAGGAGAAACACCAGAGACAGCACAAGCTTAAGGAGATGCTGGATCAGGGTATGTGGACAATATAATGATAGTCTACAATCAAAAAAAAAGAAAATGATGGTGATATTTCAGTTTATATGAAATTATGCAGGCCACAATAATAGGTTTCGGGTTGGCCAGGAAACTGGCTTGAAGAGGTTAGATTGGGAGTAGCTCCATGGAAAACATTGGTACTAAACTGCATCTGGTGACACTGGAAGCCGACACAAACATAGTTAGGAAAAGGCCCGAAAGATGATGATGACGATGATGATAGGGTGTTTATTTAAAGAAGCATCCGCAACACTCCGCAAAATAAATATTCAAGTGCTAAATACATATTAAAACACTTTGACTGTTAAAATTAACACAATCAATTCATATCTTCTTATTGAAATAAGGTAACGCGGAGCTCCTGTACTACAAACAGCTACAAAACGAGGAGGAGCGCATCATGGACCTCCGCATCGCCAACTTCCTCCGACAGAAGCAGGAGAGAGAGAGCAAGAACAGAGAGGAGGCGGAGGCAGTTAAGGCTGCTAAACAGAAGGGGATCGATCACATCTCTAAGGCTCAGAAGGTAATGTTTCACATGTACATTATGATTCAGTATTGCATTTTCGTCGCTTCAGTAGATAGTAGCAATACTGTTCATAAAAATATACCTAGCTTCTTCATCTCATTGAGTGCGCTGCAGATTTAATGACGCAGCAAGCCCTGGCGACAGAGTTTTCTCAAATACGTCTGACGGCCTCTGACGTGGAATTGTAACAACGACTGGTACTGAGTAGCATTTGGTGACATCGGCTTTACGTGCCCACCCAGGCATGGGGGTGTAACCGCCAACTTCCAGATTCCGGGCTGCTTTGTGAAAGTTTCTTAAACGCGATATTGGCCTGTCCCAAGAATGACAAATGATATTGTACTCTGTTACCCAGGCTGAACAAGAGCTGAAAGAGGAACTAGAACGCATCCGCAACCTGAAGATCCAGGAGGACGTGGAGCGCGAGTACCGGCGCCGCGAGCGAGACGCCGCCATCAAGCGCAACCGCGAGATGAAGCAGCTGCACGAGGCCAGGGTGCAGCAGGTACGACGGAGATAAGAAGAGAGAGAGTTTAAGAGAGAGTAGCAGGAACTTTATAATCTGGCAACTATGTTGGGGTCTTATGGTCTTATTGGGCGTTGTCCTCGCATCTAAAAATAAAACTAAATCAAAATTATCGGCTACATACGTTCGGCTACGTTGCGGGTAGACGTTAAACTTACAACATCAGATTTTCGAGACACAGAATACCTACCAATTTTTTTTATACTAATTTAACAGCCAAATGATGATAACTAAAAGAAGTTAACAATGATGTGAGGATGATCGTTTTGTTCCAGATCAACGACATCCATCGTCTGATAGCTCGCGAGATCGCGAAGGACGAGCAGAGCTTCAACAACGCGGCAAGACAGAACGAGGAGTACATACGCAAGGAGAAGGAGGTAACACTACTTTTACTATTTTAAATAAAGGTAGAATACAGTAATTCGGAAAACACATGAAATAAGGGGGGAAAAGTACATAAAATTATAGACATGTGCCAAATAGGTCAAGTTCAGCATTATTGCAAGATAGCTGCCGCCTGACGCAAACTTTCAACTGGATCTAACACTGAATTGATCTACATATTGTCTGTACTAAACCTACCAAGAAAGAGAGCCGGATATTTTATGCTGATCATCGAGGCACTTGATAAATAGGCTATGGTCATGTTTCATGAATTCAATTCAACTTCCAGAACCTTTGACACGAAAAAAGTTCTTTAACATCATTGTTTGTGCTTTTAGTTGGACGACAAACGAAAGGCACGCATCGAGCAACATCGTCAGGCTATCATGAAGCAGATCAATGACAAGGAACGCGCCAGGTATGTGAAGAACTGCTTTAGTTGAGGCCTTCCAGGTTTTGTTGAGGTTAGAAGGTTGTGGCCGGTAGATGGTGTTAAAGCAGAAGAATTAGCTTGAACAGGTTAATCTCAGGAACGACTACTCATCATCATTTCAAAAATGTTTCAGAGTTTTATTGAAGAAGGCTACTAATTTTCAGATACACTAATTAGTTTCATCGGGAATTACTCGGGGGAAGCCGCTGGCAAAAGATATTTATGGAAGTCGGGACTACAATGTATTTTCTTATACGCAGTACCTACACAAAAATTTTTACTTCTATAATTTGTCAATTGAGTTGACTTATGCCTTTGACTTCTTCAGAGCTGATCTCCGCGAGAAGATCCACAACGAAGGCGTAGCACTGCGCATGGAGCAGGAACAACAGGAGAAATACGAGAAAGCTGTCATCAAGGAGAAGGTAATATACTCCATTAGCAAGACACAACGAACTTAGGCAGTTGTCCCACCAACGACGAGAAAACGACTAACTGTCGGCTATTTCCTCGCTCAAGAAACGTACAATAGATATACTTTCCAAGTGAACAAAAGAGATGCATATACAAATAGTTGATCGCTGACTGTTCACACTGCCGGCGAGCACTCGCTTCACTAGTTTGTCGCCTAGTGAGTGCCTTAAAGGCACTTGTCTCACCGGCAACGTTTAACGATTAACGAGTAACGAGTAGAGCTAGAACTAGAAACGAGTTAGCAAGACGCGGGGAGCGAGCGCGTAGTTCCGATATTTGTGTAGCTCGGCTATAAGCGAGTGTACGAGAGGCGGGCGATTACTCGCATCACTCGCTCGCTAGATACGCACTGTAGAGAAATGACCATTGGTTGCTCACTCGGCGTGAGTTCTAATCGCTTGGCGAGTGTCGCCGAGCGAGTGTTACCTTTCATAGCTTTTGTCGCTCAGCGACAAACTAGTGAAGCGAGTGCTCGCCGGCAGTGTGAACAGTCAGCGATCAACTATTTGTATATGCATCTCTTTTGTTCACTTGGAAAGTATATCTATTGTACGTTTCTTGAGCGAGGAAATAGCCGATAGTTAGTCGTTTTCTCGTCGTTGGTGGGACAACTGCCTTACCTAGTGCGGTGTCCCACAGGGTTACATACTCGGCCCACTGCCATTTTGTACATGACACTTATTCTTCTCTCTTCGGCCTATAATTTGCCTCTCATAAAATCCATTCAAATGAATTGTAATCGTTTGCTTTCAAATCTTCTTAGGTGGCCGAGATGAGGACCCAGAAGGTAGCGGAGAAGTATGTGAAGGAAGTGGAACAGACACTCACCAAGCACGGGTATAACCAGTAACGTAGGGTCATGTAGGTCAATGTGTGTGATGAATGTATTTTTTAAACTTATTCTGGATTAAGATTGAGATTTTGCGGGGGTTTTGTGTCAAGTTTCCCCCAAATCGTGAGACAATTGTTTCACGCACCTGAGAAATCAAACTTTTTCATTATTTTTTTTCTTGTGAGATGTGACAGGTTTTAAAAAGCGTAACATATGTATATGAAATTTCCTGCTTACATGCGTATTGAAAATGTAAAATATTCATCGAGTGCCATATGAAAACAGTACCTATACTATGTGCCGCTCGTAAAACTATAGCATTTTCTTTACAGAATTTGAGCAGGGTATTGATTTAATTGAAAAGAAAACTAGTTTTTGTTCTACTATTTTCAAAAAGTTTTTTTTTCTGTTATACAAAGCTAGGTGCACGGTTTCCAAAAAGCTAAAGGGCTTATTACATTTGACTAAATTCAGTCGTCTAAATAGGTTTGTCTAATTAGGTTTCTAAATGATTTAATGAAACCTACCTTCCTAAATGCGATTACATTTGACTGAATTTAGTGACTGAATCATTTAGACGACTGAATTTAGTCAAGTGTAATAAGCCCTTTAGAATATATTTTATATCAATCATGATTTATTTTAAAGTAACTAATGTGTTCACCAGTTGTAAGCTTAGGTTAGTGGTTTGATAAAATCTTATTTGTGGAAATACTTTGGAAACAAAGATATAATAATTTGTGTGGTGTGATTAAAATGATATTAAATTGAGTTATTTATTCCTACTTTTTTATTATTATAAAGTGCAACTATAAACGTCGAATTTAAATAAATGTAATGTAAAAGTCAAGATTTTAATACTATAACTATCAATAAAAAGGTACACAATTATACACAAGTCAGCCATAACATTAAGAATTAATTCATAAACAATAAAACATTCACACTCATAAAACTAATATTACCTATAAGTTACCAAGCAATGGGAAATTTCCCAGTCACTGGATTACACTAGTCAATACTGGTAAACAGTTTAAAATCCACTTTAGAATACAACAAACCAGTAATTTCTACCAAATGGGAATTTCCCATATGCTGGAAATGTTTTTGGGAAAAAATTCCCAATAGCTGGAATTTTTCCCAGCAAATTAGATAATGTTACTAGCGTCACTTCATGGCTTTTTCTCCTAGTTTGACGACTTTGTCGAGGTTATCTTTGAGCGTCTTGAGCTGTGAGAGCACATTGGAGTCCATGAGAGAGAAGGGAATGAATGCCTGCGACTGGCGCAGCTGTTTGGGCTGGAGTGACAGCATGGTGCCGTCTTGGAGTAAGATGTTGCAGTTCGCCATCTCGTCTGGTTTCATTCTGTAATGAAGGAATTTAGATTACTAACCTTGCGTGCATGTATGACGTCAGTCAAGTTTTCAGTCAGTGATACTTTCTCTGAACATTCTTAGTTGTTAATTTTAGCCGGCAGCAGCTGGTTTAGAAGAGCTGGCATAAAAGGCTTGAAACTTAAATAAAACGGCACTTACGTGTAACAGGAAGGCACCATAACCGGCGAGCCGGACATGGAGACCACCATCTCGCCCTGCCGCGGCTGACGCAGCACTGTCAGTGGCGTTTGTGGAGTCACCTGGAAACAAACATTTCGTTAGGAAATAAATAATAATCATTTACTCTTCTGCAGATAACTACGCGCAAATTTCGAGCAGAGAAAGTAGAAAGAAGGTAACGCCGGGCTCGAGGAACGACTAACGTTACCGGCTACGCCCTGATCTACCTGCCTTACGGCATCTCCGCTGTTTCCTGCCTCCGTGGCTGGGCCAATGGGCTGGGTAATATGTAATACGTTGAATACGTTCTCAGTAGTTGAGAGCACCATTGAATTTGGCGATACATAACTATATCTGAGGTCTTCGTCTACTCGTCTCACCTTAGGCGTGATAGCAGGATAGTTGACAGCGCAGTTCTTGTTGTACGCGGGGGTGCGGTAGACGGATCGCGAGCGGCGCCGCTGGGTCTTGCTGGCGGTGGGCGGCGGCAGCTTGCGGCACGACGCGTCGGCTGAGCGGGACCGGCGGCTCGCTGTCGTCGGACGACTGGCCGTTGTAGGCCGACCCACTGACGGGGGCACTGTTGGTGTTAAATTTATAAGGTTATAGTGTGATGTGATTATGTACTGTTTCCCAGTACATTACGAAATGGGAAATTCCCATTTTCTGGTTATTAATGAAAAAACAAAAATAAAATATCCTGATGTTGTCCAACTACTTGATGATTAATAGGAAAAAAAATGATAATGATGTAAGAAAAAGATAGAATTACCTACAAGTTAATGAAATGCGAAAACCAGATCTAATACTGCTAAGTTTTGCATACCAAGTGAACAACAGCAGCCAAATTTAATTAAAGTACGCAGAATTAGACCCTTAGCTTAAAAAAAGCACTGTCATAGTGGAATACAAGAGTTACAATCAGCAGTGTAAAGCATGTACTCACCAATCTGCCTCTTCCCGCCGCCGCCGGAGCCCTGCGACGAGTTCTCCGTGAGATAGCCTGGCCCAAGGAAGCGCCCCGTTAGTGGAAACATGGTAGAGGAGTTAGTACATGGCTACAGACCGATGATGGGTGTTCAGAATATTTGTAAGTGTTGAAGTTTTGAGTGAAATAGTATTGTTTAAACTTTTAAGTGATGTGCATATGCTGAGAAATAAATATGTAATGAAAAGGAGGGCATTTAAATGTTTCAATTATGAGTTTCTAGAACAACGAATTTTACCAAGTTATGGCATTATGCCAACTTTGAAATTATGCTGAAGTGAGTAAACAAAAAGAAAAAAATATGTGTTATATCAGAGTATGCCTTTGAGAGACAAATTATGATTAGGAACTCACCTGTTACGAAATTATTATTTTGTGTATGCTGTTCTAAACATGTTTATGTATTGTTTGCTAGTATCTACAGAAGTTACTGTATTATTGCACTACAATTTTACTTAATTTACCACTAGTAATTATATTTTACAATGAATTAATGCTACAGACTATATTAAATCTACCACAAAAAGACAGCACATGGTGAGAGACAGTAGTGATGATTAAATACCCCATGATGTTATAGAAGACAATATACGTATATATGTACAATATATGTATATATATGGTAAGGGTTACATTACCGTCATCATGAGATGCTGAACGGCTGGAGTGACGAGTTCTTCTTGAATTTGTGACTTCTTTGAGATGTAGCTCTGTTTTCTGGAAATAACAGTCACCAATAGAAAATATAGTGCTGATGTTACAATCTACTCGCCTATTTGTAATATTATTTTGAGATAATTGTGTATATTTCTATTTAACTTTTTAAATTATCTAGAAATTATGAAATTGTTTCTTTGTCTTGCTAGCTACCTGCAGATTCACTCACTTCCTGTGGGAATTATTTTGCAAACCCAGATGATAAGAAGCTTAATGTTATTCTGATGTTTAAGCTATATTTCTATAAAGTTGCATGTTAATAATATGAGTAGGATGGTCCTTACCAGTTCTCCGACAGTCTTTTGCAAGTAAGTATTGCTGATAGATCCGAGCAGTATCTTGTACGCGAGCTCCAAGTTCCGAATTTCCATATGAGCACGGGAGTCTATTTTATTTTTTTGATCAGTCACTGAAAAACAGTAATTCAAGTTCTAAAGTTAAACACTCTTTAACACAGAGAAATGAGGTGTAAAGTTTTATAAAAGTTCGTTGTTTTTATGAAGAACGATGGATTGGTAAAACTTTTGTAGGAGGTATAGAAGTAAACCTCTACCTAACATACCACTTTTGTAAACAAAAGATTTTAAGCTTGATTTTTGAGAAGTTGATTGATTTAATTAGGTAAATTGAATGAGTACGTACCAAATTTATTTAGCTTTTTCAACTCATCATCGTATTCTGCCGTCTTTTCCTGCTTTCTTCCGGGCCGTTTCGTTCTCGGCATTTTTGATAATCAAGTGCTTCTACAACTATTGTAATGGTTGAAATGATTTCACAGAACTTTAATATTGTATTGGGCGTGTTATAATAAAACTGAACTACTTATTTTAAAATAAAAACTTAAAAGAATATTCAAACGTGAAATCGTAACAAAACAAAACAGAAACGGCCATTTTTAAATCAACCGTTCGGATACACATTCCCTATTATTCCATCTCATCTCATCATTGCCCTTCCAAACTCCTTTCGTTTCTTCCCTTTTAAGAATAATTTTAAACAGTAATTATAAAAAATCAAAATCTATTTTTCGAACATACTTTTATGTAGAACTTAATTTTGTATACAGACCACACGTAATGCATTTGCAATTTTAGGCACGTATCCGAACGTTTTTTTCGTTCGGAAACCTAAATCTTTCTTGGGACACCATGCGCGTTCAGAAACAAAATTTAGTTCAAGGTAACCGGAAATCAGCTTGCTGTATAGGAAGTGAGAGTCTCGACATTTTAATATTATTTAATGTAAAGAGATTTAAAAAGTTATAAAGAGTATTAAAAACAGGAGATAATAATTATATAATATTTTTAAGTATTAAAGATATTGTTACCTTACAATACTTATTTCCACTTGTTCACATATAAGTTTGTAGCATGACCTCAGTAGTGCATTGTTATGATGAATGAAGAATGGCGGACGTTGTCATTTTACGATATTTGTTCACATTTCTATTGATAAATGCTTGTTACGGTAAGTTTTTCCATTTATTTGTGTGACCAATTATGTGCCTAAGTGTGACATGTGATTCATAAAAATACAGAATTGCATAGACTTCTCAAAAAGTGAATTTCATAGTGGCTTCCGTATTCCAGTTTTTCTATTATTGTTTTTCAACAGGAATCACAAATGTGGCTTTGGATCTGTTTTATTTGTAACATCCTTCGATATTAGGCGTTTTATCCTTTGTGACATGAGCTTGGATAGTGGAAACGGGTTATAGTTTACTGAGTTGTCTATTTAGGATGATGGAAGGGCTAAATGAACTTATAAAACTGGAGCATCAATGCTACAAAGAGTTCCTTCATCATACGAGGGTTTAAACTTAGTGCAAATTGTAATACAAGACATTTCCACTGCAGATAAACATAACACTATTTGTAAACATATCCTTGCATCCCTTACACAGTTCACTGCTTCTTAATACAATATTTTACATGTTCTTGTTATAATTCCTTTAGGATGATATATTTTCTTAATTTTTTTTATTTTTGTATCCTCTTTCTCCCACAAAACACCACAGGCTCACCAATATGATCAGTCTTTAAGTCCAACATACTTATTTATCAAACATTCTAACATTGTTACTCCATTTCAGCGGGTCTACCCGGTTTGGAAGAGGATGGAGTGTCGGGCAGCACTCAGGGGCCTGACAATCAGCTACTGGATGACCCTATCTCCATACAAAAGATGATGGTACAGCAACCCAGGTACATTTGTTATGTTTTAACATTCATATCATAAATATTAGCCTGAAATTAATGTATTTTAAGGTTGAACTATAGTGGGTTTAAAAGACTTGAGTAGGACAAAATATTAAAATGAATTTAGCAATGACCTAGTCTTAGTTTACTCTTGTATCAAATTTAGAATGTAACAGTCCCAAAAAATTCCATTGCAATCTCTTCACATCTATTTTTACAAAAATATGTGACATTTATGTAACAAATTAGTGTATGTAAAACTATACTCTAATGAATTTTAATTAAATTAATTCAAAAGAAACAAATATCTGAGCAAATTGTGGCTGACCTTTAATTATATTTAGATTCTCATACATAATCTGTCTCACTTATCCTATGAATATATTAAACACATCCTTGTAGGAATTATTATTAACTGTGGATTTCAATATCCAATCAAACTATCTGCTGTTTTTAGATTGGAAATAGAATCTTGATATAAGCTTCATATAAATTATGACAATTTTCAATCCCTAATTCCAAAACAACGGACAAATTATTAAAATCTGCAGTTTTGTATAAAAATGATATCTAAACTATTTTTAATAAATACTCTTTCAATTTGCACCGCTTACGAAAGGAGGAAGAAGTTTCAAAAAAGGTAATATTCAAATGCTATGTCTGGCCCATTCATAAAGCATGTAGATAATATTATCAGGCATATAGTGTGATTCACAGCATGAATGGGCCTTATCGGGGCGGTCCAGATGATTTATCTGCGCATTATCAGTACGAGTGTGTCTGTTGTGTTTTATGATTGGAATATTATTGTGTTGATTTTGCAGTATTCTTAATAGAGTAGATGACTACTACACTATTTTAGGATAACATTACATTCAGGCCTGTCTCCTATGAAAAGAAACCATTTGTTTTATTTGTCAATGGTACATTTTTGACATAAATCTCATAGCTTACACATCAATAAGTAAAACAATTTTTTCTTGTTTATAGAAACTGGACATAAATCATTATGAAAATAATGATTGTTTATTGTTCCAGTAAGAATGTCCAGCTCTCATTTATGCAGTGTAATGCTTTTATTTCTTTTATTCATCATTATCTTCTTTATAAAACACATAATGATATGCCATCATATTCATACAATTATACACATTTCCTAACATCATAAATATAATATAAATGTGTTTAGCAATCATTTACCAGCCAGTGTACAATAAACTATAGAAGCTATATCTTCTAGCATATAACTGATATAACATGTCACAGAAGTGAGTGACCACAGTTAAAATAAAAACAGTATTTATTCAAAAATTATCCACTTTGCTTTGAGTTATTGCTTCCATGAATGTGGATGGATATAGTGGAAGGGGACAACCAAGGAAATGATGGATAGATTGTGTAAAAGTCGACATGGCTAGAAAGAACGTTACTTGTGAGATGACGGCAGACAGAAGAGTATGGCTGAAGGAAACATGCTACACCAACCACAAATAAAAAATTGGAAAAGAGCAGGATAATGATGATTGATTTTGTATTGCATAGCTGTGTATGTGTTAATTACTTAAAGTTTGTTCTTCACTGCTTCTTCTTCCCAGCCATAACACTAGGAAGTGGTGAAAGGGGGGCGTTTTGGGGGTGCTGTCCTTTTGTAATTTTTGAAGTGTAGACTAGCCTAGTTTAATAACGTTATTGACTTTGACATTATTGAACGTTGCTTAGCATTGTAAGAAAATCTTAGAATCTTAATTTGACCCACTTCCCCATCTTCGATTAGGATGAAATTTTGCACACGCTCTGAGTTCTGATGACAATACATGACTAACGTGTTTTCTTAGTTTTTTAAACTATTATTTTTTTAGATATAAGTGCCATCAATGCGAGGAGCCGGAGTGCGGCTCGGGCCCGCACGAGGTGTGCCACGAGGCGCTGTACTGCTTCAAGTCGTCGGTGCGGGACTCGGACGGGGAGCTGCGGTACACCAGGGGGTGCTCCACGCAGACCGCGCACTACCAGTTCACTTGTAGGACTAATACGCCGCAGCAGAGGTAAGACTGACCATGATCTTATGAAAATGTACCAGTGGCCTATTTATGCCGTATTTGAGATGTTAAAATTTAATGTAAGGTCATCCTTGTTCTCATCATCATTCTATTCTTTTCATAAAGTTTTACAACTCAAAAAACTGCTATAATTATGATTGATTTAAAAAAAAAAAATACTGCAATAAGTAAAGTTAAGTGCAATATTTCGTTCTTTCGCATTTAAAACAAATCATAACTCGTTATTACTGCTCAATCCTTCTTTGCGAGAGGAAGCCTGTGCCCAGCAGTGGGACGACAATAGACTGATGATCATTATAGCACAATAAACTAATCACCATGTCTCCCGCAGCCTCCGCAAGCGTCACGCGGGCTTCCACAACGTGACGTGCTGCCAGGGCGACCTGTGCAACGCGGGCAAGTTCCCCGAGCTGCCGCCGCTGCCCGACACCGCCATCGAGCCGCTGCCCAGCAACGCCTGGAAGCTGTGGGCCAGCGTGGCCGCCTCCGTGCTCATCGTCAGCGCTATCGGCGCCATGGCTATATTTGTGCTGCGAAGGAGTCACAGGTAGAAAATAAATATTTTTTTAAGAGGCAGAATGAAATTTTAGAAATTAAGCTCTTGGTAATAGCCCACTGTCGTCCGTGTCAGCTGCCAACGCTCCCCTCACCGCATGGACCTGCGACGACCTTGACTAGCTTGCCATGCTGTCGATAATTTCATCTATTTCTACTAATAATCTTCACAAAAATAAAATAAAAGGATTCTGTTATCAAGTTTTTCGTAAAATTTTTCTTTGTTTTGACAGGTTACGTGTATCTCGCGCGGCGCTGCACAAGTTGGGCGCCGACTCCAACTACTTCTCGTCCAATATGTACAGTCCACATGTCACCAGTGCCTACTATGAAGGTATGAGTTTCTATATTTATTTCCAAAACCACAGCCAAGATATAAAGTCGAAAAACCAATGTATTTTTTTAGTATAAAAATTAAAACTGCCGTAGCATGCCTGCTGGTAGATATTTCTTAAGTACAAAATCGCTGCTTATTTCAGCAGCGATTTGGTACTTGATTGTTCTATATTTTTTTCTCGTTACTGTAAGCTTTGTATAAATAAAACAGTTAAATAATTATAACTGAAGAACCCATTGTCTCTCTAGTTATGTCAGCATAAAACTATTCAATATACAACATTCCAATGTGGCTATCCACAATATGAAGATATCTTGCAATTTTATGCAAGATATTTTGGCATGGTTTTCGCCTTCTGCAAGTTATCTCTAGAGATTTTCCTTAGCTCACATAATCTAAATCTTGTTTTTTGACCCATTTGTATAATCATCGGCAAGGTTATTGAGCCCTGACCTTCACCTGCGCAGAAGTGATTTATTGGTTTATTGCCAAAGTGTACAGTGCCCAAAGCGATCCCCACTCTTCCGCCGAGAGCTCATTATCCGTGCCGTGCCGTGCGTCCGTACTGTAATCACTAGTTTATTAACCCATTTATAAAATACCTATCTTCCTAAATTGATAACACATTACCATTGTTACCAGGTATGGAAGGCTCCCAAACCGGAGTAGGAGTGCGAGCGACAGCGGCCGGGGACTCGACGCTGCGGGAGTACCTGGAGTGCTCGGTGACGAGCGGCTCGGGCTCCGGCTTGCCGCTCATGGTGCAGAGGACCCTCGCCAAGCAGGTCTCGCTGTGCCACTGTGTTGGGAAGGTACGTACTACGTAAACTAACTATGATCCAGCCGATTGTCGGCTACGGCGGCTGTTCTCATATAAAGAGATCAGTATAGTGCACTCACTGTTCCTTCACTCGAAGCCCGATGGGACGGCAATTCGACAACATCGGACAGAATTAAACCAACCATAGCAGACTATAATGCTCAAGCATGTATGCAGACATAGGTGCATTCACTATTCTCTCACTCTCATAGCCCGATGGAAAAGAAGTCTACACGATCGGAAAGATATCACACCAACCATAGTAAACATATATTGGCGAGTCTTAGGGTGTTTTTTTACGCACGACAAAAAATCAGTAGCACGTGTTTCACGTGTCTCCTTTTGAACCCCTCTTATAAACCAAGTAGAAAATTTGCTACTCTGAAAGCTCTGTAGTACCTCTAGAAGTTGATTATATCGACGCTGAATCGCTGTTTAGCGATAAGACCGCCAATTATACTGTTCTTTCTGTGTTTTAATTGTCTTGGTGTACAATAAAGAATTTAGTTTTTATTTCTTTCTCTCCCAGGGTCGTTACGGCGAGGTGTGGCGCGGGTCGTGGTACGCGGACAGCGTGGCGGTGAAGATCTTCTTCTCGCGCGACGAGGCCAGCTGGCGCCGCGAGACCGAGATATACTCCACCGTGCTGCTCAGACATGATAATATACTGGCTTATATTGGCAGCGATATGACCAGTCGGGGTAGTTGTACGCAGGTGGGTGAAATTTCATCAACAATATATACTTTTTTGCTAAATAATAAAAGCAAAGTCGTAAAACAAAACTGAAAAGCAAAAAAAAAACCTTTGATTCGGCCTTCATCATGTCGTATGTTATAACGAGTTGCAGAAAACACCTATCCTGTTATTTTAACATCTATGGCAGTTGTTAACTGTATTCAATAATTAGTAATTCTGGCAGACAACCAGTGTTACTTAAGATGCTTGAGATAAGGCGACCAGTAAGGTACTCAATCCATGTAAAACACTAGTGCTCAACTGCATCAGGATCGACTGTAAATTAATCCCAACATAAACTACAAAATGTTAACCCAAATCATCATGATCAGCCTTTTTTATCGTCCCACTGCTAGTTACAAGCCTCCTCTCACACAGAGAAGGATTGAGCGTTAATCACCACGTCCAATGATAACCAAGTAATGCAGATTATATTATAAACCTTCCTTATTTCCACAGTTATGGCTGATCACCCACTTCCATCCACTGGGCTCTCTGTACGAGCACTTGAACAGGACGACGTTAACACGTAATCAGATGATGGCCATCTGTCTGTCGGCCGTCAACGGGCTACTGCATCTGCACACTGAGATACATGGCACACAGGTATGAGGGTGTTTCTTACAATACTTGAAAATTGATTAAATGCAATTGGTACAGAAAAGATTTGAATTAATTATACACAGAAAATCTTGTGCCACCAAGAAACCATTAATATAATTGGAACCATATAAGGATTAGTAGGTTGTTTCTCTAACTGATCATGAGATTTAGAGATAATAATCTGCAGGACTTGTATGTATTGAGAGCTGTAATAAGTAGCTCAGTTTCAATTCCTGTAACAACATAATATGCAATGTCCTCATAAACTTATTTCACAGTTTTAAGAGCAAAATTGACAATGCTTCTATATTTTAAAGATTGTTTATGTAGTTGCCCCACTCCTTGGAATTACGTTGCTTAAAAATCTGTTCCGATTTTAACATATCTACTGCATTTTTTTACCACCAAAACTAATCACTATTCCACCATCCCCAGGGCAAGCCGGCCATAGCTCACCGGGACATCAAAAGCAAGAACATCCTAGTGAAAGTGAACGGCGACGTGTGTATAGCAGACCTGGGGCTGGCCGTGACCCGGGCACACGTGGCGGCCGGCGTCTCGCACAACCCGCGGCAGGGCACCAAGCGGTACATGAGCCCAGAGATGCTGGACCAGAGGTAATGGACTGAACATGGGGTAAATGGGGTTAGAAATTAAATTTAGTGGGTCACAGGGTGATGGGTCATCGTCGTCGTTGTCACAGTCTAAATTCGTCCACTGCTGGACAATGGGTTCAACCCAAGTTGAGGTTTTTGTTGTAACAGTACCTTAAATAAAACTGGGAATCACATGTGTAAATAAGGGAATGGTAAATAAGTGCATCACAATTTAAAATCTCTGAAAATAACTTTTTTACGTTTTCTATGGTCCCATAAGTAAGTTAAAATGTTATCCAGGTCATATTTTAAACCAAAATTGAAGTTCAGTTACCTTCATTATGAAGTACAACTTGTTTAATCTCAATTTTATCTGTATATCTATCAACACCAACATTACCAGTATTTCCTACACATCCCATTAAAATTTTCTTCCTACATTCTTCTTACATCAATAATCTTCCCGTATTCACATAACTTATCAACCACCCCATCTCCCCAGCATAAACACGCAATGCTTCGAGTCGTTCCTGAAGTGCGACATCTACGCGCTCGGGCTCGTGCTGTGGGAGTGCTGCCGCCGCGTGGCGCCCGCGCCCGAGTACCGCCCGCCCTACTACGAGCTCGCTGCACCTGATCCCAGCTTCGACGATATGAGGAAGATCGTCTGTGTTGATGCTGCTAGGCCCGAGCCGCCTGATGATCCGCATCCCGTGAGTTTTACCGATAAACAAAAAAAAAAGAAACATGCGTGATATTGTCTCCTATCGGCGATTTGACAGCTGAAAATGGTTTGGTTTTCGGTGAAGTCAAATGGTGCATATCACTGTAAGTGGTATATTGTAACCTGTTCTAGAGTTATATATAAACATTAGGCCATACTCCAAATTGTTTACTACCGTTTTTTTGTCTGCTAAAAACAAGAAAGTACGGTAATTATTTTCTCTAGCGATAGTTTTAAATTCATATTAGTTATTCTATGAAAGTCAGTCGCAGTAGCTTTCAGACTTACAATATAATTACCAAGCAATAAACAGACTTCATTGGCCTTTCTTTAAAACATATTATTATCCATAAAAAGACAATTTTGTCTATATTTCCGTGAACCTCACAAACTAAATGCTCCTTTTCTCCCACAGACGATGGTAGGCATGGCAGCACTGATGCGCGAGTGCTGGCACCAGAACCCGTCGGTGCGTCTGCCGGCGCTGCGCATCAAGAAGACGCTGCTCAAGCTCGCCGCCAACGACAACAGCATACGCCTCAACGAGGACAACGAGGTCTCCGTCTAACTCCTGCCATGTTTCAGGAACTTCTAGAAAGAATCCAGAAAGTTTCAGAATAAGAATGAAACGCCAAGATGGTCTTTGCACTAGATTCTTATTTTGTGTGACACAAATGTAAACGGTAAGAAATTGTGTGCAAACATTTTCAAAATGTCCGTGAAATACAGACAGGCAAGCTCGCGCTGTTATAACTAACTTCTCGATACCTATTTCAAAATATAGAATGTGGTGTAATAATAAAAATCTAATAATTTATGAAACAGCCTAAATGTGAAACAGGAACTTTCTGGAACAACAAAGCCTTGGTAATTAGTTTGGTGAAACTCTGTGTGATAGGAAAGACTATTTTCTTAGACTTAATTTGCTGTTTTGGCTTGACAAATCTTCATAAAATTTTTGATTAGTGTCATTCGGCTTGTCAAATCTTGATTGAATTTTGGATTATTGTTATATTTGTTAATTCTGTTATCAAGAATTATGCTTTGGAAATAACAACATTTTGTTGTCTTATCTTATGTTCAAACCACAACAGATATGATTCAGCAGTTTCAAAGTAATGAACACACAGACAGTTGAAGCGTATGTCCACGATAGCTTTACTTAAAGGTAAACATAATGCTTATTATTTATAGCATAGTATCGAGTTAATGAGACTTCTGCGTCGGCAGTCATAGAATACTAAAACGTAGTGGTTTATACAAGGGACTTGATATTATATGGGGAAACAAAATCAAAAATAGTTTATTCAGGTAGACTGAAAAACAGCACTTTTCAAAAGTCAAAACTACATGAGAATATATACCTACGTACTTATAATTATGTAATTGATAATGTGCTTCAGGCATGCACAGACCGGCAAAAAGTGAGAAACTAATCTCCTCACGGCACCTGTGGGCTCCTGGTTGATAAACCATAACCTTAATTCGGATGTTTTTCTTTATAATAAATTGCATTAATGACATAGCAATAATTTAAAATCACTCCTAAAACCTAAAACTTGCTTAATTTTGAATGCTCTTTATAAAATAATTCCTCATACAATATCAAGTCTCTAATTAGTTACTTAATCTTGAAGTGCCGAATAGTATTTGTAATTAGATGTAAATGTAAAAATATATAATAATACTGTAAATATTATAATTTTGTAAGTTTTTTTTACTCATAATAATTAATTTTATTGCTGTGGACTTTGATATGTTTGTTCTGAATCTCGTTTATTATTTTAATTTTGAATTTTCCATCCGTTTTATAATATTAAAAGACCTGTCTAGATTATAATACTTATATCAATTTGAATATAATAAAGTTATGTTATTACAACCACAATTTAAGTAAACAAATTATATCAAAATCCACAGATTTTACTAATGTTCTAATATACCAAACGCCACTTCTAAATACTTACGTTTTTCTCTAGCCATAAAATCATGACAAAACGACAAACATACATTACATTTGACTGTAGTTTGGAGTATTAGAACATTACACTACATCCGACGTAGTTTTGCGCGTCTGAAGTTAGCTGTTGACCTGCGCAGTAGATAAACTAGTTCGTAGAATGTCCACTGCGCAGCGTAACAGCCAACTTCACACTCGCAAAGATACGTCAATCGTATTTTATTCTAAGTTTAGCAAAATTCGGCGATAGTTCGCTTCGAGCCGACGATGGCTTTAACAAAATTGAGTTGCCATATCATATATGTATTGTAAACACCGAGTTATTTAGCATTTGTCTATATATAAGTTATTGTAGTTCATTGTGTGACTACTTTATATAAATTGTTGGTTAAATAACAAAATTATTGCACTTGTAAATGTTGTTCAAGAAAATAAACTTTACACTAGTGGTTTTAGGGAAACAATTATTTTTAAACTTAAAAAATTAGCATTTTGTTGAAAATTTTAAACTTCAAAAGTATTTGAACGACATTTACGAGCTAAAGAAAGCTTTATGAAAAGAAAAATTCTAAGAATCTCTTGTTTGTATGATAGAGAAGAAAGTTAACAATAACTCACTCGTTGACGTACACTGTAGTTGTAATGAAGTTAGTTTGTAAGTTTGTACCGCTCAGTTATAAGTATGGGATGATTCATCTGTGAATACAAGCGTGGTTTAACAAGTGACTGAGACATTGCGGAATCTGTACGATTATATTATTACTTTACGATTAAAAAAGTGCAGGTGTAATTTATGTTTCCTTCTATATATTTTTTCTTCAAACTCAAATAACTTAGGCCATTAGTGCTGGTAAAACAGCACTTATGAATGTCAAAAGAGAAACAAGTTGATTGTGAATAGACAGTAGACACAATATTACAAGCTTTTACATTCTATTCCTGTCGTTTTCAGAGTAAAATTGACGATTTAGACATTGCCATATAAAATAAGATTTTACTGCGGACGGCGGAGAAAGTGCGTCCAATTAAAAGTGCCACTTTTACCGTGATATCTTAAAGCCACGTTTACTTCATACATTTTATCTTTCGATGCTTATAACTGAGCGGTTTGTATGTTAAGGTTTACAGAAACAGGCATTTAATTCCGTTCCTTTACGAAATACTCAAAAAGACAATAAGTATCCAGTGTTAGAGCTATCCATGGTTTTGGTCAAAAAATATGAAAATTGATGGCTTTAATACTTTCAGTTTTTTATTTCAAATTGTATAATTTCAGTAGAATTGCAGTTTTTAAAATATGCCATAAATAAAGTCAAAAATAATAAAATTTGTCTCTTGCAATCTACTGAAATTGTTCAATAAACCTGTAATATAACTCAAGGATTTATTTCAGAAAACGTACAGATATTTATTTGTATTTAGATAAAAGTTTATTTTACAGAAGTAAGTAGATTGTACCAGTTGAGAGTTCTGTGCGAATATTGTGTTCAGTTATTGTAAATATGTAGCGTTAACTAAGCCTTATGATAGATAGACGCGACGCGTCACAGTTATGAAGAGAAATACATATTTGTCTATTATTGATGCGTTTTATTATACCTAGACTTAGACATATACATACCATTCATAACTTCAGTTATTTCATAATAACTGCTATTGCGCTGGCATGTGGAATTCATTTTCCGATTCCTCATTCATACATACTCAGATAGACGGTCAACCTGAATTTCTGAAAGTTTAAAAAAGCTGCAGGAAATTGTATTTTCTTTATGCTCCTGCTCCACCTGCGTTAGCGTTAACGTTAATGTCAATGGCCAACTACACGTTACTTATAGCATTAAAAATGCGTGTTGGCTACACTTACGCAAAGAGTTAATCCCTCATGAAGTAACGCGTTAACATACATTAAAGAGATTAAACTCAGACACACAAAATAATTCTAAAAACTAAAGCTTTCTCATTTGACCATTCCATTATCGTGCTCGTAAAATGCAGTTACAACTTAAACAAAGTATCTACACTCGTCCTTGCATGCGTGCAATGAGATGGCATTAATGTAGCCAACATCACTTAGCGCTATAAGCTACGCACTAAAACCCTTTGATGCGTCCAAAAAACCGACACCCGAGTTATCGCTTAACGTTTAATGCTATTTATATTGCCATTAGTATAAATTGACATTAAAACGTTGGCCACATCTGCGTAATGCCAAAATTTAACGCTTTAAGACGCAGGTGGAGCAGTAGCATTAGACTGAACTGTCTGTATCTTGTGGAATGACTCCTTGGTTCCCTTTTTCCCAGTTAAGATTCCAGAATTATTCCGCCGGTCGACTTAATTTGCTATGATCGCACATAGATGGCGCTACTGGTTCTAAAATATCAACACCGCGCTCGCGCCGGTCACGTAACGAGCAAGTTCATGGCAATTTACGGACAACGACTTGTAGAACTTCCAAGACGATGCAATTACAGGGAGAACGGAAACTGAAGCATTCTTTTGTAGTAAAAGGAATATTTAAACTACTCCTAAGGTACTTTCATCATGTTTATTTTGGGCACAAAAAGACAACACTGTTGATTAGTGTCATTCATTACACATACCGATGGCTGACTCATCGGTAGTCATCAGATATCGTTGGGCTTAGTTTGCACATGGCAGAAATTAAGCTCTCTAGTCAGGAAATGAGATCATTCTACTAATTTTCCCAGCTAAGATGGAATACCTACTTACCTAGGTACTTTAAAACATAAAGTTTAGCTTGTGAATATCTAAAATAACCCATCTACTGTATAATTCGTAAAGACCTATGTACATAAAAAAATATCATCTCCTGGATGGGAAGGTCTTCGTACAAGCACTCAAGAAAAATATTAACTTCATTGCCATGCAAAATCGCAAAATTCTGTAGGCGATGCAACTACTGTGGGACGGAGTAACTTCGCTCCATTGTCTAATTGAAAGGTGCAACTCAAACACATCAGAGTAATTTAAAACATTTATTATAAATTATTATAATAAAAAGCATACAAGAAAATAACTTAAGCTAAGAAATGCACAAGTTGGTACGTTGTGGTTTCTTACAGTTTCCACTTAATCTTATTAGTATTCAATTAAAACAGACTTCGGATAATACTATCATTTGATAAAATTTTATATAAGATCATAGATATTGCACGTGATACGTCAATGCCGTTGACGGGTCAGTGCTATACAGAATTCGGAAAAAGTTCGTTGGTCCACGCGGACACTTTGGTAATAAATGCACTCCACTTAGCCTCTACCAATGGAAAACATATAAAACTTGTATAAAACTGGTCCGGCGAGGGTCTGGCCCTTACATAACTTACAATCTACCACCACACAGGAGTAGGGCACACTTTTACTAAGTCGAAGGAAAATATATTGCAAAAATACGTTCTAATGGTCTGTGTGGTGGTAGCCTTACAGTACGTTACCCTAAGACTTATGCCGAGATGCACAAGAGTCACTTAGCGAGTGCTGCGGTTCAGCTATGTACCTGTCCCTGCCTGACACGACAGATAGAGGATACCTAGCTGAGTCTTAGCCCCTGTGAAGTGAGTCTGTAACCCGGCGCGTGTCCGCGCGGCGCCTAGTCGTGGTGCTCGTCCTGCGCCAGCTCCTCCATGTCCTCCTGGTCGAACTCCGTGTCGTCCTCCGCCGTCGCCTCCTGGTACTGCTGGTACTCCGACACCAAGTCGTTCACGTTGCTCTCGGCTTCATTGAACTCCATTTCGTCCATGCCCTCACCAGTGTACCAATGTAAGAAGGCCTTGCGCCTGAACATAGCGGTGAACTGCTCTGATATTCTCTTGAACAGCTCCTGGATGGCGGTCGTGTTACCGATGAATGTGGACGACATCTTCAGACCCTTGGGCGGGATGTCACACACGGCAGTCTTAACGTTGTTGGGGATCCATTCGACGAAGAAGCTGCTGTTCTTGTTCTGAATAGAGAGCATCTGCTCGTCCACCTCCTTCATGGACATGCGGCCTCGGAAGATGGCGGCCACGGTCAGGTAGCGGCCGTGGCGCGGGTCGCACGCCGCCATCATGTTCTTGGCGTCGAACATCTGCTGCGTGAGCTCGGGCACGGTGAGGGCGCGGTACTGCTGGCTGCCGCGAGATGTCAGGGGAGCGAAGCCGGGCATGAAGAAGTGCAGACGTGGGAACGGCACCATGTTGACAGCCAGCTTGCGGAGATCCGCATTCAGCTGGCCAGGGAACCGCAGACACGTCGTCACGCCGGACATGGTCAGCGACACCAGGTGGTTCAGGTCGCCGTACGTGGGGTTGGGCACTTTGAGTGTTCTGTAGCAGATGTCGTAGAGAGCTTCGTTGTCTATGCAGTAGGTTTCATCTGTGTTTTCGACTAGTTGATGAATAGAGAGCACTGCGTTGTAGGGCTCCACGACGGTGTCGGACACCTTGGGCGAGGGCACGACGGAGTAGGTGTTCATGATGCGGTCGGGGTACTCCTCGCGGATCTTAGAGATGAGCAGCGTGCCCATGCCGGAGCCGGTGCCGCCGCCGAGCGAGTGCGTCAGCTGGAAGCCCTGCAGGCAGTCGCAGTTCTCGCACTCCTTGCGCACTACATCGAGTACTGCGTCGACGAGCTCGGCGCCCTCGGTGTAGTGCCCCTTGGCCCAGTTGTTGCCGGCGCCGGACTGTCCGAACACGAAGTTGTCTGGCCGGAAGAGCTGCCCGTATGCGCCGGACCGGACTGCGTCCATGGTGCCTGGCTCGAGGTCGAGCAGGATGGCGCGGGGGACGTACTTGCCCCCGTTCTCCGCCGTCGCAACTGTAGACAAAACATACACATTATTATATCAGTCAGACAGACGTGATTGCTAGCTAGTCGAGTTCATCTACGTTTCCAAATCATTAGGTTCATGAAAAAATTCAAGGACTTTGTTCTAGGCATCAAATCAAGCGACAAGTGACGAAACAGGAAAGTCCATTGTGAATAAAGTGTTTGCGACTGAATCGAAAGGCGATTCGTATCAAGATCAGTCTGAGATCAGTTTTTCTGGCCTAAGTTGACAATGGAAGCTAGACGGCTGACATTGGTACCTAGCAGTTACAGCAAAATATTGAGCTTGAGAAGGAAAATACCTAAGTAAATGATGAATGCGAATAAATAAAGTCCTATGCTAAATATTGAGTCTTAAGTACACCATGTTTTCAAAAGCTGCATATCTGATGCAGCCAATCATCTCACAATCAAACAATCATTTGATTGCCCTCATATAGGTACACAATATAGCACGATACTACAACATAAGCAACATAAATTGCACTTGTAAGCAAAATAACTTAGACAATGGTCACGGTGGCTGCGGCCGAGGTCGTTCACCCCAGATATCTCAACTTGAACTTAAACTTACTTGTGCCTACATTACATTGAAATAATTTCTGTGTAATCAAATGTAAGATTAATGTTTTAAAGTGTTCTTTTTTAATGAATGATAATTTTGCTGTTCCGAAAGTGGGTCTTACAGTTTTACTGTTAAATTAGAAACTGATTTTTATGAAATGTTTTCATTATGCAGAAGTAAAATTATGTACTTTCATTTTGTCACGAATAACCTAGAATGTGTTTGCATTCGAAGAAGATTAATGAAGACATGAAAGTTGTCTTTGAATTTAGATGAAAAACAAAGATTTGTTACTAAGAAGAGATAACTAGCTCCCGCCAGCGGATTCACCCGGTGTCCCGTGGGGACTACTTCGCGCACCTGGATAAAGAGTAACCCACTGCTATCTAACTTGAAATATTTTTTTCAAATTGGATCAGTATTTCCTTAGATTCAAAACAAAACAAACAAAAGCCCTCAGCTTTGCAGATTGGACATTTCGTCAACAACCACAGAAGATTCATCATATTTTTTTTATTTCTTCGTCTTCCATTCAAATGAGTATCATATCTGCTGCATTGGTGCGCGGACGCAGCGGGGCGTGTCTACCAGTGCGGAGTATAACCGCTAACTGTACCGACACTGTTAGGCGTGCGGTCGGAGCTGATACATTCGTATCAAATGCCGAGCTTGCTATGATGTGTTTAGATATACATGTATGTTTGATATTATTAGGGTTTTTTAGGTGATTGAAAGTTTAAGGGATGAGAATCGAATATATCATTTAACACAGAGTTTAAAAGCTAGCTGGTTAAAACATCATGTAGGTAGCTGTTTTCTTCAAAAGCTACAGAAGAGGTTTCTGTGTTAAGACATGCTTCACGAAACTTTTTTGAGGGTTGTCAGCTTTAATTAATTAATTACCCAGAAAATGGGGTAATTACAAATAGGTACAAGGACTAGACCAATAGTCGTAAAAAAGTAAGTATTTAAGTTTTTTCACAAAAAGATTTTGTACATGTTTTTTTCTGCTACTGTAGTTTCTATTAAGTAATCATCAACTCAATCAAAGACAACCTAATTTTGCTGACAAAACTGCAATTCAGCATAAACAAAACTGTCCAATTGTTCGACCGCCTGATGTAATCGCTATGCAGATTAGTGTAACGCGAGGTCATTGCTCCCGACACTTCCACTCAATCATATGCGCGAGAGTTTAATTGTTGGGAATCACTTGTAATTGTTCGCTGTGTCTGCAGGGACGGTAGAACATTGTAGCCAGGAGTGTGACTGGATAACTAAAGTGTCAAGTTTCAAGATATCTTTGGATTTTTTTAGATATTTTTACAAAGTACATCACTCCGCAAAGATGAACGCTGAAGATAGATATTTCAAGTTTTGACAGTTCAGTAGATATAAATTGAGAAATAAATGATATCACATTACCTAATTCATTTAAAAAACGACGTCGTTAAAGACATACTGCTCACAATTCACTAAATTACGATTATTTCAAATCAAAAAATTGTTTCACAATTAAACGACATTAAATTACAATCTGTCGCCATTTTGTCATATGCGCTTGACGTTAACTTTCTCTTCTATTATTTTATAATTGGAGCGAACAGATCTAATCAAAGATTTTTAATCTGTAGCGAAACAACACGCCAATTTACTTATTAAGATTTTTAGATAATACTTTTTTGTATCACACGAAATTGATAGAAGCTAAAAAGAAATTAGGTAGGTATAGTCTTTTTGAGAGATTTCGTTTTTAACGCTTGAAATGATTATGAAAGTAAATTGGCAATTCACGCTAGTTTATTATTAATTTCTAGACAATCTATTCAGCCTTTCATTTTACTTTTTCATCGCTTTCATAAAAAATCTTTAAAAAACGATAACTGATTTGTGTTCTAATAGGTAGTATTCTAGTCAATATAATTTAGGTTTTTTTTATCTTTCAAATACCTTAAAAAATATGCCATTAACGAACGAAAGTCTTGTCCAGGGACCGAGGAACCTTGAAAGTTGGAAACTACTGTAATTAAGCTGTCTATAAAGAAGTAGAGTTTCAGCCTACTAGACCGAATAATGAGCTACTAATAACATGCTCTTTTATATACGTGCAGTGCTTAGACTTATTACTTTTTGCTTAGGTATAACGACAGTTTACTACACTTACTCCATTTGAGTTAACTAAAGGTATACAATCTTGACAGTACTTTTTACAAAAATACACATTAAACAAAGCTCACTAGCTTTCTTAGCTCTTAAAAAAGTGATTCAATTGATTAAATAATGAAATTTCTCTTATTGCATTTACATAGATTTTTAGCCCTATTTTATTATTAAACTAAGATTTTTTGTAAAAAGTCGTATAAAGATGGTCTATGTATCTGATTTTGTTTTACCTTCGAATAAAGAAATGGGAGCAACACAATGCAAAGGCAGATGATGATGGGTGACTCACTAAACTTACAAGAAAAAGATTTGCTGGCAACACTAGCAAGATAATTGACCTTAATAAGACAGCTGTTGGTTTTTGCATCAATGTGCAAGCGTTTTGTATTTTTTCTTATTAATGATAATGTGAAAAGACAGCTGATGTTTATTAAGTGTAACCTTGAGATATCTGAGTAAACATATGGCCCGACCGGTGTATGACTTGTCCTTTGTTAAATTGGCTAATTAAAAAAAACATGACTAACGGTGAGTTGCACTATTTAACTATAACAACACCTAGAATTTCTTGAAAATTAAGGTCTTGCCTGTTCTTCTCAATAGGAAGTACTTTTGGAATGTGCTATTTAAATCAAAGTAACTTATACTTATACTTAAGGCCTAATGAAATAAAATTATTTGACTTTAAACCATATTCAGTTTTCAAATCGTTGCTGCTTTGACCAATGGGCGGCAAGTTTACGGTTGGTTATGGTTTTGGTTAGCGTTTTAGCAACTCACCCATAGCTTTTACCCGATACCCTTTGCTAAAGACTGGTTTTCACGCAGCCATGAGTTCCTCAATCTCCTAAAAGTGGGTAACATTTCTTAAGGGCTAGGAAAGTATACTAACCAGAGGCCTCATTGTAGTATACGGAGATTCTCTCGAGCTGAAGGTCGCTGGTGCCGCGGTACACGCCAGTCGGGTCGATGCCGTGCTCCTCCGATATGATCTCCCAGAACTGAGGACAAACAGACAAACGGTATGTTAATATTGGTACAAATTGCTGAAGAAATGGAAGAGGGGAAAATGCAGTGGGGAGTAAATAGTTATAACTTGGCAACATTATAAAATTGTTAAATGGAACGTGGAATAATTTAAATTGATCTGGTTGTTTTTTATTATCTTATTGCAAATAATGCTTTTATATGTCTTAAATTTTCCAATAGGTATTTAGGTATAATATTCCTAAAATACTCATAGTCCTAAGTCAACGTTATAAATAAAGTAAAATAAAATAATTGAACACTCAGATCGAGATTTAACAGTAAAAAAAAACAGTTTATCGTCCATTAAAAATAACGACAATATGGTCCCCCTTCCCTCGTTCACAGATTTTATTGAACTCTGAACATCTGTCAACAAAATATGAAACATGTCGGAACTTGTCTAATTTCTGCTCTAAAATAATAATGTCGATAAAAGTAACTGTTAATTTATTTATATTATGAATGTTAGTCATAATTTGTCTAAAAAGGTCAAAACACGCGATAATTTACTGCGTTCCTTTATACATTCTGTGATTGCGATTTTATTTTTAAATATCAACGGTAGTTTAGCTTTCTCATTACGTGAAAAAAATTAATTAGAAAAACCGGTGCAGATTATTTTTGCATTTCAATTATGTAAATCTGAGCAAACTTCATTCATATTTTCCTAAATTCAGTATCTTTCGATAAAAGTCCACAGTTGGACATTCAAATGCTTAGAAACTAAATTGTTTTGGTAAATAATTTACAAATTACAACACAAGTTTCTTTCATAGAAAAACAGCTTTTTTATTTCCATGGAAAGCGATGGCATCAGAGTAAACACCATGACAGGTAAACACCATAAATAAAATACCTAAAAGTAACTAGCTACGGGGAAATTGGGAGATACGGTACCTGCTGATAAGGCAGTAAAACATATGGACGTGTTCTAGTTTCTGATAACACTTGTAATTTATTTGTTTGCAATAGGTATGTGTGTTTTCTATGTTAAAACAAATAGTAACGACAAAGATAAATTGATGGAAATGTTAGATAAGCAACTAATAATGAGCAAGACATGGTACCGCGCATTTTTATTAATTTACAAATACTCACATCTACGTATGTATGTATGAGTATGATGAAAGAGAAAGAACGAAGAAAGACATATAAAATCCAAACACGTCAAAATATTATTTGACCACCATAATTAATCATAACATAGGTACCTACTATTTGTGCTTGCTAAACAAAATTCTAGTACCGATAGCGAATAGACCATTTCTTCTTTAAAAAAATCTTGATTTTTAACCCTAAAATGACCAGCCTTTTGAGTCACACTCAACATCAGAGTCCTATTACCACAGTCCTGGACTGCCACGTCACCCGTATGACAATTGCATCCAATCATGAACTATATTGACACTCCATTACGTACACACAATGCGCCCGCAGAACGCAACTAAATCATTGTTGTCTTACATTCGTAATGACAGGGGAATTGATGCTTTAAGAATATTCTTGTAGCATCTGAGACTCGACTTTTGTCTGCATCTTGAACAGCAAAAAATTTAAAACCTTGACTGAGAAAATATTAGATCTTATTCGCAGCTGACTTTTTCACGGAAAGCTTTTTGAATTCTGTGACTACATGAACTAAGAAAACATTGATGATTACTATAAATTGGTAAAAAATAAGGGCTAAACAATGGCCGTAAATAAAAAAGCAGTTTTGTAAATATTTATTGCTTTAAACTCGGACAGAGGATAGCATAGACGACAGACGACTGTCAACTATTGTTTAGAAAGAGAACCATAAAATTAAATAGAATTATTTTCAGGCAATTAAGTACCAAAGTATATACCCATAGGTAAAGGTGTACAAGACTACGTGTGAACACCAAGAGGCATTAATAACACAGAGACCTTTACAAAAGTAAATAATTCATTTAGTTAGACACACGTAAGTTGGCTGTCAGCCATATTAGCTGGCAGCACGCCAAATCTAGCTTTATTTCTACGTATGGATATGTTCCTTCAAGCACGCATAGTATTAGGGAGCCAATCAAATTCTATAGTTACGGTCCTAATAAAAGAGAGAGTTTTGAAGATTGCTAATGGAAATAACAGATGTCTTGACAATGGTAAGTACCTACCATGACTAACAACCAGATAAGTTTTATATAGGACTTATGACATCATATGGAGCTATCAAGGGAAGATATTCTCAAAATAAATCTTAGTGGAGAGTGATGATACATGGGGACTTTTTATATCTGAACGGACGTTATTACTCAAAATAGGGCCAGAAATGTTGAACAATATGGATGTGTAAAAGAGCTTTAAAGATTCAAATAATGTACATTCGGTAGATCTGTATACCTATTAGCAGAACATCAACAAACAATTTCCTTTCCCTTTTAACACCTAACCAATAAAAGTAACAAATAAACCACAAATGGAACGGACCTAACCCTTCCGCCGCTACCGGTGGTCAATACCGGTAATTAGGGAAGCCCGGTCAGTGCGACACTCACTCGGTATACCGGGAAGTCACTGGACACCCGCTGCTACCCACGGGTTGCTAATTACTAAATCGATACTGCAATGCTGTTTCTAGTAAATTTTATTCAATTTTTCATTGGGTTTTCCCGGGTGAAAAGTAGGGTGCGACAAAATTGGTAGCTTTACAGAAGTAACGCATTGAAAACGACAAGTTTTTATCTAAGCACAACGGTTTTGTGAATAAGTAAAACTGAGTTCAGAATAAAAACAAGGAAATAAAGACTTGTTTAAAATAAATATGACAGTACATAATTGACTTTCTTTTCAACATGGAATTAACGCTGAATATTTTTTCTAACATTTAATGTCATGGATCTGCAAAGTAAGACCTGATTCCATAATTTTTCGCAGAAAATATCAAACGTCTTCTAAATACACCAAGCTGAAGTAGTGTCCAACGACAAACAAATCTTACCTAATGAGAAAAGCAGTAAGCAAGCAAACGTTACCTCTTTAGTCTATACAAACAAATCGATAGAGTCTAGACTAGCCGTCACCACTTGTCGTAAACAGAACCCATCATATACTGGCTGAGTAAATACCAAAAGGATTATTCCACTTGACTAAATTCCAAACGATCTAAATGCTTCAGTTACTAATTTAGTCAAATGAAATAGTTTTCAGTTCAGGAAGCGAAGTTCTAGTTAGAATCGTAACTCTGAGGTGTCGCTTCTCACCAAGTCCATTTTGGGATTCCCAATTTGGGAAGCGATTTAGGACTTCTGAATTCATTCAACTTTTCTCTTTGCTTCCTTTGCTTTGCATGCAGATATGGATTTAGTTAACTTTGCGATGCTAAGGCGAAATATTGCAGGCCAAGAAAATAAAGCAAAGAAAGAATCAAGTTCTAGCTCTCGCTAAATAACTTTATCGCTCTGAAATCAGCAACAAGCACAAGCGCATGATGGGATCTATAATACTTTGTGAATTTGTGCGACTAGGTGGAGTGGCCAATTGAAATTACATAGAAAAACCCATTCAAAAACCTATACTAACTATTATTAGTATAGGTACCTAGTATAGAACATGGGTGTTAGGGCGTTGTGTGTCCAGATTCTTGCCAGGGGTGGATGCCCAGACTAGATTAGATTAGAACTTGCATTTGCATACTTATTGAGTGTCGCGGTGTCGCCCGTTTTACGAGCTACCCGGCCACTTACTGGGGAATGCAGGATAAATGTGGTAAGTGATATTCTGGCAAAGATAATAAAGACAGTGTTATTTTTTTTAAGTGGAGATTTAAATATGGACCCTGTGTAGTTTACTTGTTACTTTACAACTTCAGCAAGATTTGAAAGCTTCTTAACGAGGAATAATTTCACATTTGTCTGTCCGTATCACTTTCACAAAACTTGCTAACCTTTAGCATATCTTTATACCGAAATTACTTGAGTTTAAACGAATTGTAGCCACGAAATTATTCTTGTAACATTTAACACATGTTCCAAATTCCATAAAAATCAATCTAAAGTCAACGTCCTGTGAGATTACCGAACTGAAATCATAATTTATGTACGACAGGTCAACGTTTGTCAGACATTAGTGGAATAAGAACACACGCGAGCGGGCGCTACTCTATCAGAACATTATGGTGCGACAACCTACAGGGTTGATTACAACCTACATGGATGATGGAACTAGAATAGAACTAAATTCTAGAATAAAGTTGTGGTTTGAATTGAAGAATGAAGATCTTTTATTTAATGAGTTATTTTATGTTAAGATATAATTATTATGCATTTGACTCTTGAATTAAAGTATCTTTTCTCGTATCTTGTTAAAGCAATGAAATATCAGAATGTTATCGAAATTATTCTGAAATGTTAGCCATCGTTTTTCAGGTCACCTCCATAATGCTAGTTATCTGTCCCCGTACATACAGTAATGTCGCTGACATTATTGATTTCAGATTTAATATGTCTGATACTAGGTCATTTCAGGCTCGCTATCATAAAAATACACCTACTAACTTTATAATAAACAAAAAACCTGAAAAACGAACAAATAAGTGACCTACTCGTCAACAAATAGATTAAGATCATATTAACAAGACGAAATGATGCTTGAATAATAACTATCTTATTTATATCAGCTGTCAGATCCTAATTAAGATTTGGACAAAGCTAAATTAATCCTTAACCAGATAAATTGGAAACTGATGCACTACATGCCACAACAGATTTAACAAGAAACAAAACAACAAGGAAACATCACTGTCAACAACTGTCTTTTTCAATTATTATTAAAGAAAAGTGACAGCTAACTAATTAAAGTCAGTCAGACCACGACAATTCTCAGAACATCTGACCGAAACATCAGTAAGTAAGAATAACGGTGCCTTTTCATGGCAGAACCAAAGTCGTGACAATAAAAAGGTCGAATCACAAATCAATGAAGTACATTAAAGTGAAAGTACAACCTGTCACACGATCGCAACGAAAATATAAAATTCCCATAAAATGTGCGAGTGGAAAGGCTGGCAACACCGTTCGGAGCGTGCAGCCACAGATAACTGTACTTGGATACTAAAAAGTTTAGTTATAATTAATTGTTACTTGCGACGTGACGTAGGAAATGCATTAAAGTGAAGATTGCAAATGCGATAAAGTTAATGTTTTGACCAAAAGCAGAAGAAACGTCAAAGATTTACGATCAAAGATTGCGGATGAAGCTTATCTTTGAATTTCCATATTTACAACATCCGTTGATTCCCTGCGCAGACAGTTTTGGAATTAGCATTCCTCGTCTATTTCTATAATCTCTAGAAGATTGTCGTAAAATGTAGTAAATTTAGCCTTCGTATCATCTCTTCTAGGCACGTAACCCATATAAAAGAAAATAAATAACTTGTAGACTAAAATTCCAGCCATTTAAAGTCAGTGACACCTTCTCACGAAGATTTCAAGTAATCCTATTTTCGATGCATCACGTTCTCTGCATAGAATAATTTAGAACCGTTTCCTAGACATTTATTTGTAATGGCATTCGTCTAATAGCTGCCATCATGGTCCGTAATCTCTGCTTTGACAGTTTACATGCTCAAATCTTAAAACTACTTGATTTAAATCGTTCTGAGCGCCGGCGCACAAAACTGTAACCTTTTTTGTTGCTCGCCATCTTGGAGACGCTCTCCACTGCAATTTGAAAATAGAACGTTGTATTTTTTTCTCTTATTGCATCGCGGGTTGGCCGTTGACATCAGACTGCATTTTATTTTCGGCCAGCCTCCGGGAGTGTTGCCATAAATGGAAAACTAAATATACGTTGTAAGACGACACTGGGCAGACTTAAATCTACATGTCTGGACGTTAAAATATTAATCGTGGGGTAGGTAATGAATATAAACGGCGGACATCTGAGGACTGCGTCGTGCAGGATACAAATGTGTTAAAATAGCAGAATGTCAGGTTGAGAACGAGCAGGAAACCCTAATTCCAGTTTCCTTTATTTGAGCAACCGGATGGCACGCAGCTGATACGCATTTTTCACTCTACACTACCCATTAATGTCTTTTTAAACGGTTTTATTTAGCTCACCCAGTTTGTTTTATTATTTATTCATTCTTTCTTGGGTCAAATTTAGTAATTCAAATTTCACCCTCTTCCTGTCAACCGATTAATCTGAAATTTTGTATACACCTTTAATTCCGATGACAATACAATATAGTAATATCAATAACATTGTAAATCCAATATGGCCGCCGGCACAAAATGGCGGATAACGTAGATTTTATCAATCCCATCAATATGGGTATCAAATGAAAGGGCTCAACAAGCAGAATACAATATACTATAAAAAATTGAAATCCAAGATGGCGGCCGCTACAAAATGGCGGATAACGTAGGTTTTATCAATCCCATCAATATGGGTATCAAATGAAAGTTCTCAACCAGTAGATTACAATGTACTATATAAAATTAAAATCCAAGATGGCGGCCTCTACAAAATGGCGGATAACTTAGGTTTTATAAATCCCATCAACATGGGTATCAAATGAAAGGGCTTCACAAGTAGAAAACTGTCAGCAACTCCAGCGGGGCCCAACAGGGCCAAGGCCTGCCTGGGCTGCGAGATTGTTCGAAAGAGTTACCGCGGCCCTGGTACATAAAAGGCCTACGACGGAACAAAACGGTTCTTAGTCAAGAGTCTATCACTCCCTCACCGCTGCTGACCCACAGCAGGAGAGGTCATGTGATGATTTTTGGGGTCGTTAAAAAAAAAAGTATCTGGAAGGGCTATGTATTGAGGAATTAGATTGTAATAAATTGTCAGGTAAGAGACCGTGTAATAATGATGCACTAAATGAATTAGATAGAATGAGGAATATTCGGTAGGCATTTTCATTAAATACTAAAAACTAGAAAATAAAAAATCGGTAAAAAAACTTTTAAGTTAAACGGTTTTATCTTATGTGCACTGAAAACTAGAAAATAAAAAAATAGTTACTTACCTGTCAACCTACGTAGGTGGTCCCGGTCATATTAGACTAAAATAAAAACGTGGGCCCCCTGTGAAATCCTACCTATGGCAAAGCATATCTTTATACTTTGGTAGATCATGAGCTACGGCTGATTATTGATTGTCAAAATCTCCAGTTACGATTATAGTAAGTCGATGCAATCCACACCTATTATACCTCTAGAACAGAGTACTACAGCAATAGTTAATGGGCCCCACGTTTTTATTTTAGTCTAATATGACCGGGACCACCTACGTAGGTTGACAGGTAAGTAACTATTTTTTTATTTTCTAGTTTTTTGGCTGATCATTAATAAGCACTCCTTGCTTACTTTTATGCAGTTGTTTAAGAATAAAGTTTTTATAATTTAAAGGCCAAGAGCACGAGTAAGTGCAGTGTTACCAGCACATAAAATACCCTTTGCTTAAACTGTCGGCAGCAGATGTTGCCGACGGAGAGAAAACATTCATAAACACTTTAATTGGAAACTTAAACAAACGTTACCTTTTATTACTTTCCGTTACAATATTTTAAGAGGAATAAAAGCAATGAAACTTAATTAAATTATCGTTAAAAGAATGATTCCTTTGTAAGTGGTGTAAAGCTTAAAGTGTTTCCTGTGATAAAATTAACACAGGAAAAAGTTCATAAAAGAAGTTTCAAACATTTTACAGTACGTAGCTAAAATGGGGCTTAAAATCGGTCATAGTTTTATGGTAAGAAAAGTAAACTAGGCGATCGCAATGCCATTCTCTCTTGGTTTCAAGAAAACAATATATATTGAATGTTCTTTTACGTAAATTCCGATTCCTCAACACCATTTATGAGAGTAAAACAACGTGAGGTTATTTTAAAAATATCAAACATAAACAACTCGGGTGGAGTGTTGAAACAAGGCTGAATGTAAACATTCATTTGCCACTTGCTCTGAGTGAAAAAAAAAAGAAAACGAAGCCGCCATATTGGAATTACAAATGGGGGGAAAAGATATACGTTTATTTTAATTACATAGATAGTTATAAATAGAAAACATTATAATTTAATTCTCTGAATTCAAATTAATTAATTATTATATTATATTTGACGAGGAAAACAATATATTTTTCGTACTGTAATTGGCTTTTAGTTACATTAATTGCAAAACAGGACAAAATGGATTTCCCAGTGCACAAAAAAGTAGACATCTATTTTTTTATACACAATTACCAGGCAAATGTATTAATTAGGAGACCTACGCTGTAAACTATAGTTGTATACAAATTTTTTTTACAAAAATAAAG
The DNA here is from genome assembly GCF_030705265.1 of Helicoverpa armigera. Lineage (NCBI taxonomy): Eukaryota > Metazoa > Arthropoda > Insecta > Lepidoptera > Noctuidae > Helicoverpa > Helicoverpa armigera. The sequence goes on from NC_087144.1 coordinate 8,623,381, forward strand.
TACATAAAAGAAATAAAATCTTATTTCACCCTTCTATACCAAGCATGAAGTCTCGTGCACATCGTTAAGTCTATTCAGACTGATTAGCGATTAGTCAGCGGCCGAGGCCATCGACCCCGGTATAAAAGAATTGAATCATGTCTGTGAGTGCTCTGTGGTTGGCAGTACTGACGGCAAATTGCAGGGATATTAATTATGCCATAGAATTGTCTGGGTTTTGTGGGAGTTTTGTGGCTGGAATGACTGAAGGAAAAATGGTGATCGGGTAATTTTAGCATGGGATACTCTAGGCTTTGAAGCTAATGTGCTAGATTTAGTTTTGTCTACAAGCACGAAAATCCGTACTAATAAAAGTTGGGTTGGATTAAATACCGTTTTTACCCAGGAAGGTTAGAGGCTACTTTTTGTTCGGGTGATCGGTGACAATATTGATATAAGCTAGCTTAGAATAACGTCTTAATTTTCCTATGGTACAAGTAGATAGTTATTCTGAACCCAAAGTCTCTGTCATCAATATTTGATCCACCCTGCACGTACATATCAACTCGTAGGTATCACAAATGATAGCAACATTACTGAACGTAATTATATTCATTAGTAACATAATAATAGTGTCACAATGCATTTTGGATTAATTTTATGCAAGTTGCGCACTTCGCTTCAAACAGACTTTATGAATAAAACATGGACAGTCGAATTTTGACAGTCTAGATACAACATCGTAATAATATGTAAGTATGTATGGTTAAGGAAAACCACTGCATAGTACAGCAAAAAAAGATTAATTAAAATCGCCTCTTACTTACAAGAGGAAGTTATCCACGAATACACTTCCTTTTTAGCAAGACCGTTGAAAAAAATGCTGAAGAACCCTAGGCTGGCCGTAAAGGTTCAAGTGGTACTCAACCCTGGTACTAAATCTGTACTAAATAAGTATCTGTGTAAACATTTTTTTTGATAGGTAACTAAATAAAAAGAATCACCGAGATTAATTTGGTCTTACATATTTTTTTCAAATCAAGATTTTCAAACCTAATTCTGGCGCAATCGGTACCTAACTGTAAAGAAACCTGACATCTTTGTCGGTGGCAATGCGCATATAGTGACTAGCCAAGTTTAAAAAAGAAACTGACATTACAACTGTCACAAATGGTGTGATGAAAGCAAAAGGAAGTGATATATTTATGATGACGTGGAAACCGCGAATTATAAATGAGTCATTTCACAAGGTGTGAGGAAGTGCTTTACAGAGAATTAGACATAAGTACACATGAATCTGAGGGCATTTTGGATTAACCGCTACAGGAAAATAGCCGGAAAAAGGATCTGGACTAAACACAGGGACCTATTTTAGCCCCTCTGTACTTAGGATATGTATGTCGGTGTTATGTAACAGAGATATAACATAGAACAGAGGATATAATGTCTTGACCATCTTATTAAGCCAACAGCCAAGTAATATAAATGAAAAGGAGTTTAGATTTGCTTGAAGCTAACAATTCATCAGTTTCTATAATAGTTTTGACTGCTTTAGCAATTATGTTTCCCACGAATACCACTATACCCATAACCCAGTATTTGTCATTCACGATGCAAAAATACCTTAGTATAGGTACTTAGATTTCTTACTTAATAATAACAGATCTAACTAGTATTCCTATCGTCTAAATTCTTGTGAGAAGATACGGAAGGTTCTTTCACCAGTCTCCATCTAATTGAAGACAGGCTGAATAGCATTGAGCTCACAATAGCATGGGAACCAGGGAGTTTGCCTGCCTGGCCGTGAATTAGCCGAATCATTCAATTATAGGATTACACATGACGGTTCTAGATCATTCCGTTGACTTTAGTGTTGTGTTGGGAATTGAGTTATTTTTGTGTCATCCGGACAGAAATAAATCTTCTTGTAGTAATTTAAGATAAAAAAGTCATTTACTCAAAGTAGGCTGACAATCAATCAGCACTTTTTGAAGGTCAGTTTTACAAAAGACAGTTCCTAAAACGCCCTTCACCACTTCCTATGTACCTATTTTTGCTGGGAAGAAGAAATAGTGAAACAAACTCCCCAGCAACACAATTAGGTATGTATGGTTTGATGAACCAAAAAGTAAATTAACTATTTTGTAAAGGTATACATATTTAGACGATAGAAGTTTTCAACGTCTTTATTGTGATGAATAACTTAAAACGTACCTTCGAGCTACGTTTACAGTATAATCAATGAAACTGAAAACGTCACTTCAGAGGAATTTGGCTTGAAGGTCAAAAGGTTATAAATGGTACAAATTCCATAAAGCAATATTTTTAGAATCATGAAAATTAGTTATAACAGCTTGTGTGTTATGGAACTGAATCTACTGAAATCACGATAACATAGAAATGAGAGAATGTTTTAATAATGTTTTTGATACGAAAGAATATCATGAGATCATGACAATGAAGGATTACATATATACCATATTGAAAGAAAAAAAGAGTTTCAATAAGCAACAGAAAAACTATTAGATTATTAAATAGCTAATACCTTTCAGATGTAAATGCAAACACGTCTAAATAAATAAGGAAAATACAATAGCAACAAAAACTTTGCAAGTTCTAAATGAACCTTTAAACCTCAATAATAATAGGTAGGTAGTGCAACCACAAGATAATAGTTATCTTCCTAATTAAATAATTGGTCGAGTTAAAAATAATACAAGTTCGTTACTGACAATTTGAAAACGACAGATAACCTCTTCTTATCGGTTTTGTTCAAATAATTCGTGAGTCACCAATTCATTCACAAAACAAATTAGCTTAGTGATAGTAAGGAATTGTAAGATCCTAAAATAACATATTCTTTGCTTAAGTATCGATATTCTGTACCTAATCTCGTATTAAAAAAAATCGATTTACTTGAAAAAAATCACAGTGCCGTAGGTACGACCCATAAAAAGCTAATTAAAAACCAATTTATCATTAACTTCACCTATCTAGCTAGTGATTTATAGACCTAATTTATCAGCCACTATAACAAACCGCCTAACTACTTGACCGCCACAAAAAATCTGTTTCAGCGGCTCTTTCAACCTTGAGGATATAAAACCTATTTGGAGCAAGATCTTTTTATCTGAGTAACAATGCGACACATATGCATTGAACTGCCTTGGCATTGAAGTGGTCAGTACTCCTTGTACACAGATAACGAAATATATTGAAAGGAGGCTGGAAGACAGGAGAATAAACTGTGGATATAATGTAGCTTGGAGATACGAAGCAGGTTTCGCAGAAAATGCATGGATATACATGTTTCTCTGAGATTTAAAAATAGTTTAACGATTAAGGAAAAATACTGTATTAAATGCGATAGTGAAAAAAAAAATTCTAAATATAGAAATCGGCAAGATCCAATGGAAAGATTTTACTTGATATTATGGAAATTATGTAATGACCAAAAACGTTACGTTTGAAATACACACTATATGTATTTTGTAAGATCGAAGATTAGGTTTCTCTTGTGGTAAGGCAATCTTTCGTAACAGACTGATACAAGAACAATAATTAAGTCAAAATCTATAGCATAGAGAGATTAGACAGCCCGTAAAGGAAGTCCGATTACCGATGAGGTCCGAGCACCTATTATGGTGTACTTTATAGTACTTAATGGATACTTATCTGCGAGGGGGGTTTCCCGAGACGGGAGAATGGCATTCCAATCTAGTGAGTACGTCAAAGAGGGCGTGTCTTGTTAGATGATAAGGTACAACGTGTATTTTTGTTTGTACTTTTGGCGGTTATTTAGGCTTAAAAATATTAGTACAACTAAGGTGAGAGTGGAGGTATGATATTCGGCAGAAATTGGAGGAGAGCTTAAGCTCGAGACTTTTAGCGTGCTATGAGGAAAGCAACGAATCAAAGAAAAAAAAAATAAGCTCTAAGCTCTCTCATACAAAGAAAAACATTTCTAAAAGTGAAAAGTACCAGGCAAGCATCATCACCAAGGAGCTAAGAACAAGTAATCAATCCTTGAACAGTGCACTTGCTTTGAATTTATTTTTAATCTGTGCGTGCCCTTGCCGGCTCAGTTTACACGAGCAAAGAGTACCCATGGCTTATCCGTGGTTACATCTATTCTGTATGCGAAGATCCTTGTCTGTGGGCTGCGTTGTGCATACCAGTGCGATCATGCCATGCAGTTCTAATCTATAATCTATAGTACCTATCTATATTTGGGGGGGGAAGCCAGGGTATGGTCTTGGTGGGAATCGCTGGATGTGAGACCAGCATTACCTATAAAATGCCAAGAAACCATCTGCTGTGTTAGTGGTGGAACACCGAATTTGAGCAGAGCCCTGGCCAGTCCGAGTCACCAACGTCCCCGCCGTCCCTCCTGGGAACTGCTGCACCGCGCAATCGCGTGGCCACCACCACGAGGTGCAGCTGAGCTGAAGGTGCAGGGCGCAAGGCGAGTCTTCTGCGCCTCAAAACAGAACCAACTCATCAGGGAGGAAACCCGAGAAAAAACCCGAGCACGCCCACAGGCTCCAAGGTGGCAGCCCCACCAGTGGGCTAGGGTACAGTGGGCTAATCACTCGCTTACCTAAAACCAAAAGATTAAAGAAACTGAAACAGTGCAAAACCGGACCGATCAAACTACGACGACCTTTGGCATGAAAATACGGACACGAATTGCTTGTTGGAACGTGCGAACACTGAGCGAAGATAGCCGACTAGCCCAAGCAGAAACAGAAATGTTGCGATACAAACTGCAGATACTCGGTCTCAGCGAAGTGCGCAGAAACGGATTCGGTGAACTGAGAACGTCCAGGGGCCTTACATTTCTTTACTCCGGGAAGGAAGATGAAGAGGACGTACGTGAAAACGGCGTGGGATTCCTCCTTTCTGACGCTGCAAAGAAGAGCCTACTGGACTGGAAACCCATCTCAGAGAGAATCATCACAGCCCGGTTTAACAGCAAAGCCCGCAAGATAACCGTCGTTCAGTGCTATGCGCCTACAAACCCGGCATCAGAGGAAGACAAAGACGATTTCTATAGTGCACTCAACCTGACCTTGAAAAACATCCGCAAACAGGACATAGTAATCGTCATGGGAGACCTGAATGCCAAGGTTGGCACAGACAACGACGGCTGTCAAAGACACATGGGTACACACGGGATGGGAGTACGGAACGGGAACGGGGAGAGATTCCTGGAGTTCTGCCAGGACAACGACCTGACCATCGGAGGCACGCTTTTTATACATGGAGACCACCATAAGTATACATGGAACTCACCCGATGGAATCACTAAGAACCAAATCGACCACCTTGCCATCAGCTCCAAATGGCGCTCATCACTGCTCGACGTCCGCAACCGTCGTGGCGCGGATATCGACAGCGACCACCATCTAGTCGTAGCCGAGGTGCGGCTCAAAGTAGCGGTAGCTCGTGCTGCCAGCTCGACGTCCAGGGTTGGAAAAAGATTTGAGGTCAACAAGCTGCGGGACCCAGACATAACCGAAGCCTTTCGGTTAGAGCTGCGAAATCGCTTCTCCGTTCTCGAACCAGACTCCACTACTTCTGTCAACGCGGAGTGGAACCACATCAAAATGGCCTATACAGAGACCAGCTCCGTCGTTCTTGGACACAAAACATACGCTCGTGAGGACTGGATGTCACAACGAACCTGGAACCTCATTGAAGAAAGGCGCCAGCTCCACCTTCAACTTCTGACAACCAGCGACGTAGCAGTGCGTCAAGACCTGAAGCTGCAATACTCCCTGATACGCAGGAAAATCTACCGCAGTACTCGTCATGACCGACGAGTATGGGCTGACTCTATTGCGGATTGTGCACAACGCGCTGCTAACTCCGGCAATCTCAGGGAGATGTACAAGGCGACGAAGACCTTGGCCGGGAATCGGAACCAGAGGAAGAAGAAGCCCTTAAAAGATAAAGGAGGCCAGCTGATTGTGACATCGGAGGGACAGCTTCAACGCTGGCGGGAGCACTTCGAGGAAATCTTCCGAGTCCCAAGTGACCCCGTAACCACGGCCGTACCTGCTGCCAGCTTGCCCACATCAAACCTGGATATCGATGTGTCTCCTCCTACAGGGGAGGAGGTAATGAAGGCTATCCGTAGGCTAAAAAATGGGAAAGCCCCAGGAGTCGACCTCATCACAGCGGAAATGCTCAAAGCCGACATTACCACCGCAGCAAACGCACTGACTCCCCTTTGCAGAACATCTGGTCAGCCGAGGAGTTACCTGATGACTGGAACAAAGGCCTTCTCATCACCGTACCCAAGAAAGGAGACCTCAGTGAATGTGGCAATTGGAGAGGCATCACTTTGCTCTCGACTCCTTCCAAGGTGCTCTGCCAGATCATCCTGGACAGGCTGTCGGGGGCCGTCGAGCCTCTTCTGCGTAAAGAGCAGGCTGGCTTCCGTCCCAACCGATCGTGCACGGACCAGATCAACACCTTGCGCATAATCCTCGAACAGGCATCAGAATGGCAGAGGGACATGTACTTGACCTTTGTGGACTTCGAAAAAGCCTTCGACACGCTGCGATGGAATTGCATCTGGGACCGGCTTCGTGAAATTGGAGTCCCCGAGAAGATCACGACCATAATTAAGGCCATCTACGGGAAATATTCTTGTAGGGTAACTCACGACGGCCTCGTCTCGGAGGACATACCGGTTCAAGCGGGTGTACGCCAGGGGTGTCTCCTTTCGCCTCTCCTCTTCCTTGTTGTCCTTGATGGCATCATGCACCATACCACCAAGAACAAGCGCCGCGGCATAGAGTGGGGACTATCCAACGTCTTAGAAGATTTGGACTATGCCGACGACCTATGTCTATTGAGCCACACGCGAACCGACATGCAAGCCAAACTGGACGACCTGCAACGAGAGGCCATGGAGTCGGGATTAAAAATTAACACCCGGAAGACCCAGGAAATGAGGTGCGGAGTGACGTGCTCATTACCGTTGCTTATCGGCACAGAGGGAGTGGAGAGGGTCCACAAGTTCACCTACCTCGGGAGTGTTGTGTCGGAAACAGGAGGGACCGAGGAGGACATCACGTCGAGGATCGCCAAAGGGAGAGCAACCTTCGCACAGCTCCGTCCTGTGTGGCAATCACGGAAGTTGACCAGGAGAGTTAAGCTCAAAATATTCCGGTCCAATGTCAAAACCGTATTGCTGTACGGATGCGAAACATGGAAGGCCACAAAAGACATCTCGCGTAAGCTCCAGGTCTTCGTCAATCGCTGCCTTCGTCGTATTCTCGGTATATACTGGCCCGAGAAAATCTCCAACATAGAACTGTGGGAACGCTGCGGGGAGACACCGATCGACCAGCAGATCAAACGCCGCAAGTGGAACTGGATTGGCCACACGCTCCGAAGGGACCCCGATCACATCCCGAGGCAAGCCCTAGACTGGAATCCCCAAGGGAAGCGGAAACGTGGCCGCCCTAAACAATCCTGGCGGCGGACGATCATTGCAGAGGCGGCGGCTATAGGCAGAACGTGGAGCGAAATAAAGCGCGAAGCTCAAGACCGAACGCGATGGCGGAGCACTGTGGATGCCCTCTGCCCCATCTAGGGGACATAGGACTCTAAGTCAAGTAAGTCACCTATCTATATTTAAATAAACCTACAGTTTTATTTGAACGCGCTAACCTTTGGAAAACAAGAATGGTTTTTATCTGGATTAGTTACAAAACCTGTCTGTCTTTGAGTCAATAAGGACGATAAGGCAGTTTAAGGTTATTATGCTAAGGAGACAAACAAAGACAAACAAATGGGCGGGTGATGTGATCCTTTTCCCGACTATGTTGGGGTCGGCTTCCAGTCTAACTAGATGCAGCTGAGTACCAGTGCTTTACAAGGAGCGACTGCCTATCTGACCTCCTCAACCCAGTTACCCGGGCAACCCAATACCCCTTGGTAAGACGGGTGGTAAAACCGCAGAGTATGCCTTGGCACCTAGTGCTTGTATAAATATTTTGCATCAATCATTTGTATAGATCAAGCGACGCCCACGCAGCGGGAAGCTCCATTGTTTTTAAACAAAGAACATGGTTTTATTATAGAATTCCTGTAGATCAGTTGTGTTTGAAAATGGAATAATAATGCTTTATCTGAGATAGCTTACAGCTGTTTGTAACCAGATACTCATACTAACATTGGTTGGGTTGAAAAAAGAATGAAGTCTATTTTTAGACGTTCGTAGCAAGTGATCAATTTGCTAATATCAGTTTGATTTCGAATAACGAACAGTGTCATTCCAAATTCAGTTATCATTTTATAGTGGTACGATATGTTTTGTGTAGTTGACAGCTGTCAATTTTCAACAGTGTTTTTTTTGTACTGCCTGACAGAACTGTCAACTGCCCAAAAAAACGGTCAGACCATAAATGGGTGTATTAAGAATTCTCTTAGCGTTAAAATTCAACACCACACCGTAACGCCTTGAACTAATCCATATTGTAAGGATAACACACATAACTGTGTTGATCGTTAAATAAAAATCTACGGAACTGGCCTAGTTTGGCGGCCATTAAAGTCGTGTTAACAAACGTTCCCATTTTGGTGTTCCCAAATTATTCATGGCTACACAAACGTTCGAAATTCGAATTGAAAAAAAAGAAAATTGATGATGAAGAATGAGGTTTTCATTTAGTAAGAAACTACCGTGAAATGGAATGGTATATCTAAAATAGGAATTATGCAATGACATAAAACAGCTGCAGTTTTTAATGTTTTTGTTTAACTTTACGGCTGTATGATGGTTGCTTTTGCACGACGAAGTAACAAAATACAAAATGGCAGATGGTCTGTTGACTCAGTTATTTATCATGAACAATTATTATTGTTAAATTATCCTGCTCTCCGTTGCATGCGTTATAAATAAAACACCAATAAATTCTCCGATAAAAACACCAAAAAATTTGCAAAAATGATCTAACTTTCAACCGCTGAATTCCTAGTAAATCGCAGCAGAAAATGACTGCAAAAAAGCACCTCAATTTTAAACAGAAGATGAATTTTACTCACAATTTTCCAGCGTGGATGAACACAGCACGTCTGACTCGATAGCAGGTAAAATTATAACTAAACGTATGTAAACACACCAACACACACACAGACAAGCTTCCTTTAGAATTAATTCGCGCTTCTCAAGGCCACTTATAGAGATAACATGAGAAAATTTTCAAAATACTTTTGGGAACGGAACGTGTCCAAGGGTCCTCGATACGGTAAGGTTTGAGGAGGTATGGGGCTAAGATAGCGGCGTAGGGTGTTTTATCCTGCAAATGACTGTTGGGTTTTACTTGGTAAGTGAAATCCAGTTGGCTCTGACGTAGGCAGTCAGAGTGATGCATAACGTTTTAGGTGTGTCGTCAGAGGGTGGATCGAGCCTTAGTCAGGTTAGAAGGATTCCTATCACTTAACTGAAAAATCGTTTCCGTTGAAGATCAACCTTCAGATGCACAGATGAAAGATTTGGGAAAGCATTTCCTGATTTTTGGACTATATTTTGGAGAAAAACATAGGATATGGTGATATAATTCCATAGCCCTTAGAAGACCGAGGAAGGTTGGCAGATACAGACACATCTTTGTCAGAAGATATATCCAGAAACACTGCTCAAACATGCCAATAATAACTTTTAAGACAAAAGAATTTACCTAATATTAGAACCGACTCTATTCCAAGTTTACTCATTACGTAACTAGCCCTTGCAATAACGGTGTTACACACAGACTCAGGCGCATTAAATCCACGTTCCACGTTTAAATACGATGACGTGTGAACGAGACGTCAGATGTAAATAACACACACCCATCGTATAAGGAAAAGGCAAAGGTATCTGTTGCATTCGTGTCTTGAAGTTAAAGCCTGCATGGAAATCATTTGCATTTTTTTTCACTTAGGAATCAAAATTTGAAACTGGCATAAAAGCTTTTTACAGTTATTTACGTAACAAGGCTAAATGGAGATCGGATTGAAAGGAAAAAAGCTTCATCCATAAGTTAGTGTGAATCGTCATTAATATGTCAATCCTATGTGAGAATGTACTTGTGAGATGACGGCAGATAGAAGAGTATGGAAAGAGAAAACATGCTAAGCTGATCCCAAATAATATTGAGATAAGGGCAGGAGGATGATGACATTGTCAATCTCGACAGATTTCTATCATAGGATTTCTTATGTCTTCGTCTATTAAATAAAAAAAAACAATTAATTTATTACGTTTGATTTGATTACTTTATTGATTCATTGTGCATTGTTTACCAACCACTTCAATTGAAGATGTAACCATACGACTAGCTAGTTAAAAAGACATTTGAACTTTTGAAGCCGTTAATAGTCTCCTTGTGTACTCAGCGTCAGAGACAATTCATGACGTCAGCAATAAACGTTACAGCCAGCTGTCGGTAACTCGATCCACGATGCATTGAGAGCGAGATAAAACTTTTTCAATTTAACCTCAGAACAAAAGTACCCATTGTGATGGAACTTGATAAGCTTACTAACGTCACGTAGCCATTAGTTCAAATAGTCTTAATTGTCCAACATATGGGCGAACAAATCCCTTATTTTGCAAATGAATCGTCAGACCTCCAAATAAGATCAGCGCTCCATAAAAGAAAGACAAAAACAGGCCGGATATTCGTCAGCTGAGGACTGCAGGACAATGCGCGACAATATGGCGCCCGTTGCCGCCATTATAGCAGCTAATGACATATTCAGCGCATGCGCGCAACTTCCCAGCGCTATCGTGATTCACGGCCGGCTGTGGAGCGAATTTTGAATTTCGAATGATCTTGTTTGGTTTATTGTTTTTATTTATTGTCTGACGACTCTTATTGGCATAGGAAACTTTGTATAAACGTTTGCAAAGTTTTGACTTCCTAGATTAAAGGTTAACTGCGGATTACAATAACCATCCGTTGTCTTTCGATTAGAGATTGAAATTTGACATGAGCTTCTTATGACATATGTCAAATTTCAATACCTATCTATTCGAAAAACAACGGATGAGTCGATTATATAATCAAAAAGTTTGTAATACTTGGTGAGATAATGGGAGATTCGTGCATTGGTCGCAATTTTTGCATGAGTCATCCACTGAAACGAATTTATTTCTACGTACAGATTACTGCAGTTTACGTGTCCAACGATGCCTAGATTAAAACAAAAAATCGTGACTAATTTAACAAAAAACGCAATGTGATTCAGATTAACATGGATTTCCTGAAACTGATAGTTTTCTTCAGGACAAATATTCTGTGACAAATATCTCGTTTTCTTAAGAAAAATAAATGTTCATTCACACATTCTTGGACCAGGCGTGACAAACGTAATTGTGTTGAAATTATCAAAATAAACACGTATTATGTTCAAATGATGACTTATGCGTTTGTAATTGGATAGAAGATTATAATGCGGAACATGATGCGTTATTGTTTCTAATGCTTGGACAATCGCGCCATATTTGTTCCGTAGTATTTTATAAATGATCACCACGTGATTAGGCAATATCCTTTGCTTTTAAATGAAAGACATCTTTAATTTACGGCCATTCCCAATATTATATCTATCTGTTTTTTTGATTAGAGATAGATTTTTTTATATAATGACATTAGCCCCATACACGTAATGTCAAATTCCATGGCCGTTTATCGACCAAGGAGTTTCTAATCACGCTTCCTTGGAATATTCCAGCCAGACAGTATAAATGTCGAACACGTGATTTTAGAATATCATTGTTTATGAATTATCTTTGTTTGCAATCTAAAGTTGAGTGCGCAAAAAGTCAATTAACTATTTAGTTAGGCAGTTAGTTACTTCTTAGTTTTTTTGTCAGTAGTTGCCTCTTAGAAACTCAGTGCTAAGATTTATTGTTATTTACGATTACATTTTCCTTATAAGGCCAAACTCTGTTATAGTCCAGAGCAAATCCAGGTTAAATCTTTTGTACATAAAAGCTTAATTGTTTAATTAGTTTAATTAAGGTATTCTTAACATTAAGTGTTAAAGCGTAAGTATATAATTATGTAGGTGTAAAAAGACAGATGTTGCGATGGGGACAATCTTAGGGCCATTGTAGTTTAAACGAAAGAAGTTTATGATATTTTTTTCTTTTACATTGACCAAAGAGTTCACGTTCTAAAGAGGAACTAATACGAAAATAGGCATCCCAAATTCAAACATAACAATTTAACACTTCTGAACATTGTCCGTAGATTATTTTGATTAATCATACGTATCCAATCAAGATTTTCAAATGATTCGTAAAATAGTCGACATACAATTCAGACTGTGGTCAGTCTAACTATTTTTCCTTCCTGTTTGTTTGATAGACTTTTTGTGACTGACAGCCAGTATTGTTCAAGGATAAATTGTAAGATCTAAGAAATACAGCCTTCTACGATAATATCTAACTTCAGATTAGAAAGTAATTTGCACAAAACATGTTCTAAGACTTCAGATATGATGATAAAAATCTTAAAAGCATGAACGTATTAAAAACTCATTTTGATTGACAACTCTTTCGCGCCAAACTCCTGATATCTATGGTTTTCACACGTCAAACTAACATCTCAAATTATTTAAGTTTTTAACTGTAAATAACTATTGTAGGTACATTTTGGACTAATAATAATAGTTGTAATGACAATATGAATTAGCGTTTGCCTAACCCGTGGTGAGAGGCAATCATACGAAATTACCTACTGACGTTTCGTGAGAGAAATATAATCCGCCATTTTTTTAACGGAATAAGTAACAGGTAACAGCATTTCTTTTTATTTATGTAAAAGTAGATTACTTTGGTTCCGATTTTATATTTGAGAGAAATAATTAAAAACAAATTTGCACATTTATTTCTTTAGAATTACGGGAGTTTTTTTAAGTGACTTGGTAACACCGATATATTTGTTAAAAAATAGGGTGACCATGATCTAGTCCTTTATCAGGGACACTATTATTTATTAGGATTTCTTTAATTGTATATTCTTCACAGCTGCATTAAAAGGTGGGACCTTTTAAACTTGCCAGCGCACTTAACTTATTTACTGCCCTGTGGCTTGGTTTGACCAAAAGAGGTTGTATTTTAACTATCATTAATACCTCCTTGGGTAGTCACACTTTTTTACCGTTTGTGAGTGATTTACTTAGAAAACTGTCATTGTTTTATGCTTTTTTTTAACTTTAAAAAATAATTTAGTTTTATGTTTGAGGCTCCACAAACATAAAACTAAATTATTTTTCAGATAGGCAGTCGCTTCTTGTAAAGCACTGGTACTCAGCTGAATTCGGTTAGACTGGAAGCCGACCCCAACATAGTTTGGGAAAAAGGCTCGGAGGATGATGCTCCACAAACAATTATATAAAGCAAAAACAGTAAAAGTGAAATAAAATTCAAAAACACAACTGAAAATTATTACCTAGTTTTTTAATTAAATCTACAGACTTAACGGCGCGATGCGATAACTTACTGTTACTTTTATTAGGTTCGCCCATTAATTAACTTGGCACAACGCTAGTTAAAACAATTATATTTCGGTATATTATTTAAACAGCTAGACAGAAGCCAGAGCGTCTGACAACCAGTCTTACCAAGGGGTGCCCGGGTAACTGGGTTGAGGAGGTCAGATAGGCAGTCGCTCCTTATAAAACACTGGTACCTACTCAGCTGCATTTGGTTAGAATGGAAGCCAACTCCAACATAGTTTAAAAACTCTAGGAAGATGATGATGAATATGATGATATTTAACGTCATAGCGACCAAAAAATTGTAATAAGTAGCCATTTTACGTTAGAAAGTACGTTTTGCTTTGCTCCAGTAAAAAGTTGTAAAAGCGTAGCGACCGTTAGGCGGCCATGCTTAGAATGGAAGCCATCTTTAAAATAGATCTACAGCGAAATGAAAAAATATCGTGTTCTATTATTTTACATGAAGAAAGTATATTTTGATTGACTATAAAATAAATAAAGCAAAGAAGTAGGTAGCAAAAGCTAGTGAATGTTATATTATTCTGAAGATGATGATAACATCATCAGTTTAATTACACAAGGGAACAAGATTTTGGTTGCATGAAATATTACGACTAATATTATATATTTTTGGGCTGCTAATTTAAGATCTGAAGTCAGAATTTCTGTATCAGTTTTAGTTTTTGAGATATCGACAAAACGTGATTTTCACAATTTTATTAACAAAAAACAGCAGAAGAACAACAACTAAGCATCAAAAAACTATCTTTTATAAGATTTTCTAGCTTGATTTGGTTCACTAGGGCTGTCTTTAATGCTGCAACAGTAGTTCGCCATCATGTTGGCATTCCAATGACCCTGGGACCGCTTTTCCATAGTCCGAATATCTTGATGGAACCTTTCGCCTTGTTCTTCACTGAGATCACATAGATTTTCAGGGAAATGGTCGAAATGGCTAAGGAGGAAGTATACCTTGATGCTCATATTACAACCAAGCTATTCTAAATGCGACAACATCTGTTCAAAGTGCTTTGAATAAGCTTTCATCCTTTTTGTTTCATAGAAAATTTTGTGCAATCCAAACGAATTCGTTTTAGGCATTTTTTTCAATATCGGTCATGTAATTATGAAACTTACACTTACATCCACCACCTTATTTGTGGACCATCAGAAATTCCGGCTTTTAGTTTCTCTATACTCAAATTATGGGACTTTTTAGATATGTATTGAGCATTTTTGTTCAGAGCTTTTACAAATTGTTTCATGAGCCAAAGTTTGATGTGCAAAGGTGGTAGCACCTGTATTAAGGTAAAGAGGTACATAACAAGTTAGGGTAAATCAATTTGAACCGTTTTTTTTTTATTAATACCCTTCATATCAACCACGCAGAAAAACTACCTAATGATTCGAGGCTTCGCGCCAGATCATCGGTGTTTGTTACTTGAAATCGGGTCTTTTCTTATTTTTCCATAACCTTAAAGACTCGACGCATATTTTAAATACCATTTTAGACACCCAGTAGGTACCTGTCGCAGGTGTCCAAAGAAAATCCAAAGAACTCAAAGTATACCCGTTTCAAGAACTCCGACACACACAGTCGACAATCTTTAAATGTAAATTCACCACATATATTACAGAAATATTTAGTATAATTTTTATAGTTATTCTGCAAAATAGAAATAGTAAAAATGATATACTTTTTAAATAAAATGCTCTGTTTTATGAAATTTAAGTGTAACTAGTTCGAAAATACGGTCATAGCTGTATCTCAAAAACTAAAGCTGTTAGAAAAAAAATGTGGGTAGATTTGAAACTAGCGACCTCGAATTAGTAAACAAAAGTCATAAAATTTCATGCAACAAAAAAAAAGTCTTATTTTGTTCCCTTGTGTTATCGTCCCCCACTGCTGGGAAACGGCCTTTCACACAGAATGATACGAGTTAGTGATTTCCAGGTTTGCTCGAAATGTTTTCCTTTGCCCTTTATCAGTCACTTTGGTGTTACAGTACACAGTAGACTGTAATACTCACACATTTGATAAACACGTGATTTAAATTAAAACCGAACTAATCCTAAACAATATAAGAATCTTACAAATATGAAAGATTACATCTAAAAATGATAAGTTCTCATGTCCGTCAGACTGGTTAAGTCTTCGTTCGACACAGGTAGCCGTAACACGCGATATTGACCGTAGATAACACTATAATTATTGTGCCTAACTGTACAGAGCTATTTCCGTCCAACAAAAGGAATGAACAATTTAATTCATGTCTTCGCAAAGCGAGTTTAAGTTGCACTTAGAATTGACAGTTAGGTATTCCTTGGCTTGTCATTTAAGCGACGATTCGGTGTCCCTGACTATTCGCGCCACGTATTTTTTAAATTTTGAAGTCAGTCATTTGACTCTTCATGCATTTGTTCGTAGAAATATTGTCCAACTTCTTTTGACTGTAGCTACAAAACCAAACGCAGAATTGCTAAGTTACATGGCGCAAACTACACTATAATTTTCGATTTGTTCCTCAAAACATGGTTCGTCACAACGAGGATATAGCAGGGCGAGGAACACTTAGGTACCTAATATTAAACCTAAGTCAGGGTTTTTGCGCTCCTAAATTACACTTTTGGAGTCTGGCATTCCGGATTTGTCTCAGTTACATGGTAAACAGAAAAACTATTGAACTAAGCCTATAGGAATTAATCAGGCAGAGATGCGTGACACCAAATGGGTGGAATAAGCGTAGGAGGATGATGATGACCATGATATAACCTTTCAGGATATAAGACATGATTAATGTTTTATCAAACTGTTCATGTCATTGTATAAATCGATGGCTTATCTTCACGTCCTTGGTGTTTTCGAGTTTTATAGGAGTTTACTCATGTGTTCGAAAGAGCGTGCCTATCGGGCTATGTTTACACCTGATATGCGCTTGTTTTATTGTCAAATAATAATTTTATGTTATTTTTACACTTATTAAATAGATATACTTTTTTTTATTGGCAGTGGTTACGCGTAGACAAAAGCTAATAAGTCTGACAGCCAGTCTTATTTAGGGGTAATGGGTGGCCAGGGTTACTGTAGTGTTAAGCTGCATCTACATAGTTAGACTGGAAAACGACCCCAACATACTTAGTTGGGAAAATGCTAGACAGTGTGTGGGTAAACGAGTTATGAATAACATATATATTATAGAACAATGGTTTGGTCTGCGATAAATCGGTCATTCCTGGGCTTACAAAGGACAAAGCACAATAACCACGGACATAAATAACTACAAGGAAAGAATTCTGTCTAAACAATAATGAGGAAAAGTATTTTTCTGCTTGTTTATAAACTAGTGAAGGGATTTGAAAATTTTTTTCACTTTTGGAAAGCTACACTCTTCCCGAGTAACATAGGGTATATTTTATCCCGGTACGGGCAGTAGTTCCTACGGGACACGGGTGAAACCGCAAGAAACAGGCAATAAGTGTTGAAATTGCTGGAAATATATTTTATTCAAAGTTCAATGCACTACAGCGGAGTTTTATCATTAACCACGTATTCTATTATGGGGTTTACTTCCATTAGATGATGACCTTAATTTTACGTGCGGTTAGCGTTAACCGAAGCCAATTTTATTTCTTTTTGTCTCTAGAATTACATAAAGAAAGCTGTCTATGGTTAGAGATGATTCTGACTTAACTTTCATTTATACCCTGACCGTTTTTTTGCTGCAGTTGACAGTTGCTGTCAGTCAAAAAATAGTATTTTTCCTTCGACAATTTGCCATGGCCATAAAGAAGAATAGAATAGCATTTTTCCTTGAAACTGACAGCTGTCAATTGCACAAAAAATTCGGTACCCCGATATGTCAAAGTGTATTTAAATCTAAAAATCGATTTTCTAAAATAAGTGCAACAATTAAGATAAAAGTGACTTATGTGTACACAGTATATACCTAAGTCTAATTACTAAACAAATATAAATTCTCGGTAACTAATTTGACAATACTGATAACAGCGATTTCCTATGCCGATAAACTACATATGTGTACTCATTACTGAATCATATGTTAGTAAATATCGTTTGTGATAAGAGTATTTTCAAAATTATTCAATCCATGTTGTATTTTTCTGAAAATAATGCGTCATTTTTGGGCCAAACTTCTGAAAAATACACGTCATGTTTCTTAATTGATATTGATGACGTGCTTTTAACGAAATATTGAAAACCAAAAGTAAAAGCACAGATTACCTTAATAGTAGAAGTTAAGTTTCACGTTATATTACAGTTAACATAAGAACATTATTAACCAAGTAGGTATTTATACCTACCATCCATAGCCTATAGACTGCAGTTTATTTCCATTTTCCAAGAAACAAATGATCAATAGAAAAGTTTTCATTTATACTGATTCAATAAATTCCGCATTCTTTTAATACTGTAATGAGGCCATTTATGTACTATGGTATTGTTATAAAAATGCAATAAATGCATAATAAATATTATTTATATAAGAAGGTATTATTATTTACAGCTTGTCAGCAACATAATAGAATTCCTGAAGTCAACAGAAATTTCTATAATACGTGCTGCCTATAGAAAAAATATTTTTATAAACGTAGTCAGCATACTTTAGTTCATTGTTTTATTCATAAGTATTTTGCAAAGAAGATATCTTTTCCATTGTAATTATAAATGGATGAAAAAAATATTTATTGAAATGTTTGCCGAAATGTAAACAAGTAGGTACAAGTACACGTTAATTAATTACGCCAATCAGATAAAACCCTCATTCATTAGGAAGTTGGTTAAGAATATTTATCTTTTGTTACCCACTTGTTAAAATAAAGTATAAAAATAAAATGTTTACACATTCCTGTTTCCTTGTTGTTAGAACATAGAATAATTGTGACACGTCTAATTTATAATATTGCCAAGTCATCCCTATTTTTCTAATTCAAAATACACAAAACAATAATTATTCACTTCATTTTTCATTTAAAAAAATCTAAAGCAACTCTTTGAGCACCACTCACAACTTAAAAAAAAAATACAAATCCTGAAACAGAACTGTCAAAAAGAACGATGCGAATTTAAACATTTAAATAAAGAACTTGTACTCACTTTGGCTCCAATCTGGTTACCGCATTGTCCGGCTTGCAGGTGCACTATTTCCCTCATATTTGTTCTGTTAGTGACTATTTAATATAAAACTAAGTAATATGAGTTTAGCGCGGACCCGTCGCACGCACGGACGGTCTGCCCGTATGAAATGAAATGAAAAAGGAACGGTGAACGGCGAGCGAATCGGTTCTGCTCGGGGTGTGTGTGTGGCTGGCGGAGAAAATTCTCCCCGATTTCGGGGTAAATTGAATTGTCGAAGCTTTTTGATATAAAGGGGATTTTGATTTTTGTGTGTTATTTTTTAAAGTATTATTTTTGCATTTATGGATGTAAAGATATGGTTAAAAAATAATATGCTGGGTAACACGATCAGAATTGCCAAATCAAATATGTAAACAGTGCGTCTTGTTAGTTTCAGTACCCATATTCCAAAACAAAGATGTTGACACTGTAAAAAAATAGAATTATAGAGAAATAGTATTTTCTACAATAATTCTAATGATCTACTTTTAGCTTACCTATTACATCATAAATAAATACACCTATTATTATTTTACATAAACGTTTTAATGCAATTTTTTCAGCTGAAACCTAGCAACCCTCAACCATGATTCACCGAGCCGTCGCAAGTTCACGTCGACAATGAAACCATAAATTATAAATTAATTCAAGCACTAATTACATTCTCTATGCCGACGACCGCTGCCGGCCTCCAGCTCACACCAAGGAGGTTTAAGACTTTATTAAGATCGACTTGAAAATATTTTAAACAATTAGGTACTTAGAAATAAACATGTTACCTATGTAACTTTTGTGTTTCAGTTATTTTTTTCAAGAGGTTTTCAGTATTTTTTAAGAGGTTTCCAGTATTTAAATTGGGGATGAGATATTTTTTTTTATATAAATCGCTTTTTATGCAGTTTATAAAATAATGGCCCATCATGTAGTTGCACAAAGTAAGGACTTTCGACGTGTTTTTATAATTTGAAGATTATTGTTGGTTTTCGCTGCTTGTTATGTACAATTATGTACAAATGGGTATGTAATTTTTAATACAAATATAACTGTGAAGTTAAAAAAAGTAACATTTAAGTTAGTGTGACAAACCAATATTAAAAATACCCATTGCAATAATAAATAACAAGCAGCGCCATCTATAATGTTTGACCCGAAACATCGTTAGCCCTTGAACTTTGCGGGTATGAAATAATTATATAGAACTAAAACAATAGCGGTTCAGACAACGAAACTGTATTACTTACTGCGGATTCAACTACCGATCCATCCTTCGTTTTTCGATTACATATTGAAATTTGACATAAGCTTCACATATTTTTTTGTAATCCACAGTTAAAGGTAATTGGAATGAAAATCAAGCACCTACACAACACATACCTACTTAGATACCTGAGATTAATTTTTCCTAAGTTTTTTTAAACTGTGGCTTAATTTAAATTTTTTGCAGACTTAATCAAAATATGACGTCAATTAATTTTGCTGACATGAAGCAGTTCTAAATGATATTAATTAAGGCGTTAAGTACACATTTTACAAATAAAATCTAACAGGTGCGTTGAAAGTGTTAAAACTAGATGAGGTCGGTATTATTATAATATTACTTAGTCCCAAGATTTTTCATTACTGCTGCTTAATGTTCCTAACTGACCAACAATACCAGGGGCTCGATTCTTCTAATTTTAATTAAGCGACCTATGATTCACATCCGACTGAGATTCAATGACAATTCAATTACGATTGAAGCTTATGTGTCATTCCGCTAGTTTTTTTTTAATTAAATAAACGTTTCTGTGATACAATAATGAATCAGATTGTCTGCAAATTATTTATGATTGCAATATGATTGTAGAGCAAACTACCGTATAGACCAAATAGCAAATCAATAGAATGTCATTGGAATACGATTGGTCTTATATGAGCAGCAGAATGCCCGCTAAGGTTAAAACTGCTATTGCGATTCAATTTCTGTACAATTTTGACATTATTCGCTTAGGAGAATCGGGCCCCAGGTATAATTTTGACATAAGCCCCATAGAAGTAAGGTCGAATTCCTATCTCTAGTAAGGAAAACCATAGATAGTTAGATTATTGGAAACGGCTGTATAAAGTATGAAGTTTTATGAAGATCTTGAGTGAACGCTGAGTCATAATAAATTCCGTTATTGCTGGACATTACTTTCTCGTAAGTGCAGTCTTTGTGCAGTTAATAGATCTTTAGTACTAAGAATGCTAAGAGTATAGAAAGTCTTTTAAGTTATAAATTTTATCTTTATTGGTTTTGAAAGAAAAGAGAATTGTTATTTACTTATCGGTTGTCAATAGGTGTGTTTAATAATAGCCTGACATGGATATATTTACAGGTAAAGTATTATCATTCTAACATCTCAAGATGATCTGACATTTTTTCTTGATAATGGCAGCAATTCTTACAATTTAACTTATATTTTAGACAAAAAGACTTCAACTAAAATTACCTACGTTCTATTCGGTAATTGTAGTTTAATACGTACCTATTGCTCAATATTTAGACACAAGTTTGTTATCATTAAAACAGTTTTTACATGCTTTGTAATATGACTCAAAGCTCAAAGTCTTCGTGATTCAGATTAATTCTGTTTCATGCTTTTCTTACTTTATAAACAAAACATGCTGTTCCATGTGGTCTCACCTGCAAACATAGCCCATATTCAGCACAAATACAGTAGCTTCCTAACAGCGAGAATTATTAAAATCGGTTCAATAATTCCGGAATATTCGATTCCAACAAACAAACTAACAGTCACAACTTTCCTCTTTAAAATAACTAGACAAATTAAATTTTTTAAACCTTAAAACATTGGTAATTAAAATGCATTTAAATGGCAATACTAAACAATCTACCGTTTTACCAGTATTATGACATGACATCTTCGTAGCAAAATCGTATGTAGCTCGTTGAATTAATCAAAGCAATCGATATCAAGGCTGCCTGTATTCGCAATACTAGCGGTTTAGACTATAGCCTTTGATATCTAGTGAACAAATTGTAAACATGACTATTTGCAAATGTATTGTTTGTTCATTAATTAATTTATGAGTAGGTACCGTATTGAAGGAAGCTAATTAAGAAGAAAATAAAGTCTCTGATGTAAGTGGCAACGTATCCAGGCAATTTTCTGTGTTGTAGTAAAAGTCTTATAAGTACTGAAAGATAATAGAATTTTAACCATCCCAGGCTTAGGTATCGGTTAAATACAACTGATGAATGACCAACTTGATACAAGCCCTATACATTATTTATCGCGATATACATACTTCTGACTCAATATTGCCATAATTTCCATCATTTACACAATTTGAATAACTTCTTAATATAATTCACACTACTTCCTCCTACTTAAGACCCGTTAAATGGAAAGCATTTACAAGCCCTTGTGAAATTAATGGTAAACAAGAAAGTACATTACTGGTAACACTGAAATTAGGTCATTTGTAATTAGAACGATCATTAATAGTTCCTTTTAGTAACTGCTAGCGTGAGGAAGGAAAATGGCGTCCATTTCAGAGCTTTAGTACAGTTTTTTATCGAGATTTTTATGTTGCTCCATATTTTTGGGAATTTCATTAGGTTGTAGTTCAATAGTTTTATGTTTTCCTTGTTTTTCTACATCTCGACTAATATAATAAAGGCACAGAAACTACTGAATCGAAATGAAAAATTCTTTCACTGTTGGAAAACTAAATACACTAAGTATCCCCTAGTAACATAGGCTATATTATAAAACAATAAATGCCTTTGGATATCAATGGAAGACAGAATTTTTCAATTGCCATTGTTTCCGACGTAAGGAAACAATTGAACTGGTGAGATTTTATTAGGAAAGAAAACTGATAAACCTTCCTCGATTACAACCTTTGGCCATCCTATCTCCTCACACATCAGACAATCACGGTATTTACATAGTCCTATGCAAATCTTGGGCACTACAGACAATTCAAAGTGCTTCACAATATAAATGCCTAAATCCACAATTGCAATGCTAACTTTCCCCTTCATTTTACAGTATTTGCGCCGCTTGCCTAACAGTACATTTTCGCTAATACGCCCGGATCCATTAAATGGCCGAACAATAGGCCGCGCGAAATCCCGCCATTTTTACTGTCAATTTGACAGCTAGAGTACAATTAGGGATGCCAGCCGTTATTTTTTCATTACCCTATTTGAACTGTAAATATTTGACCAGCGATTTTAAATAAAAATTGTGATTTTATTTTCATATTTAAATAAGCAACGGTTATCGATGTAACTGGTTTTTTAAATAAATCATGTCAGATCACAGACACGTCTTCTTTCAAATTAATTGCGAATCTTTATATAATTAATACGTTCGGCTTCTAAATTATTAAGTCGGTAGCTAAGTCATGACATGTTATTTGCTTATGATAGATATCGATAATGTAGACTTTTTGCTGTGTGAAGATAATTTTAAAAGCAATTAAAATTACATAGACAACTATCGTCTTGTCTGGATATTAAAAATTATACTCTGAGTATCTAGCGAGTGCATTATGTAGACAAAAAAGAGTTAGACATTTCAGAGTTAATATGGACTCAAAACTAAAGAAAGAAAATTAAAACGAAATAGACACGATTCTGCAATTTGAAGACAGTTAATGAGTACTTACCTAATTCCAGTATAGTATAGATCTATACAGTTATAAAAAAAAGTTGTGTTCCAAGTCAGGATTGATTAGGTTATTTCAAGGCAAGTAACTTTCTATACTAATGTCAGTATTAAGATACAGTATACTAATATTTATTCGGCAGACAACAAGGAAGAATTGATCTAGTTAAATATGCCTCTTCTGTAAAGTCATCTTAAGGCAAAATAGCTTCCGAAAAGGCCAAATTATTGGCTACTAAGCCACAGTGTCTCTTCCCTGAGAAGTCATGAATTTTGACATTTTGACGTTGCGATGCCTCGTCTCGTATCTGAATCATATTCCCGAGAACTAATTATGAAACATTTGTTATGTGAACAACCTATTGTTATATTAAGTTAGTCATGAGGTGATGTTTTGATGTTTTTTATTCCTTTTCTTCAAGTAAAAATAATAACTTAGAACTCCAAGTACCTACCTAACCTGCGACTTTAGAAGTAAACTAGTTTATTACAAAAAGGGTCAATATAATGAAAACAGTATGATTTGTCAAATTTTACATTGTAATTTATCAATTTATCTCTTTAGATATGTACATTTTTGATCATGTTGAGAGAATGTCAGCTACTCCATTTTTCCTTTCAAGCAAAATCTATCCATATTTTACTGTCCACTTATCCCTGGCCTTATCACAAATATTAAATTGACAAGACAACAGCAAATTTCTTCTAAGCAATCTCCTTCTTAGTGTAACATGCAGTAAAATCTAATTTTAGCCTGGCAACCCTAAGCACTGCAGACTGAAATAAAAAGCTCCAACACTAGATATTTCTGTAGGGAGACTTAATAACCTAATGCTATAAATTCCGACGGGCGAGCTGCCAAAGCCTGTATGACGCATAGGCTTAGGGATCATAAAAATGGAAAGTAGCTAGGCAATGCATACTTTATTTGCATAATAAACTGAAACCTAGTTCTAGACACTCAGAAATGTTTGCATAATCACCTTGACGCTCCTAGAATCAAGAGGACATAGTGGATTGGAATCTGTCACTCCAATCTGTTCCAATCACAGCGAAGAGAAGAAGAGATATCCAGATAGGGGCTCCAGAACGAACATGGTGGGTTTTTTGTCAGTAAGAATCTGACCCACCCACTCAATCCTTCAATCCAGTCCTTCTCCATAAATATGAGAGGAGGCCTGTGCCCTGCAGTGGGACGATGAAAAAAAGCTGTAACGAGAATCTGACACTCCACGCTGCATCCACAGCGGGAGGGGTCATTTGCTGATTTCCAATCAAAATAAATCTAGCTATATCCTACAAAAAATGGTGATCTTCTGTAATAGTCAATTTCAGCTACAAAAAGCACAAACCCAGAGTGAAACGTCAGCCATTAACCGCCAACTAAAATGACAGAGGTAAAGTTTGTGATAGCACTCAGATAATCTAGATAACGTACGAGTAACCAGTAAACCAGACCGGAACATGATAATTTGCATACGCCACACATATGAGACATGAAAGTTGCTGTTTTCTAAGCTAATCGGGTTGTTTGATAATTATTAGGTTAGGCTATAAATAGACAGCTAACAAAATGTCCAGCGTCCAGACAGTGGTTGATATTATACAAAACATTTTTTAAAGTCGTATATCATCTGCCGAGCCTTTTCCCAACTGGATGCAGCTGAGTACCAGTGTTTTACAAGGAGCGCAGCCCCGGATCTAGGGGGGGGCAAGCCGGGGCCCATGCCCCGGGCGGCAAATTCAGGGGGCGGCAAAATCAGGAGGCTGCCTGATTTTAAATCCTACATCACAGATTACCATAATAGTTACCTACAGAGCCGTCTTAACCTATGGTGCAGGGTGTGCGAATAACCCGGGCGCCCCGGTCTCAGGGGCGCCGCGGGACGCCCCACCACCAGGAAACGATGAATTACACCCGTTTGATAAGGAAGTTCCATTGTAGCATGATACTGACCAGCAAAGTTTCTAAAAGAGTTGCCTTCGCTTTGTTTAATTGATCATTTAGGTTATTTTTCATTTTTAACATCCTCTAACTAGGTGAAATAATTCTCGCTCGCTACGCTCGCGGCTAAATAAAAGTTTTTCTGATCAACGGACACAAATGGCATTCGCTCTAATCATGGTTTATTTTTATTTGTTCATAATTCCCAGTTTAATTTGTGAGTTTTCAAACAAATATCTTTAAAAAGTTCGCGCTCGCTACGCTCGCGACTACTTGTTGCTTGACAATGTAGGTACTTAATCAGGTAATTTTGTGTCATAGGCTTAAAAAATTTCGCGCTCGCTTCGCTCGCGCAATATTATACATACATTACCTTGTTCACGTCAAAAGTCAAATTAACGCTGTCTTACCTTATAAAAGCCAAATGTAATGTGAAAATATTTATGGAGTCCTCAAAAACAAAAAAAAAATTGCGCTTCCGACTGCTCGTTACTTTACAGCGCTTTTAAAAACTTATTAACTTTTTGTGTACATTAATCTGTCTCGACTTTTATAACTAAAACCTGGCCAACAGTTTGAGCCTACAATGATTTGCAGTAGCGGTTTTAGGGTAGGGCGCGGTTGGGCGACGGCCCAGGGTCCCGGATATAAGGGGCGCCACAGGCGCCCCAACCAATCCTTAATCAGAATGTTACTCCTATTTTTGTTTTAAATTTCATCAAAGATCGCAACTTACAGGAACTGTATCCAAATGTATGGATAGCATCAAGGCCGTCTTAACCTATGGTGCAGGGTGTGCGAATAACCCGGGCGCCCACGCCGCGGGCTCAGGGGCGCCGAAGCGAATTTGTGTTTAATTCCGCGTTAAATTTGAGAAATTCCCGACACAAACACTACTTTTATGTCCCAAAACTCAAAAATTTTCGCGCTCGCTTCGCTCGCGGTTTCTTTACTTTACACTTACATTTTTTGTCACATATAGCTACTTTTAATGACCCAATACTCACAAAACTTCGCGCTCCCTTCGCTCGCGGCTTCTTCACTTCACAGTCGCCTTTTATTATATATGTTTAGGACTTTTAGTGATCCAAAACTCAAAAATTTTCGGGCTTGCTTCACCTTACAGTTGTTTTTATTTTTCAACAATTTTTTAGTCTACCCTATCAAAAAGGTAGGGTCGTTTTTAAGTTCTTTTATTAATAAGAAAGTAACTTCCAGTTTCCATATGAACTTTCTTATTTACGGTACTACTTTAAATCAGAAATCATGTTTCCATGTTTTTGGCACTCACCAACCAGCAATAACTTATGTACGATTGGGCTACATTTTACGTAATTTTTGCTTTGACTTGTTAACTCTAAAAATAAAATTCGCGCTCGCTTCGCTCGCGCTACCGGTAACTACATGTGTGTCTGTTTTTCGTATGGGTTTGAATTGCAGTTGGAGGGCGCCGTAGAAATCTCGTCCAGGGCGCTGGTAGAGTTAAAACCGGCACTGATTATTTGGACACATTTTTTAAGTCCTTTACCTACCAAAAAAGTGACTTTCGTTGGTGAAAATAAATACAAGTAGGTAGGCAGGGCGGCATTTTTCAGTTTTTGCCCCGCCTAAAAAAAATTGAAGATCCGGGGCTGAAGGAGCGACTGCCTATCTGAACTCCTCAACCCAGTTACCCGGGCAAACCTAATACCCCTAGGTGTGACTGGTTAATGTTAGTTTTTCTATGAATTAATCCTGTTTTCTTACTTCACGATCCAGGCTCTTGCTACGCTTTTTCACAAAACGATGACAAAACGTCACAATTCATTTTAAATTCCGAACGTCTCATAGAGAATAACAGTTTGGCCAATAAACTCATATTCTATCAATCTCCAATGTGAACCACAGACAATTGATGTTTTTCAACTAAATACTTTTTACAGCTGTAGCATTCGACTCGCATATAGTGCGTCCGTGGAGAATTGGCGACGATAATCTTATGCGTTGAAGTTGAAAGTGAGTCTCAAGGGGGATCGTTTCTCTTTGAATTATGGTCAGCATAGTGTTTTCGTCACGACATATCAACACTTTGATAGAAATTATAACTTTCTTTAAGTAACTACTTATATTTCATTTTTAATATTTATATTGAGACTACACTATGTCAGCCCAATATGCCGCCACAGCGAGCACGGCCGGATGCGCTCATTAAGTCCTCCCGCGAGCAGGTTTCAGGGCACAGTGGACATGCGATTAGGTATAGTCTCAATATATGACATGTCATCGACTCGAAAGAAGAAGAAGAAGAAGAAGAATATTGTAAGAAGAATATTTAGTTAAAATATAGATATTGGTTTCATTACAATTTTACATTATCGAAGCCTGTCAACTTTTTACTGTATGTAAAAAAGCTTTGCTCATAACGGTAAGATCCGAGTAGGTTCACAAGATGATTGTAACTTATCCAGGCGTTTTAAACTCCAAAGGAAAGCATATTTACCTCCTCCACTGCCCAAATCAGTACATAACACCGCACACACAAGAAAACTACCTAGGTACCACAAAACAGACACATACATTATTACCTTCGACCACGACTCGCAACAAAAACGGCCACAAAATACGGCCATTACTACATGCGCGCACTACACCGTTACGAGCAGTCTCGCCGGAGCTCGGGCGAGCAAAAAGTTGGCGACACGCGACAGCATGTAGCGAGAGCCGAAACTTTGCTTTACATACAATTGTTTGACCTTATTTGGGTACTTATGTGATGTTGGGTGAAAATAAGACATATCCATGTAAAAATCCATGTATGGGAGCTACAGTTTCTTCCAAAATTAATGTGGTCCCAAGAAAACTTATATCATCATTTTATTTTTACTTTTTTTCCAAGTTCACTTTTTTCCGAATTATAAAAACAGTATAAAATAGGAGTCTTGTAAGGCTATAGGTTTATCTCTATCCAGATGGACTCCAGTCAAACTAGCCATATAAGAAAACCGACAACCAAATTCAAATGCAATCTAGTCAAGTTCATTAAAAAAGAAACAGAAAATACATAAGGAAAACCAGTGTTTACTCAGCACAAAGCTATCACGTACACTGGACATTTCTAAGAACAGTGGCAAAGACTATAAAACCTATATATTTATGAACAGTGGCGAGCAAAGCTAAAAGCAGTTAAAGCATTGCACCTCGCGTTTATCGCTAAAAGGTTCTTTACGATGTTCTCACTGACAGCCGAACTGCACCAAACATGTAATACGACCACTTAAAAACCTTTGTCCAAGTAACTATTTGGTAATGTCTGCTTTTTCTTCAGATAGTGGTTAAGTTATTGGTGAAATACTTTTGTTTTAAACAGACTGAGATAATGAGTAAAGTGGCATTGTGAATCTTAGTCACTACAAGTTTTTTTTTTTTTGTAGGCGTCATACATATTTGTGCACGTTTTGGCCGAACCGATTTTGATTCGGTTTTCAGAAGAAAAATGGTATATATTGATGCCGTTCATCAAAATCATTTACCTACCTACACGCGAGAAGCAAATTCCAATCACAAAAATAGCAGTTTCCTACGTTTTACCCACAACCTAGTCCATCCTCGGTCCTAAGAAGACTCGAAACACCCAGACTCAGTTTAACCCTTAATTTGGAAATGTATCTTTAAAGATACAACAACTTTAAAAAAATCTGTAACATTAAATAATTGTGTTTTTTTGAATCGATCGATTTAATTATAAAGTTTGACTCATGACATCACTAGGAAAAGTAAGTCTATTGCATTTTCAACAACTGGACATCCCGATTTACGTCAACCTGAAAAAATGACGGTCGCGAAGAACAACAAAGCTGTAAGTTTTATTGATTTTTATTATTTTTTATATGTGATGATGTCAGGTTCTTACTATTTTATGTGTGTAACGTAATATACTAACGATTTAGCTGAAATAATGGCATAGAAATGTATTTATCGAGCCATGACAAGGTGTCAAACCTCAATGTATCTTTAAAGATACTTTGCTCAAATGTCGACTATACAACATTGTATCTTTAAAGACACATTGCCAAAAGTTAACCTATTATCGCACGTTAAAATTCTCGTAATTTTTATATAAAAAAATATTAACTACACGCATGTGAGACCCTACAGCATGTAAGGTTCCGTAGGATAAAATTAATTTTTATTTAGATTTTTTTTTGCATAATTTTTGACATAATTTCATATAAACAGTTCAGTGTTCAGTTTGCTTGGGTTTGGTTTGGTTGCATGTGCAATTTTTTTGTTCGTAGGTATTAAAACGAGCAAGATCAAAGCGCATTCTAGCGTTGATTCCTGCAGGAAATGCACGATCGGACGACAGTGACACAACTGACAATGAGGAAGATAACACAGCCAGTGACACAACATTGCCAGTTTATGGAATACAACATGATTCTTATAGTAGTTCCTCAACACCTTCACTGGATTCGGATAAAATACAATGTGAGATTATGTCTAACTAAACAACGGAACTGTTTTTACGATTTTCATGTAAAAAAATAAATTTTCTTACCAATTAACTATTTTATTTTATAACCCCGATTTGGTAATGTATCTTTTTGGATACATTATCGAAAAACTTTACCTTCCTCCGTATTTGGCAATGTGTAAAATAAGATACATATTATTTCAGCGCAATTACTGAAAAAAAAATTTTTTGAATATTTTTCTCTATTTCCTTATACCTCAAATAATTAGACTACAGTATTTTTTTTATAAAATTTGATAAAGATTATGCTTGCCAAATTAAGGGTTAAAGGAACACAGACTTTCGCAAGTAAGGATGTAGAGTCACACATATTTACACAAAACAAAATGTGCGTACAATTTCATCCTGTGTCCAGCCAAGCATTGTTCCGTATAAGGTACGTCGGGCACCGCGGTAGCATTGTGCAGTCTGATGCACGATGCGCTTAACATACTGCCCTGGTTTTCCTTGTGGCACTTTTATGATTTCTGTGTACTCCCATGTACGTTAGTTTGGCATGTTATTTAGGACTACTTTTGACTGTAACCCGAGGGGTTAAGCAAACGTTGTATCTTAGTGCTAGCTAGGTAGTGGTAGGTAATCATTGCATTATGATTTGCAGATGCTTGATTCAGGGAAACTAGTGCTTACAGCCACAGGTATAGTTATCAGCACGGATATTGAGCCCTGACCTTCACCTGCGCAGAAGCGATTAATTGGTTTATTGCCTTATGTGTACAGTGCGCAAAGCGATCCCCACTCTTCCGCCGAGAGCTCAATATCCGTGCCGGTAACTATACACATTCGGAACGCAGAATCTGAGTTAAGAAAAAAAAAAAAAAAACATTCTGAGACTCAGAATGTACCATTATTTTCCCATACGGGCAGTTAAATATAACAAGAATAAAGGAACAAAGGGATTAATATTGTCATTTACAATAATGTGAAGAATTACAGTAACAAATATGTGTTGTTTAGTAATTTTCCCATTCAAATTCTGAGTTTAAAATCACTCTTCAGAATAGTTCCTTTAACATTACCTCAAAAGTTTTTACATCCAAGTCCAAACAATCAAAACGCACAAAGCTACAAGTGAGACAGTTTGAACTCTTAAGGAAGCTACTCCTGGCAGCGTGCCAGCAGTCGACTGGCGAGCTACTGGCGCCAGTGATCGCAGGAAACTAAACGCACCTTTTTTTGACTTTTTATTTTTATTGGCCAGTATTTTTAGTTTAAGTATTGTTTAGCTAACGGCTGTTTCCAATATTCAGTCTATCTGTTAGTTTGCTTACTAGAGATAGAAAATTTGACATTACTTGTATGAAGCTAATGTCAAGTTCTCTATCTCTAGCAAGCAAAGAT
Organism: Helicoverpa armigera; assembly: GCF_030705265.1. NCBI lineage: Eukaryota > Metazoa > Arthropoda > Insecta > Lepidoptera > Noctuidae > Helicoverpa > Helicoverpa armigera. The sequence goes on from NC_087144.1 coordinate 8,654,469, forward strand.
AGGATATTCAGAGCGATCGGTTTTGAAACGGTTACTTATGATACGTTAAGCTTGTTATTTTTATGTGAGAAGGGGTGAGTGTCGTGCTGTTGTTTCAAAGGGATTTGAATAAACACTGTCAATGTTTGTTTATGTTTTGAGAGTGGAACTTTAGTCTTTATGGTTATTTTTCAGTGGCGTTCGACTGCTGTAAAATGGAAGAAGGTTTTGATGTTCAGATGCAGTTAGGGCCACTTTCATCGTTGTCCACCAGTAAAAACATCTTAAATGCATTGTGTCTTCGTCCTTCCAATTTTATACCTTTTGCGACGGCTTCCAATTACTTACTTAGCTTTTCGTAAGTTAGTTTTTTTCAGACGGTTTTAATATAAAACTTTATAGTCACTTTTTGCCAGCCTTTCTATTTTTATTCTCACCGGCCAGTATCAAAGCCCGCGTAAAAATCCGGACGTTCCGATCTAGGCCTAATCATAACAAAAAAAAGTTGCGCCATTGTCGACGGACATTGCGCAGTGTCTATGGCAAGTATGGCGGTTTGTTTGTTTATAAATCGTGAACTATCGCCGCGATCCGGGTATGTTTACGTCAAGTAGGTTGTTAACCCAAGCCCGGAACTGTATGCCGATGTGCTGGTACATTTATTTTAGATTTTTATGGGTTTATTCGCAATTATTTGCGTCAATGAGTTAAATGGTAGATGCTAGGTTCATTTATGATTAGATTTTTATTGGATTTATATAGCTTTCGAGAAGCAATTACCATCTCGGTGGGTGATATAGGAACATAGGTAATATCCACTCATGAAGCAGTTTATATCGCAGATATTATATCGTTACCGGCTCTTACTAAGAATTATGGGTATTATTACGAAGATATATTGCCTATAAGTGTCCCAAGTTTGAATACTAACGAAAATTAAGTACTACTTAAAGTACAATGCTTGCAACCCAGCATTGCCCTTCCACTATCATTCAAAATCTACTCAAATCAGAGCAAACAATACGAAAGTGTTACGTTTCGTGCTCCACAAACGCACTTGATCTTCAACCTGACACGTAAGTACGAGACTAACCATTCTACTTACCCTAGAAATTAAACAGAGCGCAAAGATAAGTTGCCCAGTAGTTCCGTCGGTGGAACATAGGTGGCGTTGTTTTAAAATATGATATTGTTATATGGACTTAGTCACTTTACTTTGTTTTATTGTTAACGAATTAACAAATAATAAAGGACGATTTTCATTAATAATATTGACTAGTTTATTTATAGACACAGGTTCCAAATGTATAATTGCGCGAAAAGCTCTAAACTGCAGTCAAACTACAAGTTTCAATCCTTGTTTTACGTTTCAGTGTAAAGTTCTAATTTTAACAATAATTACTAAGCCATTTCCTTTTGCAGCATTAATGAAAATGCGGAGACAGTTACTATGGCACAACAAACAACAAAAAAACGTGAACTTCCTAAAATAGCTAGAATCTCCGTCGACGCAGACCAAATAAAAGCAAAAATTAAATCACGTTGTTTCAATCTTACCAATTTTTCTAATATGCACCTTACAACTTTGCAAATAAGGTTTGAAATTGAATTTTGTTATTTTGGTTTAGAGGCATTTTCTATGTTTGCCGTTGCTTCAAAACTTAGGAATGTGCTGTCTATTCTTGAGGCGGATGACAAAATGAAAAGTGAATGTTTAGTGGTCCAATCTGAAGTCTATTTTTAGGTTTGCCACACGTGAAGTCTGGATAAGTATTTTCAGAGGGCAAATTTTGTGAATGAGATAATTTGAATAAATCGCCGTTTTCCCCAATTTTATAATAAGCAAATATTAAAACTAAGTATCAAAATATTCATCCGCATCGCTGTCAGCTGGGATCGTGCCCAAAAGTCTGGCTGCATTGCCACGCTGGATGGCAATGCATATCCTGTGGCCGAAGTATAGGCCAGCCCTTTGGTCACGAGTGGACTCCACTAATCGCTTGCTGATTTCTCGAGTCTGTGGGCACTTGGGCCCCATGGTCCCAAGGTTTTGGGCACGATCCCTGCTGACAGCGATGCGGATGAATATTTTGATACTGTCTTAGTTTTAATATTTCCCTATCATAAATTGTATTCTTAAGTAATTGGAAAAAAGAAATGAATAATTAATTGAACACCTGCAACCTGCCTAAGTTCCAAATACTTATAAAATTGCTACTTACCTATTAAGTTTATTAAAATGATGTGTCCAAAATTAAAGATTAATGTATTCAGGTTCCATTATATTCGATAAAATCTGTCTAGCACACTTCAAGTTATTTATAGGTAAAGCCGGATTATGACACTATATCAAATTATAATTATAAGCAAACTAGCTTATGCCAGCGGTTTCACCCGCGTCCCTCTACTGCCCGTACCGAGAGAAAATATAGCTTACTATAGCTTCCGTCCGCGGTTTCGCCCGCGTAGAGTTAAGTTATATCGCGTTTCCAAGAGAATTCTTCAAAAGTCCGGGATAAAAACGATCCTATGTTCTTTCTCAAGGTCAACTCTATCTCTGGACCAAATATTAAAATTAGTTCAGTGGTTTAGACGTCAAAGTGTAACAGTACTTACCTACTTTCGCATTTATAATATTAGTCTACGGATAGTAGGGATGTTACTCGGGAAGAGCCAATTTTTATTTTGATTACCAACAGTGAAAGAATTTTTCTAATTAGTTCAATACACAGTTTCGGAGTCTTGAGGATGCAAACAAACAAACAAAAACTTCTTTATTGTATGAGTAAGTATAGATAATACATTCGTAATAGGTCACTTGGTCCATATTTTAAAGTGTTATGATCTTTAAAAAATATTTTTGTAGATAGGTACCTAATATTGTTTATCACGGCGTGGGATCTGTCATAGACAACAATTCAATATCTAAAAGTTAGTTCATAGATTTCAAGATAAACTTTTTATCTCCCGACTCCCGAAGATAAAAAGGGGTTTTGTAAGATTAGAAGTTAAATAATAACTTACCATGGTGAAAAGTGTTTGAAAAGGTGTCCCAATATTATTATTAAGGAATCAAAGTTTTTAGCACATAGGTCAAGCATTTTACGACCTACCATAATATCTAAGTAATTAAGATGTATTATGTATATCGATTCCAAAATGTGCATGTAAGTATTACTCAGATTTTGAGTGTATTTAAAAAAAAGTTACCAAGGCTCTTTATAAGAAGCACCTTATTAAAAAAAAAAAACAAGTTTCGGAAATTTATATCTCACTTATCTCATAGAATTACTTAGTGATCGGGAGATAAGGACTATCGTATCGTAAAGTTGAGATGGATCATTAAGTTGAGATTAAGCAAGATAAACAGCTGGATTCTGAAGAAAATACTAGAAACTAGTAGACTTTAACAAGTCTGCAATAAACTTGAAGTTTTTTTTGTTATTTGAGTGATAATCTCCGGAAATATGAGCCCAATTTTAATATTACATCTCTTAAAACGAATTATTAAGTTAAAAAAGATTTGTTTTTTTTTTTTGCCATGAATAAATCGAAATGGACAGATAAAACCGCGAGATAAAGTAAGTTATATTCACCAAATATTTCTAGAATCTACGGCCTAAACGTCATTAACTGTATCAACAGAAAAAAATCATCTCATGAACTATTCATAGACAGAAACAAAACAAACAAATAAAATAACTAATGAACAGATTTATTTTCTCAGAATATCTTTATGGAATCGAAACTTTTTTCTAACGACCTTCATCAATATTGTAGCTGACTCTCCTTTTATCAACTGCCTAGCCTTTTCCCAACTATGTTGTGGTCGGCTTCCAGTCTAACCGGATGTAGCTGAGTATCAGTGTGCCACGAGGATCAACTGCCCTATCTGACCTCTTCAACCTAGTTACTCGGTCAACCGATATACCCCTTGGTAAGACTGGTTGTCAGACTTACTGACCCTGACAACCCGTAACAACTGCCAAAGATGTTCAATGACAACCGGGACTTACAGTTTATCGTGCCTGTGGCACCAGAAAAATCAGTCCAGTAGTTTTTGAGTTTATCCATTACAAACAAACAGAAACACAATTTAGTATAGACATAAACGGAGACAAAAGTGCACTGAATAAAACTGCATTGAACAATCTGACCTTCGATTGAATGGACCAGATCACATAATTACTGAGTCATTTGCTTATCAACGTGTAAATTATTACCTATTTAATGTAAATAGCATTAAAATGTGGCAAGTTTCACTAATAGTGTTGTGGAAAGTTTGTCTAGAACCATTTAATTATAGATTGATTAGGTATTTTTATATTATTTGATATAAAGTTACTTTGAAATTAAAATCAAAGACAAACGAGTGAATTTATGATAAGATCTTATTTTTTTTTTTAAAGTAAACCAGTTATAGGTTTTAATTATAAGTTGCCTATTTTACCGTCATCCTTATACTTATCTATGCTGTGGTATTATAAGCTTTAGCATTTTGTCTTACCATACATCATTATTGGCAACAGAATTTTTGGTATATTTCCTGAAAGTGACATAAAAATCTATGGAAGTATACACGGAAATCGAACCTTCTTGCATACCAGACAGGCTATGGCCGCTAGGCAAATTAAACAGTACCTATCCTTTTTTATTACAAGCTCGTTATTTCAAACCTTTTTATTATAATCTTAATAGACAGACACAAGAAAAACTACTCATCAAACAATTATTCTTAACAACATAACAAACAAAAAATTCAAGCGAGAGAAACCGCGTGCAAAAACTATATTAAACATAAGCAGACATGTTTATTTCTACAATAACTGTCTTACAAGATACATGTGTCTACCAAATTAACAAATAAATACCATTTCGGATATAAAGTACAAAAATAGTGATGTGATTTATAAATTGGGAACTATTAAAAAAACATCGATAAAAATGATTGACATTTAAGTAAAAAAAATATTAAATTGCCGGATAATTCCAGAAATTACTTAACATTAATTTAGATATTTATTTATTGTGTTCTTCGCAGTAAAAGTGATTTTTTTCTTCTTCGGAAATCATAACCAATTTAACCATAGGATGACGCATTGGTGTTAGGTGTTTGGGGTCCAAAATTCGATCGTCAATGCAGATTTGTGACAACCTCGTTACTGTATCGTGGGACCCCGAGCTAGGTTGACGTAACCCTCAAGATTTTGGACGGAATTTTTCGAAAATACGTAAGTAAATATACCTAGTTTTGAGCTGTTAATGAGTGTATTGTTCATATCGCAGTTGGAACGCAATTTGTTTATATTGATTGAGAGAAAGTAGGTATTATAGGTAGGTAGGGTCAGCCTTGATGAAATGTCATGTATCCTTGTTATCTTTTACTAAACTATCTGTACATACATGAAGTAACTTACAAAGTAAATAAATAATATTTGAAGTCAAAATAAAGATTAAAATAATCGATCGTGTATGAACAACAATTTTTTTTCTGGAATGGGATGTATACTCAAAATTATTTGTGCTCTAAAAACAAAAAAGGTTTTGCTATTAAATTGATAAACTTTATAAAATAAGCTTATCGTATCTGATCGATTAGAGAACAACACTACCTTGTATTTTCAGCGCTTTTCCGTTAAGGTTTAACAAATATTCTTATTTATTTCTTATAATATTACCTACATAACATTTATGTAAATATACCTAACACAGGTAGATCTTCACATAACATAACGTGACATACATAGGAAAACCTACGTACCAATAATTCGATATTTAGATATACTATTTAAATCAAAAAGCCCACTCAGCACTCAATCTACATTATAGGGAATTCCAAAGATATCCATATATTCCTTTTTATTAGTGACTATCTGACTTTAATAATAGCTGTTGTTACTTACTAATAGTGAAAGAATTTTTCAAATTAGTTTAGTAGTTTCGAAGCCTTTCAGCTATGTACCTATAGACAAATTGAATAAGTACTTGGTAGGTAATTTATGCGGAAATCATTAGCAGGTACCTTAATTATGTCAAAGACACCAACTTATGATAAAGTTAACGGTGAATGTCAATGTCATTGCCATCAATGAGTTCATTAATTTATTTGAACCTTATTAACTGCTATGAACACGTTACTTCCTCATGAACAGAGTTAAATTCATTAGAATTCCGAAGGCTTTAAGGCTCAAAGTAATTAGGCGCAGATGCGGAGATATTATAGTTCTGATAATCTAAAGATTAATTACTATGTCAGCAAATAAAAGGCGATAGGTGATCTAATATCACACAGGTTTTAGGATTTTAAGTCCAAAAACATGTCTACTCTACTTTAATATTTCACGAATTGTAACAAGTCGTATTTTAACTTTAGTAAGTTTAGTACAATCTAGAATAGTGACAGCATTCTTAATTTTATGGTAACTTTGGTAAACCAGAACATCTTGGAAAGATGATAAAACCCGATTAGTTAAAACAAACATCACTTTCGCAATACTAACGAAAGCTTCTGGAATTTTCCTCCTGGTCTAGTTACATGACAGCTGATCAAGATGCCTCGTGACAAAATCTGCAATATTAAAAAACATTATTCGTATTCTGTGAAAAATGGTTTAAAACTAAAGTACCGTACCGTCAATATACGATTTGTATGTGACAGTGGCGGATTTACCAATAGGCCAAGTAGGCCAGTGCCTAGAGCGGCAGATTTAGAGGGGCGGCAAAATTAGCAATTTTTTTTACAGGTTTTTTTTATAATTGAGTATATGAGTACACAATCCATATATAAATAAACGATTAATAAACGCAAAATTAATAAACTGTAATATACATATACTTAGGTACTTACGTGATCATGAATTTTAAAATATTCTAATAGCGTTTCAATAAAAATAAAATAAAAGTTTCGCGGCTTTTTTCATCATACCTGGTTTGTTCTGCGCTCTTTGAGTCCTCAATTTAACAAAAAGTTAAAGCACCGAAGTAGTAAAAACAACTGACGCGTGGAGGACTTTTGTGTCCAAAACTCGAAAAATTTCGCGCTCGCTGCGCTCTCAGCTTTTTCACTTTACACTGGTTTTTTTCAAACTTGTTTGAGTATTTTTGTGTTCCAATACTCAAAAAATTTCGCGCTCGCTGCGCTCGCGCCTTTTACTTGACAGTGGCTATTTTCTGATTTCTTTAGGTATTATTGCGTCCCAAACTTCAACAATTTCGCGCTCGCTACGCTCGCGACTTCTTCTCTTTGCAGTGCTTTTTTCCACTCTTGTTTGGGTAGATATTTTTGTGTACCAAAACTAAAAAAAAAATCGCGCTCGCTTCGCTCGCGACTTTTTCACTTTACAAAATTATTGAGTTTTGGAACAGAAAAGTATTTACATTTGTCGTTTTTTTTGGGGGGCTGCACATTGCACAATAGGTAGTCCGCCCCGGGTGCCACCCGATGCTACGTCGCCACTGCATCATAGCACCCGAACGAATGAACCGATTTCAGTATATACTTAGTATAGTTTTTTTTTTTAGTGTATGATGAAAATCGATTGAGCCGTTTAAAAGTTACAGAGGTTTTACGCTTCAAAGTCGCTGTCATATAAACTTGTTAACATTAAACTCTTCGGTACATACATAGAGGCTTGCAAAAATAATCTAGTAACTGACAGAAATATCATTAAGTTCACAATCATTAGAGGCGGCAAAAATTGAATGGCCTACTAGCGGCAAGTTTGTAAATCCGCCACTGGTATGTGAACTTAATCAATCCTAAAAAACACACGATACAGCGATCGATGGTGTTCCCAGATATACCTTAGTTAGACACTAGCATGTAGCTCATTTTCCTGGTTTAACATACATATTTGTTTACTAAGATATGTACAGTGAACTACGGTTTCCATTCAATGGATAATTAATGGGCTCACTGATTTACTGACGTCAGCGAAATCTGGGTGTGAAGGTCTAAAATAAGTAACTACAAGCTTTTTCTAAAGTCGTATATGGCCTTTTAGAAGAGTATTAAATAGAGCCCATTTCTACAGCCCAGTTCGGTGCTCATATATTTTGAACCAAACATAAGTGGCACCGCAAGATTGAGCTAGTATGCTGAGTCACAAGTCACGTTTAGGGCACGTGGTGTTAGGCCGACGTTTGGGGTCCGATGTCTGATGCCCAGTACAATAATCTTATGCAATACAGTTCACTGTGAGGAAACTCCTTGTCAATGGGGCGTTCACTTCCAGTTAGATCCTAATCTTCGTGTTAAATTGGACCATTTGCTATGTATCTTGGTACTGATAGGTATCAGTAAATACCAACCTAGGTGTACTGGTAAACAGAGCAAGGATTACTTAGGATATACATGAGGAGAGAGGATACCACTAATGGTATGTCATTGCCTCTCTCCCGAGCGGTATTACATTTGAGGTGGTTAGAGGACAATAGATGAGTTGTGTGCAGAGGAAGACAAAATTAACGATGTTGCCTTTATAAATGACAACCATGCTGTTGCTGTTGCGTTATTTGTTAATCAGCCTCAGGGCGTAGACTTCTAGTCTGCCTCGAGAGGCGGTATCAGAGCAATGACCTCTATATTTCCTGGAATTCTGTTTCTAAAAGTTAACTCGCATGTTAGTTTGCATAACCAAGGAACGAATGATAGATTGGAGGTCCATGCTGTCTGAAACTGCAAAACTTCTATTTAATGCAGTAACAGGGTACCTATTATTAATAAGTTCAAGATGTAACGAGAATCTGTACCTATCTGATGATGTCTAAAGATACCACGTAAAGATAGTTTTCCGAATAAACTTTGCTTAACTTTGTACAAGATTTTGGACATATAAATGGTTAAAATTAACCATATAATGACGTCAAAACTTGCGCAAGATTTAATAAGATGTCCCTACGTTCCACATAAGTTCCGAATCAATGGAGATCTTGTCCAAACACACAGACAATCATTGTAAGACAGATATTGATATCAACCGGTTTACCGCGGAACTTTTTGGTGTAGAGCGATAGATTTTATTACCATCTTAACCTTATTCAAGGATTTAGATTACTTATTTATTATGCATAGTTCCTTGTGATGAAAGGGAACTAAAAATAAATGTAGCATGAATATCACGCTCTTAGCTCATGCGATATTAGGTAGGCAGATGTTTGTAGATTGTATTTTCTCTAATTTTTGCCTGATGATCGAGTGTCCATTGAGACACTTCTGAGAAAGTGGATTGTTGTAAGATTCGGTGGTGGAGATACTATGATAGCTTTGGAAGCCATTTTTTTCGGTCATACCTACTTATTTATTATTTTTTTATATTTGTTAGTCTAGTCTCGATTAAAATTCGAATTCCTCGAAGAGGAAGATGTCCAGGATAGAGCGAAGTGGAAGAAGAAGATACGGAAAGCGGACCCCGTCACAAGACGGGATAAACGCTAAGAAGAAGAAAGAAGTCTCGATTAAAATTAATAAGCATGCTAGGGAATAGTTGATTGAAGTGCAATCTCGGAAAATTATGGGACCTCACAAAGCACTGTTGCTTGCTAAGTTGCTACCAATTGACTTCGGAGCCTATTTCTTATTATTTTTGGAGCACTCTTTATACCAGGCCCTCGGTGACTTCAAACTATCTCGCATTTCCAGACTATGTGGAGTCTAGAGGAGCTGGCGGTGCGGCTGTTCGACGCCGGGGCGGTGCGCCTCGGAGACATCGAGGCTAAGATCGGCAGGCGAACCCCTATATACTTCGACTTGAGAGTCGTCGTGTCACATCCACAGATCATGGTAAGAACTCAGTAGGTACTTGTGGATCCAGGTGTGATTGATCCACATCCACAGATTGGGATAGTGGACGCTCTTCGGGGGAGGCCTACGTTTAGCAGTGTGCGGCAATAGGCTGTGATGAGTGATGAAATGAAAAACAAGTAGGAAAATACATTTTGCTGAATAAATACCTGCGTTGACATTTTCGTGTCATAGTTATGTAGTATTTCTAAACTTGCTTCCATTACCTATAGTACCTATATCCCTCTGCATTATCATGAAGAAAAAGATTCAATTTGTAATTTTCACATTTCAGCTATCAGTGGCGCAACATCTACAAAAGTTAGCGAGAGAAATAGATCACGACTTGCTCTGCGGAGTTCCCTACGCCGCGCTCCCCCTCGCAGCCGTCATGTCAGTCCACACCAACACTCCCATGATCATGAAGCGAAAGGAAACCAAAATGTATGCCACCAAGAGGATCCTAGAAGGAATCTTCGAGAAAAACCAGAAATGCTTAGTCGTAGAGGACGTAGTGACATCTGGCGGCAGTCTTATGGAAACAGTTGGCACGTTACGTTCCGAAGGCTTGGTCGTCACACACGCCGTCATAGTTCTCGACCGAGACCAAGGTGGCGCTAGTGTACTAAAACAGAACGGAATCCACGTAAAATCGATATTCACATTAACCGGCTTGTTGAAAATATTGAACGAAGCCGGCAAAATAAAAGATGAAACGGTTGAAATTATATTAGAACATATTAAGGAATGTCAATTTAGCAATTTGGATTTTATGAAAGACAATTTGGAAATTATGTGAGGTTAGCATTGAGTAATTGAGATAAGTAGGTAGTTAATTAGACCTACTTATGTTAAGTTTGCAGAATTATCATATGGTTCCATCTTTGTTAATCATATAAAAAGCACAGAAAAAGTGCAAGACAGTTATAATAGGCTACAATGCCATCGAAAGTTAAATCCTAGTTAAATAATTTTGCTTAAAGTTAAGTATAGCTAACCTCTTCCACACTAGAAATCAACGAATGTTAAGTTCTGCAACCTATCAAGGAATATTATAAAAAGGTGGTTGATGATTCATACATCATCATCATCATCAGTGAATGATACCTAGGTACGAGATTCGTGGTTCAGATAGCGTTAATGTCGAGTGTATTAATAACACTTAACATTTGGTTGCAATAATATGGCCACTGCACTAACGTGCAATATAATAGTATAAACTTTAGATTTAATTCATTACATAATTTAAGCACGTTTGATATAATTTTAGCTGCTAAATCTTCTGATTAGCAACTGAACCCATAGATATATAAACACTGCCTTATAAATACCTACTTCTAATCTCTGTATGATTGTATTATTTTATCTGTAGTTATTGTTCTAGTGTTAGTGTACTAGATATGGCATATTTATGAATGTAGTTTATATGATTGCAAAATATGTTAAAACAATTAAATTGGTTTATACGTAGAACAAGCATTTTAATTTCGGTGATACCTATTTATCAATTTCTTAGAAGCCTACTAAAATAAGGACTCGTCTAGGTAACCAATATGGCGAGGTATGGATAAATTAATAATGCCGATGAATTGACTAATCCAATTAGTAAACAATCAAATTACCCATTAGGTATTTACTTATGGAATAATAATGTAGGTATATATAAGAATAAATGCATTTTAATATAACAATACCTACACGTGTTTGAAGTTCCTGAGCTTCTGTACAATTTTCCTGTTTTGATTATTCCTCTAATTGGCCTATATGTGTGCGTTCGCGCAGCGGAATGTTGTTGAATTTAAAGATTTTAATTATGCAGATAATTAGTGTAAGACGTCCTATAATTGTGTATGGTAAATAAAAATTTGTGTATGCAGCCATTGTGGAGAAATTCACCAAAAACAGATTCCGCTGGGCGAACGTTGGCGAACGTTGTCCTGGAACTTTAATCCATAGACTTTAGAAGAAAAGAGATGTGTCCGAAAATTAGTGTGTATTTGTGTATAATTGATTATGTATGAATGAAATCAGTGCATGCATAAACTTCGGAGAAATTCAAGTTTCCGCTACGCGAACGTTTGGCCATTAGCTAGTTTTCATATAAAGCGCTTACATAGAGCTGTAGATTTTACATACGTTGTTTTGAATTTGTTTATATTTGTTTAAAAAACAGATTTAGAAAAAGTCGTAGGGTTTAAAAGATAAAAATATAAACGTAAAATACACTTATTAGGACTTAGTTCTTAAAGTATGCAGTTTGGGGTCTAGATTTTCACGTTTACACAAACCTTGTAAGTGTCTCCAACATGTTGCCAAGTATCAATGATGTTCCGTTAGTAATTAAAAAGTTATAGGATATTTTACCATGAACAGATCACTGTTTACAAAACAGTCGAATATCACGACGTTCTAAAGGAATTGCATGGTAAAATGTATGCCAAGAATTAGTTTAATCATTCAACTATTCACTTGCAAAATTTCATGTCATTAAATTCAGTAATTAAAGAAAGACAATTATAATACTGACGGAGCATCGAAACCCTACATAATCCGACCAAGTTCGGATAGCTACAAAAAAGCGGCCGTGCCATATGTCTAAGCAACGTTCTTAACTTGGTAGGTTAGTATTTATTAATTTGGTACAGTTGCGTACACAAGCGTTAGGAAGAAATAAAACAATTGTATTTCTTGATTGAAAAATATTTTTAATAATAATGCCACTATCTACGATAAAAATAAATCTTCAATTAACAAGTACTTCTCTATTTAAATATCCGTGTACAAAAATATTTTTATTATTACTTACTTACATAAATTACTTAACTATGTGATTAAAATTAACGTTAATAAACGTCGTAAAATGTCGTAGATAGTGGCATTATTATTAAAAAAATATTTTTCATTCAAGAAATGCAATTGTTTTTTTTTTTCCTAACGCTTGTGTACGCAACTGTACCACATTAATAAATATACTAACCTTCAAGTTAAGAACGCTTAGACATATGGCACCTTTTTGTAGCTATCCGAACTTGGTCGGATTATGTAGGGTTTCGATGCTCCGTCAGTATTATAATTGTCTTTCTTTAATTACTGAATTTAATGACATGAAATTTTGCAAGTGAATAGTTGAATGATTAAACTAATTATTGGCATACATTTTTACCATGCAATTCCTTTAGAACGTCGTGATATTCGACTGCTTTGTAAACAGTGATCTGTTCATGGTAAAATATCCTATAACTTTTAATTACTAACGGAACATCATTGATACTAGGCAACATGTTGGAGACTTACAAGGTTTGTGTAAACGTGAAAATCCAAACTGCAAACTTTAAGAACTAAGACCTAATAAGTGTATTTTACGTTTATATTTTTATCTTTTAAACCTACGACTTTTTCTAAATCTGTTTTTAAACAAATATAAACAAATTCAAAACAACGTATGTATCTACAGCTCTCTATGTAAGCGCTTTATATGAAAACTAGCTAATGGCGTTCGCGTAGCGGAAACTTGAATTTCTCGAAGTTTATATGCACATTTCATTCACATCAATTATACACAAATACACACTAATTTTCGGACACACTCTTTTTTCTAAAGTCTATGGATTAAAAGTTCCGCCGGTTTCGTTGGTGAATCTGAACAATGGCTCCACAATATTTACCATACACAATTTTACGTTTACACTAATTATCTGCATAATTAAAATCTTTAAATTCAACAACATTCCGCTGCGCGAACGCACACGGCCTATATTTAGTTCCCTTTGATAAGAGCAGTAAATGACAATGCTTAGGAAGGTAGCTACCTACCCTAGTGCACCGTTATACGCCATGATGAGGAAGCAGCTACATCCGGCGAATGCAAATGCATTTTAATTGTAGTTAGGTAGTTCTATCATATTGTAATTGCATTGTAACTATATTTATTATCAAGCATGTCTCTGAATACAATGCTCGCCAAATTGCTATCCCAGGGTTCTTTCTTCAATTTAACAAGTTAGGTGAAGTCACTATATTTGGTTAGGATAACAACCAAGGATCTAATTCCTAGTAAAGCTACCGACGGAAAACTAACTCGCACGAAGGTATACGAACCAAATCCTTTAATCTCTTCTAAAAGAATCCATAGGACTTGCATAATCGTGTGCCTGTTCAGTTTCAAATCATGTATTGTGTGTATGTTACATGTGTGGTGTGCGGTGTCTCAATTAGTACCTATAGCAGGGGTAGTGAACCTGATTAGTTACTCCTGAATGTGGGTGCTAGAGCAGTACTGATAATTCGAATTACTGGTCCAGGTAAAGGTAAGAAAATAAAACGAAGCCATTAAAATCATTGTAGTTTTATTACTCACTGGAATATAATAATTAAAAACCTTTGATCGATTTCGAAATGTTGTACTAGCTTCTTAGTAAAAAAGCCAATGAATAACACATTATTTGAACAGTATCAAACGAAGTATTAAAATTAAACTTAGGCATTAAAAAATAGTTCAGCCTTATCAAAAAAAAGATCTTTTCCTTTGTGTCATCAGTGTGTCGACAGCACTGCGCTGGTGGTCAGGCGAAGGGCCCACGTCGCTGGGGGAACCTGTTTACAGCCATAAACATCCGAGAGTCGCCCTTCGGTCAAGGAAAACACACACACGGGAATGTAGACGCGACGTCACCAACGTGTAGGAACGTCCTACGTAACATAAATAAGTCAACGACGGTACAGTTACACGGAAATACTAATGCAAATCAAAAGACGTCCCGTGCGACACGCCGGACGCTCGGATAAGGAGCGGGGGGGAGGTGTTAGGGGGAGCGGGAGGGGTAGTTGGGTGTGAGTGCTTAGTTGTCTTCGATCTCCTGCTCCTGCTCCTCGTCGAACTCGGCGTCCTCGTCGGCGGTGGCCTCCTGGTACTGCTGGTACTCGGACACCAGGTCGTTCATGTTGCTCTCCGCCTCCGTGAACTCCATCTCGTCCATGCCCTCGCCGGTGTACCAGTGCAAGAAAGCCTTGCGCCTGAACATAGCGGTGAACTGCTCCGAGATGCGCTTGAACAGCTCCTGGATGGCGGTGGAGTTGCCGATGAACGTGGCTGCCATCTTGAGGCCGCGAGGTGGGATGTCGCACACGGCGGTCTTCACGTTGTTGGGGATCCATTCCACGAAGTATGACGAGTTCTTGTTCTGGATGTTGAGCATCTGCTCGTCCACCTCCTTCATGGACATGCGGCCTCGGAAGATGGCGGCCACGGTCAGGTAGCGGCCGTGGCGCGGGTCGCACGCCGCCATCATGTTCTTGGCGTCGAACATCTGCTGCGTGAGCTCGGGCACGGTGAGGGCGCGGTACTGCTGGCTGCCGCGAGATGTCAGGGGAGCGAAGCCGGGCATGAAGAAGTGCAGACGTGGGAACGGCACCATGTTGACAGCCAGCTTGCGGAGATCCGCATTCAGCTGGCCAGGGAACCGCAGACACGTCGTCACGCCGGACATGGTCAGCGACACCAGGTGGTTCAGGTCGCCGTACGTGGGTGTGGATAGTTTGAGCGTGCGGAAGCAGATGTCGTATAATGCCTCATTGTCGATACAGTAGGTCTCGTCGGTGTTTTCTACTAACTGGTGGACTGATAGTGTGGCGTTGTAAGGTTCTACTACTGTGTCTGACACTTTGGGCGAAGGTACAACTGAGTATGTGTTCATAATTCTGTCGGGATATTCCTCTCTGATTTTGGAGATAAGAAGTGTGCCCATTCCGGAACCAGTGCCGCCGCCGAGCGAGTGTGTGAGTTGGAAACCTTGGAGGCAATCACATGACTCTGCTTCCTTGCGTACGACGTCTAATACTGAATCGACTAGTTCGGCTCCCTCGGTGTAGTGACCCTTGGCCCAGTTGTTACCGGCGCCGGACTGTCCGAACACGAAGTTGTCCGGCCGGAAGATCTGTCCGAAGGGGCCCGAGCGCACCGAGTCCATGGTGCCGGGCTCCAGGTCGACGAGGATGGCGCGCGGCACGTACTTGCCGCCGGAGGCCTCATTGTAGTACACGTTGATGCGCTCCAGCTGCAGGTCCGAGTCGCCATGGTAGGCGCCGGTGGGGTCGATGCCGTGCTCGTCAGAGATGATCTCCCAGAACTGAAACAACCATCAAAAACTTATTAGCACTGAGATAAAGTATGAAGATGAAATAACATTACAATGAAGTATAAGTGCGAGGTGAATAATCTATTAGCACAAGGCGTCGGCGCGGCGGTGTGTGCGTAGGATGAGTCACGGTCGCCCAGGCGACGGGGTTCGCAACAAACTGCGGCTCCCGAGGCGTCGCCTCGACATTAACATATTTACGAGGTCGATATCGATCCAGCCCACTACCATAAAGGTACATCAACGATTTAAATCACGTCTTAAACCGATGAATAAGTATAATTGCAGCAAAAACATTATGGCCGCCCACTTTCGTGTTTATGTCATGTTGCCTTAAAAGAGGAGAGCGCGAAGCAAGTTTCTCGTTTGGTCTGACAGCTTGTCGAACTATAAATCAGGCGGGTCGGGGTTGCTGTGCGCGCACCCAGCTCGGCTAACACGAATAAATGTAATTCTTGATATAAAACACAAGTCATCCATTAACATTGCCGCGAGATTTTATCGCGAATCAATTGAGAGGCTTTCTAGGTAAATGAAACTCGCGCGAATAGAGAACGGCCGATAAGATCGGTTGTTGACTCATTCGTGGCGAGATTATAATGTAGAAAGAAATAATATTTTTAAACAGTGCAGTCACGTAACGCTTTAGTCATGGCTACTTTTCAGAGGCCACCAATGGTAACAATAGGCAGTATTTTCGTCTGAAAAAGGACCTTAGTGGTTACTAAACACGCAAGACACCGCCGCGCCTTTTAGGATAGATTGCGATGACGATCTTTTGAAACTAAACCGAGCCTGTATTCCTATTTCTTTTGTGAGTATTTTAAATGCAGAATTTTATATGTAAGAGATATCTTGTTGTAAATATTACCTTTTATCAGTGTTATATCGTTATCATATCAACATAATAGGAAATCTACATAGGAACTTTCTTGGAAGTCTTAAAATCGAGTGTTCGTCATATTGGTGGACGTGATGCGATGGTGCACACCACGACTTCATCAAAACGATATATTCTAGCGCCTTGTTGGTGGGCACATATGTAGGAGACATCATGTACCTTCATTGAAGCGCATAACTGACGAAGCTTGGCAGTAACAAGTTATATGGTCTGTTAAAAACCGATTCGGATTTTTTTATCGCCGGAAAGTCTGTCGATCGATACGTAGATCACGCTACAAAAAGCGGGTCACAGCGGAAGACACCGCGGGATTGGCTTAGCTTGTAAAATCACAGACTGGCACGGAGACAGTTGCGTGTCGCTAACAATTACCGTCTGTGACATGCAAATAACTAAGAAAGTTTAGAAAAGTACGACTTGTTAGCATTTAGGTAGAACAATGAATAGCTTTGATCGTTTTCTGTAAGCTTGCTACAGTATTTCGTATAAGTTTTCTGTAGGTAAGCTACTTATAAAACAAAAAATATTTTTGGTATATTGAAATTGTTTAAAAATTACTGGCTGCACTTTCTCAAAAGCAGTTCACGCGTCTTGAATGAAAGAAATGAATTTAATTCCTACTGCACGATGTCTATTCGAAGTTTGGGCATTTTGCCAGAAGCTGGAAAAATCGCTTCCCGACAGCTCGCACGCATTCAATATAGCGATATACCTACTTAGGTAACGTGTTGACATTTTGGGAAGAGGTAACGAGTCAGTTTGGGAAACTATTTTTTTAGTTTACCAAGAACATGTAACTATGTACCTAGCAAGTCTACGTGTGTACCTACCTACCTACCTATGTTTCATCTTACAGTCATATGAAAAGAATGTGAATTTCAGGAATACACTACTAACCCATTGAAAATAAACATGATACATTATTTGAATCATAGGTAGGTATCTACTGTACTTTAGTATCAGTTACATAAAGATAGGCGGAATACGTATGAGTTGTAGGTACCTTAATGATTGATATTGCAATGTGCACTAATTGACGTTAAAAACATCTCGAAACTTCTACGATTCTTCTAATCTTTTAATTACTTGATTGTTTACTGTAGATCTTAATGCAATTTGACTTAGTTTAACTGAATTACGTTTACAAATACAATAGCAATCATTCTATTAGGTGTATTCATTAAACAATTGGTTTAACCACGTGTTTAGGCCAATTAATCCTATTAAATTAAATGCTATCTATCTTTGACTGGCCGTGGATTAGACTTATTTATTAGTTAGAAGATTATCTTCGAAGTAGGTCATCAATATTTCCTTTTTCCTGAGTTAAGTACCTATTTGTGAAGGAGTTAGGAAACGTAGGAAGATTGGTTTATTGTTCTTGTTTGTTATACAGAACCCACTATAACGACTGTAGTTATGTAGATATGCAACATTTTGACTTCTGTCAAAGATCATTCATGTTTTGTCAACAAAAGTTTATTATCAAGCTATACCTATCATGTACTTAAGAATATTAAGGTAAGATTTGCCTGTAAAGTTAACTAGGTGCATTTATATCCAATCGAGACTTCAAAGAGACTTAACATCAAAAGAGTTCCTGATTTCGAAACAAACGTCTCTGGATAGTTATCTTGTCGTAAACTTGCTCCACAAACATGTGCTAAGCCGTGCTATTTCGGCGACTGCGGAAGAGCAACGGTCAACGAACTATTCTACCACGGTAACTGCCGCAGCCTATTTAAATTTCATAATTAACTTTTTGCAGAACGCGCATGAAATTAAAACTCGGCAATTAACTATGTGCGAGCTTTTTATTAGCTACTAGTTTTAATGTGATGAAGTAAAGGAAATTGATGTAGGTACTCTTGGCAATATTGTCAGTTGTTTTGTTTACTAATTATTTAAATGTGTTTACTGTAATCAGCTATCGAATTAATAATATTTGGAAAAAGAACACGACTTCTAAATAATTGAGCATGTTCAGGATACAAAAAAAAACGTCCGCGGCAGCTGTCGTAACATTTGGCGGATCCCGATCCCGTAGTACCAACGGAAAGGACTCAAATTTCGAACGTTACAAACGCAGGCCTACGATTGGCTGGCCCTTATCATGGGACGCGGTCCGGCAACCTTGAGCGGGGATCCAAACATACTCGCCCTTTATAACGGTTTTTTTATGGCGGGAACTTACCTACTAGACTACAAAAGATTAAAATGCTATTGTATTAACAGTACACTCATTGTTATAGCAAAAGCGACGAACAACTACCTAGGTATGTGGAAACAATATTGAATTCCTTTGTCTAAAATAGGTATGCGGCATACCGGAACACTGACGTTCCAGTAAATCTTGTAAAGTTCATGATACAAAGCCGTATATTCGAGAAAAACATTACAACTATTCGCGAAATTCATGCGAAACTCGATAATCCAAATCCGTAGTGCATCCGCCAACCGGCAAATAACACGTGGAAGTCGGCGACAGACGACTTGAAGAGGCCTACGTATCGATCGATAGCCGAATTCACTGGGTGCGGCTTTCACCAACTCGTCTTTTACATAGTATTTACACGATAAATGATGACGTGACTATATAAATGCGAAAGTCATCAGAAAATTGACACGATACTACATCGACGCACGAAAAAAGTCGCAAAGTCCATAATCCGCGGCCACACCCACTGACTCTAAAATATGACAAACACTCGACCACCGTTAATTGAACACAATTTAGATCTTATTTGCGAGAATTAGTAAAGGAAACAGTTGTCAATTGTTTCATTTTTCGAGTCGTGGCGTGAGGCCGGCGTCACAAAATGCCGGCCGCTAAGCGCACGTTCGAAATTAGATATTACAAAAACAAAAGAATTACCTTGGCTCCAATCTGGTTACCGCATTGACCGGCCTGGATATGCACGATTTCCCTCATTTTGTTTAATATGAACTTAGTTTACTTAGTAACTATAAAAATTGTTTTCTGCTCCGCACGCACCACGTACTCTCGTGGTCGCTTGAAGAATAATTTTGTTCCGTTTCGTCCGATTGACCTAGGCTACGGATGCGCCAGTGCTGTAGTTATACCCGTCGTATTATATATCGATAAAATATGACGCATTGCGACACACTTTCGAGTGTGAGGGAAAATTGGGTGTTTTGCGGGGTGAGGTGTATTTTTAAAACAGTTACTTTAAAATTCATTCGTTTTTTTAATGTAACTAAACAAAACACACCCTTACGCTAAGGTTAACATTTTTGAAGAGGGAGGGGGAAATCAAAAAGTACTATTCTTTCAGTCCTAGGTACCCATTCAATATTTAGCATATAGCCTTTATTATTTTAGACATATTATTTTTTTTAAACACATTATGCCTAAGATCCCCCACCTCACCTGCCGCTAACGAAAGTTGGAAAACCAGCTTCTAGTGAAAAAAACACGCTCAAATATAAAACTTTAAAAACTTACTTAAAAATCGACTTCATGTATTGTATTTTCTTTGTAAGTCAAATCAAATCATTTATTTCATTTAGTCCTTTACAAGCACTTATGAACGTCAGAAATTATAAATAAGGTTGATTCTAGTTGCCCATTCCAAAAGTAGCTTCCTATGAAGAAGAACGGGCAAGAAACTCCATGGTTACTCTTTTTACAACACAATGGGTAATACATTTGGAATGTATTGATACATACGATAATAACGTAAAAAAAAGAAGTGTTTACAATATTTTAAGGATTGACTCTGAGAAAGTTATACAATGCAAGTTGGACTAGGAATTAGCTTCAATATTAGCTTTAATATTAAAATTAGGAACTATTATTTATTATTATACAAACTAATTTTACGAAGTTAATAACTTAAACAAACCAAGTTATATAAAGCAAAAAAAAAATAAGAACAAAATCATCAAGGAGTACAAAGATATTCCCAGACAGCCTGCCAGTCGCCAGGGAGTAAATAGAATGAAATGGGATGGAAGTGATAAGATAGAAAATGTTTTGAAAACAAATGCCTAAAACCGTACCTACTTATAACTCCACTCTTCGGTGGTTAAGAAGTAGTAGACCAACAGCTAAAGATTCATATAATACCCTAAATATTGGTTAACTTTCTTCTTCTCGTGTTTCTGACACACTGTCATAAACTGCCTGCCCTTACGCCAACGCTGTTGGAGTCGGCTTCCAGTGTAACGGATGCAGCTGAGTACCAGTGTTTAACAAGGAGCGACTGCCTATCTGACCTCCTCAACCCAGTTATCCGGGCAAACCAATACCCCTTGGTAAGACTGGTTGTCAGACTTTATATCTCCCGACCCGTAAAGACTGCCAAAGATGTTCAATGGAGCCAGTACAGTTATAATTACAATCACACTTCAGTTTATGAAGCTTTTTGAAACATAATTAACTTAATGATCGATAGATCCACGCGTCTTTGACATAACCATGAGCACTGTAAGATTACTAATTTAAAAAGTAACAAACCAATCAACAAACAAATATTTCTCTTAAATAGTCTTTATTCAGATTTTTAGTTTTATATTGTGAGTTGATCTATAAAAAGGATCTAAGTTATAATACGTTATGTAAAGTATACGTTTTAAGTGTACTGCCTGTTTATGTACAAATAAACTATATTAATCACTTATGATTTTGTCACCATTACATAAACATAAATGTACCAATAATAATTGCAAAGAAGTAATTTATTTTTACAACTATCGATATGCGTATATCGATACTCGAGCAGCCCAACAATTTACAGCTGCTCTCCTATTGGTGGTTGGATGATATCGACATGGCTGCCAACTTCACAAAAAAAATATAATTGGCGTCCCATTTTAGTACTATCTTATTTCTTTATTTTTCAAAGTTATTTACAGGAATAAATTAAGGGATTAATGTATTGTATGCTGATGTATCATTTCTACGTTTTTAGTCAGTTTCTCGACTATGTTACCATACAATAATTTTCGTTTAGAGACACAGATGTTTGTGTGGTTGGTATTCTGTCTGCAGTAGTGGGGCTGCCAGACTGTAAAATTGGATACAAAATATGTATAATCGGGCGTCCATGTATCCATGATATTTTCATATAGAGTAAATTGGGTTGGCTTGTTGCTTTTTTACATTTGAACCCTTTGTGATAGACGATAATTTAAATTGTTATAAACATGGGTGTATATATACAAAAACAAATGCAAGATACGTTGTTAGACTAATAGTATGGAGATAAAGTATTGCTGAGATGACAAAGACGGAATGGAGATTTAAGTGTCGTATATGCCCATGTCTATAGTGTCCGCGTCTAGAATATTTCTGTATAATACGACCAAATTTTGTACAATTGCAGATCCTAAACCGTATAATAGTAGTATATTTTTAGCTGGCAACCCTGTGGTGAAGGCGAATGCGATGAGTGTCGAGGCTTGGTTCACTATGGATGGCGCCCCGGCCGGCCGGCGAAAACTGTACAACAAAAAATAATCAAATACCTTATGTCAATTAAGACTTATAATTTTACAAATGACATTTATATGCTAACGTTATTACTTTGAACTTGAGTGAATGGAGCGTAGTCAGATATTTTGAATTTTCATTGTTATTATTTTTTATTCAGAAGTAAGGATATAACTTCCTTCCTGTAAATTAACTGTTAATTTTAGTAATGTTAGCTTAGCACCTACTTACTTATTTATGACTTGACATCAGTATGTCAAAACAAAAATAATAAACTTTTAAAATTATTTCACTAAGTACCTAATATATACATGAAATACCCTTGCAATAGAATAGCTTTTAAATAGGGGCTATTTCATTCTCAAAGTGCTGATTCCGAGTTTTGACAGCTTTCGCAACTCGATACGTAATTATAACTCTATTGAAATAAAGAGTCGTATGCTACGTCACATTATTTAGGTATTACTTCTTCTTTCATTTTGCCGGTTAATAATGATTACACTCGCAAAAGTGAGCTCAAGGGTAATACGACCAAGTACTGATGACAGTCTTTATTAAATATAGGTACAATTCTAAGATAATTGCTACGTGATTCAATGCTATGATAATCTTCGCATCGAAAAAATTAACTTGCAAAACTCGCACTAGGCACTCTGGTTTCCGTAAATACCTAAAGGGATAAACAGGGCCCTATTTTTAAGACTACTGTCCGGCTGAAATTGTCATAGATGATATAAGTAGGTACCTATTTGCCATCGTGCGCAGATTCGACTCGCACTTGGCAGGTAATTTTTATGCGGCAGCTGAAAGTAATTCCCATAGGAAGAAGGTTAAATCCCGAGCGGTAGATTGTCATTAATAAATGTTTAAATGCCAGAGTTGTGTTTTTTTATTACTTGTCAATGTAATAATGACATAAAAAACCTACCCGTCTGATTTAATCAAATTAATTAAGTACTTACGAATATTTTTTTTTAACTTCAACTAAACGACAAAATTTAATTGAATTTTTAAAATTCATTTTAAAAATAATATAAGAATATAATTTATAAAGATTTATTTTAATCCATCTAAGTAGTTGCATAATTTTAGGCCAGCCTAGGAAAAATTAAACTCTTTTTTAATTACCAAATTGAAAAGACATGAATTTGACGTATCCGTATGACATATCCCAGGTGTCCGCAATTTGGCGGGTGTGTCAGCCAATCGGGACCGGGAGCCGCCATGCCGTATGACGTCACACCCGGATCGCCCGGTCGTTGACATGCACTTTAGAGATTTTAAACTAGAATGTTATTGTAGGTGCTAAATGTTTGTAGATTAATCACATTAGGCAAGCAGTTGTCTTTTGTTTTAGATTTCTAGTATGATTGACAATCCTTACAAATAAAATGCGAAAGTATCATTGTCTGTCTGTCCTTCTGTTGCGCTTTTCATTTCAAAACTGCTGGACCGTTTTTTTTTTTATCTGCCCCATCGGCCAACACAGATCGTCTAGTCTAGATCCTGTGAAAAGACATGGCTACTTTTATGCGGGTACGAGAAGTAAGTTCCCCAAGTGGAACCGCGGGCAACTGCTAGTCTATCTATACTTATAATAAATCTGAAGAGAGGTCAATTCTGTACATTGAATATATTTCCAAAATAACTATCAGGGGGTGATTAGTGATCGATACTGATGCCAAAAATGCAATCAGTAAAATTTTTAGCTGTCTGTCTGTATGTTCGTATAGAAACAAAAAATACTCGACGGATTTCAACGAAACTTGGTACAATTATTCTTCATAATCCTGGGCAGGTTATAGGATACTTTTCATCACGCTATGATCAATAGGATCAGAGCAGTGAAGGAAAATGTTGGGAAAACGGGAGAAACTCTATTTTTTAAGCTTCCGTCGCATGTGTAGCCCTAATGGTTAAAGCTACATAGAATCCATGTATGACGGAAATGTTCTCCTTAAAATTATCTAAAAAATATCTCACGACAGCATATGTCGATCTTTTATGGTTGACTCACAATAACACATGTAAGTCTCGATAGCTTAGCCGTTCGGAGCTTTTTGATTATATTTGTCTACTCTTGCGTTCATAACACTCTCACTTATCCCTAATATAAAAATGTTAACATTATTACCTATTCAATAAAAAAAGAATCATATAAATCGATAAATAAATACCAAAGTTATACATGAAATACCATAATGAGCCATTGCGCGTGAATACTGAATCATGCTATAAGGATTATTTTTGTGTACCATCGTCGCGCTCGGCATGCGGCTCGCGAAGCGGCGACTGCGCGATCTTCATACATAGAGGTACGGCTGTTGATGCGAATAGACGTTCAGAGTGTTCGACCTTATTGACAATATTGATTTGATGATTTTAAGTCTTTAAATATTATTTTTGTATTTTTTTGGTCGTTATTTTATAAAATACGTAAGTATTAGTTTTTTTGGTATTGTTTAAATATTCGTTCAAATTAACAATTATTAATAGTTTTCATTTCATTTCTTTCTAGGTGAATTAGTAGTAGTTATGCATAGATTTAGATAATTTGATGGGCTGGTGTTTATTATTTCTTCCTTTCTTTCTACAAAGTCCGAATCTAACGCCGACGAAGTCGCTGGCAGAAACTAGTATAATAATAAAATCATCGATGCTTAATAACCATACGCTCAATTGTCAATACACAATGTACACTTGTACAGCTACCTAACCATTGAAGGAAACCTTAACAAAAATAATATTTATTATTGGAGATTTATTGCTTAAAACAATAATTATGGATGTATTTATTACACTTTCACAAGCAAACCCGTCTAAATTTTATAATATTTAAAAGAAAATATTTCAGGTCAATTTTGTTACTTCAATAAAAACTTAAAATTAAAAAAAAAAATGTCGTCATCTTCGTTTGAACGGTCGGGAGAGGTGGAACATGGCTAGAGGCCACGCCCATTAATGATGATTCAATAACATTGTCTCATTCTGTGCCTGGAATTGAATCTGAACTCTAGATCAGCAGTTGGCAGTTGTGAAGTAGGTGACGTTATCAATTTATGTGGATGTGTTAAGTGACGAATGTGTCGATGGTACATTTTATAATCGACTTCCCAAAAAAGAAGGTTCTCAATTCGTCGGGATCTTTTCTTTTTTTTTGTATGTTCACCGATGACTCAAAGTCGCCTGAACCGATTTGCTTTTTTTTATTTGATAGGGTATATAGGGTTGCCTTCCAGGTGGTCCCATAATCACCAGGTCAGGATCTGATGATGGAAACCCTGAGAAATCGAGGGCAAATTTCGAAAATTTTAAAAACTTGACAATGAGGTGTACGATTATACAACAGTGAAGGTTTGGAGCTGACCTGATGATGGAGACGAGAGAAGGTCGAGGGAACTCGACAACAGAATATATAAACTACCTCGTGTTTGGGCTTATTTTATTTGTATTGACGAGACCATTGCAACTGTGAAGGTTTGGAGCTGACCTGGTGATGGAGACGAGAGAAGGTCGAGGGAACTCGACAACTGAATATGTAAACTACCTCGTGTTTGGGCTTATTTTATTTGTATTGACGAGACCTTTGCAACTGTGAAGGTTTGGAGCTGACCTGATGATGGAAACCGGAGAAGGTCGAGGGAACTCGACAACTGAATATGTAAACTGCCTCGTATTTGGGCTTATATTATTGGTATTGATGTGAAGTTTCCACAAATGCGAATAGTGACAACTATGCTTGTCACTGAAAAGCCAAAAATAATAGCTTTTTACAAAAAAATAAAACCGACACCCAAAACCACTGAAAAGCAAAAAAAACTAGTGTCTAATGTGTCAGTGTCTAACGGATGTTTCTGAGTTTAAACGCCACCGACTTCTAGGCTGATGCACCTAAGAATAGTATTTTTTTCGCTTTTCAGTGTTTTTGGGAGTCGGTTTTATGTTTTTGTAAAAAGCTTTTTTGCCACCTGTGTTTAAGAATTTCTGTTTAGAATTTATTCTTATAAGAAAACATGAGCAACTTGCAGTAGGTATGTCATTTTAAGTAGAGGGCTAATTGGATAAATCGTTGTTTCTATTTCGAAATCAAAGTCTTATAATACATGCAACCGAGTAACCATTTTTGTTATCTTATTGGTAGATTCTTCCTTACTAGAATAAAACGTAACCTATGTTTAAAAAGGTATTTCGGTTCTGCGGAAACTGAATATTTATTAACAGAAGTGCCTAAATATACAGAGACCACTACTTTTTAGTCCTTAGTAATTTCATATTTATTCCACAGCCTCTAATTTCATCTCTGATTTTAACTAAACGCAAAGAAACAATACTCATCTCATTTGTTGTAAACTACGAGTCATAGGAAAGTTTCTAACTAAAGGCATAATGATATGCTAACTTCCTTTTTAGTAAGTAATGGCTGGAAGTCGATACGGCAAGCTAGACGTTCCGAGAAACCGGGCGTGTCCAACCGGCCGCCATTTTTACTACAATAGGTTATGTACCTACCTGAATACTTGGATACTAGATGGCTAAAATGTGCTAAAAGGCTGCTTTGCGGTTCCTACTCAAAATAAAAAATCGTTAACTTGATAAAATATATCAAAAATTGATAAACCACGTTCTACCTATGCTCTTTTTAACGTTAAATGTACAAATCTAATTGAGGTAGGTAGGTACCAGGCGTGGGTCTGTGGGCGGTGAGTTCGGGTGGCTCATCGTCCCTCTGTCTTTCTAGACGACAGACCAGTGTCGACGGCGCGCGTTGTTCCACGCGCTCCTCAAAGAGATGTCAGCAACCCCAGCGGGGCCCAGCAGGGCCAAGGCCTGCCGGGGCTGCGGGTTGTTCGAAAGAGATACCGCGGCCCTGGTACACAAAAGGCCTATGACGGAACACGACGATTTTAGTCAGTAAGAGTCTGACACTCCCTCACCGCTGCTAACCCACAGCGGGAGGGGTCATTTGATGATTTTACGTCGCTAAAAAAAAAAAAAAAACGGTAGGTAGGTACCTAGTTATGTTACTTAGCTACTTACCTCTTCTTAACTACCTACATGAAAGTGGAAACTTACCTGCCCAGGTGTGTGATCTGTCATCTGATTCTTTTAGCAGGCAAACCATTACCTACCTAATCATAATAAACAATGCAAATTATTGTTGAATATAGGACACATAGGTCATCAAAAATTGACAGACATTATGTAACACGGCAGAAACGCCAAAACAGTCTTCCAGCCAGTCTGTAATTTGACGCTATTTGCTTCGCTAATGCTTTTGTCAGCTAAACAAAGTATTTGTTTGTCTGTCTGTCAAGTAAATAGGTTAGTATCGAGTATTGACAAGCGCAGTGCGTCACTGTACGAGTAGGTACAATGCTGACCATCTGTTCGGTTCGAGGATGGGCGAATTTCTCTGCTCTGTGGCGCCTGTCTGGCGGTTCTTTACAACTTGGATAATGTACATTGACTGTTATGTAACTATTAAATTATAGGGTATCAAGTTTTGTACATAAAGGTGAAGAGTTTTTTGCTTGAACTCAGTAATCATGGATAATTTGGTCCGATTCGAAAAATTTATACTTACAGAGTTACCCATTTGTCGAGAGAGGCATTTTTTTTCCTGGGTGCGTTAAGTAGTTCCTATGAGACACGGGTAAAACGGCTGGCAGAGGTAGTACATTTAATGAAGCATACCTTATTTCTTTATTACCATAGATAGTTCATTACCAGTTTTACTTACCATTCGTTTATAACCAAAAGAAATCAAGCTAGTTGCTTTATTCAGCCAGCAATGTACTCTTAACACTACCTTCTCATCAGTAACATCTCACAGTTCGTACTATTTCGTAAATCGTGGTGAGTCACCGCTTTCTACAGCTATCGATCAAACATGGCGAGCACAGCTGCATGCATATTGCATATTCACTCACCTTCCATGACAAAACATGGATTTAATCATTTAAAGCTACATATTTATGTTGTAGTGGGAAGGAAATATAATGAGAATAATTCTATTTATGTTATTATGGATCAAGCGCGGATCCAGCCCTCAAAAAAGGTTGTGGTCACAGCTACTAGAAAATCGGCTAAGTATAAGTCGGAGCATGTACATGCTCATTAACAATCATGCAAGTCGTTTATGAACTTTTGAATTAAACTATTTCCTTTTTTCTGAGCATCAGGACTTTGGCATTAGGAAAGAAAATAAACTTAGGAGGAAGTCGGACCCGATTTAAAAAAATAAATAGTCAGTTTCGATCCGATATTTCTTCAATATTTCAATCAATACCTTATATTGTTTTCTTGTTTTCTAGTAGCCAGTAAGCTAATGTATGGGTTTGACGCAACGCATTTGGTACACTTCTCAACTTTTACCTTATGTATGACTCATTTATTTTTTATTTTTTTAGGAATATATCTAAACGCATATTATGCTCACTCATATCAGTTCCGTCTTTAGCTTATGTACCGGGTGCAATCATTGCTAAATCACCACTATGTATGGAAAGATTGTGGTTATTTTTTTTTCGTAGCAAGCCGGTAAATTTTTAGATTTTGTTGTAGTTACCAAGTTATAAAACCAAAAGCGAAGACGTAGAACATAACCATATAAAGTTGCGCGAGCGAAGCGAGCGCGAAATTTTTGAGTTTTGTGCCACAAATTACCTAAAGAAATTATTAAAAAAGTACTGTGAAATTAAGAAGCTGTGAGCGTAGCGAGCACAAAATTTTGGAGTCTTGGGACACGAAATCACCAAAACAAGTAAAAAAAACCAGTGCTAAGTGAAAAGACCGCGAGCGTAGCGAGCGCGAAATTTGTTGAGTTTTGGAACAAAACAGTACCTAAACAACAAAAAAAATGTAAAATAGTGCCTATTGTAAATAATGTGCCTAGTGTTGCTGGAAAGTTTGTTCTTCACCGCTTCTTCTTAACCAGAAAGTGGTGAAAGAGGGCGTTATGGGGGTGCTATCCTTTTCTACTTTCAATTTTAACTTAACTAATCGAACGTTTTCGACATTGGACTCAAGTCACCGCAAAGTGAAGAAGCCGCGAGCGTAGGGAGCGCGATTTTTTTTGAGTTTTGGGATACAAAAGTACCTCAAAAACTAAAGCTGTTAGAAAAAAATATGGTGACCTCGAATTAGTAAACAACAGTCATAAAATTATCTAAATGCAACAAAAAAAAGTCTTATTTTATCCCTTGTGTTATCATCAGCCTATCGATTTCAAAAAACCGTAAAAGTGTGACGTCACAAGTCTATTAAGGTTGTGGGCATGCCCATCGTGCCCACAACGGTGGATCCGCCCTTGTTATGGATATAGAATAATAGTTGGTTAGCATTCGAGTAATTTCAATAAAGCCAAAACTGAAATACTTATAACAGTCGAGTGACTTTTTCATGTGAGAAAATAGGTAAGTATGTACTGTTTTCCTTAGTTTCGGTATACTTACCTAAGTAATATCAATATCAAACTGTAGTGGGATCGAAATCTATGAGTAATACACTCAATTACATTTATGTATGTACATATGTGTTACTGTAAAAATCCGAACTATGGTAAATCCTAAGTTTTTCCAGTAAAACCTAAGATTTACCGACATGAGTTGGTATATGTAAGTATTTACTATAAAGGTAGGATTTTTTCGGACTATTACTATTCGAATTCAGTAAATGCTAGGTTTTACCAATGTGGACTGGTAAAATATTGGTTTTAGGAATAAAACAATGATAAATCAATTTATCGTCATTTGTTTTGAGTAACCATTAGTCAAAAACTTAGGCAAAATTCTAACTATTTAAATGATTTTTATTTCGAAGTTGAATTAATTAAAATATATGATGTAGATGTGGAGGTAAAACCTAGCTTGTACCTACCTATTGAATTGAAATGGTAGAAGTCCGCAATAATCGTAACTTTATAATAAATTCTTACATTTACCTGGTAAATCTTAGGATTTACCATAGTTCGGGTTTTTACAGTAACATAAATATGAACTATAAATTTCAATTAAAATTGGCAGAGCAGAGCGGTCCAATAGAGGCGAGCCGGCCCATCACTGTTCACCAATAGGATAGCTTATGATGACGCACCGGGTGACATAATCATTCTGGCCGCTGATTGGCTATATATGAATTGATGCACAAGTGATGATGGTTTTGTTCGCCTTTCGTCTTATGGTTTTGTGTAACTTTTAAATATTGCAAAATAGGTACAGTCAACTTCAGGTCAGTGGTAACAGTTTTATAGGAAAATCGTACTTATTACTATTGAGTTAAGGTGCATGACAGTTACCACTGATGTGCAGTCTACGGTCTACCGTACTATCATATAATGTACAGTTTTATTAAAGTTTATGCCGTGTAGCAGTGACTTTTCTCCGACAACAACCCACCACAACTACAGCATCCATTTTTTTCGAAATCTTTAAAATCTCAGTTGCCAACAAAAAATCTAGTCCCACTTACCTACTCACATACATACGACATTACAAGCCTACACTCAAGTTTGACTGACAGGCGAGGTCGCATAACCTCAAGTTAAGGTTGTGTCGTGCAGTCAGCCGTGATGACGTCATATAACACTATGTCTATTATTGGCGAAGGTGTAATGACATGTTTATTAGTATCTTTGTTATTCGTTGTTTTGACGTTTGTCTGAATATTATTATGGTATATCAATTTCCAGTTAGGCCTCATCTGACTTACCCTTTTCCAACTATGTTCCGAATGCAGCTGAGTACCAATGTTTTACAAGAACCGATTGCCTGTCCTAGGTAAGACTTTTTGTCGATATAATACACGGTGATCCAAAAAGTTAATCGCAAATCTAGATTCTTCATGTTTAGGGCTCACGAAGATATCTCAAGCCAATATTTTAAGTTTTCGTCACCTCCCGCTTTAAATAGGCACAAGATAATGTGCCTTAGCCATTTGTACTAAAGAGATTTAAATGGTTCTTCTAATCGACCTTTGGAAGCAGCTGAAGATGACACTGTATGTATAAACTCATGACGTCATCTATATTTTTCCATAAAACCTTAATTTATCCGACATCTAGGCATACAGACGGACAGAGAAACAGAGGATAAATACAGAGATGCAAGATTTCTTCACAAAACATCCAAATATGGTAAGAATATGATTCATTTGACCAAAAAGGTTTTGTAAAAGTGAAGCAGTCTTATGTAAGTGTTTATTTTGACAGCAAGTAACACAATACAAGTGAAAACGAATGTGATTGCGCACAAAAAGCTGCGCGGGAGTCTGTGGCGCGCGTAGGTGGCGCCTTGCAGTTACGTTGTTTTAGAATGTCAGGCAAGAGTAAGGCTGTTTAGTATATTGGATAATATATTTTTGCCTTAACAAAGTCCTAACTTCAACTTAACTGGCAAGAACTAAACCACTTTTAATCTTTTGTTACTCATAATTATTTTGAAAATGTCTTTTTGAATCTCGGAGATTTTGCAAATTCCAGGCTAATCCAATCGAAGGTTCATATAGAACTAACATTTAATCATTTGCTATTATTTTACTTCTTAGTTTAACTAAAATTACAGGAACTTATTACAATAATAGTAGTAACACCTCTCACGGCGTCAGTTTTCAGTAAGTTCAGCCTAACAACAGCCTTGACTTGACGCCTTTGTCACACTCACGACGAGGTGACACCTACACGGTACACCGCCTAGTAATAATGGAACACGAATTCTGTATGTGTAGCTGCAAAAAAACTGTTTTGCCGAGGGCAGACCCATTTTAATAAAAAAGCGACTACTGATGGAAGACTCATAAGGCGACGTGAAGATGGGATTTCTTATGAACTGACACTGTTCTTCTAAGTATGTGCTTCCATACCTACTCAATACTTTTATTGTATTTCCTCGCGTATTCTTAGGTGGTAAAAAACGTTACCAACCTGAAGTTGCATATCAAGATAAATTAGATAAAAGAAATGAAGCTCCTGTACTACTTTTGGAAGCGAGCTGCCGACTGCAACTGCTGACCGCAGCTGCACTACAATGAAATGAAAACTTGTAATTGGTTTTTCGTATAAGTAATTAAGTGTATCGAAGTGGCAACACTAGGTACGTAGTGGCTCTCAGCACAAAATACAACAGAAGTCAATCTCATGTATGTACTTCACTTTTCATGCCTAAACTCGGCGGTCGCGCTAGGGTTGTCAACTTTTTTATGCGCATAAAACTAACGTGGTAGTGGTACTCGTATCTAATTATTTGATTTATTGTTGAGAGTAAAACAGGAAAAATGAAATATAAACCAATAATAATAAAATATTTAATGTGGCATACAAGAGGTTAATAAACACTTTCAACGGAAATTCGTTTGAACGAGATACCGAACTTTTTCAGAAACCGCAATTTATAATTTTGTTATTCATACATATATACCATAAAACACAATATAAAACAAAGTACCTCTTTAGTTGCAAAAAAAAAAATTGTATGTAATGGGTTGGTACAGTCCCTGATCTAAGCTTGCTTCTACCTACAGAAACCTTGATGTGCGAGTTTTATTTCGTCTACCTTACAACATACTCTCGCCATGATCACAAAAATTATCAAATCCTCCTAGTAATAATTATCTTTGAGGGTAGGTTGGGAGGTTGGGCCAGAGGCCGCCGGGGCGCTTACCTACCCACCTAACTGTACCTACCTACTGCGTTTATTAAACGAACCATCGAAATATGAGAAAATAAGTAGGTACATACTTGAGGTAATATACGGCAGGCTAAAAAATGTTTATTGTTGTATTAAAACAACCGTCCACTGAACAATTATAATACGACTTTTTTTTGTTGCTAAATTATTAGTACTTATTCTTTTGTTATTAAAATTAAAAATATTACAGTCAAATTACAGTTAGGTAGGTATCATAACGCGTGCACATTTATCTACCTTGTGAGTGACGCGCGTATCTCAAGAAAGCAGCAGCCGCGCTCGCACTGTTTTGAGTTGTTTTGAGACAAGGCGTCTGTGAACACGCACACATAGACACCTATGTCTGCGTGACTCGAACGCGCTTTATATGTAGACTAGCTTTCCGCCCGCGGCTTCGCCCGCGTGGAATTCGGTTATATTGCGGTATAAATCACAACTATAAGAAAACTTCTCATTCCCACGGAAAAATCTAAGAAGCGCGATGTAACGCTGGATACGATCAGTTGTTAAACCAAAACTGAATGGTACACTATATTATACGTTTTCCCTTGTGGAGCAAAAACATGCAGATTTTGGGCACTGGAAACCCGGGAACACGCTACATAGAGCTGACCATGCGAAAAACAATGTTTTTCTAAGTGTACTCCAGCAACCCTTAGAGTTTGGCCTTGTGCTTTATTAATGGTCATTGCAAATGAAACCCTTATAGGAAATTGTAGTCTTTTAAATTGAAATGGGAGGTCTGTTGGAATAATCGGAATCCGAGGAATGAGTACACTTTCACCCTTTGCTGCGCCAGTTAAAATAGTGGCTGTAATAATGTGCCGCCCAAGCTGAGTGACACGCAGCCTGGTACCATTACACAGTCTAGGGGCATCGAGATTACGCATGAGCATCACCGGAACACCTACTTTTAGTTTTAATTTATGAGAAGGCACCCCAGATAATTCCAAAGAATTTAAAAACTCCACAGGATACGAGGCACTATGTTCTGTTTCTATCACTGTGTCTACAGATAAACAAATTGTACATCATCCCTCGGGAATTCCTCATTTTCGAGGATTCATTATCGTATCATTTAGCTTCTAAATTTACATGTTTCTATTCGTTTGCAATATATTACCTTGTTTTAAACGACACACAGCGCCATCTACAATCCATCCATCAAGCAAACAATATTTTTGATTTCCCTCGGGAATATCTATTTTTTTCGGGATAAAAAGTACCCTATTATTTAATCCGGACTTCTAACTTTACGTCTGCAAAATTTCAAAGCAATCGGTTCAGTAGTTACGGCGTGAAAGCGGAACAAACAAACAAACAAACAAACTCACTTTCCGATTTATAATATTACTAGCTTTCCGCCCGCGGCTTCGCCCGCGTGGAATTCGGTTATATTGCATCCCATACAGCCATCCCCAACAGTTAAGACGATAAAACAAATTGTACGTCATCCCTCGGGAATTCCTCATTTTCGAGGATTCATTATCGTATCATTTAGCTTCTAAATTTATATGTTCATATTCGTTTGCAATATATAAGTAGATGTAAAAAAAAACAGTTTAGACGATTAAACAAATTGTACATCATCCCTCGGGAATTCCTCATTTTCGGGGATTCATTATCGTATCATTTAGCTTCTAAATTTACATGTTTATATTTGTTTGCAATATATTACCTTGTTTTAAACGACACACAGCGCCATCTACAATCCATCCATCAAGCAAACAATATTTTTGTTTTCCCTCGGGAATATCTATTTTTTTCGGGATAAAAAGTACCCTATTATTTAATCCGGACTTCTAACGTTACGTCTGCAAAATTTCAAAGCAATCGGTTCAGTAGTTACGGCGTGAAAGCGGAACAAACAAACAAACAAACAAACAAACAAACAAACAAACAAACAAACTCACTTTCCGATTTATAATATTAGTAAGGATATTAGTAAGGATAAGTAAGGATTGACTTCTGTTGTATTTTGTGCTCTCAGCTATGGACCGATTTCATACAGTTGATGCACCGGTCGGTGCTACCGAAACGTACCTTTAGACTGTTGTGTTGCTTTACAAAAAGGTACTACTCCTTATCTCCTACATTTTACACTAAATCCGTCATAGAATGAAATTCTTACATATTTCTTAGGAATACAATCTAATCTTTGAAGGTCAAAGCTGGAAGGCTCTTGACCTGAGAATATCGGAATTCCATTGCAGTCTCGCTAATCTAACCACATCAAATTGTAACTGTGAATTTTATCGATCTGTTTACAATTATGAAGTAAATTCGTTTTAACCATCTATGTAACTTAAGAATCAAAATTGAATTAAACTATGTTGCTTAGGATTTTTTTCACCCATTTCTTCTTTTCAGCAAATCACATAGGTAGGAAGTGGTGAAGAGTGGGCATTTTTAACGCTGTCTTTTGTAAAAGTCAAGCCTTCAAAAAGTGCTGATTGTCAGCCTACTTTGAATTGACTTGATTAAAAAAAAACCCAAGCATACCTAAAATCCTTTTTGCTCTCTCAATAAAAAAGAAAAGTTAAATATCGAACGGATGCAATGCAATGGCATCAAAGAGTAGGATGTCCGCCACGCACAAAGCATGACTAATGTATAAATTAGCAGATTTATACGTAATTACTACGCAGAGGTAGCTCAGGCATTAATTATACGAAGTGTCATGTCTAGATAACCTGACGGACAAAGTTCTCCAGTAATCAGGTAAATGTGCAACAAGAACGATGAATGCGTTCTTGTTGCAAGATGCAAAAAACTGACTGCTATTTTTAAGAGGCAGATTCATCTTAATTCGTTTTCCTGTTACGAAACTAGAGTAGGTACAGTCAACACGTTCAGGTAAAAGTTTTATAGGATAATCGTACTTATTACTATTGAGTTAAGGTGCATGACAGTTACCACTGTTATGCGGTATGCGGTGTACCGTACGCGTAAGTGCAAACTTTTAGTCTGCCGATAGTTTGTTTGGGTTCATAATCAGTATGAAAATGAATATTAGTAAGCAACAACGATTAGCTATTCGGCCGGTATCGGACCGAAAAAATATTTGATTTATTCACGATTTTCACTTATAATACCACAAGAGCTTCAAAATTATCGGGTATTTCCCGATAGGTTCGTTGCAAACAAATGAAGGAGTCAAGTTTTTCAGGTTAAAAAATCACGAGAGCGAAGCGCGAGTGATTTTTCCTGGAAAACTTGACGACTTTATTTGTTTGCAGGAACCTGAGGAAATGCCAGAGAAGAAGCTCGTGTTATTCGGGGGATTATTTTTCCGTCCCAAATGTCGGCCACAACCTGTCAGTTTGACGTAGCAACGACCAGAGAAAATATTCAAAAAAAATTATCAGTATAATACCATGTAGGTTGTACCACGTGACGTCGAATGGTGCAATTCTATTGGTCGATATTTGGGTCGG
The DNA here is from genome assembly GCF_030705265.1 of Helicoverpa armigera. Classification (NCBI taxonomy): domain Eukaryota; kingdom Metazoa; phylum Arthropoda; class Insecta; order Lepidoptera; family Noctuidae; genus Helicoverpa; species Helicoverpa armigera. The sequence continues at coordinate 8,690,838 of NC_087144.1, forward strand.
AAAAATAATCTTAAAAAAATATTGTTTTCCTATCATCCGACCAACTCTCGGCCGACTGTTTAGTCTGCAGTATGCGGATAGGTAAAATGCCAATTTTGGTATTTTTTTTGCACTTGCCCGTAAACTATGAGCTGTCAATTTAACTAAAACAGACAGTCATAAATAGTTTTTGTCTTCGTTTGGTAAAGTCTAGATACAAAAACTAATTTATTCGGCTTGTACAAACTTTATATCTTGATCTGATGTCTCCTGATGTAAAAGCAAGCTACATTAAACTTGGTGACGGAATTTATCATAAAAACAAAACGAGCAATTAAGTTGTAGCGAAAGTTAACATATTATTAGTATTCAGCAATAAATATATTCTTGTAAATAAAGTACTTACTTAGTAAATATAAATATAAAGTGAAAGTCTACATACGTAAGATTTTATTGACATGTTTGTCGCGATAATCTTATCCGTGAGATAATGCATTATTGTTTATTGAATACAACATCCTGTCTTAATGGAATTTACGAAAAGACATGTAGTTTATACAACTTGAATATCTACTGGGATTGTTTGTGTATTTTGTATGTAACGCATATGAAAATTAATGTTCGGTAATGAGAGCATTACCTAAATAAAACTCTATTAATGGAGTAGGACCTGGAATCGTCCCTTGGGATACACTTTCCCTTAATTAACATTTCTTTTTACATATCTTCAAGTTTTTTCTAATGTATGATGAACTTTGATATACTTACGCATTACCTGAATACAAAGCAGTAAATACCAAGAAAAAAACAGCTGACATATTAATTAAACAAATTACTTAAGTAGGCACGTTTCTCAAACGCCTATGTACGTGCGAAAACCTACATTTTTTATATTAATCGGTAGTGTCAAGACCGGCTATTATTTCAAACTAGCCGTTTTCCTGCGGTTTCGCCTGCGTCCCGTGGCAACTACTGCCCGCACTTGGATAAAATATAGCACATGTTACCCGGGAAGAGTCAAGCTTTTCTTCAGAGAAAGAATTTTTCAAATCGGCTCTGTGGTTTCGTAGCCTTTTTGATCCAAATAAACAGACAAACAAAAAAATGTGTTCTCTTTTTTATTTAAGTATAGATAATCATCTATATTTACCGTATAAATGCATGTTTTACATTTAAGTCCAAGAACTATGACCCATTTGTGACAGAATGTCACGTTATCAGCGATGCGGTCACTCTTCAGTAATGTGAGCCATTTGTTATGAAAACATTATAGCATCTCTATTTTTGGAATCGCAGTTTATATGTATTATTGCACGGTACAGGATAATCTGTCTGGCTTTTATGGATGCAATTGAGTCTTCAAGAACCCTCTTGGCACTGTAGTTATTGTCTATTTTGAACACACTGTGTTTTGATCTTTTTTGGATATTGTGTTTTGAAAATTTCGCACTGTTAAAGGTGTTTGACAAAAACTGCATCTGCATTTCATGAGATGTTTCTCAATTTTGCTGTATCCAAGTTTGATATAAACTCTGGGGCCCGATTCTCCTAATTTTACTTAAGCGACATACGATTCACGTTCGACTCGATTCGACTGAGATCCAATCCCGACTCGATTACGATTGAAGCGTATGTGGCATTCCGCTATTTTTTCTTTGAAATAAACGTTTTTATCCTTTTCTGTCATTCAATAATGAATCATTTCTTCACAAATATTGTAAAACAGTTATGCAAATAAAGAATTTTATTTATTTATTTATTTATTATTTATTTATTTTGTCTGAAAATGATTTTCGATTGCAAAATGATTGTACAGCAAACTACCGTGTAGACCAAAATCACCAAAATAGCAGACCATCGCACACCAATCAAATGTCAATCGAATACGATTGGTCTTTTATTAGTAGCAGAATGCCCGATATGGTTACAACTGCTATTGCGATCATATTGCGATTCGATTTCTATTCGATTTTGACATTATTAACTTAGGAGAATCGGGCCCCTGATCATAGTCCGTGGTAACTACATATTATGTCTTCTTGAAAGAATACATTCTTAGACTCATTAAATAATGTGTTGAGTAGACATGAATGAAGTAATTTCCTAGTTTTTATTACTGTCCATAAAAAACCGAGACTAGCTATTGATGATGTTTGCCAATCTTAGAGTCAGCTAAAGAAATACAGGACTAATTATATTACGTTTACGTGTCATACAATAGACATGATTCTTTGAGAAATCGTCTACTATTCTATAGTTTGGAATACTTATTTAAATCTTTTTGACTTAAATCTCTTTTGTGTACGCTGATTTTTTCAAGATTGTCTGTGCTTTTCGGGCTGTCAAAATGTTGGCAGCAATTCATTAATTTTATTGCAGACAGGACTGTTTTCCATAAAAACAATACAAAAGCTAAGTAAGACTTGTATTATATCTATGATCATCCATTATAGATAGTTCAACTCAGATTTGCGCGCGGCCCTATGTGTGCGTCGGCTTGTAAATATACAACTTTCATTCGTGTGACAGTGACGTCGTCCGAGCATGACGTGTTCTTATCGGTTTTTGTTATGGGTACAGTCATTGACGAAAATGTCTAGTTCTTCACGGAGAAAATGTTTAAGGAGTCAGGTAGCGTTTCAAAAAATGAAACAACATTGAAAGCTTTTTATTATTATACACCGCGACTTTTTAGTCGTCTTACAAAGGTGGTCCACTGAATGTATCCGACATAAAATACCACTAGACATGATTATTAATTTTATAGCATTAATTAAGATAATAGGTGCAAAGAAAAATAAATAATACATTAGAAATAAGAAACATCCTGTTAATAATGTTTACGTATCAAACGGTAGAAAGTAGGTACCTTCCCAGCGCTCGAGTCGAGTGATCGTTCCGTAATCAAGTGTTGTTCGCGATCGCTACGAGTGTATAGGGTATACGTCTTGCATGATGAGTGATAGGAACCGTCGCTACTCGAATATCGAGTACCTACAAATGGTACGCGTGTACGCAATAGCTGGTGACAATTTAAGGGAAGCAAGAAGATTGTACGCTGCGCCTAACAATCTAATAATGTTACGGAACCGAGGAGTGATCAACCCGCACGAAATAAAAATAATAATATTGGAGCGCGCGCGGCGCGTGTGACTGTTGTGCGCCCTGAGCCGCGTGGGGCTACCGGTAACCCAGCGAGCGGTAGGCATTTATCGCGCGCGAGTACAGAGAGTGACAGAGGCCTGATAATAGGTACGTCATTGTCAACTTACATCACTTTGTTTTGGTTTTATTACGAAAAATGTTTCTGACGGTCCTAAGCCCGTAAAAGTATGAAGGAGGAATTGGAATTAAGTGTTACAAGTTAAGTAAGAGTGCAAGTTTACAAACTGCTACATAATGAGAACATTAAGATTGCAATAGTAAGAAACTTATTTTGCGCTAGGGTGAATGAACTTTGATAAAGACGCCGCGCCGTTTGATACAAGACTCGGGCCGCGCTCACTACAGGGTGTTTTTATAATCTATGTCATGCGTCATAATAATGAATTTATTTTTATTTTTGAATTATTCAAATGTCATAAATATATATATTTTTTTAATGAACGTGTTCTAGTCATTGGATACATGAAGTGGGCTGCCGTTGTAAGACGACTAAAATGTCACGGTGTATTTTACAGTTATCCATTATTTTCTCATACCTTTTTTCAAATTGACATTGACAGTATCTAAGAAATAAATAATGTGAAATATCTAAGATGAATTAAATACTTCTTACTTATTTTTTAGCTCGGGGTACGCGGACAATAAATGTGGACTAAGAATGTAAAAAGACGTAGAATCTAGTATAATAATGTAAACAAAAAATGTGGGGAATTAAAAAAAAAATATATTGCTTTGCATAATGTCGACCAAAATAAGACGGAAATAAACTGAAACTCATAAATGAACGTTTAAGTCAAACTGATGAAGGCGTGTTGGGTAATACTTGTCGACATGTACAAAAGAAAAAAGAAGAATACTATAGACATTTTGACATGTAGTCAAAATTTATAACTGACCTTGGTGAGAGTAGCGAATCTGAAAATTCATCATTTATTTTTCAAGTAGCGATTCAGAATCATTAAAAATAAATAAACATTAAATTACGTAATAACTGTTTTTCTTTAAACAGCCGTATACAACTCCTAAATAACTTTATTTGTACCCGACTGTACCTCTTGTCACGCACACAAAGTTACTGTATATATACAAGGGTTACCCACACATAAGGCCGCGCGCAAGATTGAGTTGAACTTACTATACCTGCCTAGATAAGTATTGTCATAGATATTTTTCTGCTTATCAAAATTCTTATGAAAAGTATTAATAACATGTTTTTAATAAAGCTATTAATAATAATTGTAACTGCAGTGAGTCAAGACCATTACCACAAATTAACAAATACCTTTGAATGCAAGACCAACGTTATCATAATACCGAATGTCACACAAACCTAAATGACATAAGTTGTTTGTTTCTGACGAACTACATGACATCATGCCGTTATCACCTGACCAATTTAAATTGATACCTCTCGCACCACCTCTTATTCATTTACCAATACAAATTGAGGCTCTAACGGGAGTTGACAGAGACCACGCAAAATGGCCGACTTTTAGTGCATTTCTAAATTTAGCCCAAGGCGATGATGTAAGGTGCGTACAGCCCAGTTTTTGCAGTTACCAACTCATAATGTGAATCACTGTCCTAAATAGGTATTTAAGATAATCGAAGAAAACAATGGATTTAATAGCTTGTTATTGCTTTACTTGTAAAATGTCCATGTAGGTCTGTTACATTTTAGGGCAAATTATCATAGATAATAGAATATTTTATCTATGGATTATATAATGGCTACCAATCTTGTTTGTTCGTCCTTTATGTTTATTTGCTGTTGATATCATCGGATTACGGCAGTTACCTTCGACGAACTCATTCAATGACTTGAATCATATTTCAATTTAAATAATGACGTAAGTGTTGTCCGTCTAGATGTTAATGTAAAGGAAACAAACATGTTAAATAAAAATCTTTATTATATACATTAAATTAATCTTGAAAAAACAATTTTAATCGTAATAAAACTTCGGTTATTGAAGCACTCTATAATCTTTCTTGTATGCCCATGTTTGGAGACATCCTGACTTTATCATAAATACATAAAGAGTGTCTATCAGCCTTAAAGAAATGTTCAGATCTTGTCTCAACGAGGCCAGGCATGGATCACTAGGAATGTATATGTATACAATTACATAAATATGTCCACGAGTCGCAAGTAACGTCATATCCGGGGTTTTAGTCGTGCGTTCTGTTAAAAGTTAGAAAGCATGTCTTTTCATTCAAAACACATCGTAGGAATCATTAATGTTACTTAAACGTAAAGTAACGAGTAAATACATGGCAATGTACTATGTGCGGCACCGTCCCCTCCCCTCTAGTGGTGCTCGTCCAGCTCCTGCTCCTGCTCCTCGTCGAACTCGGCGTCCTCGTCGGCGGTGGCCTCCTGGTACTGCTGGTACTCGGACACCAGGTCGTTCATGTTGCTCTCCGCCTCCGTGAACTCCATCTCGTCCATGCCCTCGCCGGTGTACCAGTGCAAGAAAGCCTTGCGCCTGAACATAGCGGTGAACTGCTCCGAGATGCGCTTGAACAGCTCCTGGATGGCGGTGGAGTTGCCGATGAACGTGGCTGCCATCTTGAGGCCGCGAGGTGGGATGTCGCACACGGCGGTCTTCACGTTGTTGGGGATCCATTCCACGAAGTATGACGAGTTCTTGTTCTGGATGTTGAGCATCTGCTCGTCCACCTCCTTCATGGACATGCGGCCTCGGAAGATGGCGGCCACGGTCAGGTAGCGGCCGTGGCGCGGGTCGCACGCCGCCATCATGTTCTTGGCATCGAACATCTGCTGCGTGAGCTCGGGCACGGTGAGGGCACGGTATTGTCTGCTTCCGCGGGATGTGAGGGGTGCGAAACCGGGCATGAAGAAGTGAAGACGGGGGAAGGGAACCATGTTGACGGCCAATTTACGGAGATCAGCGTTCAACTGACCGGGGAACCTGAGGCAGGTGGTGACACCGGACATTGTGAGGGAGACCAAGTGGTTGAGATCACCATAGGTGGGTGTGGACAGTTTGAGTGTGCGGAAGCAGATGTCATAAAGGGCCTCGTTGTCGATGCAGTAGGTTTCGTCTGTGTTTTCTACGAGCTGGTGGACTGAGAGAGTCGCATTGTAGGGTTCGACTACGGTGTCTGATACTTTGGGTGAGGGGACGACTGAGTATGTGTTCATGATTCTGTCGGGGTATTCTTCACGGATCTTTGAGATGAGAAGTGTTCCCATTCCTGAACCGGTACCACCGCCAAGTGAGTGTGTGAGCTGGAAGCCCTGTAGGCAATCGCAGGACTCGGATTCTTTGCGTACTACATCAAGAACAGAGTCGACTAGCTCGGCTCCCTCGGTGTAGTGACCCTTGGCCCAGTTGTTGCCGGCGCCGGACTGTCCGAACACGAAGTTGTCCGGCCGGAAGATCTGTCCGAAGGGGCCCGAGCGCACCGAGTCCATGGTGCCGGGCTCCAGGTCGACGAGGATGGCGCGCGGCACGTACTTGCCGCCGGAGGCCTCATTGTAGTACACGTTGATGCGCTCCAGCTGCAGGTCCGAGTCGCCATGGTAGGCGCCGGTGGGGTCGATGCCGTGCTCGTCGGAGATGATCTCCCAGAACTGGAACAAAAGTATTACCGTTAGCGGAACGAAAGCAGAGCTGTAGTGAACGCGGTATAGAATGCAGTCAATTAAGATGCCTACACGAAAGCTCTTGGCGCACTATTTGTAAGTGCTCCGACCGACGCGACTTTCCAACCGGTTCTAAGGCGTGTTAAAATATCACGGGAGACTCTCGTCCCTAGCGAGTTCCGTTCGAGTTTCAATGGACACTTTCATGATTCTATTCAAATGTAATTTTCTAAAGGTTATAAAGCTCAATGAACCGTCGTAAAAGGTAGACAGGATACATAATATATCATTAATGAACGCTCAGCTTCGGGAAGGGTTACGCAAGACAATGGCTTGAGTTATGACGACGGCACAATAGCTGGCTCGACGACGCCCACCTCCTCCCGTATTTGGTTTATCTCGCCGTATAAGCGGAGAATGTCTCGAACGAGTCGACTTATTAGCATTCAATTTTTCGATGTCCCTTGAAATCGGCGACATGATTTCAGGGCCGGCGGCCATATGGTCGCCGAAATTTCGCAATGAAACAATTACAGTGTTTCTTTTCGAGAATCCAAGTACGTAACATACTCGTAGCCGCGGATGTATGCAATTACCTGACGCAATCGCCACGCCTACCAATTTGGAGATCAGTAGTCGGAACCAACATATTTTGGTATGCGTCGATTGTATCTTATATCTTTTAAAATAAGTTGAATTTTATGAGCGTTCACTAAAAGCCTAGCGGATCGTAAATCAATTTTTCAACGCTTACGTAATTGGTTAAACTGCTGGTGAAAATACTTAGCAACACAAGCTGCGTGGATCGTGTCGTGTTGGACGAACATTAGCATTCAGCGGCGCGCGCGCCGATCCTAGTGATGTCATCCGCGAGTGGGTACAAGTCGACATGTACATATATGGTAATATAACTAACATGGCCGCCTTTTTGGTTCAGGGTTTAACTTCGACTCTTGTTTATTTTGTGTGGATGTTTAAATTAACTTCAGGCCTTATGAGGCGGTCGATATTTTTAGAATGAATCGATTTTCCTTTTGGACTTTAATTAAGAGCTATTGAGTTTTTTGGTGTTGCTAAATATGGATCGGTGAATAGCTCTATCTATGTTTTACCTAGATAAATAAAATTGATCGAATCTTCATTTAAGGCATCTTGGGACGCCATATTATTTTGATCTTCTTTGATTGTTATATTAGTCATGCCATAAGCTATTCTTTAAATCTGTACCTTGTCACGTAGTTAAATAGCATAAAATGCAAAATGTAATCCTACAAATTAGAATTTGAACTACAAGTACAACATCAGTATATAATTGCAAAAAAATCACGATAAAATCCAATCCGAGCAGGTCAATTTATCAAGACTTTCATAGATGACATTGTAATGATTTTTAATAACAGCAAAAGTGAAAGGCTGTCTGTTGGAAAGGCTTGCTTTCTTAGTAACTAGATAGAGCAGGCAAGTTGAAAGTATCGTGTGAACAGACGAAGGGAAACTATGGCGTCTGTGTAATGGTTTCATGGTCGTAATACTATTACCATTGTGTTAGATTTCACCGTACGCCGGCCGTTCTCTGCGTATCTTACTTTCAACGTTGGCTACATGCTCCAAGAGAATTGGCATTCGGTTTTTGCGTTGACTAGCTAAACAAATTATTTATCATCTAATCGAATTTGACTTTAATTATTTTTGGACCTGTTAGCTACATGCTGCCATTATCAAAAACCAATCTGCCTGTCAGTTCAATTTGCTTCCCATTTCAGATACGAATCAATTTAGGCCTCGCGAATTGCGGAGTTCATTGCTCCAGAATTTAATGCATTGTGGGGATCATCATTTCCTGCAGTTAATCCATCAGAGATATGCATTCTGGGCTCTATAGTTATACGGTAACGGTACTGCGCGCTTGCACCAACTCGATGGCGAACCTCGCCGGCTATGGGAGCTATTTATATCTGGGCATCGACCGCCAGCAGGCAGGACGTTGAACTCCATAATCTAGCTTCTATTGCCAAACATTTGATAAGATAACTACACTTATGAACTCAATTATTAACAATGAGAAAAGTCAGATCTTAATGGTCATCTTAAACGCTTCAAATGAATTGCTCTCGAATGCGTTGTCTTTGATTGCATTTAATCGGTCCGTTCGTTTGAGTTCATAGTCTGATGAATCGGAAATTGATCGTGAAATCGCTTTTTATTTTAATTTTAGGTTGCGTTGCTAAACTTTTTATTCGTTTTAGTGCCTCTTTGTGACTATTTTTGCTATAATAATGGCATTAGTTTTATCCTCTAACTTTTCCTGTACCTATCCAACTTTTGCAGCAACGGTAGGTATAAAATTCTTTTAACCTTTTGAATATGAAGTCATATCAATAAATTGCTTAAAATGACTCACAGGCTTCACACAGCACAGTGATCCTAATAAAGAAATCTGACGTCATGGCTTATTTCGAAACAATTTTCGCGGGCAGTGAACGGATGAAATTGTCTGACTTTAGAAAAACGTCGAGTGAGCTGCTATCCAGTCGATTTACTATACTGATGACTAATATGTACTCATTTGTTTTTGTATAGTGAGCTAGTTTCAAGGTTTGATTACACATCAGAAAAATATCAGCATAATAGTTTAATATGATGTCATTTTTAAAGGACAAAACGTGTTTTGCCGCATGTATAGACAGAAATCTAAATATAATAAAGTTTGCAATATTTCCTCAACCATAGATATAAATTTTCAAAATGGCGTTTCTGGAGTTGTTAACACAGCTGTTTTAAGTGTTCTTACAAGTGTAGCTGACTCGTATTCAACTCAGAGAGTGCATGATTCATGTTCTGAGTTTCTGACTAACAAATTACTTTCAGACGTAAATAGTCATGAGGACTGACTGGGCTGAGCCAATAACAATAAAGTAGGCATCAGATTGATGAGAACTCTTTGGTGGTATATTCTGAAAGGATCTTGCGAGCTAAATTTAAGTTTTTTCATGTTGGTAGCTGCTTGTTTTTGATGTTGGATATTTTAGGGTGTTGAAGATTTAATGTGATCTCGTTTTGGATCGAAAGGATTGCGTGGACGCATGCTTCTGGAATTTAGAGCCTTTGAGAGTTTTCAACATATGTGAAGTGTTAACATACAGATACATTTAAATCCTGATACATTTTACGCCCATGAGAATTTTAATGCCTGACTGTTGAACAAACAATATCTGTTTTCCAAAAGAAATTGGGTAAATTGTCTTTATAATTAATATTTTTAATAGCCTGACACCAGCAGACACGAACTCTCAGAGAACACTCACTGGAGCGTAGACAATAAAAAATACAGTTAAATTCAATCCGACATCGCTTCATCTTACATTTGATTCAATGAAAAAATAAATACGAAAGATTCATGACTTATAATTGACTTCAATTTGTACCAATCGGTTGATTAGAAGTAGCTTGATGCTGACAGTGATTAAAAAAACAATGTTTGAACAAAATCATTGGAAAAAATATATAAGTTTAGTAGGTGTGAAGGCGTCAGACCGTCAGATAAGTAGCATGTTATTCATGCACCAACGGTGAACAGCGGTAGTTTCTCTATTTGATAGGAAAGTACATAATTACCGCTTATTTGCAAAGTAGGTTTAATACGTGGCCTTTCTTATCGGTTATCGACTGTCAGATTTGTGACATATCGCGCCAAATTCTCTTGGCAACACGGCCATATTTGTTTATTTATCTTTAGCTATAAATGCATATGAATTGTCCTTTTATAAGTACTGTAGTTGAGGTCATCGTCATTCTCAAGTGTTCCCGTGCATTTTTGCATCCGCTGTTGGAATGAATTGCAGAGCAATCTCCGGGCAAACCTCCCATGATTGTGGTTCCAACGTCAATTTAGACCCAGTTCTCAAGATTCAATCAAGATACAAATTATGCTGACCATAAAACAATTCTAGCATAGAGAAAGGAGGTTTCTCGTCAATTTGATCGACCATCTGTCAAATTTTAATGGAAATCCTTCTTTATTGGCGGCCATTTTTTTGCATAGCGATTAAAATGGATTTATTATTCTAAAACAAGTCTGATCAGGTATACTATTTAGATTGATCCATAAACCATTAGGTTTTAAACCGGTTTTTCGTATAAGTGTTTGACGTGTGTGTCCGCCAATAGAATTGTCCCACATACTGCCATCAACGTGAATGTCATTGCCTATTTTAGAATGTTATTTGTTCAAATGTATTCGTAGGTACTTAGAAACTTAGAATTTTCTAGAAAATAAAAGAGCTGGGAATATAAATGCCGAGGAAAAATAATATGTTATAGTTACGTGTAAAGATGAGAGTTTTCTGTACCTAAGAATTTTATCTCTTGTCATTCATTGTCATTGACCTTCCGATAAAAATTGAATACCAATCTACAATAGGTACAAATATTTAAATATAAACTGGGCGATATCGGTGTAGGTCATGCGCGCTAGGGGATGACAGTTGCTCCCCTTACGGACGCGATCATGCGTGCGCGAAATATAACTGTCATTGTCTATTCCCGAATTATGAACGCAGCTATGCAACACGGCAATGTACCGGTCGACCTACTTTACCTATATCTATGCAAGATCACTTAACAATAGCATTTCATAGCACATTATAACTAAGAACCAGCTAACAGCGACCTTACATTACACCGAGTACGATTCCAATTGTATTTCTAGCGGACTCCATAGCAGAGACCGTTACTAACCGTTATCGTACTAAAACGAAAACATTTCAATACATACCTTAGCTCCAATCTGGTTACCGCACTGGCCGGCCTGGAGGTGCACGATTTCCCTCATATTTGATTATTAAAAATTATTTTGTATTTTGTAATAAATAACTTAACACTATACGCGACTCTCGCACTACACAACTCGCAGATTTGATCAGCCGGCCGGCCCGGTGGGGATTTTTGAGGCACGCTTCGCCTCCGCGCTGCGGTCGGATCGAGGGCTGTGATTGGTCGATAGCCGCCGCACGATCGCGCTGCAACTTCACGGCAAACGAGACGCTTATCAATTCGAAAATGGAATGATCGTACATTGCTATACATGGATATTGTCGTTTGTATTGATGCTCGCTTCGTTACTAATGTCTGCTTTTTGTTAGAGATAAGGCGTGACGGTCGAAATGTCGGAGTTTTAATTATTTTAATTTAGTTTATTGGTTCTGTTTGGCATGACAGCGTGTTGGGTGTGATCATGCGTGTATTTGGGTAAAAGGGATAAGTACCTAGTTTCCTGGGAACATCGGGTTGCGTGGCGTGTCGGGCCGTGTTTACAGCCCCTGAGCACGTAGCTTGTCTGTTTGTTCGATAATAGTTGCCTGTCATGTAACCAGCCTGCCAGACATAATTAATTTAATGTTTCTGCTGAAATGTGTTTCGTGTTCATGTCATATTTTTGTGCGAAAAAGAAATACAGAATAAAGCATAGATACCTAACTGCGGCATTTTTTATAGAAGTATTTATTATGTTGTTTATAGATTGCTGAGAAATAACAAATCAATTTAGATGTTAATCACAAAATTCTATTTTGTGTGTTAATCGTAATGAAGATTAAATCGGTTCAGTTTTTTTAATTACTTATGAGACCGTAAATTAATTTGAATTTATCTATGAATATTTATAGAATGTCGCATCATTAGTTTACTGGGTCAATCTTTACCCACATTGTTATATCTTTATACCATGTAGTAGGTAGGTATATGTATTTTTGGATTTATGCCAGGGAATACGGATAAGGAAAATCAAAAGGGTACTAGCTAAATAAGGTATTATTGATCAAGCGACACACTTAGATCATACTGCGTCTTCAGTGCAACCATTGGATAAATAAATAAATTCCATTACTACGAAGAGTCAAGTATGAATGTGGATGGAGAGGCAGAGGTAGACCAAAGAGCGCATGGATTGGTAGATTTATCTATTTGAGATGGATTGATTTATCTGAAAGAGGACATGAATTAGAAAATAAAAGTGGATATTGCTATGGGGAATGAAAGCGGAAAACATTGCGCCGACCCATAATAATTTGGGAAATAGGACAGGGATTGGACCTAAGAAAAGCTGGATGGATTGCCTGAAAGATGACATGAATAGGAAGGGAGTGAGTATCAATATGACGAGTGACAGGGAAAAATAGAAGAAAGTGACATATTGCGCCGACCCCAATTAAAATTGGGAACAGGGCAGGAGAAAGCAGAAGAGGACAGGGATTGGAATACAACATTTTTTTACACAACAACAACACAAATAGGTGTTGACAACATTCATTTTAGTATACAGACATCAAGATTAAGTAATAATCCGCTGTTTCCGAACTAATAGGTCAGACCCTGACCTTCAGACCAGTCAGACAGATATCCTCAACACGGGGATATGAGCTCACCGTTACTTACGACATAATTCCGGTCTATTCGTTTATATGTCTTAGACAAATTAATTAAATCTTTATCTATTAATTGAGTATCATTTGTCTTTTCCTTGCTGTGGTTGTGAGGTCTTGGTTTGCCTATAATCCCTAGGTCGACAGACATGTGTTGCTGGGCAGTTTGTTGCGCCGCTTCTTCTTACCAGCGAAAACACATAGGAAGTGGTGAAGGGCGGGCGTTTTGGGGGCTGTCTTTTGTTTTTGACGTTCGAAAAGTGCTGATTTATCAGCCTAATTTGAATAAACGATTTTCAGTTTGAGTTCGAGACAATTTTAGTATTCCTAGATGACTAGAGGTCAGAAATTTTTGACAATTCAATGTAGTTGGGCAAAAGCTACGCAGATGATGCGTATCTGCTCCGGAGAAGCATAAAGTTGAATCGGAACGCGTGTGACGCCGCGGAACGAGGCATGTTTAATTGTTTATAATAAAACAGCTGTGTCCTCACGATATTCCAATAGTTAGCTCAAGGCATTATGACTCAAGTTAGAGAATGTTGTTGTTTTTCTACTTTTTCCTCCATTTACGACATACCATTGAAATGCGTGAGTAATTAACCCAATAGCTTAATCTAACGTATCTTTAATTACAGAAAACTGCGTTTTCAGTAGGTATACCTATGTATAAGTATGGTATTTTGATGAATATGACTGATAATTTTATTGTAATAGGAATAGGATAGTGCCCTATGGAATGCCTTTTATAAAAGGCAGGTTATGAAGGATTTTTGCAAGTAACGCTGAAATGATAACTAACTACTCTAGCAATAAGGATTTTTTAGAAGATTTTTCCGTTATGCTGATTCAAATGACTTTCCATATGGTGATAAATCTACCTCACCTTTTTCTTTAACTAGCGATACTGAGTCTAAAAGAGGAAACTAGAAAGCTGTCTTTCTTAAACCACCTTTAAAAACAGCTTACAACAATACTCTTGAGAAAGCATAACAAGAGAATGCTCTTAACTAAACACTTAGTAGCACTTACTACCCTTAAACAATTGTAATATAACAAGCAAGCAATCAGCAGGATTCAGTAGAAACAGTGCTACACCACACACATACCGCAAATCAAATAATAGCAATCAACTTTATACATAGTTTAGTAGATATTAACGAGAAAGAGCTAGTTAGGCCGAGATAGAGGTTCCGTACTCTAACTAACCTTTCGTCGGATTAATCCGACAAATACATATTTTAGGGGCCCATTTCGCCAGGACTAAAATACCACAACTCTTTGTAGGGTTTCTTTTATTTGTATTTACGTTCACTGTGCCAGGTGCTGAGGGCACGACAAAAGGTTTAAATTCGATCCGTGAAGGACGGCCATAATCATCTTGGATGTCCTCAAATATCAGGTAGCAGTGTCAAAAATCTTTAGTTATAATTTTGCCATACACATATCTCAAACCTTGTCATCCGTTTTTTTGCCCTACTTTACGTAGGCTTCTTCTCAAACAGAGAAGAAATGAGCGTTAATCACCATGCTTGCTTGCGAATCTGTCAGCAGCCAAAATTCTGTCTTTCATAGATCATCAATTCACATTGCTAGAGTACGGTGTTGCCAGGGCATAGAACTCTAAAACTATCTAACGGAAACCAAGAAGGTTGGTTATAAAAGGCAGGATTATGATTAACGATGCCCCCTAAGTAGGTGTTTGAACCAGATGTAAGATGAAAGAACAGATTTGATTGAGCACAGCTATATTATGTTGTCCAAAATGATATTGTAATGCAACCCACGTTGGAGCTTGAAGTTCAGTTACCAAATATGTGTTGTGATTATAGTGTTAATGTGAATGAATGCAAAGGTTATTGTTGAAAGCCTGGGAGTTCGATTATATGATGCCGATTGATGCCTGAAAGAATAGGTACCTACGTGCAGATACGGATGTTAATGGTAGGTAAATCTGTGACTTCGGACTAAAACAGGACGTAGAAAACCCAATGTGGTTTCCTTATATGTAGGTCAGACAAAAGTGATAAGGATGCTTTATTTGCATCTGTTTGACAAGGATAGCAATCAGGGGAAAGTAAAAGTTGAATTATTTAAACAGACTTAACTGCATAATAGAAAATATGCAACGATACACAATGAAGAGACCGTTAATTCTCAAATTATCGCTTACGTATATCTTTTAAGATTCTATAGGAAATTATTTGTAGTCGATAAACTAAAGGCAGGACCTATCGAAGCAGCAATGTCTTAACCGCCCTAAATGCAAGGCAAAAACGATGCTGCAATTCTAGGTTTCTAATCCTCAACAGAGCAAGAAGTTTCACTGGATTTCTTACAATCTAGAATTGACTTTTAAATCAGTATTTTCTAATACCGAGCCTATCGAACTAGGTTTTTACTTATTGTCACTATCACACAATATCAGAGGTCTAGTAGGTGTTTCCTGTGAAAGCCCGAGTAAGCTTTGTGCAAGATGTATCATTAGAACTAAAGTTATTTCAAGTATATACTTAATCATAGTGTAATTTGCGTTGGTAGGATAATCTTGATATTACACCGAAGCATTTGTAACTCGTCTTCTAAATACTTAGTACAACTTACAAGATACTTAAACATGTAATAGTATCCAAATGAGCACCATTAAAGGGCTAAGCATCTACAAACAGCCGTAAAAGGAAAAATACGCATTTACAACTAAATGTTAGCGTTCTAGCGAATGCTAATTATGATGCCAAGGACAGCATTGGTCATCATCCGCCATTTTCGCAGAAATCGGACCAGTCCGCCATCTTGCGGTCAAATGAACACGTACCTAAGTAAAAAATAACTTATTTGGGTCAAAACAGATGATGCAGAAATAGCTTTGGATGGACTAATTATAACAGGAAACTTTTAAGAATATTGTATTTTGTTTAATAATGTGACTGGTTTTGGAGGATGTTTATTCGAACAAATCTAATAAGTAGAAGTAGGTTACCTACCTAGTCTGCCTTATGTGATTCGAAGTCACGTAGACGAGTAGCTTTCTGTCTGTATCATAGAAAAAGGCTGCAGTTTTGTTTTCTGTAGAGGAAAACCACAAACTACTCAAGGTAGCTATGAATGTAGAATGTACACACAATGTAGAGTTAAAAACAAAACGCACAAGAAAAGAGAGAATGCCAGCTTTATGATTTTTCTGAAAAAGTTCTTGCGAGTGTTGAATGTACTGAAATTGATACCATAAACTTTTGAGTGTTCCAAAAACACATTAGTCCTTAATTACATAAAAATTGATTAATTATTTAGGTATTGGTTTCACTCAAAACCAACCCTAATATTGAAATTAGGTACTTGCCTGTAGTACCTATGTATGAGTTCCTCCGTTCATATTAGCAAAATTAAATAAGTAAGTATTACATACTGCATTTGCCAGTTCAAACATAACCTATTCTCCGTTCATTTTCCAGCGTTTTCCACATAAACTTTTCAGGTCATTGTCCGGTGCAGTGAGTTCATCTAGCTTATTGATTCGTTGCAGTGCGCGGAAGCTAGCCTGCGTTGCCAGATCTGTATGAATGTGTGTGTGAGTGCGTTTTGCGCATGTCGACTTCGCATGGAAACTGCAATTCATTGAAGGGTTGGTGACCTGTAATTTCAGTATTTTATCACGTAGTTTGGCTTGCAAAATTTGAGGTTATGATTTCATAAAAGTTTTACGTTATTTTTCAGCTAAATACCTACAACATGCTTAAGCGTCTTGAAAGTCGTTGAACATGAAGCTTGCTGTTTTACGATGGATTCCTATGATGTACATACCTACATATGTATCTATCCGTTCATTTGCATTTAGAGATTGAATTTTACATTAGCTCCATATAAATTATAATAATATATAATATAATAAATCATTTATTTCAGGCCTTTACACCCATATAAAGTACAAACAACACAAATGAATGAGTTAAACTTATCATAATAATAATCAATAATAAGCCCCGCAGGGCATCTGAGGCGGATGACGGGGAGTAGCGACCCCGCGGGGCTATATATCCGAGTGCTCCAGGGAGAGTATACTGTCCCCCATCTCCGGCTTGCCGGAGTGAAGCATGACGGGGGATAGGTCTCCCGCCTCTTGGCTTGCCTTCATCGGCCGGTCAGAGTGGAGTCGCTAGAGCAAGGTTAGTCCTGCTCGGAGGGTAGGTGCCTCGTGGTAAGTGGCGAGTGGGCCGGTGATGCTGGACCCACAGGGAGCGCGTGATCTGCGTTTAAAGTCCGCCGAGGTATCCTCACCCTTCTCAGCCGCTCATGTCCCTGTTGCCCCCTTGTTGCGATTTAGCGACTGATTCCCGGGGGCCCAGTAAGTGAGTTGGCGAGTCTCCACCTGCCATTTTTACGTGTATTTATTACATTGTTATCGGCAGGTGCCATAGTTCCTGTAGTTTCCCCATTCCTAGTCCACTAGCATCCCATCACAATAGCCCAAGTAGTTTTCATCCATAGTTAGCAATAGTTTAGCACAGAACCGGGGATTGTCCTTGGGTACATTTCTATAGTGTATACAGGGATAATCGTCGGTTTTGTGTCGCCATTTCATTAAAGTTGTCTCAAAAGGGCTTCAGCGTGTTGGCTTCGGCCCCACGTTCGCCTCCCAAAAATCCGGGACTCTATAGTCCCGAGGTCTGAAAGAGACATACATTTATCAATAATAATTCATCACAATACATACAGTTACATTACAATAATTAAATTAAATAAGTAAAATTAAATTAAATTAAATTAAATTAAATTTCTCACATTTATTAAAATAATATTTCTACATTATTCAGCAGATGAACCATACAGCAATGGTTCACGTACTGACAGTCAAATCGGTCAGAAAAAGCTCTCAGAATGCTATTATGTCAACCGATTGATAGGATAGGTTATAAAAATACGCACTAAATTGTGCACAAGTAAAACCTCAGTCTTCATTTATCCGGAGTGCCTAGTGCGAGTTTTGCAAGTAAATTTTTTCGATGCGAAGATTTATCATACCATTGAATCACGTAGCACTTGTCTTAGAATTGTATATTTAACTAGCCGTTTTCCCGCGGTTTCACCCGCGTCCCGTGGAAACTACTGCCCGTACCGGGATAAAATATAGCCTATGTTACTCGTGGATAATGTAGCTTTCGAATGGTGAAAGAATTTTTAAAAACTGGACAGTAGTTTTTGAGCCTATTCATTACAACCAAACAAACAAACAAAGTTTTCCTCTTTATAATATTAGTATAGATAAAGACTGTCATCAGTACTTACGTATTACACTTGAGCTCACTTTTGCGAGTGTAATCATTATTAACCGGCAAAATAAAGGAAGAAGTAACACCTAAATCATGTGACGTAGCATACGACTCTTTATTTCAATAGACTTATAATTACGTATCGAGTTGCGAAAGCTGTCAAAACTCGGAATCAGCACTCTGTATTTTATTAAGCTTAAGTTGAGATAGAAACAGGTCAAGCAAGACGCGGTATTGATTGAGCTGCGCCAGTCTAGATAGACGGGAGTGAGACCTAGCCCGCCGGGTACTAGGGTAACATAATGCGACAAGCGGTGAGGGAAATGCGGGAAAATTATTATGTAAGGAGGTTTAGGTATATCAGAGTTTAGGTTTTACATTAGGTCATTATTGACTAGTAGCGGAAAATTCATAGGAGTCAATTTTTGATGTTTTACCCAAGTTACCCGTATATTTTGCACTAGCCGTTTTCTCGCGTTTCACCCGAATCCCATGGAAACTACTGCCCGTATCGGGATAAAATAAAGCTTTTAAATTGTTACTCGGGAAGTTCAGATTTCTAACTACGAACATTTTTGTCAAATCAGGTCAGTAGTTTCAGAGCGTTTAGGGTATAAACAAAAAAAGACTTCCTCTTTATTATGTGTAGGTACTAGTTTAGATCTAGAAACGTGACTTTTCTTTCAATAATAGAAAGCTACAGTTGAAAATTACTGTCTTTCAACAGTAATTAACTAATTACCTATATTAGCCAGGAGTAAAAAATATCGTCTATACCAGCGGTTCCCAAATGGGGTTCCGCGGAACCCTGAGGTTCCGTGACAGGCCCTCAGGGGTTCCGTGGAAAATTCAAGATTTCCATATGGTAAATCGTTTCACTTTTGACAATATTAAATTATTATTCATTTTCAATTAAATTGTTTTAAATATTGCATTCCAAAATTCCATTTAGGCATCATGTAGGTGGGTACCACTCGGGAGTGTAAGTACGAGTTCGCGACAAGTAGCGGGGGAAGGCCACGGCAGCAGATAATTTAATTCCGTTTGTTACAAATTGTAGAATAACTTAATACCTACAGGTCTTCGGCAATCGGCAAAAGTAGGTAGCGAGTCGGCCAAAAAGCACCGCATTTTTTGGGCTTATTTCATCGCCAGGATTATACGTTTTCATACATTTGACAGGACGTGAAATGACACGGCATACAAGTGTTTCCAGTGGCTATTTTTACCATGAATCAAAGTGTGACAATATTTCCAACTTTTGCACCTCGCTCGCGCCTCCATGTTACGGGTGATGCTTATATATTCGTTTAATTGCTCAAGTATCCAACACCGAAAAAATTTCGCGCTCTTCCGTCGAGGTTTCCTTTTATGTTTATTTTTTATTCCTCTGGTTCAGAAAAAGCAATAGCGCTTTCTTCGCTAGCTGCTTTCACTTGCATTTGCTTTTTTGTGTGGATATTATACTTTTTGAGACCTTATTAATTTACAGTGTTTTTGTTTATTTTGTGTAGGTACTTAAACTAAAAAAAAATTCGCGCTCGCTTCGCTCGCGATTCCGGCTGCCACTGAAGTATTTCAATGCTAGCGGGTGCTTGGAACTTCTTCTTATAGTTCAAAAAAATCGCGCTCGCTCGCCTCGCACCTGTACAAGCCCAATCTATTTCTTTTTGCGTTTACTTTATCAGTCTTCAAACTGAAAACTATTCACATAATACACAAACTCAAGGGCGGCTAAATTGTTTTCTGGCCCGTGTGGCAGATAGTCATGCTACGCCTGAGTATACTGAATATGTCTCTAACCATATAACCATTTGGTGCGCTACCACGCGCCACGAGCCGTACCTAAGTGTATTTACGTCTTTAGTTTACTTCTTACTTAAGCTAAGGTTCCGCCGAAAAATGGTGAAACGAAAAGGGTTCCGAAGCCAAAAGAATTCGGGAACCGCTGGTCTATACAGTTTATATTTACGTCTGAATGAACAAAGTACCGGCAAATTATGCTAAATACATGACTTTGTTGACAAAAACATGTTTAATAAAACACGAACAGAACATTAAATATTCATTTTATTCAAATTTATAAACTCAGTGAATTTTATCCTTGATTTATTTTTAGTGCTAGACGGTATTAACAAAATGTGAATTCTGTAAAGATGTAACTATCTACTTACATAACTTATTTCTCCTATCGATTAAGCATTGCCATCCAACGTGGCAATGCTGCCAGCCTATTGGGCATTGGGTACACTACCGGGTGGCAGCGATGAGGACCAATTTTTTGAGGCGCGTTATCAGTACCTACAGTTAAAGTCTTGTAAATACAGGATTACATTACCAATTATTTTCAATAAGGTAACTATTGATCCCATTAGGATAATCCGAAATCAATATTCGTCTCTTATTTTTGGCATTTAGATTAGGTAATATTAAAAGTCAATAAAACCGCCAGCTGTATTCACAAGAAGTCTGATTCATGTAAAGCTTAAACAGCCCTGTAGTTGTTTAGTAACTAGTAGCAAACTGAGTAATAACTGAAAACTTCAGTAATCCATAAAAATAGCGCTTAAAATTACCAGTCTACTAACTACTAAAATAACAAATAATTATTCATCCATTGTCTCACACGTTTGGCGCGAAAAATGAGTCATAGACAAATCAAAAACATGGCGTGTCTTACCACAGACTGTTCAATATTTATACAACCAATAAGAATGTATTATGAAAATAATATTTTCTGTACCATGAAATTGGATATTAAGTATGACCTCGTATCTGCTTTGGTTGACGTAATTTTAATAAATGATGCCTATTTTAATACGTAGTTGATAGTCGTAATACTTTTATCATAGGTTTTCGTAAAAAAAAGTCTAAACTGTAGGATTAAGAATAGTTATTTATTAATTTTAAGCTACTTAATGCATAAATCCGGGATAATAATGATCTGAGGTAGAAATGTTTTTCAAATGGAAGATGAACCAGTATTAGTCAGGTTAGGCTGCCCCAAAGCTTTTCTTTAACCTGCAAAACAGTCTCCATCATAAAGCATCCGAATTTAGATCCTCCTCCTTTTTAGGGAGGCTTAAGAGAAAGTTTATTATAGACAAACAAATCCTCAGCCCGCCTTATATTAAAAAAATGTAATGTACTTGACGTACCCGACCACATCACACAATAGTAAGTTAGTATTCAAGTGAAGTAACATAGTGACAGACAAGCTAATGTAATACAGAACCGGTTGCCATAAGTAGTAATACCTGATGTGCCGGTGCCAAATCATCACTGACACCGCCCACAGACGATTCTCGCCTTATATGAACTTAACTGTATTTGTTTTGACTTATTGATCACAAGCTGGGAAAATACGGAACTTCTTTCCATAAGTACTTGGATAAAATATAGCCTATGTTACTCGAGGATAGTTTAACGTCCCAACTGTGAAAGAGTTTTTCATATCGGTTCTGTAGTTTCTGAAATAATGTTTGTTCTTAATTAAGTTAGTATTGATATCCAATGGATGCTGCGGGATTGTTCGAAAGAGTTACAGTGGTCTTGGTACATACATAAAGGGCTCCAGAAGGAACATGGTGGGTTTTAGTCAGTAAGAGTCTGACACTCCCACACGCTGCACACACAGCGGGAGGAATCATTTAGTAATTTCATATAAAAGTATTGATATATGTAGACAGACTATTATGGCGCATGTAACAGTACCTAAAGGTACTTATGTATAAAAGTTTTCTCTTCATATTTGATTGATATGTTTTGACGTGTATTGTACAACATATTCTTTGTAACAGCTGACTGAGATGGAGTGAGTTGATTGATCGGCTTTGTATTGAAACAAATCTCGCTTATTGGTTCATTTTCACCATGATATAGGCTATTCGGGGTATTTATGTTCCTTCATTAACCAAGTAGTTCATTTATTACTCAGCTCAGTATAACCACAGATTATATAATAGTTACTACGGTATAACTGAGCACCTTTAACCTATAACTGAACTAATGTACCAAAATTACTTACGGGATTCCATGTAAAAAAGGAAGAAAGGAAAAACGTATGCCAAATGAGATCCACTTCATCATTATGTGCGTACCTGACGCTGGTTTTCAACTAGAACTAAGAGGAGTTGCTGGTGTTACTGTTACTGGTGTCAATGTGTACAAAGTAAAGAGGAAAATACTTAAACTTTTCGTACAATTCCTCGATAAAAGGTACGACTTTCTCACCAGAACCAGCATCTCCAAAATGCACCATAAACATGTTTTTAGGGTTCCGCACCCAAAGAGTAAAACGGATCCTACTTCTGAGACTTTGCTGTCTGACTATCCGTCTGTCACTTAGCTGTATATCATAGACAGGCAAAGCTATACCTACAGATGAAACTGTACGTATTTTTGTTGACACTAAGTATTACAAAAAATTATATATTATTTTAGAGATATCTTATACCACAAACGTAATTTTTGGTCCATTTATAGTTAAGGGTACAGAACTCTTTATGCCTGACTTCGACTCACACTTAACCATATTTTTTGCATGTATGTCATCTGTGCAGATTTTCCTCGTGTGTTCAGCTGCTTTATAAGGCGCGTGCCCAATAGCCGACCAGTATGGAAGCTTGTCGCTGTAAGTGGGACGGCTGATTCCAGTGTGTAATCGCTTTATCATTTATACATATGTTAGTGGCGAAATTGGTTGCAGATTGATTTTAAAATATAAGGAGGTATTAATGTGATTTGTCTTTGGTTGGACACTTATTGTCTACGGTCAACAAGACAGGCTAGAGAATTACAGTCATAGAACTTTTAGACTGAAAACCGCGCCTCAGGCCTTAGTTTCATGGTAAGAGTTTATTTTTGCTGGATAGAAAACAGATACAAGAAAATAAATTAGCAATAGCTTTCATTATAACTCGCAATTAGTTACCTACTTGACATTGATTTGTAAAATAACATAGGTAATGATAGCAAATCGTTCACCACCTAGTGGGTCTCATGTCAGTCTTTTGAAGAATTCACTAAAGGAAAATCGTTTACCTTTAAAACTTTTTGCAAACGAATGCCTTATTGTACGATGCATTTAAAATACCGTTTTAACTTTTGAGTCAAGAGTTGCATTGTAATGAAAGTGATACTTTGTGAGGTGATGGCACCAGTTATCGTCCCTCGCTTATACTGTTAATTTTATTTGTACTTTTTATTCTTAATTATAGGTATATTATACAGAAATATGTATGTAGTTTGGGCGGACGTACCTGCCTATTATCTCTAGATTTTTAGACATTATTTTTATTTTTATTAAATGACACATATTAAATACTTATCCGATTAGCAATTCTGTATTACCTCGTGTCTTGAACATTTTATACATGTAAACAAAATAATAAACTAAACAAGAATCATTGTTAAAAGTAGATTAATGTTGGAAGAATTTGTATTTTCTTTTATAAACCAGCTTTGCATTTAATTTCCTTTGTAAGCATATCAATGGTATAATGAAAAGGAACACCTACTGTGTCAGCTTGGAATTATTTAATAATTATTTAGGAAATCAAGATGGCGGATGTGGCACAAGGACGCCAGCTGTTTGTAATTATAATTATTGTTTTATGTTTATCATGATGTCGTTTTAAAACATAGTTTCTATACGTTTACTTACTACCTGAAATGTAGGTACCCGAGGTTCCTAAGCTATTTGCGAAATTGAAGCCTGACTATCGTAATTATGTATCAATTTTTAAATCGCCAAAGAAAAAAAAACATTTCATCATTATTTTTTACATAGGTATAGGTAAAACAACATTAATATTATTTGATAAAACCTAGACGTCACTTCTTTCCTTCATATATCATATTGCTTTAGAAAAACATATAAAACTTTCAATTCATAAAAAACTAACAAAAACAAATGACTGCGCTGTACCGCAAAAGCCCCTTTTACCCTGCTCAATAAAAATAAATATTGTAGCCAAAACCCTCGGGTCATGGGGAGCTGGTTTCTTACATTTGGTCATATATACACGGAGCCATTATCTTGGTCTTCACAAACTGGGTAGGAACGTTAAAATGTTTAAAATCAAGATGGTACCCTGGATATATGTGAAGTTTGATCGCATCGCAAGATAAGGTTAAAAGTGCAGTTGGATTTAGTTTTGCATCACAGTTTAAATATACCTACTGAAGAAATAAGATTGGTACATAAATGCGATTAAAGTACACGAATTTGTGACATGATGGTTCTTGATAACCTCTCCCTATCTGGAAAAATAGTTTTGGAAATCCTGGTCGAGGTAATTTTCCAAAAATTACCGACTTATATCTTGTAAAAATTAGATCAGTGACTGATGTCACTAATTACTCAGCGATTAGCGAAAATATAAGCTCTCGTTAGTAGACACATTTCATGCTTGTTGAAATATGTCCCTTTACTATACATACATACCTATAGACGTCTAGACATCACGATACATTTTAACTTATTGCATGAGAAAAACACATCGACAAAACTTTATATAAAAACAAAAATAACGTGCCATAAAAATAACCTGTATTTACACCACACCTTTGCCCATTATTTGCCAAAAAAACGTATTTATTTCCCCTCCGTGCATTACTGAAATTAACATTACAGCTTAGAGTATTGACGAACTGGAGACGCCTTTGTATTGCTGTACCTTCTGTTGAAGGTATGAAAGCGCCTGTGTGTCTATCGGACTTTATTTAAATAAATAATTAGAAGATGCCGTCAAAAAACTCCTCATCCCTGCCATGCAAATGCAAAAAGAAATGGTTACACAATTTTCCACTATATTTAAATTGAAATGTGGCGCCACATTATTTTCTTCTCAGCGGAAACATAAGAAATGATTAAAAATTCTTCCAAAAATTCCTGATTTTCAGCCTATTTTCCATTCGTGCGTGCATAACGATTGATCGAAACTGTGTGAGGTTTCCCTATTTATTGCCTTGTCCCCGTGCGTAGATTGGCAAAGTTTTTCGCATAGACATCCTGCTCCTGACGGTTCCAGTACGTTCAATAGTCTAAGCAGTAGGGTATAAAGTTACCCCTAAGCCGTGATGTCAGGTCTGAGTCACCGTCCCACCTTGCTATCGATTGCCTTAACCAGGTTTCTTTTTACGCCAACTTAGCGGTTTGTAGCCTAAATAAATATAGGTAGTCTTAATTTTAGGCAATAGTTCAATTAAAGTTGACAAATTCAGGCAATATTTCTTATCTACTTTTTGCAAGCTTTATCGTAAAAATTTTTGTTTGAATGGGAAATGTTCGGGAGATGATGGGAAATCATCATCAAATATTTCAGCTGTAATTCCTCAAACACCTCTGAAAAATCTTTTACAAGATATAAAAAAAAAATTGAGTACCTACATACCTAGGCTCTCTCTCGTCTGAAACTGGTGGCAAAAATAATTTATGTATCGTTACCCATTTATTTATTTAGTAGTTTATGTACACACACAGAATATTACGTTATGTTACTAGCCACTTTAAATTGTTCACAACTGATTTTCCGGGTAGAAACCATTTTCCTATTTATGTAATTGAAATAGACATCATAGATTAAAATACATACATGTATGGGGGAATACTCATAGCTACAGGTAATTTACAAATGTATGTAGGTATAGATGTGTTATAAAAACAATTTATTTACACAATACCCAATGGTTTTCAGTTTATTTTTGTATTAAATATATTACGAAATCTATTAACAGGTAAACTATACATTTACTAAATCATGAACTAAAAATATGTTAGGTTCAATTATGTATCATGATTCTATAACGAATCTTACTTCATTTAATACAGTAAAGCTCTGGAATGTCTCTGATTTCTAATTAAAGTAATACTGCTATCTGTCGATTGCCATAAAAGCAGAATTAATCATAACGCCATACAAAGAATCAATAGTTCAGTGAACTTTCGCCTACGAACGCCATAACTAGACGGCTGTTATAGAAAATCGACATAAATTACAATTTGAAGAAGGTTTTTTTAAAAAAATTGAAGTAAATGAAATGGCATTTATGACGTAGACATGGAAACACTAATTTATTTACAAGCCAGAAAGAAAAAAGATCATTTCGAAATAATTTCAGGCACCGAAAAGGCAAAAAGTAAACGTCATTGTGAATTCAGAACTGAAGAAGCAATTTTGGATTGCCAAAAAACGGAGCCGAGAGACATTATCTAATTTTGTTAAGGTATAGATTTTTTAATATAATTATAGCATTTACATCTTTTACAGTCATTTCGGATATTCCTCTATTTAAAAAACTGGTACTAAGCTGTATCTAGTTAGAGCAGAAGCCGACTCCAACATAATTGGGAAAGGCCAGGAGGCAGATGCTGATGACTTAGATTAAATCTACTATTATTGATACTTACTTAGAAAAAGAGAAAAAAAAACAATAAGTACCTAAGTATTAAATAAAAACCCATAATGCTATTCGTAACTAATTAATTGATAAGGCCTGTAAAGTACAGTGAAAGCGATGACAATCTATTGCGTGTTAAGGTGCTAACATTAGCTGATTTTATGGCATCGTTAGCGGTGTGGGCTCGCCTTTATTAGCCATTGAAACACCAAAAACAAAATACTAACGCACACGTATGTTAGATTCTGGAGGTAGCCGAAATTATTTGACCATGTAGAAGAATAATTGTTATTAATTATAATAAGGCTCTCTTCTTACTTCAAAATTCAATTAGGTATAGCTTGCTTCTTAGCTTAAATTACAGCTTACACACAGTAATTTTATGGAGCCTTACAGAAAATGGACGATAATCTTTTCATCTTGCTTGCATTGCACCATCAAGCACAGAGACTGAAAAATTTTTTTTTAGTCTTAAACCTCTATGCAACAGTAATGGCAAAATGCTACTATGCAACAGTATTTAAGGACCTTCTATTGGGCAAAATACTGTTGCATAGTAGCATTTTGCCATACAGCTCTTGTCAAAACCTGTAACTTTAGTCTCAATCAATTTTATAAGTACTGAAAATTCCTTTCTTACATTTAAAATTTTTGCTGTAATAACCTAGCCATATTTCGTTTCGATTTCGTCTACATGGAAGGCTTAATACAAGGCTTTTATTGAAACACAGGCTGCACCATCTTATCCATGTATATTTTCAACAAGAATAAAATCAATAGAGGCCATTTTATTTTTACAATCTAGCTAGAACAAAAGTCTAGAACCTCCCAATTGAGCCGAACTCCAGCAGAGCGTAGCCATATAGGGAGCGAGATCGATCGCCGGGCGGCGTGGGCGAAACGCGCAGGGCATAACAAACAGTCCTATATTTGTGGTTTGGCTTGCTATGCTAATTTAGGCCTTATTTGAAGACTAGAAAGGTCTATATTTGTTGTTGTTTCGGGAGATATAATTCATTATTTCCAACTTTGTTCAATTTACCTACACGTAAAGAGTGTTAATATGCTTGGAATATGTCCCTACTTCTTTTTTCCGCAGTTTTCGTTTATCTTCAAGGAGGTCCTCAGTGAATTAGTCTATGAATCGGAATGAAAAGCTTATTTACATCACATTTTTCATGATTCCTGCTGATTTTTCACGCTTTTATCTACTTAGTGAAAATCCTTCCGCGCGACTGTCATAAAACACAGATATACCCAAGTTGCTTTTGCATTAAAAGATTGATTTCTAAAGATATTTTATGTAGGAGGCCCAAAACAAATATAAACTCCACCAAAATCCTCTATAACCCAAGAAAATTTCAAGTTAAACATACAATGCGGATCCCCAAACTACCCGCACCAATGAACCCTGAAAGTGATTCCTTGTAACTGGGACCCCTCACAAGGTCACTGGGGGCGTCACGTCACCAGGGGTGGCTGGAGGGTGACTCACTGGGGTTGTAACTATAGTGTACCTAACTGGACAAGGGATGACGTCACCGGATGTCCAAAAAATAGGGCTGTTTACTGCTTTGTGATTGAATAGAAGGTTCGGGAAAAGGAAAGTGAAAGCAAAAATGTGCAAAAATGTTTTAATGGTTTTCAACAGTATCTGTTTTGATCGCTAGATTGTACATATTTATGTAAGTAGTAGTTATTATAACCAATTTCATTTTATTTGTCATTCGCACAGATGATTAATCGTTTCTTTGGTCGTTACTTTCCTCTATTTCATCATCATCCACTGATCCTTTTTCCCAAACTATGTTGGGGTCGGCTTCCAGACTAGCGACTGCAATATCTTCCTTTCCCCCTTCCTTTCTTCTATTTCCAAACCTTTATTTACCAACAACAGGACAGATTCATTTGGAACCAGATGCTTTTAAGACTTATACCAGGACTATGTACGTCCAGCTACAATAAGATTTGGGTACATAGTTTAATTTAATCTATACCTGCATAGATTTCCCATTCGATAGTTTTAACTAAGTAGAAGTGACTCAACCTTTGTAAACAGGCTAAAGATTTTGTCAATTGAATTACAGATTAGCTGCGTTAAGTAACTTGTGTAGGTGTTATACAAAGGCACGTTTACTTTCAACTTTTTTACTGTTACAACCTTTTTTATCGTCCCACTGCTGGGCACAGGTCTCCTCTAACACGGAGAAGGATTGAGCATTAATCACCACGCTTGCTCAATGCGGGTTGGTGATTTTCAGACTTTATAGTCCAGGTTTCCTCAAGATGTTTTTCCTTGACCTTTTTATCAGCTATTGGTGTCCAAGATACGCACTGGTACTCAGCTGAATCCGGTTAGACTGGAAGCCGACCCCAACATAGTTGGGAAAAGGCTCGGAGGATGATGATGATGGTGTCCAAGATATACTTAGAAAGTACTAAACTTTTTTAACCACAACAAATTAACAGATAAGACTGACAATGCAGGCACCATTTCTTTACGAACACATTTTACGATCACAGCACAGCCCACGTTACATAAGATTCAAGTTTTCATTCACTTTGCCTTGTGTAGGCGCGCGATGACTTCAACGGGCTTCGAACCTGCTACTGAGTCATCCACCTACGGTACTGTACCATATGGATGTACTTTCTTTGTTTTTTACTATTTCTTCTATGATTGGTTATTTTTTTACTAAGGGGTGTGGTTTAAGGTGATGAGAGGTAGGTATTGGTGTAATATCTGAGTCAGATTGATACAATCGGGGTTTTGATAATGGTCACTGAATATTCTCATTATGGTGCATTGAACGGAGTGCAAAGGTTTTAGAGGTTGATTTTATAAGTTGATTCGTTTTTGTTTAAAGGTATTATGCGTTTTAACTTTAGAATAAATTGCATTGAATAAAACTGCTAACCAAAATATAAATCACAGTTTACAACTTTATTGGACCATACAAATAGGTCTCTAATTTCATATTGATTATCCTTGATGTAAATAAATCTACATTTTACTATTAATTTTGCTTCTATGTATAGGGACAACTTCCAGACTACTTTCCCATCCCCCTGTTAACCCGGAATGATACACTCTAATTGAATATGTAAAACATCACAATATTCAAATTGCGAGCCTACTACAAGTCCCTAACTAAGCCCTTGACGGATCGTAATCACCATAACGGTTATGTCATCGTTAGGGGATGGTTGTTTGATGTGACAAGTCCCTAACATTAGTGGTTATGTCTGGAAGTTGAGATAAGAGAAGTTTAGGGGTTCGATAACATCTGGTAGGGATTGGTGTTTGTAGTAACTGCTAATTTGGCACATAGGCAAGACATTAAATATAGATGTTCTGTGCAGTATATGAATGATAGGACAGAATGTATTGTGAAAAACCTATCAATCTTTGCAGTCGATTGCAAAAATATAGATCGGGTTCGACGCCAAAAAGTACCAATCGACCTGCGTTTATATTAATGTTATGACCCTATCTATCCATACCTCTAGTAGTTCACCTATTTTCCGACGACATTAAGTGCTCAGTGGTGTTAACAACTAGACAGAGATATTATAATTTACCAAGCAGTGGGCATGGCCTTACCCACAATCCAGTTGCATACAAAACAGTCGATGACAGCGACCCGTAGGCGTTTATCGCCTTAGTACTTAAACCCTGTTTACCCTCACTCGCCAATCCGCGTGTAATCGTCAGAACAGTACCAAAAACTTGTCTAAATGGAACCAAGGCTAAGCAAAGACTCGTAGGTGTTCCGTAGGCGATTCTTTCCTATTCCTCCTACCAACTTAACTCTGCGGTTCTTGTGAACTGTAGTGTGATAGGTATAGGGGTGGTTTTCGTTTGAAAGGTGGTCTAATTTAATGAGGCCATAAAAGTCAGTTGAGGTAGCAATGTGTCTCAATTTACGTGGTTGAAAACTATCAGTGTGTCGGTCATGAGTTCAATTGAATTGAATTTAATGATGTTTACAAGCTAATTTTATGCTCTTATTGTAAGACTAGCTTCTATCACTGGTTTCACCTGAGTCCCTTAAGAAATTCTTTACGCACGCAGATTAAAAAGTAGTCTACAGCCTTCCTCGATTTTGCTGTCTAACATTGAAAAAACATTTCAAATCGGCCCAGTCTTCCTTCGAATATCTGTGGGAGATATTAGAGTTAATTATTGGTCCGATTAGTCCGATTCCATAGTATAGTAGTTCAACCAAACTTCATCTTTATTCCATAGACATAGATTATAAGAAGACCACCTTTGAACCACACCCTCTAGAGCAGCCGTTCCCAAATGGGGTTCCGCGGAACCCTGGTGTTCCGTGACAGGCCCTCAGGGGTTCCGTGGAAAATTCAAGATTTCCGGTAAATCGTTTCACTTTTGACAATATTTAATTATTATTCATTTTCAATTAAATTGTTTTAAATATTGCATTCCAAAACATTCATTCCATTTAGGCACCATGTAGGTAGGTACCACTCGGGAGCGTAAGTCTCGTACTTTCGCGACAAGTGGCGGGGGAAGGCCACGGCAGCAGATAATTTAATTCCGTTTTTTACAAACTGTAGACTTAATACCTTCAGATCTTCGGCAATCGGCAAAAGTAGGTAGCGAGTCGGCCAAAAATCACTGCATTTTTTAGGCTTATTTCATCGCCAGGATTATACGTTTTCATACATTTGACAAGACGTGAAATGACACGGCATACGAGTATTTCCAGTGGCTATTTTTACCATGAATCAAAGTGTAACATTATTTCCAATTTTTGCACCTCCGCGAATCCGAAAATTTCCATGTTGTGATGCTTTTATGTTCGTTTAATTGCTCAAGTATCCAACACCGAAAAAATTTCGCGCTCTGCCGTCGCTTTCTTCGCTAGCTGCTTATTCATTTGCATTTGCTTTTTGTGTGGATATTGTACTTTTTGAGACCTTATTAATCTACAGTGGTTTTGTTTATTTTGTGTTTGTACTTAAACTAAAAAAAATTCGCGCTCGCTTCGCTCGCGATACCGGCTACCACTGAATGTCTTTCAATGTTAGCGGGTGCTTGGAACTTCTTCTTTTGGTAAAAAAAATCACGCTCGCTCGGCTCGCACCTGTACAAACCCAATCTATTTCTTTTTGCGTTTACTTTGTCAGTCTTCAAACTGAAATCTATTCACATAATACACAAAGTCAAGGATGGCTAAATTGTTTTCTGGCCCGTGTGGCCGATAGCCATGCTACGCCTGAGTATACTGAATATGTCTCTAACCATATTATAACCATTTGGTGCGCTACCACGCGCCACGAGCTGTACCTAAGTGTATTTACGTCTTTAGTTTACGCTTACTTAAGCTAAGGTTCCGCCGAAAAATGGTGAAACGAAAAGGGTTCCGAAGCCAAAAGAATTCGGGAACCGCTGCTCTAGAGCAATTTTTCTCCACGACTTATAACTTGAGCATTGGCGTTATTTCTTTAACGTTGCGGAGATCGACAACCGCATTGCGTTCCCATTAAGTTTTACTTATATACCTAGCAGTTCATTGCGGTTTCGTATGCTTCCTTGGGGAACTATTTCTTACAACATAAGTATAAATCTAATCTAGACCAAGCTTTGACGAATAAAAAAGACATCACAATGGTTTATCAAGCAGAAGAGACATTAGTTTATATACAACGATATGTCATTACCTACTTATGCCATTTGTGACAAATTCCAGTATCTTATTGTTATTGCGAATTTAGCGAAGTAAAAACTAATTAAATAGATACTTTGCTTTAGAATTCATAGCAAAGTAGAAAGCATATTTATTGCCCTCAGCATCTTTCAATAGAATCAACGTGCAAGAAAAATGGTTCACATTTTGAGATGTCAAAAATAAAAATATAACCTTAATAAGAAAACATTTTCAACAGTTTCCAAACCCAAGTACTATTTTCAGAAGAATTGCCAAATAAAGAAACCGCAGTAAGTAAACCAATTCTTACATCACAAGACATCTATTTTCATCTACAACGTGTTTTTACGACAGCCCAGAGAAAAGGGTTTACTTTACCAAAAATAAGACTGTTGTTCTGAAAATAATATTATTTTTAATTGGATTGCTTACGAAACTGTTTATTTACGTAAATGTTCTTTCTTAATTGGGCATTAATTATTTATTTGTAATCTGGTTTTATTTAACGAAGGGCTAAAATATAATTGGTGACAATACGAACTTGCCCTGATTGCCTCATAATCGGTTGAATAAGTCATCTGCCTCGCCATTTTCCTGATTATGTTGGGTAGGACTTCCAGCCTGGCATAGAGCGACTGTCTATCTGACCTCTTCATGCCAGTATCATGGACAACACCATACGGCTTGGTTGCCATAGTCATAATTGAGAAAAGGCCAAATGATGTCCAGTGTTTGCGTGAAAGAGCATTAGGTATTTAACATCCATGCCTTCCTTGATACATAATTCTCGGTTTATAATATCCTATCTGAGGATTATCTGATAACCATCATATATATTCCCCCACTAACAATGATGAGCTCAGTATTTCCCTCATCCTCACTCTATCAGACATATTACGTAACAGTATAAAATATTGTGACATCGCCCACATCTCCCGTTGTCATGGCAACCGACATACCCGACTGTACATAAGTGCGAGGGAGAACGATGATGTATGTCCTGCTCTAACTTAGGGCTCCGTATTGCAGGCACCCCACCCACGGCCTAGGCTAGGTCGGGGAATTGGGCCTAACTTGTGTTATAGTCTAGATAGGTAGGTGAAAAGGGTGAGTGGCACTGTGAATGTTGACGGGAGTTTAATCGAAGGTTTAAGATACTTAAACCTGGACTTGAACAATAGTAGTTACCTAGTTGCATAATGGTCAGCCACTAGTACTATTTTCCGCAGTTTATCTGGTCAATATCCTTAAAAAAAAGATTAACAGCAGACAAAAGAACTCAGAAATCGGCCATTAGTACCTAGGTATTGCAAAAATTATTCCCCGTCGCTCGTCATCATAAAATACTAGACACAACCTACTACACATGCATGTTCCTATTTTACATTTACAAATCAATTTAACAAAGTACTAGGGGACCCATACAAGTTCCCCTAATGTTATCGCACCTGGCTTTCTTTCACCCTCCATTAATCGAAGGTGACCTTGACAGCTAACTTACAATGGGGTTACTCCATTTTACTCTATTGAGTTTGCAGTTTTTACCTCTAAGGGCCTTGGACCTTTAGCTGGATAGTTGCAGTTGCAACGTCAATATGATAGTGTAAATTTGTATGACCTACCTGGTTAAATAGATCCCTTTGAAAGATTCATATTACCTACCATTCAACGGGCAATAATAAAAGATAATTTGCAATACTTTTCGTGGTGATTTTGACTTCAAAATGCGTTCATTTTTGTGCAAAGTAAATTTTGCAAGAATTTCTCGTGAGTCTAATGACAGGCTCAATTTTATAGACGTGTTTATTCCGTATTTCTCTGCTAGTAAAGACAAATCTTCAAATGATAATATAATTGCAATAAAGTTAGTTATAGCATAATTAGAAAGTGCAGACACTTAATAAAAGCTAGATTTCTCTCATAACTTACGTAAAGCATTGAAACAAAAACTTATGATCGGTTGAATCATGCACAAACTCAACTTAACTTTTACATAATAATTAATATACGGCCTCAGGTACCTTGTCAGTATTTCAAGAGGGACACCCACGCTGTAAAAACTGTCTAGTAGAAGAATAAACTAGATAATTGGACAAAGAAATAATTAATAATAGGCCTTTAGTCTTAGAAACACAGTTAAGCAATTTTGAAAGGAATTGACGAACTAGCTATATCGTCCCACGTACGAGGTAATGGTCAAAGGAGTTCTTAGTTAACTAGTTTAGTGATTATGACTCCATGCTTCATTGGTTTCAAATTTTAGATTACCTAGCTTGTAAAAGCAAAAAGATTTTTAGAATAGATCTTAAATGGGAAGCTTGCTAAATAAAAATCTACTTAAACTGCCTTGTCAAGCTCTACTACGCAATGCGGAAGCTACAGCTAAACATAAAAATAGACTTTCTAAGCAAAACAAAACATTTTACGACTAGCGTGTGCCAGTAACTTATATTCCCTTTCATGCAGATCGTTATCACTGAACTTCCGCAATTTTCTTCATGTGACATGCCATTCGCATGAAATCAAGCAGTTTATTGTTAACCGACGTTTAGCATGGTACCACCCGCCCTGGAGCCAGCCCAGACTGTATTGATTTCGCGGTACCTAGTATAACGACCCGACGCACACAAGCACAAACACACACACAGACAAATCTTGCTCTGTCGTTATAGCTATGTCAGGGTGCATAAGAACCCTGGATTTTCAGCAAATAGGTTTTATGTCGGCTATTTTATCTGTGGTGGTATATTTTTAGCGGGCTTGTACGCAGGTTCGCTGAGTATTGATTTTTCTCGACTGCCTAGTTTTTACGCATTAAAAGAGGGAAGGGTTTTATGTGATAATATATTAGGTAGGTGCCTAAGTGCTTTGGTGTACGTGACTATTATCAGGTTTGTTTTCTAGGTCCTCTATGGTCATGTTTTGCTAAAAACTGAACAAGAATAACTCTTAGCTTAGTACGTAAAAAGAAGAGAATTTTGTCTAACTTTAAAACAATCTTTCTCCAAATATTTAGGCGACAAATTTAAATGGAGAATGACAGAAATAACTTACCAAAACAGTTTAATTAAGCTCCACAGAAATTCCCTTACTACTGATTATAAAACCTCCTCTATTTTCGCAATGTTCCATAAGATTCGCTGGAAATAACGTAGGGCGTGCCCTATAGTGGTATATCATTCATACAGAAACATGCAAAAGGTAGATAGTTTCTATAATACAGAGCCACTGATAGGTACCTAAACTAAAAGCGTTGCAAATAAATCTATCTTTATCTTTAGAGAGAGAAAAATATGCTTAGCTTAACAACAATTTTCACTCATCTGCTTAGCGTTTTTTTCTGAGTAGGTAGGTACCAGTGGTTTACATGGAGTGGCTTCCTAACCGGATGACTGATCTCTTCAACCCAATTCAATAGCTTGCTACGACTACTCTAATACCTTTGACGTAAACGTACTCTTCTCAAGTTCATTCTTCTTCTTTCATCAAATGTTAGCTTCTAAGTATGACTTGAATTTGAATCTCGGTTTGACGAAATGGCGACGAATATGTAACACTAGTCAGGTACATAAAATTCTACATTTACCTATGATATATTGTTATATTTCTGCAGCAGTCTAAAAGCTAGCGGTCATCGTGCCTATTACCGAGTATTATAATAATATTTGAATGCAGCGCATTGCGACGCGGTCTCCGCATGCACTTAGCATCACAAGTAGCCTATTTGTGATTTTACAAGCATTTTATTGCATGTTTCAAACTGTTCTGGGGAATTTTGGTATTATAGTTGTTTATGTTAAATAAACGAATTTTAAAATCCGTGGTAAATTGCTGTATTGCGACCATAAATTACAAAGTCCCAGTTTCATCGACAACATAAACGTTATTTTTTTAAACACTATTTTGAAAATTGTACGCGATTCATACAATAAACTTGTTTTATTTAAGAAAACTTACGTTTATGTATCAGTACTTGGGCCCAATTGACAAGAAGCTTTAGCTCTAGAAGAATAAAAGTCTAAAACATAGCTCGTCTATTTTGAAAAGTACCTACCACGAATGGCAGATAACCAAACGACTCAGATCAGTGCCAATAAATTAACCAGCACAGCACAGGCAGCACATACCTACCTAGAACACTACAAATACCACATTAGTCCATTTGTAACCAACACTACAAGACAATGACATCATTAGCGTATCACCCACTTTACCAACTGCATAACGTAGGATTATGACTTATCTTCAGTATATTAATCAGTTGATATTACTGCAAGTTTATCGCCAGGGAAATTGGTAGCTGCGGCGAGACACGTAGGCGACCCAGTTAGTTGCAAAGGTAAATTATTTATACTAGTGTGTGATTGCATCATGCTTTATGATTGTCATTCATGATTTTTTACGCAGATTTGAGGATCACAAGGATTGATATTAGGTTCAAAGTTATTGGGAAGGCATTGATTAATGAGGTCTAGATATGTTATTTAATACCTCCAAAATGGAGTAGGTACTATGCTATGGTGATATTTATGGAAGCATAAATCCTGGCAATAGGTATATAGCTTGCTTAAAGATTAGTCTGATAAAAAATTTGGATTCGCTAACTAAATAAATCTGAGAAAGGAAAGGGAAGAGTTTTATAAATTAAAACAAACGGAAACAGATCCCTTTATCAAATTAAATAAGATATTCTCAATCCATAGGTAATGATCTAAATAAAAATGCGACAAGGTCGTGACAAACTGCCGAAATATAATCGCGGCCATATTTCATTCGATTGTCTATGGGCAATCGAGTGTGGTGCCGGCCAGAGACAAGGCATTTTTATTTTTATAACGTTGCATCATAAGGCATTGTTAGATTTATTGTTCGTGCACAAAAATTAGGAGCATTTTAAAATCTGCGACGACTAGACTCGTAAAATGTTTATGAGGACTAAATATCGAATTTATTTCTTTTGTTTTGTTAACTATTGTTTAGCTGACGTTGTTACATTCAAATTAGGGTTTATTTATTTCAACGATTGAGACCACACTAAGGTTAACCGACTTTTCTGGATGTTTATGAAACCATAAATCTTCGTTACAATAAACAAATAAAAATTGCAGATTGATCAGATTTAAAGGTCCTAACTTCCGAGTGTATTGTCTATTGCACTGAATATGTGTAGTTCCTTGAAGTTCTGCCCACCTAGTAAATAACTATTAC
Source organism: Helicoverpa armigera (assembly GCF_030705265.1). Taxonomy (NCBI): domain Eukaryota; kingdom Metazoa; phylum Arthropoda; class Insecta; order Lepidoptera; family Noctuidae; genus Helicoverpa; species Helicoverpa armigera. The sequence goes on from NC_087144.1 coordinate 8,728,567, forward strand.
CAAGAAATATTTAACTAGGCACATTTTATAGCACGCCCCCAATACAGTGAGTGTCGTGAGTCATGCTTCCGTAATATTGTTCAAATTAATGTAGGCCGTCTGTAATAATGATTGATGTATTTCATTTAGATGTAACACCTTCCTACTTACTATAGTTAATGCTTAGTTGTATCCTGTTTGTATCGTCCTACGCTTTCCCTTGCCCTAGTAGAACTACCAAGTTTACTTTCTCAATTTGATTAATTAATGGATTAAAGTAAGCAGTGCAAATTGATGTCTTAGGTACGTATAGTTTTGTCACGTCTACAATAGGATGTTTCATGTCTTTGGTAGGTCTGTCTATTCGTGTTGTCTCCGATACTCTTAGGCCTACCAGAACTTCTTAACAATCAAATAATAGTTAGGTAAGTGAAGACTTGATACCCACTTTTCTAACCAATCGTCCAACATTAAATGATTAGGTGCTTTAGCTGCAGCTCAATAGGTTGGTAGGATATTCAGTAATTTCCGCGCCATCGGAAGTTCTCGACATTCTTCAACTTAAACATGCTTAAGTCAGCTTGAGTATGAGAGATCGGATATCAAGGAAGTCCTTACGGAGTAGTTGGCAAGAAGCCAACGAGAACGATCAATAGACGCATTTCTAGTAGACAGCATCTCGTAAAACATGATATATGTCAGAATTTACGGAATTTCAAATTTCAAACTTCTCCTTATTCTATTCTATTTGTGGTAATTGGTTTATGGAAAGCGATATTCTTTTTTGGTGGGAAATCTTCAAATGACCCCGTTGTGGGTGCAGCGTGAGGGAGTGTTTGTACCAGGGCCACGGTAGGTCTTTCGAACAACCGTGCAGCACTGAGAAAGTGAGCAGGCTTCGGTCCTAAGGACCCGCTGGCTTTGCTTGATATTCTCGACGCAGGTGTCGACGATTCTGCTACAGTTTGGACTATGGGTGCGTCCACATCTGGCGAATGTGCCGCGAATGTGCAGCTCGCGAGCTGTTTGCGAGCTGCGCGCGTGCAGTCACTGCAATAGTTTTGTGCGCCTCTTTAGAGGCAACTCATGCAAGGCTCGTATAGAGCGCGCGAGCGGCGCGCGATCTGCGCGCACTCAGTTCTCGCGCTTACAGTTCCGTTTACCGGCTCAGTACTATCGAAGATGTCAGACAACACTAGTGTTTTTAATATAATATCTGCACCATTAGCTATTATATTACCGATAAAAAGGAAACAAAAGAGACAACGGCGTTAACTTAGCCTCCAGTAATCAGAAACGAACTGAGCGAGTAAGTTATGAATTATTTAATAACTAGTGCGTCGCGCGCCGCCTGCGCGCTGATCGTGTACGGCACTTGGGACGCGCGCGACGCACGGGCGGCGCAGAAGCGGCGCACGAACAAAAATGCACGCGCGCAGCTCGCGGGCAGGTCGCAAACGGCTCGCGAGCTGCACATTCGCCAGATGTGGACGCACCCAATGCATATGCCTGAAGTGAGAACATCTCTATGCTAACAGAGATTTAAATCACATGCTGTAAGAGCAAACACAGTACTTGTCAATCTAGTCTAACGTCTAGGAATTTCGGCGCCAATTAATCAACAGACTGTCTTTTAATTGGAAAAATGGTGACATTGGAACTTGCTTGATAAATTAAATAATAGTTTTATTTTCCTTCACGTTTATTATACAAAAGACCTTGAGAATAGCTTACTCATCAATAGTGGCTACTTGTGAAACAGCATGCGTACGAACGTAGGCAGGTACATGACTAACAATAATATTTTCAAAATGGCCATGTTGCTCTCTATGGTAATGTTGTCATCAGGTTTTTATTCGCCCTACTTATTGTTCATGTTGTTGTTTTCAATGAAAATTAACAGCTGGTTATTGAATTTTAATTATTTTCAGACAAAATTACCTACTAGGTAGTTGTTGTGTCATTGCGTGCTGTTTCACCCGCCTCCGGAGGGAACTATTTACTATATAGCCTAGTGATTAAAACCTGTACCTCATTCGATAGGAAGAATAAGACGTAGGTAGCCATTGTCTAAGTAATTGTTGCTAAGTATGTATGTATGTAGGCAAGAAGGACGGCCTATCAGAAGATTCCTACCACCTAATATATTTAATTCACATTTCGCAGAATCAAAATAACATCTTAATCAATGATAAAACCTACGTAAAATACTTTCGTTAATAATCAGCAAAATGCATGCGACTGCACCATATTTCATAATAAACGGCACGATACCTTGACATGTCCTTGGATGATTAATATTCCTATCAATAAGTGCACTGTTTTATACTTGAATTACCTTATTGATATGTTTACTTCATAGGTACTTACGGATAAGATAGGCCGATGTTCAGATACAATGATATCTTATCGAGGCCAAAGTTTATAAATAGGTACTAAGTCTATGCTGTAACAATCAACGGTCATCCTCCGAGCCTTTTTCCCAATCATGTTGGGGTCGGCTTCCAGTCTAACCGGATTCAGCTGAGTACCAGTGCTTTACAAGAAGCGACTGCCTATCTGACCTCCTCAACCCAGTTACCCGGGCAACCCGATACCCCTTGGTTAGACTGGTGTCAGACTTACTGGCTACTGACTACCCGTAACGACTGCCAAGGATGTTCAATGACAGCCGGGACCTACAGTTTAACGTGCCATCCGAAACACAGCCAATGGTGTCTAAGATATACTTAGAAAGTACATACAAACTTAGAAAAGTTGCATTGGTACTTGCCTGACCTGGGATCGAACCCACGCCCTCGTACTTGAGGTTGGTCCTTTACCCACTAGGCCTCCACGACTTTGTGTAATAATCAACGGTACTGTTTATCAATTAAATCCTTCAAAAACTTCATTACGAACATGGAAGCGTTATGCTGAAGATCTGTCAATATGAGTCATGGAAGCCGACCCCAACATAGTTGGGAAAAAGGCTCGGAGGAAATCTGTCAATATGAGTCTATCAAGTATACCATTACTATTTTAATTAATTGATAATCTATTAGATATGTATTAATTACCCATTGTCAATTAGGCCGTTTATGGTCGGATTAAAGCAATGATCTATTATACATAAATGCTAGCTTCTCAAAACATATAAGCCTAAAAGACGTTCCCAAATCCTTCCCACTTACTCTAGTCAAATATTTACCTAAAAGCATAATATCCAATATCCATATTAGTTCTTGAAGAAACTAAATATGTCTCCTTGTCCGCCCGCCTCGCGTGCGGCATGTCAAGATGTCCAATGAGATAGATAGCATTGATGTAGGTTGACAGACGCGGACGAGGGTCGAGCACTTCCTTGAAGATGGCCAGATTATGGCAAGGTGACCGCTTTATGGAAGACGTTTATGTGAGGCTAAATTGCAGGTGTCCTTAGCTTTAGTTGGCAGTGGTCTATCTTATGATTGAAAGATAGGTACCTAAGTTATAAAGTTTATATTCTATTCGTTGGTAATCTTAATTCCCAACCCCGACCTACCTCATCATCATCTCAAGAGTCTTTCCCCAACTATGTTGGGTTCAACGGCGGATCCAGGGGGTAGGTCACAAGGTCATGACCCCCCCCTGGGCCAGGTTCAGGACCTAAAAGGACCAATAATTGAAATGGTTAAACACGATGTTTTATGTTTTTGTTATAAGTATAAGATAATTTTTATTCCGAGTGAATAGGTAGATACCTACATAGTTACAGGTAGAGTAGTTTTGCTGAAGAATTCGTGCTCGCAACGCTCGCTCTCTATTCTTTATTAACTCTTTATCGGTACCCAAAAGGAGGAAACGGGACCCTGTTACTAAGAATCCGCTGTCCGGGTTGTCTACATTACATGCTGTATCTCATGCAGGGCCGTCTTAACCTATGGTGCAGGGTGTGCGAATAACCCGGGCGCCTCGATATCAGGGGCGTCGCGGGACGCCCCACCACCAGGAAATTTCGATGAAGTTACACCCGTTCGATAGGTTCCACATTGTATCATGATACTGACAAAAAAGTCGCCTTCGCTTTTTTGGATTGATCATTTTGATCATTTTTTACTTTTAACAACCTCCAACTAAGTGAAAAAATTCTAGCTCGCTACGCTCGCGAGTAAATGACTGTGTCTGTACTGTCTATTTCTGATTGTTTATTATTTTTATTGACGCACCTCACGGTTCCTTTTTATTTGTACGTAATTCCCAGTCTGATTTGTGAGTCATCAAACAAATAATTTAAAAAGTTCGCGCTCGCTGCGCTCGCGGCTACTTGTTGCTTTACAATGTATTTAATCAGGTGCTTTTGTTTCGTAGGCACAAAAAATTTCGCGCTCGCTACGCTCGCGCAATACTATATGTACCTTGCCTTGATAACTTCATAAGTCAAATATAGCAAAAAAATATATTAATGGAGTCCTCAAAAACAAAACAGTTTGCGCTTCCGACTGATTGTTACTTTACAGGGCGTTTTTAAAACTTATGAATTTTTTGTATCCCAAAATTAAAAAATTTGCGCGCTCGCTTCGCTCGCGCTAATTTTTACGTTGTCCAGTCTCAACATTCATAACTTAAATCTGGCCAGCAGTTTGAGTCTACAATGATTTGGAAACATTTTTTTAAGTCCATTACCTACCAAAAAAGTGAATTTCGTTCGAACTTATTTCTATTCCTTGTGAACTACTTCGATCAATATGTACTACTTAAAATCTTTCAATGGATACATAGGTGGCGCTTGGGTGATAATTGCACCCAGGCGCTACATGAGCTAGAGACGGCCCTGATCTCATGAACCCTTACCGATAGTAAGACAACTGAAGTTTTCACAGAAAATGTTTTAATGTTGCTGCAATAAAAAACGTACGCGCCCTTTTCTGCGTACACAATACTTTTCAAACGTTTAGTCTTCAACCTGAAAAAATTCTCGCGCTTGCTATGATCGCGCTTTCTTGTATTTATGCTGTATATTTGTTATACAGCAAGATAGCGTTTTCATCTACTTTTAGTTCTCGAACTGAAAAAAAATATTCGCGCTCGCTTCGCTCGCGCTTTTTTCAATTTCTCATCCAGGAAGTCGCGTTAGCTCAGCTCGGACCATTTTCTACATAAAAACACTTTTTTTACCTTAGTCCTCGACCTGAAAAAAAATTTTCGCGCTCGCTTCGCTCGCGCTTTTTTGTTTCTTAATGTTCCTGAAAACATTTCGAGCTCGCTACGATCGCGCTTATTGTATTTACTTTTAATTTTAATATTCAAAGAGGTATACGCTACAATATAATATTTTTGTGACTTAACCACGACTGTGTGACCCCCCCCTGGCGCCGAAGCTGGATCCGCCCTTGGTTGGGTTCGGCTACCAGTCTAACGGAATACAGCCTATCTCCCGACAAGACATTAAGTTAAAAAAATATATAATCGGCTGCGTTATTGACTTTATGTCAAAGACAATCTTACTTAGATAGTATTTTAAGCTTCTCTTACGATATGTGTTCATCACATGACAGAACTTATTAAATTCTTAAGTTATAGGTAGTTGATGCCTGAAAAAAACTGCATTTTCAATGAACTTGATAATTTTGCGACACTGGTAGATTGGATTATCGATTTCCGTGACGTCTGTCGCATTCACGATCGATTCCAGAATTGAATAAGTATTTATGTTTAGTGCAGAAAGCGTCAATAGATACGTACACGCTGTATTATCGACAAATATTAATAAAAAATCTGTGAATCGCGATGTCGGTCATGATTTCCCGATGCGATAGAAGCGCCCTTCGGGAGTAATCGGAACCATTTATTTACAAAAAAAATATTTAAAATTAACTTTTTCAATTATTATACTTTACATCAAGTAAACGTATGTACAAAATGAGGAGCTGAATCACCATACAATATTAACTAAACTCTCTGAATCAGATCAGTCACCAAAAGGTTATTTAAACGTAGCTCTCCATTAGTAAGGGCATCGAATAAAAACGCTAATATTGACGTTACACGCGATTATTCAGCGGCTCAAAACGACTATGATTCGTATTTTCATGATATCAAGGGTTGATTTACAAAGATAAATAGAAGTCGCGTGATTTTTCAGTTATTAACTTTTATTTGCCAAGTTGAACGCAATGTAATCAATTACATGATTGAGTTTTGTTTTTCGTACCGTGTTTTGTATGGCATGGTGTGCGAAATGTTTTCTTATAGTTATGTGAAATTACCAAAACTTACTTAATAGCAAAAATGCTACTATATCTACGCACATGGTGTTCGTGCTTAGCGAGTAGGTACTTTCAGCTGTCTTCATGCTCTCCCTAGCCTTTTCCCAATAAGTTGGGGTCGGCTTCAATGCCATCTGGATGCAGCTGACTATCTAGCAATGTTTTAAATTGAAACAACTGTCTTTCTGACCCCTCATCGGGTCCACTTATTTCGTTATCTGTGTAATCCATATCCATCCATCAATCCTAGTGAATTCATTACCTACATACATGCCTTCACAATATTCATATAAAATCAAACCACTTACATATGTCATAACAAACATTTGAATAAATCTTTAATTTGTCCACATTTACGCGCCAAAATATGCTTCCATGCCAGACACGATCCTGTTTGTAGTATATCATTTGACCCCAGACAGTCTCAGTACAATTGTTTTGGCAAATAAATCTAACTCCTGAGCTGTAATGTTCCTGTTCATCATTCTATTATAACTGATGGCTCGCTTGCGTGCCACCAAATTGCGACAAACGATGAACATCAGGCGACCTCTACTAGGAATCATTGTAATTGTTAATTGAGCTATTTTCGTCAGTGTGTCAGTCTGTTACTGGGACTGCAGGACATGTTCAAGATCACAGGATGACTGACAATAGCATTCTTAATGTCTTCCTTTCTTGGAAGACTGCAGTCTACTTTTGGAAGGATGCAGTTGGAAACAAGAACGCCATTTGTAAAATCCGATTTGTGGCATTATGGTACCACATCTTAGGTAAGTACATTCGAAGTATGCCAGGTATAGGCATCAAAGCAGAATATGTATCAAATGGTATTCTAGCAATAGACTAAAAATACAGAAATTCTTATATATTGTTGCAAAAGAAAGAGAGAGCACCTATAGAGGACTAGCTTAGAAATGTTTCATTGCACAAAAGGTAATGTACCAGAATTATTGTAAATTCATGTAGACTGATATAGAGATCAGTACTTAAGCTTAAGTTTTAAGATTCATCTATCTCCCCCAAATTTCCCACTTCTCTAACAGCAGCACTAAATAAAACAACACAAAATTCCTTAATAAAATATATTAAGAAGACAGTTGTGCCTACGCGTCGGCGATGGTAACTTCAACCTCTACACCAGGCTCGATGTTGATAGACGTGATCTGCTTCACGATCTCCGAGGGCGAGTGGAGGTCGATCACACGCTTGTGGATCCTCATCTGGAACCTGTCCCAGGTCTTGGAACCCTCACCACAAGGAGTCTTACGGGTGGTGATGCGGAGGATCTTGGTTGGCATGCGGACGGGTCCCTGGAATTAATGAGGTGGTTTGTTAGTTTTTATTTTTGCAACGTTTTTAATAGTCAAAATGAGAGGCATAGTTATTACATTTAAAGATAGATAGCACATTAACCCTAAGAACATAAGTATCCTAAAGTTTCATATAATAACATACATTAAATGGTGGGGCAATACTGTGCGACAATCCTGTGCGAAGCCGGGGCAGGTCGCTAGTAATTTATATATTGGCAATAAAATGTCACTCTCTAATGAACAATATGCTGTGTGGAGACTAGCATAAAGCACTTTTGAGAGTGATGCTCTGGCGCTATTGTGGTGAACACAGCTGTATGGAACATGCTGTGTCTTCATCTAGCGCTGGTTTCCAATATAACTAGTTACAGAACTTGATAGCAAGTCAAAAGTAGTTAAAACTATTGAAATGTCCTTTGAAAATAACTGACTAAAAATAGTACTTCGTTTTAAGGATCATTTTAGTGTCCATATTGAGATAAAAAATTCAAATTCCTGTCCATTACTGAACATAGGCCTGCCTCTGTAAGTACCAACCATCCTGGTCTTAGACAGCCCACATTCACTCTTTAAAAACTCGGGGCTGATAGAAGTAACGCACATGCAACATGTATCAAGCTTTGATATGTAAGTTGCAGGCCCGATCTTGATAAAAGTTAAGATAATCAAATTATTGAGGTACCTACCTACTTAGTAACTTACTTAGCGTCTATCGGCATTCTGCTGTATTATCAAACAATACACAAGTATAGTCACCTTAACACGGAGCTTCTGTTTCTTGGCTCCGTTGATGAGGTCGGCGCACACCTTCTCCAGCGAGCGCACGTTGCGGGAGGTCAGCGTGATACGGATGCGGTGGATGGGCGAGATCTCAGCCTGGGGCTTCTCGATGTCCTTGCCTGACACGACGGCGGCTGCCTGGAAGATGAGACATACCAATGAGTAATGGGTCAGTGGGTCGTCTTAGGGGCGGAGTTTTGTAGTTGAGGGTGAGAAAATAGAGTTAATGGGTGATTTAGGGTTGGTAATTGGACTGAGTAAGTTAAGGAGGTGTTGAACTAACTTGGTTGATGGTTAATTTCTCATTATTTTATCCGTTTTGGAGCGAACTTTATAGACGAACAAGAAACGTTTCACGCCATGATAAGATCGTGTTTGAATATAGAATATACCTTTTATTGATTCGTATTTTAATGCAATACGGACTTCTAAACAATTACTTGATGAGATATTAAGCTAAGGAAAGACAAACGAGCGGGAATTATATTTGACACGTGCAAACATAACCTCAAAATTCTACTATACATGATTATGTGGAAATTAGGTCGTAAACTTTATGAATTTTCATAAGAACACAGTTAATTATTAATTACACAGTCAGTACTTACCATGTTGATGCGATATTCCGGTCGAGATAAACAATTTCAGAGAAAATTGCACAGCGCTGAACCGGAGCACAGCTTCACTTCACTTGAAAAGAGAAAGAGAAAGAAGACGAAATGTCGTCGGTCTTGTTCAAATGTCAACGCGTTTTGTATTTGGTTAATACTAAAAACTTATTAATGAAATTGTAGTTATTCAGGTACACGAATATTTCTATAACATTTATATGACACTTTAATTTAAAGCATCACATCTGTTGTATCAATTAAATGTCGTTTTTAAATTATTTATCAATTGCAAAATTCGAAATGCTGGTCATTGAACAAAACGTAGTGTATCTACATTGTTTATGGTTTCACGTACAGTGTTGCAAGCATCCAAAAAGGTTGCTAAAATATGGGTAAATATTCTTTTCAACCGGGACCCATCTGAATATGTACAGGTCTTTTTAATTTTAACAATGGTCCATCCCTTAAATTATTCTTTACTAATTTTTACCACTTTAAGATTATGTAGAAGGGCTGAGAGTGAATTAAACAATATGATGGACTATATTCGGTAAATAAAAACGTTTATTCGTAAAGCATATAAACAGTCAAACATCACAAGATGTTGATTAACTTAATATTATAATTATAATACTTAATCATTATAATGAGGGTTTTCTAAAATGGCGTCCACCAGGTGGCGCACTGAGTCGTCAGGTCCAGGTAACTGTCAAAGTGCTTATCTTTACTATGAATAGTGAACGGTTTTAGTGGTTTTTTTATTTTATAATTAAAGCACTGCATTATTGTTTTACTATTGAGGTTGAGTAAATAAAAAAAACTAAATCATATTGTGTTAACAAATTTTTCAACTACCAGTGACTTTTGCACCCTCTCTCTTAGCTCAATTTTTAGTTCGGAAACCTTATTCTGACCGTAGTCCATAATAAAATCAATAACACTTCCAATATAACAGAATTTCAATAAACAATAAGTTCGGCACCTACAATTCCATACTATTTGACAGCTGTTTGGACCAGACGCATACGTGGCGCCACCCGGTGGCAGAAAAAATTTCAAAAACCCTCATTGAGAGAAAATCATTTCGTATGAACTTTTTTTGCACAGGTGAATTGAACTAAACATCGACAAATCATAAGGAAACACGTTGCGATGATTACACGTTGTTAAGCATTAGATGGCGCACTTGTTTGTCGAATTTCCTGAAAAGAAAGAACACGAATTTATCCAGCAACAGTTAAAACTATCATTCAAACCCAAATAATATTATTATTCAGTAAATATCTTACTGCGAAGTGATCTGGTCTCCCGGCAAATGGAATGGGTTGCATATAGCATCAGCATACAGTGCGTGCAAACGACGGAGCGCCGTCCTTACTTCAGCGTCGCGGATGTTGGAGCCACTGGGCGAAGTCGATGACGTCACCAGAACCAGCTTAATGCGAGTGTTCGTCACGTAGCCATAGCTGGAATGATAACAATTGCTTGTGCATCATAATAAAACATAAAATAACTTTACAGTTTCACTACACCTATAAGTTATCTAAATATCAAATAGTACCTATGAATGAACTTACATTTTATGAGTATCCGTAGAATACAACAAGCCTAAATACAAGTCCCTGAGGTCGGTCCTAGCAGCAGTAGCGTTGGCTCCCGTAGCGCTGGTGTTGGTGGTGGCCAGCCGCTCCTCGAGTGCGTCCAGTGCGGTGTGCACGAGCCACTGGCGCGAGAGCTCGTTGTCCGTGCTCGTGTCATTGCCCACGCCGCCTATGTACAGGGGCGAGTTCTGGAAACGTTAACATTTATAACGTTGTCATTTTTTAGATTTCATTTGGTACCAATATCAGGAATGTCTGAAAATATGGGGTAATTTGATTATTTATTCTGGCAAGTATAAAACAAAAAGAGGAAGTATACAATTTTATTACTTGCTCTAGTCTATGGTCATGAAACAAAAAAACCTAATCAAATTAGGGATCCGACGAAATTCCGGAACAAAACAAAATAGAAAGAAATTAAAGTGCGGTGTGTCAAAACTATTGACGTCATCATGTAAAGAAGCGAGTGACGTGTGAGTAAGAATACAAAACAACGAATACTCCCACAATTGTTTCGAAACATGGTGCAACTAAATTGTTTCTGGGTGTAATGTTGGAACACTCGGAATATTAGGTGATGGTGCATCAAGTGTAACACATATTTGGTAAAGGATAGTGCAATAAACTTACATCTTTGCCGATAACTGCTACGCAGACTGCCATTGTTGACAATTATTTTGACGGAAGTGTTCTGGATTGAATCGCGAGCATTGACATTAGGGTACATTTAGCGGGAATATTCAAAATACTGTGCGTGTACTAATTAAGACAAAATCAAAATATATTAAGAAATGGCTATTCAGGACGATTTAATATACGAATTGAACGAAAGAGGTGAGAATGTGGTAGTAAAATCAATAAACTCTGACCGTCAAGCGTTTCTGCGGTTTACAAATAGAACATCGCGCCTGGTGGACTTGTGGTGGCGAGATTTCGGCGGCAGAAGACGACATTACGAGCGCATGGAGCCGGGAGCGTTTTATGATATCAATTCTTATCTGACGCACCCCTGGGAGTTCACTGACGCGGCGACCGGCGAGCAGTATGTGATCAACAATAAATATGTGTTCAGAGCGCCCAACCATGTGGGGGACATGTTGTACAGAACTAATTGGAACATCACTATACCCGTGCGGAGTCTCAGAGCCACCACTATGCTGACGCTGGCTTCATTACTCCGCAACCCAGAGGCTGCTGAGAGCCTTGACTTACCAATGGTCCTGACTCGGGAACTTTCAGAGCTTGTGACAAGGATGCAAAGTCTGACTCCTGTAGAGGAGAACGCGGACACGGAATGATGATGGCTGTACATGCCAGTAGCCGTGGTGTTCCTCACGCTCGCTGGCATTGTGTTCATTTGGTGTGTCTTAGTAAGGAGGTCATATAAAATAGGCTTGATTGTGCTCTTCTTCTGTGTATGGAACCTGTTGAGCTCTTTGGAGAGCAGTGGATCAGCAATGCTGACAGGCGGTACTAATTCCAATACAGTCATGAGGAAGTTCTTTTGAGTGGTGATACTCTAGTCGGCTGGTTTCTTTAAGAAATGGACGGCACAGCGGTGCTAAACACGCAAAGTGTGAGAATAGTGAGATAACAGACTAATATGAAAAATATAACATTTATTATGTACTAAGTGTAATATAAATTATGAAATTGATGTTATAACATTGATGTATTACTTAATTGTTTATTTTAAGAACGTATCTGTTGTTATGTAATTCAAGCATTTATAATCATGATTTTTATATTATATTATTTTCGCATTTATTCATTTTGTTTGTTTCCTTTTATAAGGTTCTTTATTTTAAGATAGTCCTACTGTCTATATATAACAATGCAGTTAAATTATCTACTTAAATATTCAATGCTAAGAGCTAATAATACTTAATTCAGGCTGCTTTTGTGTACCTAATATACATTGATTATGACCTAAGCAAACAGATTTTTTCCCCTTCAAATAGTTTTCACCTGCATTAAACACGACCATTCATATTCAATAATGCTTAGCCTACTTTAAGATGTATGAATTTTAATATTCAGAGTATAAACATCACAGTTGCTATGTGTAATCTTTTCATATCTTTTGGTTGTTAGTGACCTATATGACTGTATGTTTAGCATCCGTAACGATGAGGTCATAGGTTAGATTCCCGTTATGATTGAGCAGCGAAAATTTCCTATACTTTTGTATTTGAAATTTTTATGTTTATTTAATATGGAAGTTATGTTACATAACTTTAAAAAGTAGGTAGGTAATTATATTAATGAACTATAAGAACATAAATATATGCAGCAGTTCTCAGAATTTTAATAGACAAAATGGTTTTGTAATTAGAGTTCTTCAATACATCAAGTAGATATGAGTAACTGAATGTTGTTTCGCTCTCAATTAATTGATAAGCCATATGATGTTAGTATCTACTCAAATTATTGTTGCTTCACTCAATGCTATCATTACAGTACCTACATTAGTTCTTTTTATAATTTGTTTTTAGACATCACTATGGTTCAAAAGTGAAACGTAGACCATGATTGTTGTTCATAATTGTAATATGTATTTCATTACTTTGAATAATCTTTTGATAAACAATCAATAAATTAGTTTTTCCCTCACACAATGGTAACAGGAAAATTATATTTCATATTATCTGTACTGCCTACCTTCTATATATCATTAGGTGTACCTATCTATTTATCCTTTCACTGGTGTGAAACTATGAAGTTTTGAATGTTATACAACCAACATGAACTTCTTGAATAAATTGTGTAACAGATCCATGACTTGATGGCAATTTCTGGGAAGCGCTCACGTTAATGAAGTTTAGATAGATCAAATAATAAATTAAAATCGAATTACTTAAGTAATGGTTTACAATATTATGTTAGGTAATAAATAATTGATAAATTCACCTGCTAAAGTAGGTCTTTTTCAACTTTTATTTATAACAGGTACTTACTTAGGTGAATGTTTTGCCATACATCCATTAGTGTACATAGTGTACATTATATTATATAATATATAAACTATATAGTATATAATAGCATAGTATAAACTATGCTATTTTCAATAACGCCTACTCTAAGTTATTATATTTACCCACAACAGTTGCTATTTGACTGAAATAATCATGTGAAATAAATGTTTCATGTAATACCTTGTTTCATTTTAAATGTACCACATCAAGATATAAGGTGTACCAACAATTATCATAGGCAATAAAACCTCAAAAGACAGGGTATAAAAAATAATTTATTGTGTAAAAAACAAATTAAGTATTGCAATCACATTACTGGTTATGGCAAGTCAGTGTTTGTTCTGATGCATGTGCGAGACGAGTGCTAGCGCTCCGCCCGGGATGAACCGCATGAAGTTGTCTGCAGTCAGCGGGCCCAGCGCGTACATGCCTTCCGGACCATTCAAGATCTCATGCGTAGATTTGTCTATAGCTATAGGATTATTCCTACCGTCCACAGGTTTCTCAGGGTCAAGACCAAAACCTAAACCTGCAGAATAAGGACTCATTTCATCACAAGTACATTTTACTTTCTCCTCATCCGAGTATGGAATGATTTGACATTTGTCTATGATTTCACTGTCTTTGTCTTTGGGCCTTTTGTTACAGTCTGGTAACACACATTTTGTGTCAGTGTTGCCATTAATTTCTGAATAGTTTAAATATCTGGATTTGCAGCTTTGAATGCTTTGTCCGAGCATAGATTTGATGAAATGCCAGTGGTTTTTGAGGAAACATTGTTTTTCTTCGATTTTTCTTTGTGAGATTTTTGTTTGGTCGATGCATTTTGTGCAGTCGATTTTGATGTTGATGCAGTCGAGGTAGTTAGTTTGTAGGAAGAAGAGGTCTGGTTTGGATCCGATGTAGACTCCGATTAGATGGACCTTGACCTCTGTGATTTGGTTGGTGTTGACGTTGAGGAGTTTGACCCTCTTGAGTGAGAGGCAGAGGTCCTCGTGGTCGGCGTGGAGTTTGTGCGGGTCGTCAGGCTCGGGCGTGATGTCTACGATGCTGTGCTCGGGGTAGGGCGTGTAGTTGTTGTGGTTGCCCGCGGGACCGTCACACATCATCTTATAAACCTGGAATGAGATATAGGTTCATTAGAAATTGTAGAAGAACAAGTTTTATATTGTAGTATTATATAGGGTTAACCAACCATTGTTAATGATGTCTTTTTATATTTTATTTACGTCCATCATGTTGCTGCATTGGAAGGTGTTAGGTTTTTCAGCATTTTTATTTTCATTTGTATTTTTTAGCATGGACAGTCCCACTGCTTCGCTTAGGTCTCTCCATTTTGTCTGCATATTTCTCGACGCTTGGTGCTTCCAACAATTAGCCTTACTCCGAGGTCAATCCCACCTTGTTGTCAGAATTGATATATGTATTTAAGATCTATTTACCTGACAATAATCCGGGTAAGCCAGTGGGTCGAGCCTCGCCAGCGCGTCAGCAGGCGCGCGGTGCACGTGACGCACGTGTAGGCGCGCTCTGAGCGACAGCCACACGCCGTCCGCCGCCGACACGCCGGACCCTACTATGAGGACTGATGCTGTCGGTACTGCGGGGGAGAGGGGGTGATTAGTAACTAGTTATACAGTGAAATATTGCAAAATGTTATTTAAATGAGAAAAGGGGTATGATTAGTAACTGATTTTTACTTTATTATGCAAAATTCTACTTTAATAGTAAGGAGATCTTTTATCGAGTGAGTTGTAGATTTTTTTATCACCTGACGGCTTCCGACGTAGCGGACATTAAACATCCTTGGCTGTCATCACGGATAGTCAGAAGCCAGTAAGTTTGACGCCAGTCTAACCAAGGGGTATTGAGTATTGAGTTTCCCGGGTAACTGGGTTGAGGGGGTCAGATAGGACAGTCGCTCCTTGTACTCACTGAAAAGCACTGGTACTCAACTACATCCAGTTAGACTGAAAGCCGACCCCAACATATTCGGGAAATGATAGCCTTTTCTTTAACAACGTCAAAAATCATCAAATGCTTATGAGTCAGCAGTGGTAAGGGAGTGTCAGTCTGTTACTAACTAAAAACCATCGTGTACCGTCGTAGGCCTTCTATCTATGTACCGGGGCCGCGATAACTCTTTTGAACAATCCCGCAAGAAGATGATAGCCTCTGACGTGGAAAAAGTATATTTGTATATAATTACCGTGCGTAGTAAGCAGCGTAACAGCTCGTTCTAGTTGTGAGAGCGTGTGCAGCGCGTGCGCGGCGAGGCGCGGCGCGAGCGCGTTGGGGCGGTCGCCGCCGCCGCACGCGACTACCACGCGCGAGCACACGTAGCGGAGCGGGGAGCCTGACGCTGTGTCGTAGCTAAGGGAGAGAGATAATGACATATATAGTACATTTTGTAAAAGAGTCAAGTTACAATAAAGACTTTTAGTGCACCCGTGCATTAGTGGACTCGACCGCCACGTCGCTGCGGCCACCTAATTCTTCCATGACATATGTAAGTAGGTACGTGCACTACGCGGCCAGCGGCCACGAGCCCAAAGAAAAACATCGCACACACACGCGGCCGCTGCAGCTAACGAGATCGCCGATTTGTATGAAATTACTCAGTATGCGCGCACTGGTCGCAGCGGCGACAAGTTTGTCCACAATAATTTCTTAGTCGATGGCCATTTCGGGACACGATATGAATTCGACTGAATTTCGACATTTTATTGAAATATACGCTGTAAATTCATTTTTTTTACGATATTTGTTACTTAAACATATAAACATAAGTAGGTATGCTTACCCAGTGACGCAGAACTGTGCGTTGAGTGCACAGTTAGTGTTGTGACATAGCGGCGCCGGCTGCGGCAGTCGCGTCACGCTCGTCACTGTCACGCCCGACCGGAAGAATTTCTGAAAATAAATATACAGGGGTCAGTTAATATTCTAATTTTTTATTTATATTTTATAGGATTTTGTACATGCATAGCTAAGATTATAATGACTGGAACGTTTTGTCCGAATGTTAGGAAATTAACATGTGATGAATTTAAATATTATCCTAATAAATGAAAGTAACTCTGTCTCCAATTTGTGTGAAATTTGGTACAGACATAGCGTGCGGCGGCAGCGCGAGCCAGGCGCCGGGGGACAGGGTGCGATGTGTACTCACTCACCTGCAGCTTACACGCGGCGACATACCGCCGGCAGTAGGCAGCTACCGCCCGCGCAGTGAGGCGGGCGGCGCCGGCGCCCGCGTGCGGCGGCAGCGCGAGCCAGGCGCCGGGGGACAGGGTGCGATGTGTACTCACTCACCTGCAGCACGCGGCGACATACCGCCGGCAGTAGGCAGCTACCGCCCGCGCAGTGGCGGCGCCGGCGCCCGCGTGCGGCGGCAGCGCGAGCCAGGCGCCGGGGACAGGGTGCGATGTGTACTCACTCACCTGCAGCTTACGCGGCGACATACCGCCGGCAGTAGGCAGCTACCGCCCGCGCAGTGAGGCGGGCGGCGCCGGCGCCCGCGTGCGGCGGCAGCGCGAGCCAGGCGCCGGGGGACAGGGTGCGATGTGTACTCACTCACCTGCAGCTTACACGCGGCGACATACCGCCGGCAGTAGGCAGCTACCGCCCGCGCAGTGAGGCGGGCGGCGCCGGCGCCCGCGTGCGGCGGCAGCGCGAGCCAGGCGCCGGGGGACAGGGTGCGCACGCCCGCCGGGAACGTCGCCCACGCGCCGCCCGGCGGACCGCGGCCTAGCACTATGTGCGATATCTGGAAGTAACCAAAGAAAGGATGATATAGAGATTTCAAAAAAAAGTCCTATATCAAGTTTTCACCAAGTAACTTGATGAAAACTTGATCCATGATTTGAGATTGAACTTGATGAATGATTGTCGCTCCAAAGTTACAACGCTTCGTCCAAGCGCGTCTCCTCATGTTTTAAGTGTCGTAAAAATAGTAGCTAATTTGGGAGCGCTTAAAAAAAAAACGAACAACAAAAAGTTACTTTACAGTTTAGGCGGTTACCCTCAATCTATGGCCTGTATCTTGAGGACCAAAGTTGGATATTTGGCACCTATAGCAAGCAAAGCCCTTGAAATAGATTTTCAAAAGCTCTCATGAGGACAAAACAAGTCGTGAAATAAGTATCAAGATAAACTTTGGATTCAAAAGACCATTGATATGTAAGTTGGGATAAAAAAAAATACCTATAGTGGTGCAAAAATATAAATAATATATCAGTACTTATCAGTCAAAACATTATCTTTTACATAACACACAGTGGGTGCGTGCAAATCATGTCGATGTTATCTGTTTCGCAAACTGATTGAAACATACGATTTCGTTGATAACCATCATATTTGTTCGACCAATATTTGTCCAGACTTCCTTATTTTTGTTATTACAGGAAATGACACTGCGATAATTCTATGTATATTTCACTCAATCTTGAAACCCATTTTTTTAAGATAAAGATAAAATTTCTTCAAAACGATACGATCAGATATTTTGTGTTGCAAAGAATTAATATCATTTTGCGCTCATGCACAGAAGTGTTTGTAAAGTAACTAGCAGCAACATCACAGTGGCAAAGTTATTTGAACTATATTAAGGGAACAAATATATGATAATTACCTGTTTCTCTATGTCAAACTTCCACTCAATTAATGAGTCTGCCTGTATTCCCATATCTGCGCAGGGTCTTAGCAAATTGTCCATCTGTAACCAACAATACCAAACATTAGTTTTTCTCTTCATCATCATCATCCTCCTGCCCTTATCCCAATTTCATATGGGATCGGCGCAGCATGTCTTCACCTTCCATACTACATACATACATACATTCTATTTGCCGTCATCTCACAGGTAACAATGTTGCATAACATATAAAAAAGACATTTAAAATATCAGCATATTTGAAAGATCCCACACAAAAAACAGCCCTTAAAATGCCCGCCGTTTACCACTTCTTATGTCTTTACTGGTAAAAAGAAATAGGTAGTGGAACATACTCCCCATAAGAAACATGATTACGGTCAGGAAAGGCATTCATAAATATTTGGATTGAGCAATACTGATAAGGATTTCAGTTAAGCAATCGAGAGTGTTTTACAAACAATCCTGCATAACCATGTGACTAACTCCGGTCAAACAGTGGAAAGAATTAGGACCAAAATACATATGCATAAATGTCTATGGAGTTTCTTGCCGGTTCTTCTACATGAGACCTAATCTATGGAACCGTGCATCTGGCTTGACGTTTCAAAAAAAAAAACTTTTTGAAATTGACGTAGGAAAAAAGTTTTTGACATGACTTTAGAACTCGGTGTTTCTTTTGCGTCCTCTCTTTTGGGAAGTCGGTTGAAAACTCGTAAAATTTAGTTCTGCAATAAATGTGATTGTGTCTCATAAAAATAATTCAATATAAAAATTTTCCTCACGTATAGGATATAAAAGTGCAGTTTCATACTGAATGCACGAAACGTGACAAAAGTCATTGACGTATTATTTGAAATTTTATAATGAGCTTTATCTTTGAACAATTTTGACGACTGTTATTAAGTATGACAATTATTTTTAATACACTACGTAAGAGTTCGAGAGAGCTTCCATTACCACGTTTTAAAAAAATAGTACATAAGTTTTTAGTTAGTAAAGTGTATTATAATATTTTAGATTTTATTAATGAAAAAGATTTTAGTTTTTCCTAATTTTCCTTATTTTAATTTTAATTCTATGTTCAACATTTTTATTTTTTTAAATATTATATTGCATGTCAATCGGTAAGATATGGCGATAACATTATTGTACCCATATTTGCAAAAATAAATTTCTTTGTCTATGTGTAATGATTTCTCATAAATCAGTTGTGAATATTTTTTCATTGCGTTTTTTTTGTTCAGCAGAAGTAATTTAGTCTAGCTGAAGGTTGTTCAGCATTTCCTTGTTTTATCACAAAAAGAGCAATTTCTTCCTGTTCTGCAACAAATTGCGGATTCAGGAAATTGATTCTGTATGGACGGAAGTTAAATATCTCATTTCAATGACAGACAGCTTCTATTGTGACTAAGTATCAACTCTTTCACAATTGGCAAGATTTTTAGAAGATATTTTTTGCCTGTCTTGTGTTCAGCAGTTTTGGGCTTACACACGTTGCATAACGGGTCCCTAAATACCCATCGAGGTGGGGAGGATAGTTTACTTTGAAATAATGTACAGTTTTTTTTTATAATAAATATTGAAAATGTACGGAGCTTTAAATGCCTTATTCTAGTCATAAGGCGCGAACCTATTTTAAATGTATGATTCTAGTTTAGATTCAGATTGATAGAGTTGGCAACATGATTAAACTTTATATTACGATATTCAAACGTCATGTCAAACAATCAACAATGTAGCTTTCTGATTTCGTTAAACAACACAACCCACACGTTTTGTTCTCTCCACGTGGATGCGCTACTTTACAATGTAGTCTGATCAATTTCAATTAATAATGATTAATTTATAGATGTCATTCGTAGACTAAACTTTTTGCAAGTCATCTTCGTCTCAAAAGAGGAAAACTCAAGTTTGACAAAAACGAAGACTTCAGACTGCAATTTGAAGGTTGCTGCAGAATTCTTTGAAAGAGTTACCGTGGCCATAATACACAAAGGGCCTCAGAAGAAACAAAAAAGTTCAGTAAGTCTGACTTTTCTGCCCACAGCACTCACAGAGGGTGACATCTGTCATTTAATGATTTTCCACTTGCCACAAAAAAGCCTTAATGAAAAATCACATAAGACAACATTTCTTAAATACTGCCTGAGCCTTAAATCAAACCCAGCATCTCATATCCAAATATTGTTATGTAACAACAATTCTCACAAATACAGTTAACCAGATAAACCGGAGTTAATAATAATTATTCGCGGTACACTAAATTCGTCAATTTACACGTAGGTGTGAAACTTATCGAGCGGGCGTGGCTGCTAATGATTCATTCAAATGTATTACATTTTCATACAATACCATGTCAACAGGGTCAGTACCTACTGAAAAATATCGAACGTTTTTGTGGGACTTGCAATTGGTTAAAGAGGTCTTGAAATTAATTATTTCATTTATTCTACCAGAATAAATGATGATGAGAAGGAATAGTTATTATTCCCATTTGTCACAGTTTTAATAGAAGATCCGATTTGTGCTACACAAGTGTATGTCTCTAATGTAGGTAAGTACTACAGGGTCCAAAAAGTATAAATCGATATCTAGGTATAGTTAATTTTACTTGTCAGCATGTTTGGACCACGTGCTTTAGTTTTCACTGGAATTTAGTAAAAACTGATCCCTATTCCTAACCCAAAAAATTCTAACTAAATACATAATGTACCTACTATGTACCTAATAAGTCTCAAATTGAAAGTTCATCGATCTCAATTCGTTCGTACATACACATATCAGCCAAACGGATAATCTGTCCTAACGACAAAGTACAGTCAGTACAGTCGAGTTCACCTGCGTCACTAAGTACAGTCCTGTACAATCATCAACAGTGTTTTGTTCGAGGGCTGAACTAGAGAACTAAGGGTGCGTACCTCTACACGGTGCATGTAGCTGGAGCAAGTTAACATGCGCAAGTGACAAAAAACCGCGGGTGGGTATTTAGCTTCAATACATGCGCGAGTCGCTGGACCGGCGAGTATTTAAAATGCATGCAACCTGCGCATGTGCCTCAACATGCGCAAGCTACTGGCACCGTGTAGACGCATCCTAAGTACAGTCGTGATGTGTACAGTACATTCAACAACAGTGTTTTGTTTGAGGGCTGAACTAGACATTGAACTAAGTTGGCGCCAGTGTTGTATATTGATTGAGTCCATACAATCGATTTATGAACATTACATCACGCTTGTTTTTCAAGAGACGACAGCTATAGTTCTACATTGACGGTTTATTAAAAACTATGTAGTATATTGTCAATTCTGATACACAGAAAAACATTTGACTATATCCCACCTATAGGCAAAGGCCCTCCTCAGACATAAATATAGGAAAGTACAACAAGTTTTCAGAATTACAGCTCGTGTACCATTCAACTTCGGTGCCCAATATTTCTCTAAATCTAACGCTCACCATACCATCTCTAACCCTACACGCAAAACAACTAATATAAGAAAAATTTGCAAATCACAAAATTCGGCACCAAACTTGCCTAAATTCAAGTCTAGTCAGCTATTAGTACTTAACGATAGTATTTCGTGACTCGCAACAAAATTGAAGTAATTTCGATAATAATGGCCTCTGAACGCTGATTGATATTTAACGACAGCTTTGCTATAGTGAAGAAATTGTCGAGGCTATGACTAAGGTATTTTGTTTGATTAAGTGATTCAGCTAAAAGTATTCCAATTTACTTGTGGATAATACAGTATTTAACTGGCTTGTTTTAAGGCCTAAAGCAAACGAAAATTCATCATTTGCCTAGCCGTTTCCTATGTAGTGGTCGGTTTCCAGTCTAATCGGATGCAGCTGAATACATGTGTTTTCCAAGGAGCGACTGCCTTTCTGACCTCCTCAACCTAGTTACCCGGAAAAGGCATACCCCCAAGACCGGATGTCAGACTTACTAGCTTCTGACTACCCGTAAAGACTGCCAAAGATAAGTAAGATAAGTTAAATGACAGCTTGGCACCTAAAGTTTAACGTGCCCTCCGAAACACAGTCATTGGTGTCGAAGATACACATAGAAAGTACATACGAACTTAGAAAATTTGCATTGGTAAGTACTTGCCCGACATGGAATCGAACCCACACACTTATATAATTATTATAGTTGAGAGGTTGGTTCTTTACCCCCTAGCCTACCACGACTTTTTTCTGTATCAGTCTGTCTACGACTTACATAAAGTAAACTCGTTGGCAATACATCGATACATCGACCCCTTATCGACACAAGTTCAGTGGTGAAGGCCACGAGCGCCCGCGCAGCGCTGTGGAACTGGTTATATTACGTGCCGTATGGTCGGACGTTGATTTACGAGATTAGACCGTGTTAGGGCTGGTTTATATTGGAAGAGATTATAAGTGTAGTATAGTTTAATATTATAAAATAATGGGCAAGTAAATCTGTCTGATACATTCAGACAGATTTACTTGCCCGACCAGCTGTAAAGCAAAAACTACCGAACCGATTTAAAGGTACAAAGTTAGTCTAGCTAGAGCCTGAGAAAGGACATGGGTTAGTTTTTATCCGGGTGCGGGAAGTAGTTCTCTTAGGACACAGTGTATTACTATACTTAAGGCACAGATTATATAATAGTTACTACGTAACAGATAAATCACTCCATACAAAAAAGTCCATACCTACTGTTATAAGCACCTACAAATTCCCAAAATACCTACAAATTCACAGCTGCGTTAGAAAATGAACCTTAAAAACTCCTGCGCTCGATTGTTATTTCAATGCGATAGCGCACAGTTCAGTGACCGCGACCGTGCCGACAGCGAGCGCAGGGTTGCCTCTTGCAATTAAATAGGGAACAAAGTTACGCTTATTTGTAACTGTCTTCCAGAATATCAGTGGAGGTGCCCAACTACTTTTCGAGCACAGAACACGCAAGTATTCTATACTTACCTATTACCCCTGGCACAACACCGCTGACCGCTGATACATACCTACTTACCCAAAATTGGTTTCTGCTCAGCGATATATGCAATGTTCCAAGCCACCATTTAGTTGGACGAAAACTATACCTACTTATACTCGAAATGTTTTTAGCTACAAAACTCGGTAATCATTGCATGTATAACTAAGTATAAGGTATAAGTATCTATAATTTAGGTATCTAAAGTAAGTCGCTTATTTTTAAAATGACTTCTTCAGTTTATTAGATAATTGTAAAAACCAAATAAACAATAATGTGCACAAATAAAAATAATAAACATAAAACGCTGTCGAAAGCCCTGTGCCGCGTGGGGCTACCGGTAACCCAGCGAGCGGTAGGCATTTATCGCGCGCAAGTACGTCGAGTGACAGAAGCCTGCTTAAGGTCAGGAGGAAGCTAATTTAAGTTTCGAGAAGTCGAGTATTGATATTCAAAATTAAAAAGCACAATAGGTAGGTTTGTAGTGACACAATAAAAATCGAATATTAATTTGCCATTTCAGACACGCCCTGACAGCGTAAGTGAAGGGAAGTATAAATCGATATCCGAGTCAACAATCGCGACAGTCTACAATCGATTGACATCACTACGTTTATATCTAGGTTTATGCCTTCAACTGTTTCATACTGAAAGTACAATTCATAGAATTGTCTGAAAGCAATATCTACCCTGGCGTTATGCCAAATGGGAAATTATGAAGGTATTGACTCGAATATTAAATAAAAAGAGGAATAAACTCATAACTATTTATTACGTTAAAAAGTTTAATTATGTCATAGAATAAGGGCAGTTTTAAGAACTAATAGTTATGTAATGTAGCTAAGTGCCTATGACAGCATTGACTATGGAAACAAGATGGCGACATCTACAAAGGGCGGGAAGATTTGCTAAGCCTTAAGTCTTCAGAAAAGTTAGTCCTATCATCAGTCCACTGATTAGTTAAAACTGAAGAATGAAAAACAAAAGACGTAATAATTAAATCTGACAGGGCATTGTATGATGGTTAACTTTTGTTTCATAAAACTCACTAAGGAGGCCCCATATAGGAATAAAAACTACATACAAATAAATTGATGGGGACATTATGAAAAAGCCTTTATATACTACCAGACAGGTTTATATTTAGTACTCTAAATAAAACCGATAAAAACATTAACAAAAACCGGCCAAGTGCGAGTCGGACTCGTGCACGAAGGGTTCCGTAAATTACAGTTAAATCAACCTATCTCAAAAACTATAAGAGATACTTTGATCAAACCAAAAATCGTTGAAAGAGTTAATTAGCATGCATCACCTCTATTTTTTTTAGAATTTTATACCCCGTAGTTATAAAAATAGAGGGGGGGGGACATACTTTTTACGACTTTGAGAGCTGATATCTCAAAAACCGTTCACTTTAAGAAAAATGTTTTTTAGAAAACTTTATATCATTTTAAAAGACCTTTCCATTGATACCCCACACGGGTATGTACATCGAAAAAAAAAATTTCATCCCTCAGTTACATGTATGGGGGGCCCCACCCCCAATTCTTTTTTTTACTATTTAGTGTCATATTTTTGTAGCGGTTCATACAACACATATTCCCATCAAATTTCATCACTGTAGTACTTATAGTTTCCGAGTAAATCGGCTGTGACAGACGGACAGACGGACAGACGGACATGACGAAACTATAAGGGTTCCGTTTTTGCCATTTTGGCTACGGAACCCTAAAAACGTACACTACGGGTCCGACATTAACAAATCGTACGCTTTGTACGCGAACCTTTTGATAAATTACAAGCGACAGTTGAGTGATTAATGTTAAACTACCTAATGATTTTGTGTACATTGCAAATGCAATGTTTTGGAGTACAATATACAAAATAGAGTAATTATGGGTATGTAGAAGTATTCTGTCTGGTTGTCATTTGAACATCTTTGGCAGTTGTTACGGGTAGTCAGAAGCCAGTAAGCCTGACAACCACAGTCTTACCAAGGGGTATTGGGTTGCCCGGGTAACTGGGTTGTTGAGGAGGTCAGATAAGCAGTCGCTCCTTGTTAAACATTAAACCAGCTGCATTCAGTTAGACTGGAAGCCGACTCCAACATATTTGGGAAAAGGTTAGGAGGATGCCTCTCACACATAGAAGGATTGAGATTGAATGAATTAAGATTTTCTTAAAAAAAATTACCAACCATCGGTCAACTGCCGGTCGACTGTTTAGTCTGCAGTGTAGTCTAAGCTAACTAGTGCGGACATAAATCTATGTGTTAACGTTTTCACGGTTAAACAGCTGGATCTATTTTGATATTCCTTGGCACAGGTTTAGGAAGACTTATGGAAAAGGACAACGGGTAGTTATTATTGGATATCCTGTAATATTTAGCGGCATGGCTACAAAAATGATAAGAGATTGCAATTTTGCTTTTTTATTTCTTCTTTCGAGAAGTGTGGAAGCAAGATGGGGAGGCCTTTGCCCAGCAGTGGGATATTATGGGCTAAAAATAATAATAATATATCTTCTTTAAAACTCTACAAATTGCAACCCAGAGTCGCGTTATGACATAAGACACCCATCCACGTACTGACCGCTAAAAATGTAGCTTAACCTTCATCGAATGACTATTTTAGACGACCCATACGGATGATCTAAAATATTCTTTTTTTTTCCAAAATGTCAGCACAGTTTGTCGTACTAAATATAGAGCTACATAGCAATATTTTTGCATATATAACTGGTTTTATATAGGTATTACATAAGACTGGCATAATATTATCACCATGAACTTCGTATCAAGGTAAATGGTCGAAAATGGCAATTTTATCATTACTGTTTTATATGTTTTATTTATGCAAATATTAACTGGTTTTTAATTAATTGATGGACTCTAAAACGTTTTTGCTTATGTGTATTAATCGTGTTCAAAGGTGATCTTAATAAATCAAATATATTGTGTTAGCTGTTTTTTTATGATCTAAATACAATTTATTGATTTTACGCTTTTTTTCTCAGAGATTTATACAATTGATACATTTCAAAGATCGTAAAGCTACATCAATGGACCATTCAAATAATTTATTTTATGCGAATTTTCAATTCCCTGTGGGCTGTGCGTTATGAACCAAGGTTGTTCACCATTGATACAGCTGTCAAAAAGAAGTAAATATTTTCAGCCACTACAAGACAAAATTCCACTTTTATTTTTTAATCGAATAGTTGGTAAGTTAATAATAAATACTCGATTGTTTGATCGATTTATTGAACCGAAGCTACCAAGGTCTGTGCGGTGGAGCATTCAGTCAGCTCAATGGAGAACTGGGTCGTAGGCTTATATGGACATCCACTTTGAATAGTTTGACGTTTTTGTACGTTCTAGAAGCATTGCCTAGGTCAACTGTGTTTGTGAGGCGTTGATCTTTGTGGTCATTTCTGGTTAGGATTTTAGTCTTAAATGTGACTTTCTTTCTTTTTGGTGTCCACATCACGGCAGAATTGCTTAACTTGATAAAAATATCCATTCTAATATTAAAAAGTTAGGAGTTTGTTTGTTTATATGGACTCACTAATCTCAGGAACTATTGTATCGATTTGAAAAATTATCTTTTTATCCAAGTACGGAAAATAGTTCCTAAGGGTCCTAATGGGACCACTGTCGGAAAGCAGTAAGTAAATATACTTTTCAAATGTTTTGCAGTCACTAGAAGCCAACCTAAGAGAGTTAAAGTTATTTGACCTGATGTAAGAACACTAGAATTACAAGTGAGGTCACATTATAGCAACTTATCGAATCAAATACCAAGACACTACAAACTAAAGGGCCTCCCAGTACCAACATACGTAAACATAAACTGTACGTATAAATAGCAACCCGGAAGGCAACGCCTCGTATTACTCGTATCAGCAGACACGCAACACGTGGGTGTTGCGAAATTGTACGGTTCATCGATATATCGTGTCGATAGTGTTGACAACACTATAGTAAGCCGGTAATCCTAGGGTAGGGACTATTGCGAAAGATTTTAGCTGATAAGTAATCTATAGATGAATGATGGATGTACTTAATGAAAAAAAAACTGCTGTTGTCATGGTTTTCCGCAACCGAATAAGAGTTGTCTATTCTATGAAAGCTCATAGACTATTAAGGAATGTCATTTCATAAAAATTTGGTCAGTAATTTTAGCTTGACTTAGATTACACTTTCAAGTTTATATATAAGTGAGATGTAACGTGTGATGATAGAATGACTGCAAAATAAGTTAGTGTAAGTCAAGAAATTGCAAAGAGAGTAGTCTTATTGCTGCCATACAAGTCGATTGAAACCAGATACACTTTGTTTATATTTGAACTTCGTCTTAATGGATGGAATGGATTAAATACTCGATCAGATTACACCGAACATTCACAATATTTGAAACTCGTTGAGAATATATTTGATCAAACATAGAGGATTGTTGAATAAACGCTATGAGACAATTAGCTAAATATTTTCAAGATATGAGCAATATCAATCAGAAGTTTCTTTTCAACGAAACGCTTTCGTCAAATTACAATGAAGTTGGCTACTGACTATTGACTCCAAGTATCAAATAACCAATTTCAGAGTAGCAAAGTTATTTGACGAGAGGTCTAGAGCCTTTTTTTACTACATTAAATATGAGATGATAAAGCTGACCATAATCATAGTTTTTCTGCTCCATTTTCATCTGTCTGAATCTCTTTTAACTCTCGTTCCTGTGTGTATACCCTGTGCCCTGCATTGACGAATCTTGATAGAATACTACTGTTTGTAAAATTTGTAAAATTACACGTACTATTTAGTATAAAAACTTTATATTGTTGGGTCACGTTGATTACCATGTGTCTAGGCTATGCTTATATCAAAGTAGCTAGAGTTAGATAGTTTTTATGCATTCCAAGCATGATTATGGTGTATTTTGCATTGTAAATAATTACAATGTAAATTATAGGTTTAAGGTACTATGAAGTATGGCGATGACTAGCTAAATATAAAATTGACCACCACTATAAACTGTTTGTTTCTATTTTAATTAAGAAGTTTATAATTTAGGTGTTGTTTCGGTTTGACACAGGTATTTTTTTCAGCTCATTAGCAAATTGGGTAGGACTTTATAGGCTTGTTAACTCCGCCAACAAAACAATATACTTATATCTGCAGTAGGGCCACGACAACACAGCAATGGGTGGGGAACAAAATCACGACATAGTCACGACCTCTTTTTCGCTAAGCCGACCCCAACCTCAACTGGATTAATTTTCTGCTATAGAATACAACTAATTTCCGAAGACAGGGCTCATATGCCGCACATACCAGCGCAAATTTTGAAAAGGCTTCCATTCACCCTATTTTCCTAACAGTCATAAACTTTGGCTTTAGGCTATGTAATGGTACTCACCAGCAGAGGTATGGGGTTGTGGCTTCTTCCTTCAAGTCCCTCAGCGAGTTCAATAAGGTCTGTCTCGTACAAACTCTGTCCTTTGGGCACGTTTGATAATCTGTGGAAGAGTTGGCTATGGTGTTATATTTTTCTGATAGAAAAGCTTGGTGGAACTCCAGGTTAAGTTCGTTTACCATACTGTTACAGCCTTTTTATCGTCCCACTGCTGGGCACAGGCCTCCTCTCACACGGAGAAGGATTTACCATATCACACATGAATCCTAATGAAAGGATTTTGGTGAACCTTGACAGCAATAAAGCTAGCCAAAAGAATAACATATAAGCTAGTTTATTTGAGGATAATAGCTTCCTCTGGAAGAGAGTTAAAGACAGGGAACAGCTGTTTAAAAATAAATTAAAAATGTTATGGAAAATAGGTTTAAAAAGTTTGATTTCTTTAATTATTTCTTGAAGATGGTTGAAACTCTTTGCTCGCTGTATGAAAAAGATTTGATATCATTTTATTTTAACCGGGTAACTGGGTTGCGGAGGTCAGATAGGCAGTCGCTCTTTGTAAAGCACTGGTTCTCAACTGCATCAGGTTAGACTGGAAGCCGACCCCAACATAGTTGGGAAAAGGCTCGGGAGATGATGATGATTGATAACATTTATTTTCTAAGATGTTATATCTTTATGTAAGAGTTACCTGGCTCTAAGCATTTCGTCAATGGGCAGGTCATCAGGTATGTCCTTCAGGTAGGGTACGTTGCCGGCCAGCATGAATGACGTCACCATGCCGCTGGGGCCATTGCCTGGGGAGACAGAACAATTTGTACATCGAATGTTTTTCATAGTTCGCAGTAACCATATTAAAATAATAGTTGATTTTTTTTAAATGTATACTTTTACATCAAACCAATATTTTTTTATAACTTTTTATTAGTGGAACCATGATTGGAGTTATTTAACACATTATTTTATTGGTCAGAACTGAAACGAAAGCCTATTGCGTTCTGAATTGCAACAAGAATGACTATCAATATGTATATAGCATATTACTCTATTTATTAGTAACACAATGTTTCTACGTAAATAAATAGGAAACAGACAGCACGATTTTCCTGTTCAGAAAAACCTGAGGAATTAATTGTTTATTAAGCTTCCGTTTACGTAATTGAATATCTGTTTGTCACTCAAATCATTATTGCCCAGTAGGATTTTCCCTATTAAGTACCTAAAGTTAACCTACTTATCTTAAACAAAAAAAGAAAGTATACTGCTGAATAGTTTGTTTGCTTCAACGTGCTAATCTTAGGAACTAATAAAATTTAGTTTTTTTCAATGGAAACATTGTTTTGGAAACAAAAGTAGGTCAATTGATCAAAAATGACTTCAAGGCCAGACTGTGATTAGCCTAAGTTTTAGAAAAGTTGGCGCACGTCCAGACTAATTTCGAAGTAATTTAGTTCCTCTATTTTATTGGACAATAAAGTAGGAGATGCACTCTAATTTGTTTTAGTAAAAATCTTTAACCATTACCGATACCGATACAAATGCATTTCTATATTCACTATTATCAAGAGAGACTATTTGACTACAAAGACAGACGCAAGCTTTTCTCTCACTAGCTTCTGCCAGCGGATTCACCGCATTCCGTAGGAACTACAGCACGCACCCGGATAAAAATTTGCCTGAAGCAGTCCTTGATAAATAGCATATCTAACACAGAAATACTTATTCAAATCCACCAGTAATTCTTAACATTTTCGCGGTCAAACAAGCCATTCATCTTTATAATTTGAGTAGAGATTTTCGTCTAAAAGTTCTGCGTCAATCCCCTTGACCAGTTAACGTGATGGCCATGGAAAACTCTGGAAGCTAGAGTATCCCTGACTAGAAGCGTGAGTCGAGTAAATAAACAATTTGATATTGCTGTGTCTATAAGTAATGTACCGTGGATAGGACGGTCATGGCCACCATGGATCATTAAATAGTATAATCTGTGTTTATTGTCTCGATTTATATAGCTTTGATATTATTGCTTGATAAGCAATTGTGAGACAGAAAAAGATTGAAAGCAAAGATGTCTTTGGCACTTAATATTGGTTATAAAATATTCTATGATTCCAAAACGAAATGTTCGCTCTCTTTTCTTTATTTTTCATAGTCCAGTTTTATATGGTCTGATAATATATTTCTGCATGCAATTCTTGTTTGCATTGCATATGCAAGATTTATCAATTTTTACGAGCAATCATGTGTAATGCTGGTTGAGTGGCTACAATATCCTTCTTAAGTACATTGCGCGCAAAAAAAGTTTTATAATTAAAACTGATGGCGCCACGCGAACTAATTTACTTTTAAATATTGGAATACATAAGCGCAGTCACCAGTGACACGGGTACAAAGTGACAGGGGTCAATTGATTCGTCTGCATGGACGCGCGGGGAATATTCCGTAGGTACAGTAATGAGTCTGATTGATACTCTACTTAGCTGTCACTGTCCTGGATAGCTATCAATTAATGCACTTCTTGTGGAAAATATTTAGTATGTTGTAAGCTGGCTTCTGCAAGCGTCCCGTGAGAACAACAACGGGTTAAAAAGCTTATAGGCTTGCTTTATAAATGGGATAGCTAACAATGAAATAAGTTTTAAATCGTATCTATCCAGTGTTTCCTGAGATTAGCGAGTTTAAGCAAAACACAAACATATCAGCTTTATAGAATTGAAAAATATGGTCAAGGTCTGGGCTATGACTCCCTACGATGAAACAAATGTGGTTAATACCCACGGGGAACGGGAAAACCCGCATAAAACAGCTAGTTGTGAATAAAAGCTATAAATAAACTTACCGATAACAACAACTTCTTTGTACACGACATCCTCTGATATCGTGTGTTCGCAGGATTTCATACTGTCTTTCATTTTACTGTCCGATTTTATCGCATACAGCCTCCTTTGATCCAGCCTTTTTCTTTTCCTGCCTCTTTTCTTATCTGTTCCCTTAGTCTATGGCGAGTTCTAAATGGCGGATTTTTTAAATAGCGAATTCTAAATTCTAAATGCAGTCAGAATAAATACTTTTTTAATTAAATTAATATCACACGCAGTTTTGAGTCTTACGGACTTTTTTAGTCTATTTTTTCTTCGTCGTAATTTTTTGTGTCTGTGGTAGGTTTTGAAAATCAGCGTTTTTATCTTGTTTTATGCGGTGTCGTGATTTCTGCTATCTGAAACAATAATGAGCAAATAGGTTAATGATAAGGTCACTGTATACCATAATAATTTAGATAACACTCATTTAAAATATCTTATAGGATTTTTGCTTAGCGACTCAATACACACAGATAAATGACTATACGATGTCGTACAATTAAATGTAGGTATATTGCACAAGTTCCACGTAATTTGCCAGTCTCAATGAATGATAGTTTTTTATACATAAGCTCATATTCATAATTGCCTATGGACTGATATATTTATCAGTATTTTCACTAATAGGTACATATTACGAATACAAAAGTAACTCTGTGTGATTTATAGAACCGATTGACGTTTAGTACATAGACAGTCTAGACTTCTAGAGCCTGACAAAAAATATAGGCCAGTTTTTATTATCCTGCGAGTAGTAGTTTATCCGAGGAGAACACCTAACACGTAACATGATGATAATTTTAATCCTGTATTACAGGACATACACAATGACATAATACATGTGACATTTTCCAATTTATCAGTAGCTTTAAATCTGCAAGTCATGAGCAGTAACTACCATAATAATTTGATATTGTTTTCATTTCGAAATAATTGTAATCGCCATTACTGAGGGGCTTATCAAAACAAAGTTTTTATATAATTATGTAAATTATGGCGTAATAAGGCAAGAAAAGTTCGATATTACCTAGTAACAAATATTATATAATTTATTTTAAGTTACATTATAAATGCAATGAAAGTTTGTTTATTTGTTACCGCGGAACCGATTTATACCAACAACATAAACTTCAGTGTTTTTAAAACAACTGTTTTTTTTTTAAACTGTACTTGAAAATTCTCTGTGTGAGAGGAGGCCTGTGCCCAGCAGTGGGACGATAAAAAAGGCAGTATGTAACAGTACTTAAAAAATAATAGTAAACCAATGTTTGAAGAAATCTTACGTTTATGTTGTTGGTGAACTTTTGCCTCAGAGATAAAAGTGACCCTATAACTGGCTATTACTGGTTTGTATTTCATCCAGTTATGTAAAACAGTTTAGGAGATGAGTGACACCGCAAAAAAAGATAGTATCTATACATATAATAAATCTGTAGAAAAGTAATTTTTGTACACTCTATCAAAAGATATGATTAATTTTGTGAATTCAAGATGTAAAATATTACGACACGCAATCTGTTTGTCAAAACTGTACATTTGAATGTTGTACTTATATTAGTTGATCGGCCTATTATTAACCTTTACACAGAAAATCACACCTTCATAAGTAACTTCGGAAGAAAAAAAAATATGAAAATTTTGTTTAGCCAAGGTTAAAGTAGCTCCATCTGTGGTAATCTGTGGTAAATAAAATACATCAAATTTGTCAAAGGAGCGAGGTGGTAAATGACAATAAATTACCAAACATTCTTTATAGAGGATTATTATTTCAACAGATGGAGTTGTGTATTTTCCGTAATTCACCATATTTTAACACGTAGTGTAATTTTTCGATAGACATTTCAATAGTGTTTGTCAGTTTGCCGTACCACATCAAAATCCAATTATAATTATTACCTTGATGAAAGGAAAATTAATAGTTCTCAGCCAAATTTAAAACGGTGCCATCTAAATTATTTTTTGAACATTATGTCAAAAATGATGACTTTAGTGGAACAATTAATTATCATTTAAAGTTACAGATGGAGTTCATATCAGGATTTTTTCATAAACATAGTTTAGCTTATCTTCCACTAATGTGGTGGCCTTAAAACAAATTACTTTGAGTGAGTAGTATTAAGTAGACCTTAATTATTTTTTCTGATGCAAAATATGTAAACTTAATCCTAGAAGAAAGGAGGATCTGTCTCTCGCAAGCGCTGCTAAGCGTGAGGTAGGTAGGTAATGTAGGATTCTGTAGCTTTAAAAGCAAGCCCAGATACAAAGTGCAGATAAGAAATGGGAGCTTTCTCGATTTAATACCATACACACGTAAAATGCTTTATGCGTCTGAAAACGTACAAATTGCGCGTCGCATACCAGAGACATGCCTACTTTCAACTTCTGATCGCAAATACACTGGTCACGATTACGAACAGTCTCAGTAAGACCCGAGCCAAGTCTAAAAAAACACCTTTTATATAAAACTACGTTTGATGTCATTCAATCACAAAGACAGAATTGTTTTCTGTTGCAAATCCTATCCACCTGTATCCTATCCTAATCCAGCATGCATTGCACAAAAACCATCATCCTCCGAGCCTTTTCCCAATCATGTTGGGGTCGGCTTCCAGTCTAACCGGATTCAGCTGAGTACCAGTGCTTTACAAGAAGCGACTGCCTATCTGACCTCCTCAACCCAGTTGCCCGGGCAACCCCCTTAGTTAGACTGGTGTCAGACTTACTGGCTTCTGACTACCCGTAACGACTGCCAAGGATGTTCTATGACAGCCGGGACCTACAGTTTAACGTGCCATCCGAAACACAGGCAATGGTGTCTAAGATATACTTAGAAAGTACATACAAACTTAGAAAAGTTGCATTTGTACTTGCCTGACCTGGGATCGAACCCGCGCCCTCATACTTGAGAGGTTGGTCCTTTACCCACTAGGCCACCACGATTCATTGCACAAAAACCAATGGTATCCTATTCGAGAAGTCAAAAGAGTGGACCTGCCAACGTCAGCTTCTGCGCTAAGCAAGTGTTCTTAATAGTACCATCAGAATTACATTCATCGTTGAATGAGGTGAATAAATTTTCAGAAACCACAATAACAGTAGGAGCCAAAGCATATGATCGCTTCATAGAGCTCTGATTGGCCCCAGGTGACCAAGTCAGGTCTGATTTGTTCGTTCATCAGATCTTTGAAAGCGTCTCGGTGGATACTTACTGTCGTCCTGTGTGACACAAAATATGGTATATAAACGACCTCCGCAAGAGCGAAATTTTCCCGGTGTGCGGTAGTGACGCACAGTATACAATACTTATGTTTCTTTCGATTTGCTGGCTCCACCAAGAAATGACAAATTGCAAGCGTACATTTTGAAAATCTTGGCAAAACTGCAGGTTTCAAGTACGAACACATGAAGTGGACTCTCACATATACGTACATTTTGCCTATTCGTGTACTAATGCAAACATTTCGGTGGAGTCCCGGCTTAGGCCTCCCCCACATTAGGCGTGCGCGATCCTCGGGCGTGTGAGTAGCGCGGGCGCCGCGCGTGCGTCGCGAGCGCGCTGCGTGAGCGTCGCGTTTTGCTGCCCTGCGGCATTTACCTACAGCGCGCTCGCGGCGCGCACGCGCCGCTCACCTTGACGTTTAACTGCTAAGGCGTTTAGCGGGCGGCGGGGATAGCGGGCGAATTGGTAAGAACGCAACTCGAGCGCCGCGTGCTCGCCGCGAGCGCGTCGCTTGCACTCTTCACACATGCCGCAGGGCAGCAAAACGCGACGTTCATGCAGCGTGCTCGCGACGCCCGCGCTACTCACACGCCCGAGGATCGCGCACGCCTAATGTGGGTCAGCCTTACCATAGTGAGTAAGTGCACAGAAAATCCCCGTCATACAAGTGTTTCTCCCCAGTAGTGAAACTATCCTACCCTATGCGCCTGCTGATGATGATGACTCATTTTATCATCCATCCAGCTATTCCCCAACTATGTTGGTGTTGGCTTCCAGTCACCGAATCTGTTTGAGTACCAATATTTTGCTTGGAGCGACTATCTACCTATCTTCAATCCAGTCAACTACACAAGCCGATATCCATGGTAAGACTGACAGACTTTCTGGCTTCTGATTAGTCGCAGCAGCTGCAGAAAATGTACAAATGACAGCACTAGCAGCACAAACTCAAAGCATATAGACATAGATTATAACTGTTTCCTGTGAAAATTACTTACGCACCATACGTAATAATTTTCCAAATTGGCTGACTAGATCCAGAGATATTCACAACGTCACAAACTTTATTTCTTTTGTTTAGATAAATGGCCACATCCACAACACAACCTTGATCAATGAATATATGCGACTGTTAAGTGCTAATCCTAATTATACTGTCACGTGAAAGAATGCACCTACGGGATAAGTAGTATTTTGACTATTCTATATTGCCCACGCGGACGAAGTTGCGGGCAACAGCTAGTACTTAATAAAAACAATGATTTGTATAACGTTATACAATAAGACTTATAAATATAAATTATTGACATGGTCTCGTAATAAATCGATCATAATATGCATTATAAATATTATCAAATGACTCTATTCTTTCCTTTCATACAATTTCTATACTTATTTATTTTTTCTTACGTAATGATCGCGACGATAGCTCAGTGATGTGTTGTATTAGATGACGATTCGGATGGTAAATTAAACTTGGTGGACTGTATAAAATGGTATAATAAAATAAGGGACTGTTACAATATGTTACAATATTAACGCGACGGAAAATAAGAAGTGCGTAAGCGCAGCCGTGCTCGAAGCGGTGCAACAGCTGACTGATGTGAAGGGCGCGCGGGGCAGCCGGCGCTCGTCGCTCGTGCAGTCGCCGGTGGCTCCACCCGGCGCGATGGTATTGAGTATGTGACTCAACATCCTCCCCCCGTTGAAGAGTCTTCAACAGCGACAGGTAGAGGGCAGATGGTGTTAAAGGCGCGCCGTATGACACCCTTTCGTGTATGGATGTCGGCGACCCTTGCTATGCCGTCTCTGCCAGGAAGCACCCGAGTGATGCGCCCTAGAAGCCAGAGTAAAGGCGGTAAGCTTTTGTCTTTGATGACGACGAGTGTTCCTTCCTTCAGCTCTCCCGATGACCGATGCCATTTCGTTCTCTGTTGCAGCCACACTATGTATTCCTGAGAGAAACGATTCCAAAAATGCTGCTTCAGACATTCGACGCGTCGAAACCGTTGCAGATTGGAGATGTTGGTGTTCTCGATCTGTGGATGAGGCAACATAACGAGTGAGCGTCCAATCAGGAAATGTGCTGGAGTTAACGGAGTAAGGTCTGAAGGGTCGTTGGAGAGTGGAGTTAAGGGCCTGGAGTTCAGGATGGCCTCCACTTGAATAAGACATGTTGCCATCTCTTCGAAGGTTAAATTAGTTAAACCTAGAACTCTCCTAAGGTGGTGTTTTGTAGATTTAACTGCGGACTCCCATAATCCGCCAAAGTGAGGAGTGTACGCAGGTATAAATGAGAAGTTAATGCCTGGATCAATTAAGTTTAGGTTCATGTCCTGTGAAAGTAAGTTAGCCAACTCATTGAAAGCCCCAACAAACGTTGTACCGTTGTCGGAGAAGATGTTACGTGGTTTCCCCCTGCGAGCAATAAACCGGTTTAAGGCAGCTAGGAAAGCCTCTTTTGTAAGGTCCGACACTAGTTCGAGGTGTACGGCTCTGGTAGCTAGACACACAAAAACACAGATGAAACATTTAATGAGCCTACACCCTCGTCCCTTACGGTCAGCTATCATGACAGGTCCAGCATAGTCGACGCCTGAATCCAAGAACGGAAACTCTAGGTGCAAGCGTTGCTCTGGAAGGTTTCCCATCATGGGCTGGATAGTGCTTGCCTTGATTCTACAGCATCTCACGCATTGATGTGTGACCTTTTTAGCCAAGTTCTTGCCCCCAATAGGGTAGAAGTGTTGACGTATCGTGGCAAGTAAGAGCTGAGGTCCTGGATGTAACAAACGTAAGTGAAACATATTGAACAACAACTTGCAAACAACATTAGAGCTGGACAACAAGATGGGATGCTTGACATTGTAGTCATAAAATGAGTTATGCAACCTGCCTCCGACACGAACTACATTACAGTTAGCGTCAAAGAATGGAGACAAGGAAAGCAGTTTGTTTTTAGCAGGTAGTTCTTTGCCTGCTGAGAGCAAATTGTACTCTTCAGGGAATGAGTCCTGCTGAGATAAGCGGCAAAGAATATGTAAAGAAGTGGTTAACTCTGAAGAAGTAAGTGCACCGTACGCTGATGCCTGTTTTCTGCATTTTTTACAAAATCGTAACACATGTGCAATCATGCGTTGTAATTTATTAAGATTTGAAGAATATTTAGGAAATAAAGAATTAATAAGATTTTCTGTTGAATTAATAGTGTCGATATGGTATGTTGAAATTGTTTCAGGAAGATTTAAGTCCTGATTATTTGATGTTGGAAATTTGGGCCAACAAGATGTACCTTCAAGAAGATATTGAGGTCCTGACCACCACAACGATGACGACACTAGTTTGTCCGCTCTGAGTCCACGCGAAGCGAGGTCTGCGGGGTTTGAAAGTGAAGGAACGTAGAGCCATGGCCTTCCCGCAGTAGCTTCCTGTATCTCGGTAACTCTATGTCGAACAAAGGTCTTTAGCTGTGTTGGTGATGCAGACAACCAGCCTAACACAATGGTAGAGTCGCACCAGAAGTATACCTCGTTAAAGTCCAATGTTAGTGATTGACGGACCTTAAGGTAGAGACGTGATCCCAATAATGCTGCACAGAGTTCGAGGCGGGGAATGGTCGTAGATTTAACTGGGGCAACCTTGCTTTTGGCTGTGAGAAGATGGACGTGAACCTTGCCGTTATTGAGTTCACTGCGTACATATATACACACGCCGTATGCCTTTTCCGAGGCATCAGTAAAGACATGCAACTGTAATGATACTACTGACTCACAAGTGACCCAGCGGGGTATGTTCAGTTCATTCAGACGAGGAAGGGTGTGTAGGAAGTCACTCCAAACATGCTGAATCTCTTCAGGAACGGGTTCATCCCAAGAGCAACCTGTAAGCCACAAATTCTGCATTAGAATCTTAGCCTCTACTATGCAGGGAACCACTAAGCCGATCGGGTCAAATATTTGGGAAATTGTGGACAAAATCTGACGTTTCGTAGTACTATTACTGGGAGTGACGCTAATAGAAAAAGAAAATGTGTCCGTAGAGCACCTCCAGTGTAGACCTAGAGTCTTCGACGTTTCATTTTCACTAAGAGTGACGAAATCTGAACCGACTCTATCCTCACAGATGGCCTTTAGTACATCAGGTGAATTGGATTGCCATTTACGTAAGTTATACTTACCAGACTTAAGGACTTCAATAACATGTCGACACTTGTCTATCGTTTCCTTAATAGATGAGTTTCCAGAGAGGTAATCGTCAACATAGAAGTCATGCTCTATGGTAGAGCGCGTTGATGGATCATCACACTCTCGAGCAAGCTGCATGAGACATCTAGTTGCTAGGAATGGGGCAGAAGCAGTGCCATACGTCACTGTATTTAGAGTGTAGGTTTTTAAGGGATGTGTCGGTTCTGCTCTCCATAATATCTTTTGTAGAGGTTTATGAATGTCGTTTACGATAGTAACTCTATACATCTTCTCGATGTCTGCTCTTACGACTATCATATGTTGGCGAAACCTCAGCAATATGGATAGAAGGTCATCTTGAAGAGTAGACCCAACCATTTGAATGTCATTAAAAGACTTACCTGATGTAGTACGAGCTGAAGCATCAAAGACAACTCTAAGCTTGGTTGTAGACTTTGACTCGTTCAATACTCCATGATGAGGCAAGTAATTAGAGTAAGAAGACGTAGTGTTAAGGTGACTGTTATATTCAGACATATGGCCTAACTCTATATACTCGGTCATGAAGCTGACATAAAGTTGTTTTAAGTAAGCGTCTTTGGCCAGACGACGTTCAAGTGAAAGAAAGCGACGCTTGGCCATTGAATATGAGTCACCTAACACGTCAGGCGATTCTTTAAGAGGAATTGTAACAACAAACCGTCCATCCGCATCGCGATAGGTGGTCTCTACGAAAATGTCTTCGCAGGATCGCTCCTCGCATGTCTGTTTGTGTTGTGGATGTACTGAATCCAGCTCCCAAAAACGATTCAAACCCAGCCGTAAATCGTCTGTAAGAGTAAAGAAGTGTGAGGAAATGAATGATTAGGCTGCTGTACAACGCCTGTTACTATCCAGCCTAATTTTGAGTCTACTAAGGTAGGCATGTTTTCCCTAGCGGAATGCGATTCATGCCTATGATACCCCAAAATACTTCCGCTCCGACAAGGATGTCGATGGAAGACGGAGTATAAAAGTTAGGGTCGGCAAGAACTATATTGCTAGGTAAACAAATGTTATCTGTATGAATAAAAGTATTAGGTACAGAAGAAGAAACTTGTGATATGACATAGCAATCCAACTCTATCTCAAACTCACTATGGCCTGCCTTAATTAAAATTATACAGCCACGTGAGCATATCGAAGACTGGTCATTTATGCCTTTTACATTAGATGTAATGGGATAAGAATGGATACGTAGCTTGCGGCAGAAGTCTTCAGTTACGAAGTTCGCAGTGCTTCCGTTGTCCAACAACAGTCTGGCATCATGGAGGTTGCCTTCAGCGTCGGACACCTTCACGACCGCTGTGGACAGTAATACAACCTTTGCAGTATTTAGGTGATTCGCAGAAAGAACTATGTTTTGTGTGCGAGGAGATTCTTTATCAGTGTGCAGCAAAGTATTATGTTTTTCAGGACAATATTTACAATGACTTAACTTGCATGTTTGTGCGTGATGACCTGGTCGAAGACAATTGAGACAAACTTTTGAAGCGTGAGCTTTCTTGATCCTATCCTGAACAGGTAAAGCTCTAAATTGGTCGCACTGAAAAATGAAGTGCTTTTCCTTACACATGGGACAAGATAATAGTTTTAAGTTTGAAGAATCGCATGTTAATGCAAAAGATTTTGACCTATGATAACTGTCAGCAGTGCCTTCAGACCTAGATTTTAAAGGTCTAGACTCTTCTAGTGTCTCCAATAAGTCAGCTCTATTGCTGATGAAATTAATGAAAATGTCTAACGTTGGAGGGTCAGACAACGAATTCCTGTGCTCTTCCCATTCACGATTCGTCACCTGATCAAGCCTACTGGTCATGATGTAGATAATAAGAGTGTCCCAATACTGTACAGGCTGACCAAGAGTGGACAAAGCTCTTAAATTTTGTTAACTGTATCAACTAAATGACGTAATGCCTTACTTGATTCTCTGCTGATGCTGTTTACATTAAAATGGCTTGAACATGATTATTAACAAGCAGTCTCTTATTGTCATACCTTGAGCAGAGCAACTTCCAAGCGGCGTCATAATTATCTGACCTAAAGTCTAAATTGTCAATAATGAGAGAGGCACTGCCTTTTAAAGAAGCACGAAGATAATGCAGTTTGTTTATTTTGTCTATGCTCTCATTATTATGTATGATGGAAATAAATGTGTCCCTAAATTCTAGCCAGTCATGATAGCTGCCAGAAAACTTAGGTAAATCAATTTTGGGTAGACGAACTGATGTGTGTTTGTGTGTGAGAAGTA
Organism: Helicoverpa armigera; assembly: GCF_030705265.1. NCBI lineage: Eukaryota > Metazoa > Arthropoda > Insecta > Lepidoptera > Noctuidae > Helicoverpa > Helicoverpa armigera. The sequence goes on from NC_087144.1 coordinate 8,769,652, forward strand.
CCAGATACAACCTCAGACGCGGAATCCGCCGACAACTCCCGGCGAGCGTTGCCGACCAGCTGACGCGCAGAAGCAAGCAGCGCGTAGTACAAGTTCTCGAATTCCTCGCGTTCCGCATATTGCTCACTGGGTTCCTCCACTGCTTCTTCCAGGCTGATCTGTAACGTGTCATATTTCTCATATGAATTTTCGAACGCAATTAACCGTTGTTCAAGTTCAATGAGCTGAGTCTCACTTAACTTTTCGCAAGACTTGACTACATTTAAATAATTTGTGAACTGCGTAAGCTTAGCCTTAAGCGCAGCTCGCTTTTTAATAAGCGTTTTAATGTCAGACATATTTAGTTACTATTTAATAAAGCTACAACAGTAATCTAACTTCTATTTAAATGCCTGATGAAAATTTTAAACAAACATTCAAAGCGAGATTTGCTATTAAAATATGTCCAGGCGCTTAACTGTCGCAAAGAGCCTATTAAAAAAGTAAAGGCAATATGTTGCTTAATGCAAAAAGCCTAGCAAAAAAGTAGTAGCAATACGCTGCGGAAATAATTATTTGACTAAATTGCAGAGGCGTGTTTTGCTATGAAAATTTTTCAAGGAGCTTAAATGTGCATTAAATTGCTTTGTCACTCTAAACACAAATTGACATGTTAAAACACAGTAAAAATAATTTAAATTGCATAAATGATAAATGTAAATGAATACAATGAACACTAAAGGTGATCCAAACTAAGCACTAATGAGATATGGAATGATGACGCAAGATGTAACAGTCTAAATTCAATGCGGGTGGAAGAAAAAAAAAAAAATTGTTTTGAAAGATGATTTGCACTAATTCTAATGCGAAGAAATTAAAGCAATATGGGAATGAAATTAAGGAAGTATGATTACTATGATAATAATTAATATGAAAATGTGAATAAGGAATAATAAATTGGAACGATCTCACGGTTTTGTTGACGCAAACCACTTATGTTGATTGTGACGAGGAGATTCTTCACGTTTCTCGATGCACGACGACAATCTTGAGAAGTAATTTGCAAACGCTGAGTTGATGCAGTCCCAATTATTGTTCGTCCGTTGACTTGACGTCGGCTAAGACGGTTTAAATGAAACCGTGCCGGTAATCTCAATGTACCAAAATGCGAACGAATATGTAGCACCACACACGATGAATTATGCGATGCTGGCACGATGTATGAAGACCCTCAAGACCCTCGCTCGACGACCTCCTTTTGCGCCGCCCGTTGGTGGAACTTGATAAAGACGGCTGCCGTAGCCGTATCGACGTTCACGAAGACCCAAATGCAGACGATGACACGCAAAAATGATGATCTTCCGCGAAGCTTGAAGGCGAAGACGAAGTTCTTTGTTCTCCAACCGATGAACCGTTGGCTTTTTGAATTTGGAAAATTCCGTTTTGGTTTCAACTTCACGGGAGAAGGACCAATGATCGCGACGATAGCTCAGTGATGTGTTGTATTAGATGACGATTCGGATGGTAAATTAAACTTGGTGGACTGTATAAAATGGTATAATAAAATAAGGGACTGTTACAATATGTTACAATATTAACGCGACGGAAAATAAGAAGTGCGTAAGCGCAGCCGTGCTCGAAGCGGTGCAACAGCTGACTGATGTGAAGGGCGCGCGGGGCAGCCGGCGCTCGTCGCTCGTGCAGTCGCCGGTGGCTCCACCCGGCGCGATGGTATTGAGTATGTGACTCAACACGTAAGTCGAAGCAAATCATTGTCTAGTTTTGTGGACCTATAAAATATGATGTGCTTTTGTTTGTTCTAATAAATAAATAATAAAACAAATTGAACAATGGTACAATAAAAAACTCAACTAGAGTACTGGAAAAAACCTAGAATTTTCGAATGACAAGTTTCATTGATCTTACTGAACTGTAGAGAGCATACTTAACTTTTAAAAAAAAATATCTATTATCTCTATTAACTATTAGCAAATTTTCGCGGTTTCACCAGTATCCTAGTGGAACAACTTCCCGCATCCGGACATAAAATATAGCCTGCATCACCCTTTGATAGCGTAGCTTCGTCATCCCAGCAAAAACACATAGGAAGTGGTGAAGGGTGGGCGCTTTTGGGGGCTGTCTTATGTAATTATGAGTATTTTTTGACGTTTTAAAAGTGCTGCAAAAAGTTTGAATTTGCTTTCAACAGTGAAAGATTTGTTCAAATCGGTGCAGTAATTCGGTGCGTCATTGTTATACGAGTTTAGATATAATGTGGAAATATTCAATAACTCTTGTTAAATCAACACCCATTCATGGACCACACAGAGTACGTACTCAAGTTGGAACTTTGTACACGCATAAATTATCTAACGATTAATTGCTACAGTCGTGAATGATAAGCCGGTGTAGCCTGATAACGGGGTGAGGCCCCCCTCGATTCCTTATCAGACTAGAGAGAATAATTACTTGTGCATGTGTAAAGAGTCTGAGGTTTTATTCGTCGTTTGCTAAGATTGATAAAGTAGGTTGGAACTCATTTTTGGAAGATAGAAGACCTTTTCTTGATTAACGCTCATTCCTCCGCGTGAGAGGAGGCCTGTGCCTAGCAGTGGGACGATAAAAAGGTTGTACTTAACTAGAAGACGAAGAACGCCAGAAAATATGAACGAGTCTGTAAAAGTTAGCTGTTTGGCAATAACAAATTAAGATTCCCAGATTAATTTTGGGCATACTGAAGGTGTAGTAACTATTTAATGATTTGTGCCGAAGGTACAAAATAATGAAGTAGGTTTTCTCATCATTATAATCGCAGATAAAATCAGATACTGAATTTGGTAAACACAAAACCTAAGCATTACACAGCACTAATTAAATACCTCCACATGACTCAAAAGTAAATAAATAAGCATTATTATCAAAGTCCCGCTAACTTCTGTTAAGATAAACTTTTATCTTGATAATGTTAATGTAATCAAATAACATGATAACGTGATATACTATCTTAAGACAATAAGGTTGTATCATGGTGACATCACTATTTTCGTCACTATCATACTGTGATATCAGACTTGGTTTATTATGTCAGTCATATTTTTGATATGATGCTAATAGATTTCGATGTAGTTCTAGAAAATAGATAAATAGCTGATATTAGGATTAAAATACTCATAAATGCATGTAGCGCTCATAAAAAAAAAAAACGGTTTCCACATTCTATAGTAAGTATAAGTCACCTTTATTTATTTACGACATTTTAATAAATAGATGGCTTTTTCGATTTTTGAACTCCACCATTTATCAAGAAAAACACTCACCAATAAACCGCTAGGGCGGTAAGTATTATCATTCCCATGACATAATCATAACAAAATAAAAGAATACGGTAGTTTCCAACGAGTCAAATTCATTACTTTTATTTAACTGTCAAAAACTGTCACTTTCTTTGCAATATGTATGTAAGCGCAACATATGACGTCACAGATTTTTCACATCAAACTGGATTCTTATTTAGCTTATATTATCAATAAAAAAATTTAATCAATTATTCCATCAAAACGATAAATGGAAGTGACATTATTTTTAGATGCTTCACTAAATGAATATGACAACGTAATTTATTTTTGACCTAGTCATCCACCCAATTATGTCACTCACACAAACAAACGAACGGGATAGGCTCGGGAGATGACATAAACAAACAAATGTGTCACGTCTACCTTCATCGTTACGTGGTCCATTACTATCAAAATAATCTTAGTTTGTAATACCAATCGTCGATATTCATCAGAGCCAAGGTGATTTTATGATGAGAAGATGTCGAGTATACCCATTATTGATGCTTTTAATCCATTGGTAGAAAAAAACGGGTAAAAATAAAGACACCGTCCAATGCAGTCAATATTAAAGAACCTCATATTCGAATAGGTACCTTTCGCCATTTTAGGACAATAGCTATGACATGATTCATGATCCCTTTCTATACATGCTACATCAGATTGAAGCTAGAAGCTCTTTCTAAGTACGGACAGGCTCGCGGGTTTCTCCAAGCATTGTGGTTTGAAGGAAAACGTGTCTATCCACTTTTAGGTCCCTTATTTTCTTAGAAATATTTTTTTCAGTGAAGGTATCATATTGATAATTGTAGATGTCAAGCATAAAATCTATGTTGAGCTAGCGTGGTTACCATTGCTGGGAACAGTTCCTATCAGGACTGCTGCAGTGGTAAAAAGGTCGTATATGACGATGGTGAGAAATCAAACTGTTCTTAGTCTTGTAACTGGCGCCACAGTAAGGAATGAAAATAAAAAACTGCAAGCTATTAGCGTTGGCAGTATATTTAGGACGGACACGCGGATACACCACTACTTGGCAAGTGTTCAGTCGAATAAGATATTATTAGTATGTTTGACTTAATTCTTTTTCTTGCATTTCGGCCTAGACCGATGTTAGACTTGTTTCTTTAGACTCATCTACCCAGCCTGGTTCCAACTTTCTTGGGTTTGGCCAACATTCTAACCAGAGTACTAGTGTTTTCTATTGAGCGACTACCATCTGGTCTCTACAAAAAATTAGCCCAATTTAGGCAATCCGAAACCCCGAGGTAAGTTAGAAAAAAAATATGACATAAATATACACCTATTTAACGAAAGGTAAAAACTAAACATATTTGAGAAACTAATTGATGTTAAGTGACTTAACCTACGCAACTTTATTTTGTAGCAGCAATGCAGGTAATGTTGAAATGAAACAGCGATGATGGTGTAAAGTATAAAGTATAGTATATATTCATTAAATGTAAATACAGAACGAGCTTAAGTATAAAATCACAGGGGCCGAAGTAGTGCTAACGCTCAGGCGAGAGCGTCGCGCGATCGTCCAATAAGAACGTTCTGATAAGACTCTGTGAGTACCTAAAAGAAACGAGACAGATGCGCGCGCGAGCGAGATAGCACACACGTAAATATAACGCGTTCGGCGCGAGCGGTCTTCAGTCCCATGTTGTGGGAGGTGCAGCGAAGCGTACCTCACAGTACTCCCCCCTTAGCGAAGCGTACGTTTGGCTTGCATACTCTGCCAGTCCTGGTGATGTAGGGTTGCTGTGAAGGTACAGGATCCACGATGCTCGGCGTACAACTTGCTGTATTCGTAGGACACGTAGTGTCTGGCTCTTCATTGCAGATGTATGCCGGTTTCAGTCTATCCAGCGATACAACTGTCTCTCGATTCGGTAGCTGAATCTTGAAGAATTTTTCATGTTTCTGTAGCACAGGATACGGTCCATCGTATGGTGGAGTCAGCGGCGCTCGAACGGTATCGTTTCTCACAAAGACGTGTGTGCACGTACCGAGGTCCTTATGTATGAAAGGACTGGCTGTTGTTCTTGCGGTAGTGCACGAAGGTGAGAGTGACGTCATCGTTTGTGTGAGGCAGCGTACGTAATCTTCGTCCGACATGTTAGTTGTAATAGTCGGCGCGAAGAAATCCGATGGCACACGTAGCGTCGAACCGTAGGTCATTAGCGCGGGACTTAGGTTGTTATCTTCACGCAGCGCTGTTCGGAGGCCAAGTAGTACGGTGGGAAGTTCGTCACTCCAGTTCGTAGTTGCGCCTCTAGCCATTAACGCAGCTTTTAACGTACGATGCCAGCGCTCTATTTGACCATTTGACTGCGGATGGTATGCAGTTGTACGTATGCGTGTAATGCCGAGTTTCTTCATTAGCGCGCTGAACAACGACGACTCAAACTGCCTGCCTTGATCGGTTGATATACGTAGTGGGCAGCCGAATCTAGCAATCCAGTTTTCATATAGCGCTTTTGCGACGATCTCAGCTGTTATTTCGCGCACTGGTACAGCTTCTGGCCATTTTGTGAATCTGTCCATGATAGTAACACAATATCGATAATCGTAAGATAGTCGAAGTGGGCCGACTATATCGATATGTATGTGTTCGAAGCGTTGCGATGGCGGGAAACTTCCTAGCGGCGTGACGACGTGTCGATGTACTTTTGCTCGCTGACAGCCGACGCAGTTTCTTGTCCACGTTGTTACATCTTTGTTCATAGATGACCAGAAGAACTTTGATGTCACTTGCTTCCTAGTCGCCTTGATACCAGAGTGGCAGAGATCATGTTGCGCTTTGAATGCAGCAAAACGATGTGCCGGTGGTAAGTATGGGCGAAGCGTGGATGTTGACATCTCGCACGTGATTGGTCGTTGCGTGCCAGGCAAAGTAACTGAGATGAATTTTAAGTTCGGCTGCAGCTTCAGTTGTTTCAGTTCGTCGTCTTGATCTTGATCACGTGATAACTTGTCGTAGTCGATGTTTGACGGGCATTGTATTTCGTCAATACGAGACAAGGCGTCAGCGACTGCGTTTTCTTCTCCCTTTACGTATACGATGTTCTTGACGAATTGACTGATAAAGTGGAGTTGTCGCTCACGTCGCTGAGTGTCGCTGCTACTTTGCGGCCTTGAAAGCGCATAAGACAGCGGTTTGTGATCAGTGTAGACAGTGACGTCACAGCCCTCGATGAGTCTTCGGAAATGTTTCACAGCCGCGTAGATCGCTAGTAGTTCGCGATCATACGTGCTGTATCGAGATTGCGTAGCACTCAATGATTTGGAAAAGAATGCTAGCGGTTTCCAGGCTGCGTTGTCACGTTGTTGTAGCACCGCTCCAATGCCGTGGTCAGAAGCGTCCGTCATGATGCAGAGTGGGGTGCCGGCGATAGGGTGCGATAGTGTTGCACATTCCAGTATGCTTTGGCGGCATTTTTGAAATGCTTGTTCGGCGGCCGGCGTCCACGTGATAGGCGTTTTGTCATTTTTTTTCCCATTGTGCAGATATTTGTTGAGTTCACTTTGCATGTCGGCTTGATTTGGTAAACAATCTCTGTAGAAGTTTAGCATGCCCAGGAAACGACGAAGCTCGATGATAGTTTTAGGTTGAGGATAACTGGATATGACTTTTATCCGTTCTTCAGTTGGTTTTATGCCGTCCGCTGTTACTTCATAGCCGAGAAAGTTGATTTTTGTCTGTGCAAATTCACATTTGTTTACGTTGAGTGATACGCCGTATTGGTTCAGGCGGTCAAGAACTCGATGCAGTAATTCCTTGTGTTCTTGTTCGTTGTCTGAATACAACAAGATATCGTCGATGTATGAGAAACAGCCTTCGATGCCGCGCAGTACCTCGTGCATGAATCGTTGGAAAGTTTGACTAGCGTTACGTAGGCCAAACGGCATGCAGGTGAATTCAAATAACCCGAAGGGTGTGATGATTGCCGTTTTCTGTGCGTCTTCTTTGTTTATTGGTATTTTGTAGTAGGCCATTTTCATGTCGAGTTTTGAAAAGATCTTCTTATTGTGTAGTTGATAGGTGAAGTCTTGTATGCGCGGAATCGGGTATTTATCGGGTAGCGTGACTGAATTTAGACGCCTGTAGTCGCCGCACACTCGTAGACTGCCATCTTTCTTCTTAACCACATGAAGTGGGCTGGCCCATGGGCTCTTGGAAGGTTGACATATGCCCATTTCCATCATGCGCTCAAATTCGTCCTTAGCCGCTTTGTATTTGTCGGGCGGTAGGGGGCGAGCACGGGCGAAGACAGGTTGTCCCGTAGTCTCGATGTGATGCACGACGTTGTGTTTAGCGGGCGTTTTCAAGGACATAGGTCGCAGTAGATCTGGATACTGCTTGAGTATGTTTTGATATGTCTGCTTGTTGCTAAGTACGTAAACGGCTTGTTGCATCGACGAGATTTCTACGGCGTTTATCGAGAGTTGTGTCACCTTGTCGATTAGCTTCTTTTGATGCAAGTCGACGAGGAGTTTGAAGTGGCGAAGGAAGTCAGCTCCGAGTATTGATGTTTTGACATCTGCGACTACAAATGACCATCGAAATCGTCTTCTGAGGCCTAGGTCGATTTGTAGTTCTTTCTCGCCGTAGGTATTGATTGGTGAACTGTTCGCGGCGTATAGTTTGTATGAAGTTGGCGAACATTTCTTCTTATGTATCGGGGTGGCGGCAAGGACAGAGATATCCGCACCGGTGTCAACGAGGAAACGGTGATTCGTGTTGCGATCGAAGACACATAGGCGGTTACTTGCCGTAGTTACACCGACGTCCGCCACGGTCGGTGCCTCTTCTAGTTTTCCGACTTCTTTTGGTTTCGCCTAGCGCACGGTGACACGCAGCGTCTTGCCTGATCTCCGAATCGGTAGTGGTAGTAGCATACTCGATTGGGATCGTGTTGATGCCTTGCAGTGGACTTTGATCTTGAGCGGGAGCGCTGATGACGGCGATGGCTTGGTCTTCCACGGCTGCGTAGTTCGGAGATTTCGAGCGTCAGATTCTCAAGTTGTTTTGAGAGCACTTGTATCTGCGCGGACATGATTTGTTGGTTGACTGCCGCGGAATCTGGTTGAGATGAAGAGACAGCTGCGATATTTGCCGACTCGGAATACTCCATCATTTTGTCTGCCATTGCCGCGAGCATATCGAGTGATGAATCTGTGTTCACAGACAGCACAACTCGCATTTGCGCCGGAAGGTGGTTCATCCACTCTATCTTGATGCCATCTTCGGTGATCATGTTGCCGCCGAGTTCGCGCATACGTCGTAGCAACTGAGACGGTTTTTGATTGCCAAGCTCCAATCCGCTGATGAGGTTCTTGAAGTTTTTCACCTCGGACTGCTCGTACACGGAGAGAAGGCGTTGTTTGATGGCCTCGTACTTCTTAGTTTCTGGCGGCTTGATCACGATGTCTGTAACATGTTGAAGGTCGGTCGGTTGTAGTTGGCCCAGGACGTAACGGTCTTTGTTTTCGTCACTGGTCTTCTGCGGCTCGACGACGGCTTCGAATTGGATGAACCACATGCGTGGATATTCACGCCAGAAGGGAAGGAGACGCGACTGCACAGAGATGACAGCGAGGTCTGTAGGCTCGCTAACTTCTTGCTTGTGTTCCATCATTTTTCTCTCGGGGTCACCAAAATGTAGCAGCAATGCAGGTAATGTTGAAATGAAACAGCGATGATGGTGTAAAGTATAAAGTATAGTATATATTCATTAAATGTAAATACAGAACGAGCTTAAGTATAAAATCACAGGGGCCGAAGTAGTGCTAACGCTCAGGCGAGAGCGTCGCGCGATCGTCCAATAAGAACGTTCTGATAAGACTCTGTGAGTACCTAAAAGAAACGAGACAGATGCGCGCGCGAGCGAGATAGCACACACGTAAATATAACGCGTTCGGCGCGAGCGGTCTTCAGTCCCATGTTGTGGGAGGTGCAGCGAAGCGTACCTCACAATTTAAAGCACGTATCCATGCCAAAATTTTACTGAAAATACTTCCTTGTCTCAGCGACGTTACAACTATGAAGACAAATATACTCGACGAGATGTTTTTTTTTTAAACCAGGAAATGAGTAATAATGGCCTATTATTGCGAACATGAATTAAAGCAGAAGCCCTTGAGAATCGATCTATTTTAGTTAATTCACGAATTTGTACCTACGTCATCGGAAAACTTACGAACATAAATAATGTAAATTAGCACAGGTGTCCAAAATTAATTATAATAAAATAAACAAGATGTTACAAAAAATAAACAAGTTCAGTTTCGCGGGAAATATCCAGAGACAATTTTTATTTTCCTTAAAGCAGCCTTGCTCTTACCAAGTAGGTTGCCTAAACCATAAACCACAATGAAGAAAAAAAAATGTTTGCGTTACAATAAATAAGTTGATCGTATTAGTAAAATGTATGAATAGAATAGGCAAATGATTAATGTATATAACAATATAAGTGATGTTAGCCTCAAGGAAATCAAAGGGTTATGAGACCATCTTCTGTGGTTTTCCCTTCTGCATACATGACTTTTTCCTCTTTCCCGCCTTTCTAGAAACTTAGGATTTCTTTAGTAACATTTAAGACCGCGTGTGGAAATATCCTTATAGTTAAAAGTGAGCTAACTAGCAGTTATATAGAGGCACAAATGTTTTTTTCCTGTTTCTATCTTTCCTTCTTATTACTCATATTCAATAACCTATTCATAGGAGTATCTTACAACCTTTCTTAATTGGTAAAAAAGTATTAATAGAGAAATCAGTGCGTCCACATTTTTTTAAGAAAGCGCAGAATATAATTTTCAGCAAAAAACGTACCCAATTTACCGCTACACAGGAACATTTGAAATTCCAATTTGACACAAAGAATATAAATGGGTTAATCTGAAAGATACGTCGCACCCACTTATGCGCCCGCGCCGATTACAACATAATATAACACTTTATATTCTGGACATTGGAATAATTGAATCATATTGATATCTTTACTGTGTATTGATAAAGAGGACACTTTTGTATGTTTATTTGTACCTAAAAGACTACAAAAACGTCTAAAACAATTTGGAAAATTCTTTCACTGTTGGAAAGCTACACTCTTCCCGAGTAACATAGGCTAAATTTTTTCTCGGTACGGGAAGTAATTCCGCGAACTCGAGTGAAGCCGCGGGAAAACCACTAGTGTATACCTAATAAACGCGAAAGTTTCTATTTATTTTTGATTTTTGCTCCTCTTGCGGTAAGTAGTTCTCTCGGAACGCGGGTGAAACCGCTGGCAGAACATACGTATTTCATATCACAAGATTATGTATGCTTGTATCAACGAAGCGACAAACTCGTTGGTTTTCCGGTGGTTTACCGCTATCAAGTTATCAATTAATTTTAACTGCATTTCCGAGAAAGTTATCTACGAAAATGGGTTAGTAGGTTTCGTTAAGTTTGTAGAAAATGAAAGTTGGTATAATGTATTAAAAACTAATGCATTCATCGTGCAGTTGGTAAGTATATTTGGCCTCTGTGCATTGTGGGATATAGATTCACTAAGATAGAGTGTGTAATTAATATGCCTCTTTATTTTTACAACAGCATCTCCAGCATCAAGTTCTCGCGTATTTTCTGGTTAGACGATAACCCATATTTTAATTCAGAATCCATCAACGGAGAAAAAAGATCCACAAATCTTCAAAAAGCCAATTCTATCAATATCAGTTTTAAGATAGGATTTCAAGAACATATCAGCATTCCAAATCCAACTGAGCAATCATTAGTTTTTGTGGGATCTTCCATCAATCTTCACAAGCTTTCGTCTTTACAATTTATATAGAATTCGGTATCTAATTATATCTACAAATAGTCTAAGGTTGTGTTATGTTTGTCTGTACACAAATATCTCCGACCCTACCGAACCGAATTTAAAAATTCTTTCACTGTTTTGAAGCTACACTATCCCCAAGTGACATAGGCTATATTATATCCGGGTCATCATCATCTGCCTTGCTTTTTCCCAACTATGTTTGGGTCGGCTTCCAGTCTTACTGAATTCAGGTGAGTACTAGTGTTTTACAAGGAGCGTCTGGTCTATCTGACCTGCTCAATCCAGGGACCCGGACAACACGGTACCCCTAGGTAAGACTGGACATTTTGTCCGGGTACCTATGGGAATAAAATTCCGAGTCGCGGGCAAAACCAGGGAAACCATCTAGTGTGATGTTATACAGCAATCTTTAGACAGTGCTCAGACTCGGTTCAAGGATGGCCTGGTTCTGGCACTTAGCCAGGAGATTACATCTCTTATTATTATTTATCTGCAGCTTAATATTCGTTGGGAACAGTTATTTCCACTATGAGTCACTGTTTTTTTGGAAAATTGTCGTCGGGAATAATATGTTTCTTACTGGAATTTTTAGTGCAGATCCAGACAGGTTTTGTGTAGTCGGTAATAAACAATATTGCTACAATTATTAATTATGGAGGATGAATAATAGCCAGTTTCTGAGGATCTTTATCTGTATAGCCGGTAAGGTGGAAATATAGAATGTAAACAAACAGTTAAGAAAGTGGGTATTGCACAACTTTGGCTAATACTTGAGGAAACCCCAGTGAATGACGTTGCATTAAAATGTATATTGACATAACAACTAAGCCTAATTTCCTATACATTTTTGAAGTTGCGATGAAATAACTTTTAGAAGGAAGCATTCTTCCCCGAATTTTTTTATTGAAAGGTCAATTGAGATTGAATTTTATAGGAAAGTCAATTGAGATCAAAGCTACATATTATCTAGCTTAAAATATAGAGTAAATAATGCAGTAGCAATCTTAAACCTTACTTATAATTATTAGCATGAATCTCACAAAGTAACTTTGGTATGAATACTAATTAGATTTATTTACATTGATGATTTATCTCCAGGTTCGGTATTGTTGCATAACTGAATGACTTGGAGTTTTTTCTTCTACGCCGCACTTTTTTAAAAGGCTTCTTGTTTCGCATAAGTAGGTACCCAATATTTTTTTCGGTTCATAGATATTTATCATAATAATACAGTAAGAATGCAATAATTTATTCGAACTTATCAAAGTTTTAGTTTATTAATCGTGATAATTCCGACATTTCCGAAATTAAAAAACTTCTGTCCGCAAGTTCGAACGCATTTACGGTTTTTAAAAGAAAGTTTGTATTTTTTAGTACCTAATAAATTAACAGTAATATTTATACAATCCTTGTGCATAAAAAAGGTTTTCTTTATTCATTGGACAAGAGGAAAGCACTATGTAATAAGTTTTTTATATTTATAGTACGGTATAGTATTTTTTTTGGATAGTGACAAAGTTTTTTTTTTTACTTTTTATTTCAGCATGTTCTTATCCAAAAGGTCTTTGACTCTGCTTACGTCAGGCGCGTAACCGGCTTGAATATACATAATTTAATTATTTTAATGTATGCTACGGTATATCTATTGCATTAACAATGTAAATAAATTAATTGCCTCAATGTCGCCAATAAATTATCACGCTTGACATTTTATTTAGAAAAATCTAGAATACCCATAATATAAGTACTATTAACATATTCGACGAAATATGTAAAATTATTAAAAAAAAACTGACCAAATTAAAATAATTTGCCAAGTCAATATTTTAACAGCAATACACAATACAAGGTTATTTTCAACTGCATTTATTTCGTTACTTTTTATTTTATTCTTTACTAAATCTATTTTAAACAAAATCTTTTGAGTGTATTTTATTTTTCATAAAAACCACGACGAAATATAAGCATGTGAGCGAACCGAAAGTTTTAGTTTGGATAGGAAATTATCATCATCCTCCGAGCCTTTTTCCCAAACTATGTTGGGGTCGGCTTCCAGTCTAACCGGATGTAGCTGAGTACCAGTGCTTTACAAGGAGCGACTGCCCTGCCTGACCTCCTCAACCCAGTTACCCGGGCAACCCAATACCCCTTGATTAGACTGGTGTCAGACTTACTGGCTTCTGACTACCCGTAACGACTGCCAAGGATGTTCAATGACAGCCGGGACCTACAGTTTAACGTGCCATCCGAAACACAGTCATTGGTGTCTAAGATATACTTAGAAAGTACATACAAACTTAGAAAAGTTGCATTGGTACTTGCCTGATCTGGGATCGAACCCGCGCCCTCATACTCGAGAGGTTGGTTCTTTGCCCACTAGGCCACCACGACTTTTTTTTTTTTTTTTTTTTTGGATAGGAAATTATAATTTTCAAAAAAATAAATAAATAGCAGAACACTTAAAATTTTGGCCACATCATAATTACGATAAATGATTGCACAACGAGATTACACTATAATTTTAATTGTAATATATAATATAAAAAATATACATACCAAAACTCACAAATAAACCAAAACAAAACACGCACACAACACTAGAACAATTTATCGAACGATAATTTCAACAATTTATATATCGCGATAATACCGCTAGAACGATTCAGTTCAACACGTGCGCTCTCGCTCGCGGTTCGAAGGCGACTGAAAATATACTGACAACTGACATTGATATTTGATTCAATACTACAGCCGGTTTACAGTGAACACACGTGTTTTGCACACTTTCATGACTCGTCAGGTGTGGGAAAACACTACTAAATGAATAGTCATTATACCTACCTTTTTTCTGATGACCTTTCCCGATGTGGCTGCATAAGGGAGTGTCAGACTCTTATTAACTAAAACCCATCAGGTTCCTTCTTAAGCCCTTTATGCACCAGAGCCGCGGCAACTCTTTCGAACAATCCTGCAGCCCTGGCAGTCATTATACCTGATGTTACCACCTCATTAGCAAAATATGTAGGAAGTACTTAAAATGTAATTAGACTTTTTGAGATCTTTGGTTGAATGAACTTATCTAAGCGCTACTATTGACATAGGAGTATTGAGTACATATTTATTATGTTAGTAAATTATACTCATGTTTACAATATACTCGTAGTTCTAGTATTTATTATCGTCTATCGTGTGGGGGCAGTGCGATATAGTGTCTGTATCTAATTGTGGAAAAATGTACAGGGTGGTTTTCAATCTTTATCCAAATTGACCCATAACAATAATTCTAGGGGAGCCACCTGATCTACTATGCCTTCCAGGACTGCTAACACCCAAGATACCCATAGGAAACAGTTTATATCCTAAAGACTCCGAAACTACTGCAACGATTTGAAAAACAAGCTACTCTATCCCGGGGTGACATAGGCTACATTACATCTTGATACGGGTAGAAATTCCCCTAAGACGCTGGTGGAATAGCGACATCAGCTAGTTCATCTATAAACTTTCAAGTTTTTCTTTAGCATACATTTCTCCTCTCTCATCCCCGATTACTGTAACAGCATATTATCTTAATAACCACTTCAGCACCACATTGTATAGCACGTGTGAACAGCACGTTCAGAAGCACGTGCTATAAATGCACTTCAGCAGAATTAATATGTAAATGAGCTTATTAATTACTCATTAATACATGCTATTGTTTATCTAGGTACTTTGGATTTCCGCTTGTATGTAAGTGCTATTGGTTATATTTTGTTTATATGTTCGTTGGATATGGCGGTGTGTGGGAGAATTTTTTGTTTTCATCCTAAAATCATTCTTAGGTGTGTCGAAAGGTCGTTAAAAAGATCTTCTAGCACCGTTATAAAACAGTTTTGCACCAGTAAGATAGAGGTTTCCTTGGCCCATTAAGGCGACAACAGAAATGTCAGTATTTCTTTAAACAATAAGTTGAATTCGGTAAAGTTGGATGCTATCCAAAGCTCTTACATAAACTCTTAAATCACATATCATAAGCCCTGTCACTTACAATGTACCTTCCTATTTATCTTTCTTTATCTCTACTTCCCAAATAGATGGAGAAATTAACCTCAATACTTAATGGGAGTAGCTTTGATTATTTTCTGGAACACACTCAGTGTTGTAGAGCATGCTGATAAACAGTAGACATTAGACAATACTATTATGTCTCTTGTTATATAGACGGAGTGGGCAGGAAGCCGTGCTTCCTTCCTAAATCTTCCATTAGCAGCACGGATGTAAACACGAATGGCAAAGGCTTATGCACGACGGAACGGCATTTTCCATAGTAAGCTATTGTTTAGTCTGCGGGGTTGTTCGAAAGAGTTACCGCGGCTCTGGTACATAAAGGGCTGAAGAAGGAACATGGTGGGTTTTAGTCAGTAAGAGTCTGATACTCCCTTACGCTGCTTCCGAGGGAGGGGTCTGCTGATGATTTACCAACAACAAAAAAAGGAAATGAAACACTTAAAAAGTGAGCTAAGGTAGCTTCTTAAGTAGCTAAAAATGAAGTTTTATATATTTGCAGTCTTCGATGCTTCGAGAAACTGCAACAGTAAACAACAATCGATTCATTAATGAATGTACTTTGAACAATTCGAAAGTATCTCCCGACACGTTCAAGGCTGCACTACTACGTTCCAATGCAGTAAAAGTTCTTGAAACTTCTCTTGAATGGAGATAATTTACAACGCAATAACCCGTAGTAATCAGAGGTTAGATAACTTGCCCTTTACGGCGCCGTGGCCTGATAATATATGTGAGGTCTGAGGTTGGACCACAATGGATTTGCGGCAAACTGACAAACTTGGCAAGGGGAACACTAAGTTGGACAAGACTAATATTTCAATGTTCAGGGCTGACATTTATAAAGATTTCTCCCGAAAATGTGGTGCGGTAAAATTCTTTTAAGACAGTGAAGCATTCGTTTATCTATCTAAGCATTTGATGTATCTGATGGATGCGGATATTTTTATCAATGTTCTTTTCCGTTATAAGTATCTATGTTAACTAAGGGTTGTAATAGAAAAATCTAATGGACTATGAGTAAAGTTTTCACCAAATTACTGTCACAAATCTGCTATTATAAAAAGCATCAAGTAATCCACTACCAAAGTATCATATCATCCATTTTCGCTTCTAAACGGCCAATTTTTTTACACTGACTTTTTTGTCACGATGTCTTTTCATGAAACTGTTGATGATAGTAATCGTTACATCTGAGGAGGTGTCTTCGAAGCTGAACTAATTGCTACAGACAGCTGACGACGGCGCTAGACGGCTACTGAAATAGCCTGTGACGCATGTCAACGGTATTAAAACTAACTACACATGATTGTCGTGTCTGGGATGCAGAATAATGTAAAGACGATTATCCAGAAATGTTTGTTGTATGTTAAATGCTGGCATAGCACGATTCCTGGTAGACGAATGATTAGTAGCTTTCTGTGGAGTCTCCAAATCCAGTCGTTTAGACCATTATCTAGAAACCTGGCAAAGTTGAATTAATAACTCCTAGAAAACAAATGACTAGACATGTGTTGTTTCCAAATTCAGTTGTGACATAATCACCATTAATCTTCTCTACTGAATGTATGACTAGAGACAATAGTCCAAGTTAAGTACGCTCATTAGATAGAGCACTGTAAACCCCCTCTAAGCGACCATTGAAAGTTTCTATAACGCCTAGTCACTCCTTGTATGACGTCAGTCCTATGGTACCTATATGGTGGTGTATCTAATCAAGTATCGACATGTTTCACTCTTGTCTCTTTATCAAGCTTATTGATATTGGTAAAGATAGGTGGGGATACATATTTCGTGTCTTCTTTTATTAAATCCTGCGCATTTTTCGTGCGAAATTCAATCCAAAATTTCGACTTTTAGACCTAAATGTAGTCTAGTCAGGTAGATCTAGTTCTAAGTTAATGCATATTTATAGGTGTTTCTATTAATAGGTTTATTTATTTAAAATCATCATTCCAATGCTAATATCTATTAGATAGGTAATCTAAATGATAATATCCAAAAAGTGGAATATTTTTGCGAATTATTGCGCAATTTCTTGATTTCCTGTTTGTGCTATTTTAAAGCGTATTTGTACGTTATCTATTATATGCAATTGTCAAGTCATTCCAAAGCTCATGTGACACTGATAACTACTCAACAGATAAGGTTTTACTTTAAGAAGCTAGGTCAAGACTCGTCAATTGGGCTACTTATTTGGGGTGAAGGTACAGGCTATATTCTTTCCCTCCGGGGAGAGGAAAATGTGTTAGTCAATAAGAGACTGACGTTTCCCTACGCTCCGTCTAAGTAAGAATTATTTCATGAGTTCCCCAATCAAATAGTTCCTTAGGTTCGAAGATCAAAGATCTTTTATAATCTCGCAAAGATATAATTTTTGAGCATTGTCTTCACGGACCTCACTGTCTACCGACCATTTTAACAGTCAGACGTTTTACCGCTTTCTCACAAGTCGGCTAATAATAAATAGTGACAGTTACCTTTCCCTAAAGCCTGACCTTCATTCCAACTGTTTTATGTTTTGTTTTATTTTGAACACATAAATAATTGTCAAGGTTAGAACAGCTGGTCATTATAGGGTAATTACAGTCATTTACAGTTCATGAAAATTAAAATAGAGGCCTTTAGGTAATGTATCCTATGAATATTGTAGACGGAAAAGTTTGTATGTATGGATGCTTGTTCTTCTTTCAAGCACAAATTATTGGGTAGATTTCGATAACACTGCGAGCAGAAGCTAGTTGGTACATGTTCTTCATCAGTGGAAAAAAAAAATACTTTAATCGGGTCTACGTTTTAAGTCCTGTCAAGATAATATTAGTGGTTTTCGCTAAATCATTTTTTTTTCTTCAATTTTTCCGGTCAATTTTTGGACTCAAAAAAAAAACTATTGGTAGGTATAATAAATGATTGTGCAATCCCCATATGATATGACTAAGCAATATTATTATGCTGGTCAGTCTTCAATTTGTACTGAGAGCTTTTTATTTATATTAGGTTCGCAAGGAGTGACAAAAAACTCATGATCGGTATGAATGACTAGCGTTTTCAACAAGGTTAGAGGACATCACAAAAAACTTGGAAGTCATGAACGTTTTATATTGACAATATTGGATTACGTCAGTTTTTGTGTTGATATAAAAAAGTAAAAGATAATAATGATTGAAAGAAAGTAAACTTAAATTAAGTGCTAGTTTGGGCATTTTTATATCATTAGCCTTTTCTTTAACCAATTGCAGAGCACTATTTTTTTTTTAACGGCGTCAAAAATCATCAAATGACCCCTCCCGCGTGGGTTAGCAGCGGTGAGGGAGTGTCAGACTCTTACTGACTAAAAACCGTCGTGTTCCGTCGTAGGCCTTTTTATGGGGTACTGGCCTCTCTTCTTAGATCTCTCTCCTCTCTTAGATATGCAGAAAAAGTCCACAATACAGTATGGCTTCATTTCTCTCCGGTCGTGTCGGAAGCTGTCCCATCGCGCTCTGAGAGGGAAGGAATGAGTGCACCTGTGTCTGCGAAAATGCTCGTGCTCTATAAGATGTCCTGCGCAGCAGGCTGATCTCCTTACAAGAGAACAGCCTTCGTGATTGAAGTCAGCCGTAGAAGCCATCATTCGTCAAATAATTTTGCTACTCAGTCAGTTATTTGATGCGTAGCGCATGCGCACTAATGTTTGGTTTATACATTTCGTCATTCGTTATACTATTTGACGCATAGTATTTTATAAAGAAATAATGTTTTGCTTACAACGTGCGTTACACACACAGTAACCAATCAATGTTTTATAAATAATTTAATAAAAACTACTGTAACAATGAGTGCATTAGATACAAAGATGTTATTATAGCCCTATCAAGCGTGCTATGATATTATATTTATAAAATCAACCTTTTTATTCACTTAGACATAACAGGGCAGGTGTTGCCATGTATAATAATATTGAAATTGATATGATATTCTCATCTCACGTGCGTAACAAAACAGGAACGGGAAGAAGACTGTTTAAATTATTTCTTTTTGAAGTAATTTCTCATGTCAGAAACAATCGTATTTTATAAACACACGGAGACAGTAAAGAATCAGTGTGGCTCACGTCAGATACTCCCTTCCGACGTCGGATACTTACTTGTGACTGCGCATGGGAAAGGCAGCAAATTGGTGATTTCAAAGGGGAAAATGTCATATAAACTGTGTAGAACGTGATTACCCTTACCGGGATAAAATATAACCTATGTCACTCGGGAAGAGTGTAGCTTTCCAAAAGTGAAAGAATTTTTCTAATCGGTTCTGTAGTTTCGGAGCCCTTGGGGTACATACAAACGTATTAGTATAGAAGACCGATAGAGATCGTTAAAAAGGACTAAATAGAAACAAGCCAAGTGCGAATCTCATTCGCGCCTGAAGGGAAGGATTCTCTTTAATTAAAAGAAGAACTTTTAATTGCGATCAAAACTTTGCTGCAAAGAAAAAGAGAACTATTTTAATGAATGACGACACACCCTTCAATCAAACACAAATATCATTAAGTTTAATTGTGCTCGTAAGTTTATCGTTAATTACAAACAATTCACGTTCATTGAAGACTGGGGCAATTAAAGTTTTTTCTACTATAAGTTAGATAGGGCTTATAATAATAAATGATAATTGTCATTAGTCTGTACCGGCGGGGTTGCAAATCTTCCAATCACAGCTCGCTATCAAGCGAGCTGTGATTGGAAGATTTGACCCTCGTGTAATGGTATCTATCATTTCACTGCTTTTACACGTAATCATGCACGTATGTATTCTAATTTAATTATTTATTGTTAATAATGTACGTTGTTCTTTAACTTCAAAAGAACATAAAATACATCATGATACATCTTTCCTAGTTTCGACACAACTTACTGAGGAATAGTTAAAATATTTGCTATACCTTTTAAGTTTTATAATCTTTGAGGTTTATTTCGTCACATAATGATATATTTAGAGAGTTTATCTCACTTGATAATACGCATAATTCACGATGCTTACGGTTTTTTTTATTTATTGCTTGGATACATAGTCAATATCTTATCCACAGTTTTTATTTTAATACATTTTAACATTAATTGCGTACCAAAAGATTAACTTCGATTTGTTTACATTTAATTATTTTTATCTCGGATAACTTGAAGATTATTCGAATTAGTATAAACTAAAAGAACGCTTTAATTAGGTTGTTTACTACTATGATTTTATCTTTATATAAACTTTATTAAAAAAATTAAAGGGAGCGTGCACCCGCGACCTTTGACCAGATTAAAGTAAGTACATAGTATCTACCTTTATAGCAAAGCTTTATAGTTATCGGCACGAATCTTGAGCTCTGACCTTCACCTGCGCAGAAGTAATTTATTGGGTTCCTTTTGTGGTATGAAGTGAGGCGCGGGGGCGGGCTAAAGCGGTGATTGGCCCGCAGCGCATCGCGTCATAGCCGTCACTCGGGATTGGTTCTTTGCTAATAAATTAATTCTGCACAGATGTCGGTCAGAGCTCAAGATTTGGGCCGATAACTATACAAATAGTGAAGAGATAATACAAACGATTGTGACTTTGTGATCGGGGTTAATCTCGGGATCCACAGGACTAATTTTGAAAATTAAATATAAGTGTCATACATAAAGCTTTTAGTATTTACTCTAGACGATTACGGATCCCAAAAAATCAAAACACGCGGTGTTACACAAAGATTCACATGTCCAGTCAAATCTTATCACAGTTATCACGCACAAAACTGAAATCTTATCAATATAGGTACTTACAACATACGTACCCTCGTATCATCATCCTCCGAGCCTTTTCCCAATCATGTTGGGGTCGGCTTCCAGTCTCAACCGGATTCAGCTGAGTACCAGTGCTTTACAAGAAGCGACTGCCTATCTGACCTCCTCAACCCAGTTACCCGGGCAACCCGATACCCCTGGCTAGACTGGTGTCGGACTTACTGGCTTCTGACTACCCGTAACGACTGCCAAGGATGTTCAATAATGTGCCATCCGAAACACAGCCAATGATGTCTAAGATATACTATCCTCGTATCATATATAAATATTGGAACCATATACCTATTAGAACATACCTACCACAGATACATATATCAAAACAAAGCTAAAACATTGTATCCTCCTCTGATCTTATCGAGTTACTCTACTAATTAACCCGCTCGGGTCAATTAGTAGCCAGACTTAGCCGTTGAACTTTTGCCTAATGTTTTGTAGACTGAGTATGTCTGGGTAGCAACGGGGCCATGTGTTGGAATCTGTGTTAGTGTAGGATTGCGTCTGGCTATGTGTGAGTTCACTTCTATACTAATATTATAAAGAGGAAAACTTTGTTTGTTTGTAATGGATAAACTCAAAAACTACTGGACCGATTTTAAATATTCTTTCACCATTAGAAAGCTATTCTATCTGCGAGTAACATAGGCTACATTTTATCCTGGTGCGGGCAGTAGCTCCCACGGGACCCGGGTGAAACCGCGGGAAAACGGCTAGTCTGGTAAACACATACATTGGTATACTGATCATTGTGTAGTTATAAAGTTTAGAGTATGTATCGTCGATTTTTGTTAAATTTTTCCCGATCTCAAAAAGAGCCTTTTCTAAGTTTTTAAATTACTTCTACTATCGAAATTCGTCTAACATCGAAATAACACCAATATTTCTTTTAGGGAAATTTTCTAGGAAAAAAAATGCTCCTAATGTATGTTTATTCTTGTATAATATCAACGTGTCGGCTAGACGGGTGAAATGAAAGGCAGTTTCGGAGTTTAACTCACTAAAACCCATCCAGCTTCTTTCTGGAACCTTTTGGCCTTGTATCGAACAAACCCGCAGCCCTGGCAGGTACCCAATCTAAAGGCCCAGACGGATAGCAACACAACATCAAAAGAAGTAATTAATCATTATCAATTACAAAACAAAAGTAAATAAGTTTGATAAGTTCAACGACCAGACGTGAGATTTTACGGTACATTAACTAATTGTATTAAGCCGTTGTTATGCTGATTAAGATTTACTAGCCCTTTACAAATCATCAGCCTTTTTACCGTCTTTTTAGCAAATAGAAAATGTTACATTGGTATATAACCCGAATCGAACCACTTTTTTCACATTATTGGATGTCAATGTTTAATTAAATAATTGTGGAGTCCACTCGTGACCAAAAGGCTGGCCTATAATTCGGCCAAAGGACATGCATTGCCATCCAGCGTGACAATGCAGCCAGCCTTTTGGGCACGATCCCCGCTGACAGCGATGCGGATGAATATTTTGAAACATAGTTTTAATTTTTCCCCTTTTTTATTATTTTTGTAAACATGTATGTAGATTTAATTTGTAATATAGGTATGTAGTTGTAGGAATGTAAATATCATTGTAAAATATAAAAGTAATTAAATAATTGTTAGTTTAAAAGGTTGCAAGAGTCACGTTAGGGCCTTATTATTTATTGCTAATCTAAAACTCAATATAGTTTCCATCAACCTTACCTGTCGATAGTTACAACTGCTTACAAAAGTATACAAACGCTGAACCCCATTTACAACAGTCCCATTAACAAATATTGAACTAAATGCCATGACAATTTAGCTACACACACAATACATAGCATTCAACCCATGTGGACATAGCATCTGTTACCATAGCGAAGCATGACTGCGTAGATGTCGAAGGCCATGCTACTACGTACCAATCATACATATGTACATATTCCATACAATTAGTCTGCCATTATATAAATAAATTATTTACAAAAAACTTTACTACGCCGTTGTACATAATTACAAGTTACGTGTGTTTTAGTGTGATTGTTTTACATATTTAATTTAACTAGGTAATTGTAATGTGAAATGAGCTGCAAATCTGGCTTTGGTATTGGTATCTTCAAATCGATTCAGCAGTTCCTAAGATTTGCACGTTTTAGCAAACAAATCTTCGGCTTTAATTAATGCTAGTATTGTTTGCTTGACTTCGCTTATCATAGAAAGTATTCCGTTAAAAAAAAATCAGTTTTAGTTAGAAAATTGTTCAGGTAGGCCTTATATCGAGGAAGACTGTGTTGCTGATGTTGACGTAGTAGTTGCTATGGGACGCTGGAAACACCGCTGTAAGAAGCCAGTTCTTTTACATTAACGACTAACTTCTTTCAGCAATTTCACCCGCATTCCGTGGGGATCCGGATAAAAAGTAGCCTAAAGCCTTCCTCGCTAAATGGGCTATGGAACACTGAAAGAACTTTTCAAATCGGACCAGAAGTTCTTAAGATTAGCACGTTCAAGCAAACAAACTCTTCAGCTTTGTAATATTAGTAGACACGTTGTTGATGATGGTTGTTGATTGGTCCCAGGTCAGGCAAATACCAATGCAACTTTTCTAAGTTTGTATGTACTTTCTAAGTATATCTTAGACACCATTGGCTGTGTTTCGGATGGCACGTTAAACTGTAGGTCCCGGCTGTCATTAAACATCTTTGGCAGTCGTTACGGGTAGTCAGAAGCCAGTAAGTCTGACACCAGTCTAACCAAGGGGTATCGGGTTGCCCGGGTAACTGGGTTGAGGAGGTCAGATAGGCAGTCGCTTCTTGTAAAGCGCTCAGCTGAATCCGGTTAGACTGGAAGCCGACGCCAACATGATTGGGAAAAGGCTCGGAGGATGATGTTGTTGATGATACGTGGCGTTCACCCGTGGACCCACGGCGCCGAGTGGCGAGACGGAAGATAACAAGTAATATCACAAAGTACGTGTAATTCATAAGTATGAGATACGACTGTTATCAGCCAGATAATCCTGTATTACCTGCTGTTATATGCGACGTTATGAAATTCGGCTATTTGTTCTACTTATCTACATTTACCCATACATACATACGTAGGTACGTGGATCATTGAAAATTTTGCGCGATGACTCAGGGAAACTGCGTTTAATCGTACTGATTATTTAAAAGATTAGGTAAGTAAATATAATTGTTTAGATTAAATCAAATAATTATTATTTATGGAATGTACTTAAAAGTAAATTCTAAGCGAATTCATCCAATGAGACAGGTAAGAAAGAGGATGATATACTTAAGAGCACGCTCTGCGCCTGATCTCTCTCTTCTCTTATAAATGATTGGGTGATGATTTTCTAATGAAGTGAATACGTTCATCACAATCTAAAGATACACAATTAATCAGTTCTAATCACAGCTAAGTTATTTTTATGATTCAAAGCTTGGCACAAATCCTCACTGATTAAATAAATCTTTTAAGTTGAATTAATTATGTAGGTACCGATATTTTTTGGGCTATGTAGTACCAAAGGTTTGTAAAACTTGAGAATGCCATATACTTAGGAAACCAATTTATTTTTTTGAAAACAAATTTTGCTACAGCATCGGCAGTTATTGGGCAAAAATCATAAAAACAAGCTATTTCTTGTTATTACAACTGAAAAGCAAAAAAATACTTTCACATAGATGTAGCCGTTGGAAAAATCGGTTTTGGTGTTATAAAAAGTAAAGTTTTCTCATTCTTACGACGAGCATAATTGAATCAAACTAAACTATTAGTGACTAATAAAAGGGTGAAGGAAAATATCTCGAGGAAACCTGGACTACAAAGTCTGAAATCATCAACCCGCATTGAGCAAGCGTGGTGATTAATGCTCAATCCTTCTCCGTGTGAGAAGAGGCCGCAGCCCAGCAGTGGGACGAGTAAAAAGGCTGTAACAGTTACAAACTATTAATGGATGGAAGGCCGCTGGTTGACCGTCTCTGTGGCGTATCAAACATTGGGCCGCGGAAAAATATTCCACATACTATCGGCGCCTGATAACAATACAAGTGGTCTCCTAATTTAATAAAGTCATTCGGATTTGGCTGATGCACTACAGTTTTTGATAAAACTCTCATCACCCCCCGAGCCTTTTCCCAACTATGTTGGGGTCGGCTTCCAGTATAACCTGATGCAGTTGAGTACCAGTGCTTTACAAGGAGCGACTGCCTATCCGACCTCCTTAACCCAGTTACCCGGGCAACCCAATACCCCTTGGTAAAATTGGTTTCACATCTCATTACGATTGGACGATACTCGCTCATTAGCGGAATTTCAGAAGGTGTTTGTTGAAAGATTTTTGACCGTGTGGGACGCTGGTGAAAATTATGACTACATTATTCAATAAGAAAACGTCCGTAAAACAAATGCAAGTGTGTATAAATAATTTTTAGTCTACCAATGTACCACAAGATTCATTCTAATTGGTCCCCACTGAAGGGAATTTCATACGAAAATGCCCACAATGCTGACCTTCGAAATCAAAATCCAAATTAAAACTTATTTATTCAAACTTGGCTGCAAAACAGCACTTTTCGAACGTCAGAAAAAAATTACATAAGACAGCCCCCAAAACGCCCACCCTTCACCACTTCCTATGTGTTTTTGCTGGGAAGAAGAAGTGGCGCAACAAACTCCCCAGCAACACATGTCTGTCTGTAGGTTAAAAGAACCTTTCAACAAAGTACAGTGAGTATATTGCAGTATGCAATACGCAATATTGTCATAAAATAAAATTACATTTAAAAATGATTTATAAAATCCACCACATGCTAGCTAGCACTCACCCTACGTAACTTGTCTAACTCAAGCATTGAATAAATATGATGTGAAAAAAAAAATTGTATAGCCTCCAATATTTATAATAGTTTATGAGGGAGTGCGTTAGTTGTTTCAACTGACCCTAGTAAAATATGTCTTTATAGTCGAGTTCCAACAAGCCGAGAGCTGGATCACAGCCTAGCCGGTCATCGGTACCTTATCTTCCACTTCCTCAGTAAAAATAACTCCAATTATAAACAAACATACGAGTTTATTGATTGTGCACATAAATAGCACTTCTGATAACTGCTAGTATTTGTGTACATAGCTTTGCGTGTGTGCGTCACTACCACACCTCCTGTTTGCATGTGTGTGTGCTGTGTACAAGGAAATGTTTGCATGTGTGGGTGTGTAGCTGAAAATGCTGTGTCATTGTTTGAGTTAGGTAGTTAATTTTTTTAATGTTAGTACATATGTGTTTCTAGTTTTAGGTACAGTTATTTTATTTTTGGCGATTACTCAGTCCTCGTTTTGTGGTGGTGTATCATATTTCAGTCTTATATGTCAGCTTAATTATAAGTTGGGCATGAAGCCTTGGTTTCACCAATTCTTCTTCACTACATGGGGGCTCTGAGGTCGAATTTTGTACATTAACTTTGAAAAAGTGATAATTTTCAGCCTACTTTTTATGAAGACAGCATGAAAATCTTTTCAGTACTTACCGAATTTCATATACAATGTCACGATGTAATGGTGAGAAGAATTGAACTCTCTACAAAAGCCAAAGGTTTTTGAACCGTATTACATAACAGCAAAGTTCAATATCCTTTCTGTGGGAAATCGATGCAATTCACATAGAGGATTATTTACAATCGCTATTACATAACTATTGAATCAGTGCCAAGTTCAACACGTATATGCTCACCTACGACTGTTATTTGCGATCAATTTTGGACCTTGGACTGTGAAGTTACAGTTGAAATTTGCTTGTCTGATTCTCTGAGCACATGCACCATATGCTTCTGACCTGCTAAGCAATTTTGGACCGTATTGCTATCGCCTTGAGGATCAACTTAGCTTCGTTTTTGCAGAGGATCGTATGTCAACTTAGTTGCGTTATGTCGCAGTAGTATTTCTAATTTAATCTAATATTCTATTGTAAGTTCGATGCTCGGGTTACTCAGGTGGAAATAGAGCGGAAAACTTGCGTATTTTTAGTTTATTGTCGCTGTTATTTTCCACTTAGTTAAAAAAATGGCTATGGGTTCCCGGTCGTTCAAAAACGTTGGAGGATATATAGGACTATCGGAATGGAGAGTCCGGCCTCAAGCCCCTAAATAAAATACGTAGGTAGCTTATATGTATTTCCGCCAAATTGTTTAATTTTCATTTCAAAAAACGATGAACGCGCGCTATTCCAGTTAGATATTGGTATTACGTGTGTAAACATAGTATCAAATTCCTACTACTACTAAATTGGTACCAACTGAGAACGACACGCGACAGGCAAAAAGCAAAAAGTGTGGATCCGTGCGAGTCATAACTTGTTCAAACATGTATAGAGAAGATTTGCTGAAAAAGCATGTAGGTACTTACCTATAGACCGGATTAACGTGGGGCTGTTGTATGTATAAGAATAGGCCTCTATTCGTCGTAGACATACAGTGCCATACTTATAACTTAAAGGTGGATGTAACTGAAAAACAGCGCCAACCGGTTGCCCTTTGGATTGAGCCCTTTTTACTGTAGATGGAGAATCATAAATATGGGTGCATCTGACAGGACTGATTAAAGACCCAAGCTCCTTCTCCCTTCGTGTTCCAGAGCCGAGACTTTAATCTTCTTTCGAACAATCCCATAGATCAATTGACTCCTGCAGCTGTTATTTACCCACGAGTTTCTCTTTCAAAAAGACAGTTCTTCATAAACAAAACACGGTCGATTTTCAATCACTTAGCAACCAAAAATGTATTAGGTATACTGCCCATATAATTCATCATCTCTAAAACACTTGGGTTGGCTTCCGGTTAGACTGGAAGCCAACCCAAGTGTTTTACAAGGAGAGACTGCCCTATCTGACCTCCGCAATTCAGTTACCCGGGCAACCCAATACCCCTTGGTTAGCCTGTCCATACAACTACCTATGTGGTAGAAATTAGCAATTCATCACACATAGCCTGTAACCATATAGGCACCTTAGGAAAGTTTCAAGACCAAGACGCTTACAAACAGAATTACAAGCGGTTACGAAATATTATGCAATGCTACGAACATAAATATTTATTGTAATGCACTAGTCTTTGGAGCACCTGTTTATATTTATGAAATCGTAACTCATCGTGAATTTTTGTATCAACTTTTTTTTTTAACTTTTAGATTGTTGATTTTATTTGAAGTAAGTTTGCATGTGATAGGAAGTTATTTTAGGCTTGGGGGTATGGTAATTTTCTTATGTGACTGGGTCTTCTTACCCTTACATAACGTGTGTCAATTCTTAGTGGAATATGAATAATGGAACAGGAGCTTTTATTTATTTAGCTGCCCAGATGGAAGATGTCTCCCTCATTCTTGTCACGACGAGTTAATTCTAGATTTCGGGATCCTCAGCACTGGACCAAGGGATAGAAGGATGGATTGTCGTATTGAAACATGCCTAGATAGACCACCTACCCCAAGACTAAGTGAACCATTTTTATCTTACCACTTTATCAAACTTATACATTATCATATAGGAGGTATGGGATTAAAAGAAATAATATACTAATTTGATATTGAAATATTTATTCTATACTTTAAATGGTACTTGGAAGCAATACGTCCGTCTAACAAGATCCCGTGACGCAGTGTGTGTAGAGTTAAATAAACAGTAGATTGTTCAGATAGAACAAAGAACAATGTTATCGAAAGTTAGGGGTATTAGTTTTTGCTTTATATAATCCAACACGCCCCCTCAAAAATTAATCCCTAACTTTTAGTCATTCGTTAGTTTACTATACAGTATCTAGTCTACAATTCAACATTACAAAGTGAATACCAACTTATAAATACGACGTAACATATTATACTTCCAAGTAAGGTCTGGGACAACTGTACAATAATGGTCCAACATTTGCTGCACAGGATCAGGGAAACCCAGAAAACCTGATCAGACCATTTCATAATGAAATTGTACTTAAATTAAAACTTATTCTATACCCAATCCTTTTCTCAGTCTTATAAAAGACACGACTGGTAAAGGTTTTGTCAACAAGTCTGCCAACTGGTTACCTGTGGAAATATAATTTAATTTTATTACATTTTTCTCAACTTGTTCTCTAGAGAAATGATATTTTATATCTATGTGTTTGGACCTTTTATGACTTGTTGGATTATTAGCTATGCTAATACATCCGTTATTATCTTCATATAAAATAATGGGCTTATTAATTTTAAGTTTATGCTTTCTGCCAGAGACTTAAGCCATAATGCTTCTTTAACAGCTTCATATAAAGCCATATATTCGGATTCAGTAGACGAGACCGCTACTGATGTTTGTCTCTTTGTACACCATGTAATTGTATTTTGATCAAATAATTTAAACACATATCCAGTAGTGCTTTTCCTTTCATTACAATCGTGGCCACCCCAATCTGAGTCGACATATCCACTTAGGATGTTATTGTAATTATTTCTTGTATATGTTAACTTCAAATCAATTGTGCCTTTGATATATCTTAAAACTCGCTTTAAGCATAACCACAATTCTTTATTGTTCTTATTTGTGTACCGACTTAAAATATTTACGCATGTACTTAAGTCCGGACGCGTACAAAGCATAATGTACATTAAACAACCGATCAGGTGACGGCATGGTGCGTCACACTTCTTATCAGCGTTAAGAGCTTCATAGTTTAATTTAAGCTCCATCGGTGTGTTTATAGGATTGCAATCACTCATATTAAATTTATTCAAAACGGTTTTAATGTAAGCACTTTGGTCTAAAGTAATTTTATCATGGTGTCTCTCTATTTTAATGCCCAAAAATAATTTGATATCGTGTAAGTCGGTCATTTCGAATTTAGTCATTAAATATGCTTTGAAATTATTCATTGTTTGCAAATCTGCACATGCTATAACTAAATCATCGACGTACAAGATTACGTAAATATTTTTAGAAATGTCTCCTTTACCTTTCATATATATACACCTATCTACTGGGGAGTTCTGAAAACCTATTTCTTTGAGACATTGTTCAAATGTTTCGTACCAACATCTAGCTGATTGTTTTAAGCCATAAAGAGCTTTGTTTAATTTGCATACGTAATTATCTTTACATTTTACACCTTCAGGAACTTTCATGTAGATTTCTTCCTTTAGTGTACCATTTAGAAATGCTGTTTTTACATCCATATGATGAATCAGTAAATTATATTGATTTGCGTAGCTAATTAAGAATCTAAAGCTTGCTATTCTAGCAACTGGTGCAAATGTTTCATTATAATCACTAAGATATTCTTGACTGAAACCTCTAGCGACAAGACGTGCCTTATATCTTGAAGGTTGACCTGAAACGTCATTTTAATAGTGAATATCCATTTACAGTCTACAATATTTTTATTTAATGGTTTTGGTACTAATGTCCATGTATTATTTTTCTTAAGAGAATTGAGTTCTTCTCTGACTGCTTTTTCCCACTGATTCCTATCGTTCAGAGATTTAATTTCATTTAATGATTTTGGTATATTACTTGTGATGGATAACGCACTATAGACATCATAGTCATTTTCATTATATGATTTACGCGAACATGTTTTCAGTCTTTCACTTCTTCGTAAATTTAAAAATTCATCAGGTTTATCCTGATTTTTGTGTTTCAAACTACTCTCAGATTCATTTTCAGGTTCATTCGGTATTTCATGACTACCGATTTTTCGAATTTTACTTGTACTGCATTCATCAGATTGAGAGCTATCTGATTTAGGGCCAGAACTATGAGACTTATAAGACACTGATTTTGTTACGGAGTCATTATCAGTTTCGTCTTGGGAATATGTATTATTACTCCGTTCAGGTCGTAATGAAGGCCTAGATTCGATAAAATTAGTCTCATCAATTACAACGTCCCTTACAGTTTCATATTTTTCGAATTCTGTATTCCAAACTTTATAACCATTGGGTTCATAACCTACCAGTATTCCTTTCCACGACCTATTGTCAAATTTGTTTTACTGGTTTTATTATGAACATATACAGTTGAACCGAAAACTCTGAGATTTTTAACGCTTGGTTTCCTATCATGCCACATCTCGTATGGTGTCTTTGATTGACTTAAAGCTTTCGTAGGCGTAATATTTATTAAATAAACTGCAGTTAAAACTGCATTTCCCAAAAACGCTTTTTCTGTTATTGTGAACCATACGTTTGCAACACCATTTAACTGTGGGGTCCGAATATGATTTATGCCTCTTTCTCTACAGTAGTTTTTCATTTCGGTGGATAAGTATTCACCACCGTTATCACTATAAAGATTTACTACTTTGAAATTGAATTTAGCCTCACTTTTAGCGACATAGTCTTTAAAAGCTGTAAACACTTCTGATTTGTAAGTTAACATATACACCACACAATAATGTGTGTATTCATCAACAAATAAAACAAAATAATTTCTGTTATCTATTGTTGGAGGTGTTATAGGACCACAAACATCTGAATGCACAATAAACAGAGGGCGTTTAATGTAACTTTTGTCTTTAACTTTATTAAAAGGCAGGCGAGTCTGCTTCCCATTTATGCATGCTTCACACAACTTATCATTTGGAGTTACGGTATTTATTTCATCTAAGTCATCAATCATATTATGACATTTTAACTGCAGGAATTTAGTTTTACTTATATGTCCTAGGCGTTGATGCCATAATTCATATTTATTTTCATTAACATAACATGCTTGGGAAGCGGATTCCCCTTTTATTACTGGTATTTTAAACTCTAGAACTATAAGATTATTCAATGTCTTACCTTTCATGATGATTTTACCTTCCTTTGTAATTTGTGTGCCTTTGTCATCAAATATTATGGTGAATCCTGCTTGCTGCATCTTTGATACCGATATTAAATTATATGGTACTTCGGCACAGAACAATACATTTGTAAGTATTCCTTGCACTCCTGTTTGACTGATAAGATTTATTTCCCCTTTAGTTGCTGAAATAAATGTATTGTTTTTAGCTACTGAAATTTTTAAAGGAGGATTTAAACATTCAAACGATGTGAAGAGATCATCTCTATTTGTGATGTGATCAGACGCTCCTGAATCTAATAGGAATTTAATTGTCGAGTGGTCTTTTTCATAATGGTATGCGCTTGTCATGAACGCAAATCCTGAAAAAGAAGAATTCGAGGTCGTTCCCTCTTGCAGGGCAATAGTTTGGACTTGTCTTGTCCTTTCTGGGGCATTGTTTTGTATATTTGTCTGTCTTTTGAAATAGAAACAATCCTGTTTCTTGTGTCCTTTGCGTCCACAGTAATGACATTTCACAAATTTTTGTTTGTTTGTTTTCTTGAATGTTGTATTCTTCAAATAGTTTTGTTTTGTGCGATTGTATCTGTTTTATTATATTTTTCTTCAACATGGAGTATCTTTAAACTGGTATCACGACTCTCGTTTTTTAATTTTACTTCGTGATCTAATAGTCTAGTTTTTACAAAACCGAGAGTGATATTTTCTTCAGATAGTGTCTCAATTGCAGTGATAACGCCATCATATGTATTCGGGAGAGTAAGTAATAAATGAGCTACTTTGTCCGTTTCCTCTAATTTAGCTCCAGCAGCTGATAATTCTGTCAGCAGATCGTCAAATGTTGAGAAGTGTTTGATCAAGGGTATATCGGCTTTTAATTTTAATCCCAATAATTGTTTTCTCAGCGCTAATTGAGTTGCTACTCTTTTCCTTTCATAGATCGCGTCAAAATGTTTAAAAACTGCTTGAGCAGTCCCATTTTCATTAATATAATTAAGATATGAGTCCGCCAAATATTCGACTATAATACTTTTGGCTGCCTTATTATTCTTTTCCCACTCAGCGGATCGCGTTCCAGGAATTTCTTCGTCAATAACACTGAGCAAGTTTAACTCTGAAAGCAGTGTACGAATTCTAAATTTCCATACACTGTACTTTTCTCCATTAAAAGGCTTAATGTTTCTTTTCACTTTTTCCATTGTCACAACTTTATTTTTATTTACAACTATGCACTTTACTGTCACTACGCACTACTGAATGTTCTCACTACTAAATGTCCTTTTTCGCACTGGGCCCATAACCTATAGGAGGTATGGGATTAAAAGAAATAATATACTAATTTGATATTGAAATATTTATTCTATACTTTAAATGGTACTTGGAAGCAATACGTCCGTCTAACAAGATCCCGTGACGCAGTGTGTGTAGAGTTAAATAAACAGTAGATTGTTCAGATAGAACAAAGAACAATGTTATCGAAAGTTAGGGGTATTAGTTTTTGCTTTATATAATCCAACATATCATACAACAATAAATTAATCATCAAAAACCTGGTTATTACGTCTTAACTTCCAATAGATTGTGCTTATAATTAATTGGATAATTTATCATCAGATCGGTAATGTTATAAATCATGCTGTGACCTTGCCAAAGCCGTTCGGAGTCAGTACGTCATAGTTGCCAAGTAGAGTAACGGTGAATAAGCCAAATTGCATTGTTTGTGCTGACGTCATTTCTGTGCCCTTTCATTGATAAATATTACGCTTGAGTGCTGGGGTAAGTCGGGTTGTTGGTTGCTAGAAGGTTATGAGTTATAACACCTCGTTAGGTGCTCATCCTTGGATATAGTATTTTGTGCTTATAAACATAAGATACAACAATTAATTTATTCCAAGCAGCTTGAAAATGAGCACTGTTTGAACGTTCAGTTCTTCAAAAGACATCCCCTTTGTATGCTAAAGCTATGGAGAAGCAATGGTGGACCATATAACCCATCAACAATTCTGTCAGAAAATCCCTCGAGAGAGCCAACCAGGACTGCAGGTCCTTAGACCTGAACATCCCTAAGAACACGGGGTTTAGTCATACATACGAGAAATATTTTATCGCTTTTATTTATGCTCAAAAAAATCTAATCCGTCGTCATTGGCACTAACTGCGGAAATCCCATATTTTTCTAGGTCGCAGAAGATACCCAAATCTTTGGATTTTGACCTCATTCACGTTTTTTTCTGCTAGTTTTTCGACCGTATTATCCTTATAAAGTCAAAGTCATGAAAAACTTTAGAGCGCAATTTGCAGCGTTTCTATTTATATTCAGCGTAACAAATTGATTATAAGTAGATTTATTATTCTGTCGGTAATAATTTTGTATGGAATTTCTTTCACGTTGATTAAATGACTGTTCAGTAGACTGTACAAATGTACAATAGTACCTAAGTACTTATTAATTGTTTAATAATTGGCCCAAGCCATTTACCTATGTTTTTGAAGTTTTTTCTCGGAGTCATAATATGGTCATTCTTTACTTTTTAGCTATAATATCTTATGTAGGTATGTTGCTTATTTAATAAGCTGCAGAATTTATGATACCTAATAATTCATTTATCTACCTAAATATTTTGCTGAATAGCATGAATAGGGAAAACAGGTGATTATAAAATAACTTACAATATTAGGTAAGGATTGCTTATTCACATAGGTAGCAGATAATGATATCGCTTTTTATTTATATCAAGAACTAGATTCATTTTGTGGATATTTACGTTGTAGTAGTTAGGTTTTTTTTACTAAGTTTGTTTTGAGTAACGCAATCATAACAAAATATTTTTTCAGCACCATATATCCTCGATACTCTACTTCTATCAAACTATCATCTAAGATGACATTATCACTTATCATTTAACACACGTCCTTGTCTTACACCTGATGGCGCGAGCCAGCGTGACTGTGGCTGAAACGAGGCCAATGTCACTGCAGTATCATGGAAAACTTTACATGCAAGATGTAAGAACTCTGTGCTATGAAGCAAGAGGACCATTAGAGGACCAATTGTTTTGGGCACTATGTCTACTGGTGCCCAGGGAACTGAATCTAGGTTTATTAGAGAGGCATCTAGTTTTAGAGGGGTCCTGAACAACCGGTGTTCTGCAAAAAGTTTACAACATTCGAAGACTTACGTAAATGAACTCATAAAATGTTTTGACGGGTATGCACCCTGCTAACAGTGCGTCTTTTCTCGCATTGAACTGGCTGACTTCCGAGGGCCATGATATTCGACGAAAATCACTTATACTCGTAATTTAGGTCAAGGCCTAAAAAAGTCGCGAAAAATCCCAGTCTAACGTAAGAACATTAAGTCCTAGTGGCACCATTTAACTATAACGATAACAAAACCATACTCAGCCTTTCATTAGTCAATTTTATCGGCGATTTGACAACTGAAAATCGTTCGATTACCGTTACAGTTAAATGGTGCAACCCACCGTAAGTTTTCCATGTCGACTGTAAATAAACAAAGTAGGTAAGTAAACCGTTTGTTATTTTCCCCAAATCCATAGATTACAATGATATCTCTCGCGATAAATATCAAGGTTCCAGTCGGGTCTGTCGTATGAAACCCGAGACGTTTTCAACGGAATATATTGTTATTGACAAGGTATTTTATCGTCTCATCGTCTGGAATATAGTTTACGATAACTGTTGAATAAACAAACCTAAATAGACCAAAGATACGTAAATTTTCCGAATAGGTACAACGAACTTATCTATGCAGCAATAAAACTGTAATAGAGAAAGTTATTGCAATATCTAAAATCTATATTAATATAATAAAGAGGAAATCTTTTAGGGTTCCGTACCCAAAGGCTAAAACGGGACCTTATTGTTTTCGCTCCTCTGTCCGTCCGTCTGTCACCAGGCATTCTCATGAACCGTGATAGTTAGAGAGTTGAAATTTTCACATATGATGTATTTCTGTCGCCGATATAACAACAAATACTGAAAACTAGAATACAATAAATATTTTGGGGGGCTCCCTTCCAACAAACGTGATTTTTTGCTCACTTGCTAAATAATGGTACGGAACCTTTCGTGCGCGATTCCGACTCGCACTTGGCCGGTTTTTTTGTACCCTATAGGTTCCGAAACTGTTGAACCGATTTGAAAAATTCTTTCACTGTTGGATAGCTACATTTTTCCCAAGTAACATAGGCTATATGGCTATGGATATAATGGAGGTTGGGGCAGGATATGAGCAACAGGTATTTAGGTTCTTGTGCTCAGAATTTAGTTGCTGGTGGTTCTTGGTACGGCAGCTGAGTTTACTGGCCCTAATCTTAAACTACTGATTATGCAAAGCCTAATAAAACTCCATAGATTTGGAAGTAACAATAAGCTGTTATACAACCTATCCATCATGTTTTGAAAACACGCTAGTACAATATCATTGTTCCAGTTTACAATATGTGTTGACACACCTACATTTATTGTGTACATTGTAAATAATTTTGTTTGCATTACATTTCAATGGATAAATACAGTTTCGGTATTGACAAGTTTGATTAAAAGTGCTGATGAGTTCCATTTTTAGATAGTCAAACTTTTTTGTTGTAAATTAAAAAATATATAATTGTGATTTGAATTTAGAACATGAGTCTTGCGCTGGCCTTATGGTGCAGTTAAGAGTTCTGTCATTTAGAACAAAAATTTTTTTTTTTTAATTGACTGCTGTCAATTTCGCATAAGATTCGGTATCCTTATACAGTTTATCAGATTTTTGGACACTTGTGCTGACCGGTCGGCCTTAGAAAAAATTATAACAATGGGTAAATATTATTGAATTGGCGTACCTACGTCGGTTTGCTGATGCAACTGTAAAACATTCAGGAAAATAACATGAATAGCACAACGCTGCTAAAATCAATGCTAAAACCAGGTCACTATGCTAGTATAAAGCTGAGTGAATAACCTTCTGTAAATGCAGAATAAATTATACTTGAATCAGCTACAAACATATTCGTAACATTGCTGAGAAAGTCTAAACTCATCTAAAATATATCACATTCCGATAAGAATCTTGTTAGCCTTTAGTGCACCAATAAAACATTCTGACATCATTTACCAATAATTTGTATCAATAATCATATAACTTTATTACTCAGAATTACTATTTATTGCCTATAATGCTTTATTTATATGCCTGAGATACTTATACAACGATATAATGATAATTTAACTGATACTTGTGACAGTTCTTTACCCCCAGTCTTTGGAAGCCATTACAAGGGTTCTGGGTTGATTACTAGTGAAGAAAAGAGGTTGATTCGCAGGAATAAGACTGTATACTACAATAACTGGCCAGTAACACACATCACGTGTAGTGAAGGCACAATGTATTCGGAGAAACGGGGACGTTTACCGGCCGTTCGGTTGCAGACAAATCATAACAAGACTGACGATAATTGTTTTCCGCGCGGCTAACATCCTATCGTATTACATAAAACACATCGGTTTTACACTCCGACACTCGAATAAAAAGCCAACGTGCAATCGCAGATCGATAAAACACCGCACCACAAACGTAAATAAATCATTAGGACCGCACTTGCTCGTATTGATTTGAGCCGCATGTACGCATAAATTAATCGATTTTCAGCAAACATACGTTTATTTAGAGCGTGAATATATGTCTAATTTATAATTTGGCACTTAATATCCCGCTAACGATACAGAAATAATGAATAACTTACCCAAGAATGAGGTGCTGCAATGGTGACTGGCTAATGCACTGAATTATTTATATTGCACTATATACGTAATGAAATTCTTACAGATAAATATAATTTAACAGCTAGGAAATCAGGGACTTTAGTAATTAAACAATTTTAACTACGAGAATTACAAGAATTGTTATTTAAACGTGTAATAACCTTCCGCAAAGTGTTTCAATTCAGCGATTTTTTTCTACGGAATTGTTCGATATTTGTACGCCAGAGGGCACACCTGTCTCATAGTCTTTTGACATTTAATTTATGAATGCGTTCTGATTTAACACGTGTACTTTATTTGCATAATTTTGCTTTCTCTTCTATCGTAGAAACTATTCTTAATTTTTTACTGTTGAGGTAACCGTGTTTTATAATAATACACATTAAGTAAAAGTAGTAGCTACCTTGCTAAGTTTAAGACAGAACAATAATTACTTTCATTTAAAAAATGTGTATTTTTCCATGAATTTACTTGTGTTCTGGAAGAAATTAATTATGATCCTGGAAAAAGAAACATTCTGTAAAATCTATCCCAAGTCATTTTTCATCCAGGTTTTATTCA
This sequence comes from Helicoverpa armigera, assembly GCF_030705265.1. NCBI lineage: Eukaryota > Metazoa > Arthropoda > Insecta > Lepidoptera > Noctuidae > Helicoverpa > Helicoverpa armigera. The sequence goes on from NC_087144.1 coordinate 8,807,767, forward strand.
GTTTCAGCAAAACTGAAACAACAAAATGAAACGTTTGCGTCAAACTTTGACAGCCACTGACAGCTGACAGCTTAAAAATCCGCGCCCAATCTTGTGTACTTACCAAAATAAAAGAACTGTTTATTTATTTTTCTTTATTGTTTACTGTAATAAAAAAGAAATGAGTGCTCGCACAGCGCGATTAGCTAGAGAAGTGAAGCACTTTGAAACTAAACCTCCTTGGGGAATAGTTTGCCATCCACGTGAAGAAGATATTTACGATGTTTTGAACTTCACTTTGCAAGGGCCGAAAGGTTCTCCTTACGAAAATGGATCATTTAAGTTAACTGTTACTATACCACAGAAGTATCCCTTCGAGCCGCCCTTAGTTAAGTTTATAACACCGGTTTATCATCCAAACATTGATAAAGGTAAGTCGATAAAAATAAGGATTTTTATAACCGGTTTTACCGTTAACTAAATGCATTTACATAAAATATTTACCACTGTAACACTTGCTTTGGTCAATATGGCCCAGTATTTTCACACTAGACATTCCACCTTCATCATCATCATCATCATCAGCCTATCGCAGTCCACTGCTGGACATAGGCCTCTCCAAGTGCACGCCACTGAGATCGATTTTCGGCTACTCGCATCCAGCTCCTGCCAGCCGTCTTGCGCAAGTCATATTTCCACCTTATTACTTCAAAAAACTTACAAAAGCATTCCCTATGTTTACAGGAGGCAGGATATGTATGGACATGCTTAAAATGCCCCCCAAAGGTGCCTGGCTGCCCACCATCACGCTGGAGACTCTTCTCGTGTCCCTGCAGACTCTGCTTGCCAACCCCAACCCCGATGACCCTCTGATGATGGATGTAGCTAATGAATATAAGTACAATATAGACCAGTTCCTTATTAACGCTAGGAAACACACTGAGAAATATGCTAAAGGATAAGTTATGGTAGGCCTAGTTATTGTTGAAAGAAGCATGATTACGTTTGTATTGAGATTGTTCACCAAAAATCATCATCTGCAAAGCCTTTCCTAACTATGTTGGGGTTGGCATCCAGTCTAACCAAATACAGCTGAGCACCACTGATTTACAAGAAGCTACTGCCTATCTTACCTTCTAAACTCAGTACCTAACCCGGGTACTAAAAATACTCCTAGGTAAGACTGGTTGTTAAGACTTACTGGCTTACTGTCAAAAATGTCCAATGACAGTAAAATGGTTATCAAAAAACAATATGAGGTAATTGTTGAATATTGAATTGCAGAAATACTTGAAAATAATATTGTTAAAGAAATTGGTTTTCAGAGTGCTGATTCCGAGTTTTGTGTGATTCCGTTCGCAACTCGATACATAAGTTTCAATAGACTTATAATTACGTATCGAGTAGTAGTATATAAAGAGTCGTATGCTATGTCATATGATTTAGATATTACATGGTCATTTATTTTGCCGGTTAATAATGCTTACACTCGCAAAAGTGAGCTGGAGTGTTATACGACCAAGTACCGATGACAGTCTTATTAAATAAACAATTCTACGATAAGTGCTATGTGATTCAATGGTATGATCATCGAAAAAAATTACTTGCAAAACTCGCACTAGGCACTCTGTTAATGACAGTTACAGTGAACTGGGTATTTTAATGAAGGAAAAAATTGTAAAACAATCTGGTCACAACATTATTAAGTATGTACCTAAATATAGATTTATAAGATAAGCATTTATGATTAAGTTAAAAGCATTGAAAGTCTGTACATTGAGCTTAATTTCCTTCTGAACACTGCTTGTATATTTTTGCAAGTTTTTAGATATTCAAATAGCCTGTAGAACATTTTGTTATGTTTTAAGTAAAACGAGGAAAAGATGTACTAAATAAGAGACTGGTCGATAATATTTTGATAATCTTTAATAATTTTCGTTTTATTTACATGATTCCATTATAAGTATTGGTTTTTAAATAAATAATTTTAGCATTGTAGTCAATAATAAATTGTTAAATGGAATATTGAGAATTATACATATTTATGCAGTTATTTTTTATATGGAAGACAAAAAAAAATTGAGGGTGAGTATTTGTTCTGAACATATGAGACAATTTTGTTATTGAGTTATGGGTCTTATTCTAAGTGAGGTAAACTTACTTGCCTGGAAATGTAGAAGAAACTATTATAAGCAAATATACATCATCATCCTCCGAGCCTTTTTCCCAAACTATGTTGGGGTCGGCTTCCAGTCTAACCGGATGTAGCTGAGTACTAGTGCTTTACAAGGAGCGACTGCCCTGCCTGACCTCCTCAACCCAGTTACCCGGGCAACCCAATACCCCTTGGTTAGACTGGTGTCTGACTTACTGGCTTCTGACTACCCGTAACGACTGCCAAGGATGTTCTATGACAGCCGGGACATACAGTTTAACGTGCCATCCGAAACACAGTCATTGGTGTCTAAGATATACTTAGAAAGTACATACAAACTTAGAAAAGTTGCATTGGTTCTTGCCTGACCTGGAATCGAACCCGCGCCCTCATACTCGAGAGGTTGGTTCTTTGCCCACTAGGCCACCACGACTTCCCGCATTCCCGATTATAAGCAAATATACAAAAAGCTTTAATCAACAGCTAGCCAGACCAAAACTGTTATCAAGTATAGACAATTAACTTGTCTCATAATAGTTTTCACTTTTATTTATGGTTCCTTCATTATTTGAAGACTTTGTCAACGTCAAGGTAGGAAATTACACTGTCCTCAAAAGACAAATCACCTCTTGGTACAGGTGTTGATAATTCTTTTTTTTTTACAACTTACATATTTACATGATAAAACATATACCTAATATCTTATCGAGTTAATGAGTATAACAAAGCATACATAGGAATGATGCCATAGAGGTACTAATATATCTACTGACTAGTACCTTAAGCTATATCATAATATTTCTTGGAACACAGTTGCACCCTTTACTTAGGCAGATAAAAGTCCTTTGCATGTCTTAATTGACAAAGGTAGTTATTAATATAATTTTACATAAACAATTAAACCTTTTGCACAAGGCATTAGATAATATGCTCAGATTTAGCCAAACATTTTAGGCTACCCATATGCAGCAAGCAAGATCTAAAAAAAACATTAATTTCAACCTTTTCAGCCAGTATCCGTACTGCTGTCATCACCAGAACTCGCACTTTCCGTCTCAGAAGAACTACTGTTCCTCTTTACTTTTCTACCAAGATTCTTTGGATTTTCTGCACTGGCAGCACTGGGTTCTTTATTGTTATTACTTTCATCAGTAGTTAGTGGCTTTTTCTTCGATTTCTTTGTAGTTTCACTGGTGGTAGGTTTTAGAGTTTCTGTGGAGACTGTGGCAACCATTTTGGATTCCGTCCTGGAGTCTGATGGTTTGAAGTCTTCATCATCATCTTCTTCTGCAGGGCGTCTGTTGGCTATTGATGCAGCTACTGCTGATTTGTATGCTTCTGGGTACTGGGTGCTGAAATTATTGAGTAATTTGATTAGTCTTCATCTTTTTACTTGAAATTAGTGTCTGTAAATCACAACATATTTACCAAATGCTATTTCTATGCACAGGGGATTGTTAATTCTTTGTACTTTTGAATGCTTCCTTACTAATCTTATGAATGCAAATTTGTTACACTCAGAAAGAAACAACAAATGTATTGATATTCTATGGCTAACCCTTGCAAATATTATAGGCTAGTTACTATTGATGAGTATATAACTTCTCATTGCTTATGAAATCAACCATACATAAGCTATATTTATGACAATACTAACCTTAATTTAGTCTTAATAGCTCTAATCTTCTTGAATATAAACTCCAGATCTTTCCTCATCTCCAGCAGCAGCTGCGTGTGCTTCTTGAACTCGGTGGAGGCAGCTCGCAGCCGGCTGGCAGACAGCTGGTTGCAGTTTGTCAACATTTCTGTAGTCTTCTCAAAACGCTGCAACCTGGAATTTGTAAAGTTGTGGCTTTAGGATCATTTAATTAATGGCTTTGTCAGGTCATGTGTTGCTGGGGAGTTTGTTGTGCCACTTCTTCTTCCCAGCAAAAACATATAGGGAGTGGTGAAGGGTGGGCGTTATGGGGGTCTTTTGTAAATTTCTGACGTTCGAAAAGTGCTGTTTTGCAGCCAAGTTTGAATAAAAGAATTTTAATTTTTTGAGTTTTAAGATGAAAACTGGAAGGTGAACCAATATAATTCATGGAGTATGTAATTGTTTGTCTACTAACTAATAAAAACACTGCATTAGACAGCGACAAAACAGCACTGTTTACCTGTTTATAATTTTAAGTGTATTTGGAAAAAGAGGTTGATAAGTGTCTAATAACACTAATCTGACCAACAATGCAACCATTTCATGACGTTTCACACAATATTGATAATCTGCAAGATACTTCTAAAAATTTTTAATTCAAATACTCAAATGCAACTTTTCTAAGTTTGTATGTACTTTCTAAGTATATCTTAGACACCAACGGCTGATAAAAAGGTGAAGGGAAACATCTTGAGGAAACCTGGACTATATAGTCTGAAATCACCAACCCGCATTGAGCAAGCGTGGTGATTAATGCTCAATCCTTCTCCGTGTGAGAGGAGGCCTGTGCCCAGCAGTGGGACGATAAATAGGCTGTAACTAACTAACTAAATACTCACATATTCTTCTGAGCACGGATGATAGTTTCGACATCGTTCTGATTCACCATCCCCGCCAAACCCTGTACAAAAACTTCTGGGGCTGAGTAATTCTGGAAACATTCTATCGAGAAATCGCTCTCAGGAGTATCGTTAGCCATTTTACAACACTTTTATTTCAGCGATCTGGCAGGAAAAGAAAATAAATCGATATTCGTAAATGACTCGTTGTTGTGACGAAAAATCAAACAAAATGCAGAAATGTCAATGTCAGATTGACATTGAAAGAAATGCGTTGTGTTCAAATTGTTAAATTAACGTGTGATTTCAGTAACACGGAGTGGCTTAGCAAGTTATTATTTATTTATTAATTATAAAGAAGGTAAGTAAATAAATTATACTAACACCCCATAATTCAATGTTAAAACCAATGAAACGGTAGTAAGCTACGCTAATGTGTAAGTTTTTGTTCGAATGGTAGTTTACTGCTGCCATCTACAATTAACTGAGGACTAAAATGATTTCCACTTAACGGGGGCGTGCAACAGATGTCTGCAGTGGTATCTATGGAAAGCCTCCTGTATCATTATAAATTATAAATCAATGATGCTATAGCCTATCCTCTTTTTAAATAAATTCTAATTCTAGGGTATTGTGTTCTCTGCGCCCGCATCCCGAAGGAACTACTTACTATTAGTTATTCTGATGACTGAATCCAGTTTTCCACAATCAAGTTTTCCATAACTGGATCCAGTTTTCGCGTGAAAGAGTAACAAACATACATAATTATTTGTGTATGTACTTTCACACTTTCAATATCAGTATTATATAAGGGAATCGTATGAGGATCTAAAGGATTTTAAATAAAATAAAATTCGAATGTGTTAATATTTAGGGATTAACTTGGCCTAAGCCCTGGATTTCAAGATGGAATGGAACTCCAACATCTTGATCGAAGCTGCGACGAAATATTTTCCGAGGTTGTTTAGATCGTCGCCTTTTGTTTTTTTTATTCCTTCTTTTCTTTTGTTGTTTTGTTAATGGGAGATTATACTTCAATGGATTCACATCGATTGGTGCCACTTCATGTAGCAGCCATTGAGGGAGATATTCATAATTATTTTCTTCAGCGAGTGGCATAATTTTATAATTTCCTTTTGGAGATGTGACTGATTTGTGAATATGGTAGTCACCACTCTTAAGATGCTGTTGTACTAAATTTCCGTCATAATCTTCTTCGGGCGTGTTTTCGTCGTGTGATAGCACTTTTTTTATTTCATTTGCTACTGCATCCCCATTTTCAACATTTGTTAGATCGAACACAACAGCTTCTACATTCGCGTTTTTATTTTCAATATTTTGGTTATTGAGAAGACGGTCTAAATCAATATTTTGAACTAGTTTCGAACCTGTGACTTTTCGTACACCTTGTACCTTGTGTGCATTAAAATTGGTTAGTAAATTGTCAACGTCAGACATACCGAGCACGACTGCATCTAAATCATTGCTTATTTTGACCTTTTTAGCTAACTGCCTTGAATTGATTTTTAAATTTCCTTCCTTATCATCGTACTGGCTTTGGGCACTCTCAGGTACGGTACATGTATCTCCTATACACACCAAATTGGGTTGGTTTCTGTCATGTTCATCTCTGTAACCATCTCTATCATCAGCACTAACTCTTTTATCCTGGCACCTGTTCCCCGCGCATCGTAACTCACTGACGTAGCTGCCATCGTCAGCTAAATTTCTCTGTATCTCGTTGAGTAAATCAGCAATATCTCCATTCACACTGTCATCAGTATCATCATTGTTGTCGTTCCCTCTAAAAATCATCACGTCTTCGAGTAAATTGTGCGCATTTTGTAATTTTGGATATTTGTCCACGTTGTTTGCAAATATTTGGTTAATGAGCTGCAAGTCTTCCTGCTGGTTGCCTTGATTTGAATCCGATGAATATTTACCTTCTTTTGCTAGCACACGCAATAACTTTTCGAGCTCATGTTCGTTTTTCACTAAATAATTAGTATCGGCTGCCGGTTTTCCATTTGTTATAGTTACTATTCCAAATATAATAAAATATGAGATCTTCATAGCAGTTGTTTTAAATATTGTTTCCTAACATACTATGTTACTTACTGAATCAAGTGATTATCAAAAAGAATATTGTGAGTTTATTTAATGGGGAATTGTAATTGCTTGTGTAACCAGTTGGAGGTGAGGCTATCCGCGCCAAATTGAGCGCGAGATTAGAAATTTTATTTGTTATAACTACTAATAAGAATACCTATTGTATGTAAAACAAGGGGTCCTCGTTACAGTTTTTGGATCTAATGCACATTTTCGAATTTCGTAAAATATCCCCAAAATCTTTACTGGCACAAAACTTTATTGCAACTTTCATTGTAATTATCTGCTATACAAACTATAAGTAGCACTGTATCTACCTTTTTTAAATATTGACACAATTATCCTTTTAGTTGGTAATGGTCCCATAGAGACTCCCCCATAAGCATAATGCGCTTTCTAAACTTATAGTGCTATAAATTAACAACTAAATAAAATCTAGTAAACATAGTCAATTATAACGTTTAAATTATATTCATTATTACTTCATCTATTCTGTCGTATCAACAGGTTGAAGAGATTCAATCTATCTAAACTTATGTATCGTTTAAACTAACTAACAATCTGTTGTCAGGAAACAAAATAATCTACATCTAACACATGAAGAGTTATTCAAATTATTATCTCTACGACATTTCCCTCCTGGTTATAACTTCTGTCATCTTCATATTTCGCATCCTCTAGCACTTTAACGAGATCGTTTATTAATTCAGCAGCTTCATTACTTTCAATGTAGTCTACTTCATTATCTTCTTCATCTCTACCAGATCTCTTCTGGTAGTAATAACTGTTCTTCTTATTTTTTTTCTTCTTACTACTACATCTACCCTCCTCACTATTTTCTTCTGGTGAACAATTATATACTTTTGGTTTCTTCTTACACATTCTAAGATTTTCGTGCGCATCGTTTATTTCTTCATCATTAGATCTTTCAGCTGGTTTGAATCCCATTAAAAAATTTAAGGTTTCCACGTTACTGATCATAGTTTTTGGGTCTATTTCTTGTATAGGTTTGATTTCTTTAACACTGGCAGAAGTATGTGTGTGACTGGACATCTGATTGGCTTTGGTGTCTCTGTGGCCTCCATCGACATGGTCGAAGTTTAGACCATACTTCGCTCGTTGATTTGTCAGGGTATGCAGCAAGGATTTCAGTTTATCGTTGTATTCATCAGCTGTTACATTTGTAAGTAATATTATGCTGAGAGTGCAGACAAATGCGATGATGGTTGAAGTCATTATTCAATACTTGCTTAGTAGATACTAATCTAGGAAAGCAGATGCTGAAGGTGTCGCTGTTATAGGAATTAAATTGATTTGACATACTGAGATAATGGTTAATAGAGTTTTAGAGAATTAATGTGGATAGAGACGATATATAATGATACATTCAGTGACGCATTAAAACACATTTTCTTTCTTTTCTTACATGTGAGATAACTTTAGATAGATAAGCATGGAAGATCAAGACATGCTGTACAGACCCTGGAAATGAAAGGGGTAGACGATAATGATTTATTAATTTATGGTGATAGAATGTTACATTAAGTCTAAAATAGGACGAGAAAGGCTTGTTATCTTTGTTGTAAGAATTACTGCGATGTTAACTTTTTAGTGCACTATTGTCGTAAAGTGTATTGTTGAGTTACAATATGGACGTTACATTTAGGTTGGAATCATGTCTAGCCTTAACAGTGTACCATATTGATTTTATATTTTCTAGGGCTAGGTAATAGTCACATGTGCTAATAGTCAGTTTGTCGAAAGTACGGTAAGCGTTTGTTCCTGGCTAAACTTTCTTCATCATTAACAGTCTCTACTGGTTATCGAGTATCTGGGCTGTGTGTGGGGGGCTGGAGGTTTGATAAACAATTGCTCTATGTAGAACCCTGTTTTTGAATGCATCCCGAATGACGAAACATACAATCCCAACGTGTTGCAAAAAATATAATTACGGTTTAAAGTTACATAGGAATATTATTTCTGGAAATATTTAAAATTAATAAAAAGCAATGTAAATAAAAAAAATATTATGCATCAGTATTATCTAAGGATGAATAGGGAATAATAAACAAAATAAATCAAGTATAATAAAACTTCTTGTTACAATGTTTGAAAGAAGTCAAATATTCTAATTCCAATAAAATGATAGATTTACAGCCTTACTTATAAAAATCAACAAATCATCTTCTAAGCATTGTTTTAAGTAATTACTACTTAAAGCCTTAAGTAGTGATTAAATTATTTTGACCTATAAACGTTGCTTAAGCATGTCTTAAGTAATGAACAGATAATGACATAAAAACATACTAATTTCTCAACACTACCGGAATGTTGGTAGCTTAAAAAAATATTTGTCATCAAAACGTTGTGTAATGGCAACAATGGCATCCGTAAAATATAAAATTAAAAAGTTGAGCTGTCAATAAACCGGAAATGAAAAATCAGCTGGTAAGAATCCAGCCATTTTGATAATTAGCGGGTTAAACAAGGGTGTGAGGCTACTTAATTTGACAGCTCATTTAAGACATTGCTAAGAAAATGATTTATTTCAGCCACGTTTATAAGTAAGATTTTTTCTTAAACATCTCTTAAGTATAACTTATTATTTTATAAGTAAGGCTGTTAGTTAATAAACTGTGATTAAATAAATACAAGTGTTTTGGTAGGTACTCAAACTTTTATTGAATAATGTTGACCTACATTACAATTCACAATAAAACATTAAAAAGAAGATAATATGACGATCCTAAAACTCAGAACGTTGCGATGAACAAAAGCAAATATTATATACTGAGAAACATCTTAATCTAATTGTCATTTTTCAAATAAGCCAGCAAACTTCTAACTCTTTGCATAATTTCATTCCTGCTTTTAACAAGGTTTTGTAACTCTTTATGATCAAGTAACTTGCTTTGTCTCAAATTGTTTTTTATAACTTTTTTCAGAAGATTATCTACATCTTCCTTGAGATTGATCTCTTCAATTTCATCGTTATTCGGGCTATCATTGAGATTGTCATCATTCCGAGTTCTTTCACACCTGTTGCCATTACAACGCAATTCGGGTAAGTCGTTATTGCCATATCTATTATTATTATTGTCATCATCATCTCTGTCTGTTTTATCCACGAAGATTCTGTTTTGACTGCATCTAACTCCATCACAGCGCAAATTATCCCGACCTCTATCGTAATTGTTATCATCGCGATCCCTTCCGCAGTAGTTTCCATCACAACGTAAATTAGCGTTACCGTTGTTCAAGTTTAAACTGCACATTTCTCCAACGCAGTGCAGGTTTTCAACACGGTTTCTATTATACCTGTCATCATCATCGTCATCATTTCTATCATCGTCCAATGCAATGTTATTTGAATCATCGCCGCCACGCAAAATATTTTTATTTATGTTGATTACGTTATTATCTCTTCGACTGCACTTTTCTCCAACACAACGCAAATCATCCCTGTCATCCCGATCGTCGCTATAAGCTCGCAACAGATTGCTGAAATAGTTACTAATGCTGTCGCTGTCTTCTACACTGTTATTATTGTTATTATCTTCTCTGTTGCTATCGTAATTATTATTTCTGTCGCTATCGTAATTATTATTTCTGTTGTTATTGTAGTTAGAATTTCTGTTGCTGTTGTAATTGTTACTCCTGTCCCTATCATAATTATTATTCCTGTTGGTATCGTAATTATTGTTTCTGTTGCTGTCATAATTATTATTTCTGTAGCTATTGTAATTATTGCTCCTGTCGCTATCATAATTATTATTCCTATTGTTGTCATATTTATTATTTCTGTTGCTATCGTAATTATTATTGCGGTTGCTATCGTAATTAGTATTCCTATTGCTGTTATAATTATTGTTTCTGTTGCTGTTGTAATTATTGCTCCTGTCGCTATCATAATTATTATTCCTATTGCTATCATACTTATTATTTCTGTTGCTATCGTAATTATTATTGCGGTTGTTATCGTCATTATTATTTCTATTGCTCTCGTCATTATTATACCTGTTGCTGTCTTCTCTGTTATTGTTGGAAGAGTCCTCTCTGTCTTCATTATTAAGTTCTGATCGCAATTCGTTATCAAGATAATTTAGGAATTCTTGAATTTCATTGTACGATCCATCGTTGTTTGCCCCAGAACTTGCGAGAGAATTCCTGTTTAGTAATTCATTTAAACCTTCTAAGTTGTCAAGACTTGACTTGCTGTAGTCATTTAAGTTATTTCCAGCGATGACTTCATAAGGATCTGAAATGCGAAATTTATTATTGTTATAGCGGTTTTTTGGTTTATCACCGTGGTAGGCTATTGCGGCTCTGTCTTCATGGTGTGTCCCTCGCTTGTTCTCATCATGACTTAACTCTATATCATAATTACCTTGCTTGTAGAAACCGTCCAACAGATGTCTAAGGTCTTCTGCAGCTTGGGCAGATTCATCTTGTCTGTAAGCAGGATTCCCATTCGTGAATATTACTAACCCGAAGAGAACGAAGTATGAGCTCTTAGACACCATTGTTCAGACTCCTGGTATCATACTGCCACCTAACCGAAATGATAATGGCAGTTATTTGATTGTATGTCTTGGTTTTAGTGAAGAATAATTGATTATGAATGATGAACAGGATAATTAAGCGTGAGATTGGGAATTATAATTTTCTCTCAAAGATACTCGATGAAGATAATTGGTATTTATCTAAGAAATGTTTGTTAATCAAGAAGGTGTGACTGAAACTAATGTGGTCAAGACATGGGACTGTGGTTATGATTAGGTACGTGCCTGTTTGAGTTCCAAGTCTGTGAACATGTTGTACGGATCCTTGGAGCTATGTAAAATTATTCTTTCGACATCCTAGGTCCAGCAGTACACCAACCTGACACTCTGCTTGACATGACATTCTTCTGACATCCATACCTCCTGATCTTTTTATTTTCCCGATTTGGTGCTAGGCATCCAGGTTGAGAGAATAAAATGGCACAGAAAAATCGGACATCACTATTCTTCAGCGATTTAAGTGATTGGTACACAAACAGTCTTGAGCATGAGCATATTATCCAGCGAAAAGTAGATCCATCGGAAAAACAACTATTAGTTGCTAAAATCCTTTTAGGATTTAGGAGTAATTAAAATAAGCATATATGTAAATATGTATTTCAATGCTCGTACAATTGAAATACATATTTTTAGGAAAACTTCGGGAAATCTGACGAAAATTTTTACATCTATGTATATAAATTATCCTAAAGTCTGTTTTCCATTAAAATCAAATATGTACCTCTTTGCGTAGGCAGAAAATTTTCCTGCACGTGTCTTCAGATTAATATTTCTTAGAAATCTCTGATTACACAACTTTTATTTAGTTCAATTTATCCGTTGGTACTACAAGAAGGTCTTTTAAGATAGGAGAGCTTTTTCCAGACTGGATAAGGGCATCATTGGGACAACCATGACTGAATGGGTCATCAAATAATTAGCGATATTTGAGCAACTCAAACCTACTAAACATTTTTTCCAATGTAGCCTGTCCTTATGACTATTAACTTCAACTTCAGTAAGCTATTTGCAAGGGCAAAAAACCATTTATCGGTAGGGAAAAATAACAAAAAAAAAACATTAAGTATTAAGATTTATTACTTATGGATTGACAAGCTGATATATCTTCAATCCTCCAACTTATAAAGTACAACAAACTTAAAACTACTTCGCTATTTCGATACCTTGAGACAGCAATCTCTTCAGTTGTCTTGTTAACGCATTCCTATCGTTTCGGTTCTCCAGATCATACACCGCAGCTTCCACGTTAGAGTTTCTATCATTTGCCTTAACCAGAAGGTTATCTAGATCAACATTTTCTAGTATCTTAGCTCCCGGTAGCTTATTACTTTGAACATTTTGATTCAACTGCATTCTCTCTAAATCTGCCAGGTCTACAATGATAGCGTCTAAGTTTTCAGCCACTCTATAACGTTTCGACTGTATTGGCGATTTATTGTCATCATTATAGCCATATCTAGCGACTGCACACCTCCGTCCACTGCAGCGCAAGTTACCTACACGTACCACGTTATAATTATCGCTGTCAACGCTGCACTTGTTTGAAGAGCATCTCAGGTTATCAATATCATCTCTGTATTGATCATCCCTAATATTACATCTGTCTCCAATACAGAGTTCGTGATTGTCAGCACTCCTAGTTAAACTGCATCGTTCTCCAATGCACCGCAAGTCTTCTCGCGATCTGCCACATCTGGTCCCAGAGCATCGGAGGTTATCTCTGTCGTCTCTATTATCCGCGTTTAAGCCACACCTGTTTCCATTTGCTCCAATACATCTCAGTAAATCTTTTATACTTCTGCTGGAATAATCTCTATCGTCGTTTCTATCATCTCTGCTTCTGCCACAGCTCATGCATCGCAAGTCGTTTCTATCGTCTCTGCTTCTTCCGCAGCTCATACAGCGTAAATCGTTCCTATCGTTTCTGTCGTCTCTGCTTCTGCCGCAGCTCATGCATCGCAAATCGTTTCTACCGTCCCTGCTTCTACCACAGCTCATGCATCGCAAATCGTTCCTATCGTTCCTATCATCTCTGCTTCTGCCGCAGCTCATGCAACGCAAATCGTTTCTGTCGTTCCTATCGTCTCTGCTTCTTCCGCAACTCATGCAGCGCAAATCGTTTCTGTCGTTCCTATCGTCTCTGCTTCTTCCGCAGCTCATGCAACGCAAGTCGTTTCTATCGTTCCTATCATCTCTGCTTCTGCCGCAGCTCATGCATCGCAAGTCGTCTCTATCATTTCTGTCGTCTCTACTTCTACTGCACCTCCGGCAACGCAAATCGTTTCTGTCGTTTCTATCATCTCTGCTCCTGCTGCAACTTCTCCTTGCACATCGCAACTCCTCAGCGTTGTTACTATCTTCTCCGAATTTCTGTTCGAGCTCTTTTAGGAAATCTAAAACTTCCTCGACATTATCGAAATATTCTTGTCTGCCTGGCGGAGGACCTATCACAACTGTGGTTTCTTCTTCAGATGATGGTAATGATGATGCTGGAATGATGACAGGCTTGACTGACAGATCTCCGAATCTTTCGTTAATGTTGATCTTCAAGGGTGAATTATTATTTTGAGAAGAAATTATAGCTGTGTCCTCGTGGTGTGTCTTAGGTCCGTCCTCATGATGAGTTAGCGCTATATCGTATTCCCCTTTCTGATTGGTCAGTAGCTTCAACAGGTTCTCGAATGCATACGAACCTTCAGGCGTCGGCTTTCCACTTATACAGCATATCAGTCCAAGGAGGAGAAAATATGAGATTATAGACGCCATTACTCACAGTGCGCTCGGTACCATACTGTTCTTCTCAAAGTCAGATAACTTGATCAAAACTTTTGGTTATAAGGAAGCGTGCGTGATTGACAAACTAGTTTTAAAGGCGAAACTATCTGTGTATAATTTGCCGTGAGATTGGTAATTTAGACATCTCCTGTCACGACGTATTGTGATGAGTTTTGAAGTTAATTAGTTATCCTTTCATATCTGATCAGCTTTCTATTATATTGATGTCATAGGTATCTTGAAAGACACGTGGGGATGTCATGTATTTTATATGTTTACCTACTTATTTTTAACCTACTCCCAAAAAAGAGGAGGTTCCGTATTCGTCCCAAATACTTAATTATTTTATGGATGTTCATTAATTTAATAAAAATCAACAGTTAACCGATTCTGAATGTTGTTTTTTTTTATTTCAAAAAGTATGAAAATTATGCTATATTTTTTAAAAAATCTGCTGCTTATTGGATCTCCTTTTTAAATGATTTAAAGCATGGTACATAAATAAATCGTTGATAATACATATAATCGTTGATAATTACCTAAACGAATAATATTTCGTTTTAAAGAATGGTGTCATACACAATTACAACATGCCAAAAAAACTTAAGGCTTAACTTAATGCAAAAGCTGCGTTCAATGAACCGTTAAATTGTATTTATTGTCTTTTGTAGAGAAACGAATGAATTAAGGTCTAAATACAATTCCAATATCGGCAGCATCAACACAGTATGATTAAGTAAGATCTAAAACATACTTATTAGATGCAGTATGGCGGCCAAGTACCTTTCCTTGCTTTTTGATTAATTTATTATATTATTGGTACAAGTTTGATTTTCCTTTAGCCCAGAAGATCAAAAACCAACCTCAGGAAAATAAAGTGATAAGTCATAATTTTATTTTAAACATAGAACATTTACAATGGAGGTCTCAAATACCCGTCAACTTTAAATATAAAAGGCAGAACATGATTCATTAGAACTTCACTATCATCTGCACTTCTAACCCTTTGCTCTGAATCGTCATCATCGAGTCTTCTACTCGGACCTTTAATACGCTGGAAATGCTTCAAATTCTCTTCAAAATCAGACATGGTCCCACCTTCTTTGCTGTCCATTCTATCATGGTAAGCAAAATCACCATCATCATCAGCTCTTCTAGTTAAGGGTACTTTAACTCCTTGACGTCTGAAGGAATCATTGTCGTCTACTAGTGGGGTCCTGTGTCTGAAGGACCTGTCTACAGCACCCATCATTTCGGTCAGGTCAAACCTGCTGTTGGTATCTGTGAAGCTGAGGTCTGCCTGCAAGTAGTTCTCGGCTACTGATGCTGAACATAGTAGACAAATGCTGAGGAGTTGCCAGATCTGGAAGCAATTGGGTTAGAATTTAGAGTGCAGCTGTTTTGTTATCAGCGAGGCCCAGCAGGGCCAAGGTCTGCCGGGGTGCGGGATTGTTTGAAAGAGTTACCTGCACTGGTACATAAAAGGCCTACGATGGAACACGACGGTTTTTAGTCAGTAAGAGTCTGACACTCCCTCACCGCTGCTAACCCACAGCGGAAGGGGAGGAATCATTTGATGATTTTTGACGTCGTAAAAAAAAGTTTGTTTGGTTATTCATTGCTGAGTGGTTTGGTATCAGCTAACAATCTAAACTTAATAAACGTACACTTTAACATAGATCAGATCAACATTAAATTAAGCCTTGAAAAGTAATCATTTTATTAAATCTTCAACGTTATTTTTATTGTGCATTGCAAATGCCTCTTCTCATTTCAACAGGAGAAGGAGTGAGCGATTTCAATATGCTTGCTCAAGGCGGATTAGTTTGATTTAAATCCCGAATAAATATCCCGTATATTCAAAGTACATAATCGTAGCAACAAAATCAAAAATAATGTCTTACCATTTTGTTTATTCTCAATTTCAAATCATATTTTCTGAAAATGCCTTTTGCTTTTGCCTACCAGGTTTATGATTTCAATTTTACGCTTATAGTTTCAATTAATTCTTAAACAATTATATGTTTTAGTGCTTTGTGTAGTTCGTGGCTAAACAACAACCGAATGGGTCTATCGATCATGATCGGGTTTCCGCGGTCGGTGCGTGAAAGTCTATGTCTTAACGAAAATATTGGAAAATATAATGATGAATGAATGGACAATATGTGTATAAATAAATCTAATATATACCTACTTATTTCATATAACTAACTACTAATACTTTCTGCTTACGTCTAAGTACATAATGTACTTATAAAGGATTTCATGAAATCCGATAAAATCGCAAACGAATTGATTTTCAATGCCAATGTTGTCTTATTATCTTCCAATTATCAACTTTTATAAATGCTTAGAAAGAATCTCTATAACATGGGACTTGACAACATAGAAATCAAGTTGAGATACAAACTTTTGCGTACCTATCATCTCACACAAGCTCTGAAACTAATGTGTTTTAAAGTAAAGTTGATAGAATACCTGATAATTGTTTTATTTAAATCATTTGCCTATTCTGTTCTCACACGAAAGTCTAATAAGTATATCCAAACTCATTCAATGGAATTAACAGGGATTACAAAATCTTTACAAACCGCTACGTGCTCCGACGCCATGACTTTTTACTCTACTTAGCAGAATAAAGCACAAATGAAAAGTAGTAGTTCTTCCTAACCAATGAGAGCAGATAAAACCTAACATAATTAACAAATAATTTAATCCTTTAAACTTATAATTATCATAATCACAACAGTATTTGAATAATACAATTCGTATGTAACATAGCGCTTAACACTAACGTACCACAAACTCGCGGTTGGCGGTAAAAAAAATGCAAATGGCCGCCGTGACGTCACGTAGGAGCCGGCTGGCGCGTGTGTTCGCTTGATGGCGTTTTAATTACACGACATTGGTGTTTTATTGGCCAGAGCTGCTGATTTCCAACTTGATTTCAGAGAGAAAAATTTAGATGCGAAAATAGTGCTTTTGATGTTTACTGAAATTAGGTAAACGGTGAAATAAAGTTGTAGTTTCAATGATATAAAGAAACCTCTTTTATAACTACAGTTATGTTTCAGCTTCTGCAGGTTGGATGAACGGTCTTGATTCGAGATAGCTTGGAACATCTTTTAGCATGCCGTTGTGATGATGCAGGTTTAATCGATAAGCCCTAGTGCTAGAGTTTTCACAAGTTCACACGACGGCCTCTGATGTGGACTTATGTACTGGTACTATGATGCTCCAGGCTGTAGACACAAGTTGGATGCCCAGCTTGGAGTAGCTGCTTTCCTCCTTAAGTAAACTTGTAGAAAATTAATGAAAAAATCCTGAAAACAAAATTACGAAGCCTGAATACTCTTGATTATAAATATTAAAGCTTAAATCTACATGATTATCGCCGAAAAATTATACGCTTCGGAATAATTGACGCCTACATAAAAAAGGTAAGAGTCGTGGGCAATCGTAAACAATGTTTATAGAATTAATTATTTATGAAGAATATGCCTGATTTCTATCAGGTGGGCGAGGGGGGAAACCAATCACCCTTCGAGGTATACCTACTTAAAAAAACAACCTTCAGTTTTCAAACGATAAACAAATGATGGTACTTTAGTTTCATTTATTTTAAAAACCTTTTTTCAAAATGATTTATCAATACCAATTGAAATATTTCATGAAGAACCTAATGTATTGACTTATAATACTTGCTTTGAAGAACAATTGCCTAAATAGGTGTATGTCTCGTTCTAACTACCAGACAAATTACACAAGAAATCCAAAAACAGACCTCATGAATGTAATAATGTCATATATCACGTAATTCTTGTTGCCAACTGTTAAAACAGCAGAGGTATCGCCAGGCACGTGCGCTCTCGGCCGCGGCCGTTGAACAACTGAACAAATATTGTTCGAAATTTGAATTAACGTTCGATTTGCGACGGGACAGGTGTTCGGTAACTACGCTGTCTGTTGTCTATGCCTATTGTTATGCAGATGAGGTTAAGACATTGTGGGGCTCGAAGAAGATTTTAAGACAAACTGTTCAATTAAAATTGTTTGAAAAGTTTGAGAATTCTTTCTAGAATCCGTGGAATGTGTTTCAGAAATATGAAATTGGGACACGTTTGTTCAAAGGATTGCCCATGTTTCGTTACATGATCCATGTTTTCATACATTATAAGTCTTATTTTTCAGGGGATGCAATGCAAGTGAGATATTATCTCTTATCTTATAATTTAAGCTCTACATGAGACTTCTATAATTCTATCAATAATATTTGTTGATCAAAAAAAGCTTTTGTTTCACTAATCTGTACCAACTCTTCACAGTCACAGAAGTCAAAGCAATGTAAATATAATTATGTTAAACGGAAACGAATGGGATGTGCTCTATTAACTACGTACATAAGTATTTAGTCAAAGCCTAATAATAATATCATTATTAAATGAAACAATAAATAATGAAGTAAGTGTAAAGTTTTCAGCACAGCGTCCCAAGCTACCAGGCGCCCATAAAACGCAAGCGATCGAGCTGAGCACATAAACTGAGAGTTAGGCACAACCGAAGCTGTTAACTGTTCGTTCGGCTACTTTGCACCTGTGCCAACTATACGGCTGACACTAAAAATTACCTCTTAACTTATTATTAGTATGGATTTTGTAGATTAGGATTACATTGATTTTGTTTTTTTTGGTCTATGGTATTTGTAACATAAAAAACGTAGCTATCTTTGCAATGTACAAAACCTTTGGGAGGCAAGACTATCAATAGCAACTCGGAAGCTATTAGAGACGAAAAAAACAAAATTTTCTGCTAAAACATATCATAACACTGATTTAATGAATACAACATTCAATCATTCAATACTACAAAACAGCATTTAATACAAATTTTAATATAAATAAAATTAAAAAAAAACGCAACAACCAAACGCCGAGCGAATTAGCAATACCCAATTTGAATGTGGAAAACAGACGCAGAACGTTTGCCGCCCAACAGCTGAACACTTGAAAAAAAAAGCATTTTCCGAACGAATGGCGCTTAGACGCAGGCGTTCCCGCCCTCAGTGCTTAAGCAGACGCGAAACGGAACGCACGCGTGATTCCCGCGCGAATACCGAACGGACATCGCGACGAGAAAAATTACCAAAAAAATATCAAAGTTATAAATCCTATCTTATTAATATTTTAAAATTATTTAGCCAGTTGATTTTCTTGTTTATTAACGTGAACATTTGGGTTTTTGAAAAGTGATTTATTACAATAGTGCGTGTAACTGTGGCAGATTGCAATAAAAAACGGGGGAAAGCTGTTTGCTGTCATCTGTCAAAAAGGTTGAGGTGAGCGATGAAATTTAATTTATTATGCTGTTAGTTATAAATTATTCTTAAACCTTACAATATTTCTTGTAAACTTTTATATTTATATTTACTACTTTAGGAAACGTATAATATAACTAGAAGACGTTATCCGTATGTATGATGTTATCCGGTATTTAAATTAATGAACATTTATTTAGGTATCATTGCAAAACACGAATATTCTGAAGCCCTAAAAGCTTGGCGTCTTACTTCAAACACTAAATTCTAATATGATGATTGTATAAGAAACGTTTGTCAAGTATAACATTATGCTTAAGTATCTAATCTATGTATTAAGCAACACGTTTGTTATGAATTTGAAATTAGAGAATAGATATTTAGTTAACTGTTTGTAGGTAACCCTACTCTAGTTCTAGATCATTTCGTAGTAAATAATATTACACTGCTTTCCTTAATCAATTTTCAAAACTCCTTGGACTAAGAATATTTAAAAATTTAACTGAAAATTACCTATTGCAATTTTCAGTTATGGCCTGATTTTTTAATACATAAACTTACAGATCAATTATAGAGTAAATAAGAATAAAGAAGGCCTTCGAAACTCGAGCAAAAACACAAAAATAGAGAAAAAATAGAAAGCCCTAAAAGATAGGCCATCAGTCGTCTTGTCACGATTAATGTTTGAAACGTTTTGCTAACATTAAAAGCTCCTTAGCCTTGTCTTATACGCGTTTTTATTTAAATACCTTAACATTTCATATATTCCGTAAGGTACACATTTTCTTCAAGTCACATAAGTTGTATTAACATTCTGGCTTATTAGAAAAAGGCTAGTCAGATCCACTAACCACCGCAACAATTATCTATCCATTTCTTGATTTGCTTACTAGATAATATAATTTTGTCTCTAGTCCCATAAGTTATGTTAATTTCCTATCCCTAGCAAGCCAAACAACACATCCATATAATTATAAACGGCCATAACAGCAACAAATATTCTTCACCAACATCTAACAATCTAAGAATCAAATTCTAAACTGGTCCTTCTATCCAAAAGAAAACTGATCCTTCTATCTAAAAGAAAACTGATCCTTCTATCCAAAAGAAGACTGGTCCATCTAACCAAAAGAAAACTGATCCTTCTATCCAAAACGAAACTGGTCCTCCAATCCAAAAGGACCACAAACCCAACTCAATCCGATCACACAAGCAACAGTGCACATAAAAGTAGCCATTACTCTTAGCTCACGTCGTAGGGGAATAAATAAAACGTTATTAGTTTTCATAAAGCTCCACCTGTGTCTGCATCAGCTGGTGACACCAATATGGCGATCATTAAGCCTGGCTCCAGGGTTCGTGCCATATGCGAACCACGTTTCGATAAAGAAAAATTGTAAATCTTTAATAAACTGAAGTGAAAGATCTTCAGGGTTTTGATTTCAGTAGCTGATTTCCTACAGAATGAAAATCCTATGTAAAAAATACGGTTTCTCTTGTGTCTATGTGATGGTTACTCTTGTCTTGTCAAAAAAATGTGTATTGAAAGCTAACTGGCTTCGTCTTTCTATTCGTAGTATTTCTTTTCAGTTTAGGTTTGTGAAATAATATGTAATTAGCAATGTTAAGGTTTTTAGTTTTCATAAAGCTCCACCTGTGTCTGCATCAGCTGGTGACTCCAATATGGCGATCATTAAGCCTGGCTCCAAGGTTCGTGCCATATGCGAACCACGTTTCGATAAAGAAAAATTGTATGTTTCCTTTTTGTGGTGGTTGTTAGTATTTTTTAAAGGTTTTAGGGTCTTTAATAAACTGAAATAAAAGATCTTTCTCAGTTTTGACTTCAGTAGCTTTTTGCCTAAAGAATGAAAATCCTATGTAAAAAATACAGTATCTTCTGTGTGTATGTATCTGAATGGTTACTCTTGTGTTATCACAAAAAAATATGTATGTGAAAAGCTTATATTTAAAAGACTTTAAAAGATTTCGTTTTTCTATTCGTAGTATTTCTTTTCAGCTTAGGTTTGTGAAAAAAAAATGTATTAGGCGATGTTAAGTTATAGTTAAACACTAGTGAATAGAATATCAAACCACAAGAGATGAAAATCTATCTTTCCAATGAAAAGAACCGAAATTACAAACTAAAACTCGTCTTAACCACATCCACATTCCTCAAAAATATTTGGTAATGAACTGCATCCAATTCCCGTCTATTAATATCTCAAAGTAAACAAGAAGTTTATTTATAGGCACAAAGTTTACTTAACGCCACGCGCAAGCTCCCTTACTTCCTGTTAAAAAAAAAAACATAATTTTCTCTATGGCAACTTTACTAAAGAAAATGTTACCATTTAACGTAATGAAGGTTATATTTTCCAAAGATATTCGCTTTTAAGTTTCATATTTTTCGACTCAAAAGACCAAATTTCGCTTTTCGCGTAGGAAAAGCGTTAAAGAAATTGTATTTTCTCACTAAGCGTGTACTCTAATTAATATTCTTTGAAGGTAGGCATTAAATTAATGGAATAAACACATGGCTGCGAGCTTTTTTTACATTTTGAGTTTTTTGCTACCGTGGTCTTGTGGAAATGCTTTTGAAAACAAAATGCAGTACATTCGCCTACTGTAACGCAAATCTATTCGGTAGCTTCTAACCGCTAACTGTTACAATAATTATTTAAACCTACAATTAATTTAACGCACTAAATACTTAAACAAAATGCTCTCATGAACACACATGACTGATTGATAAACAAATATGATTGTCTTACAAACAGGCCTCCAGCAGTCGGCAGTCACTCTATGTAAAACACTGATACCTGACTGCATTCGGTTAGACTGGAAGTCGACTCCAACATAATAGGAAAAAATCCAGGCAGATGATGATTAACAAACTATCTTTTCACCTTTCCAAGATCTGTCCCCGACCATCATACAAAGTGCATCTTCATACAATCCCACCCGTATGACGTACACCACTTCAATGGCGGCCCCATTCGGTCACCTTAGGCCCGCATGTCTGCCCCGTATTTATTCAATTAACTTTGTTCACTCGTAAATCAAGCTGTATCGGGGCTATTGCTAGTTATTGTAAAGTGTGAATTGGAAACTGCGGGTGTTTGGATTTTGTTTGAAACTGGGATTTTTTAGCTGAGTATCGCTGCGCCTACTTACTTAGGTATATTATTGCAAAGCAATGAAAATTGTTCTAGAAACGACAAGAAAATTACATCAAATAAAAAGCTTTATGTAATCAGAAAAAAACGTAAACTCACCCCGTTTATGTTTCATACTGAAAATCACTATGATTTCCCATATCGTGTTTTCGGAAATGGCTCGAACGAATGCCTTTTCATAAAAGCTAGTAGATACCTCTCTACTAGATACTTACATATTTAAGAGTCACCGCGCACAAGTGCATTTAATGCACCCCAAACGGACCGGAATATATCTAGCATAACATCAATAAATCATCAATAAAACCTTATACATATAAGCAATACAAAACTCGACTCGTGTCTAAGTATCAGTTCACATAATCTAAGCTCTGCTTACCGCGGTCGGTACGTGAATAGATGACCATCTATGACATCTATGACATAGCTACGGAGAAACCCTTTAGGACACCGTGTTTTAGAAGGCACATCTTTGGCTGTTGTTACTGATAGTCTGCCAGCCAGAAAGTCGGACAACCAGTCTTACCAAGGGGTATTGGTTTACCTGAGTAATTGGGTTGAAGATTCGCTCCATGTAAAACACCGGTACTCGGCTATACATGGTTAGACTCAAAGCCAACATAGTTATCAAAAGGCTAGATGATAGGTATCTGTATCTGTATTCCATCTACTCCTGACCACAAATACAAAACTAGCAAACACCCAAATCCCAAAAGTTGAGCAAACAGTCCGTGTATAAGTGGGGTCTAATCTCCTAAACTGCTAAGTGTATTTCGGTGCAGTTTTCGCCGGGGCTGGAGAGTTTTTCGGCACAATTCGGGCTTAGGTATTAATTCAGTGTGCCGGCATTGGTAGATAAACATCACATCAGCTGGGGATGTTCCCGCGCTAAAACTGACGCAAATTCTACTATGAGCTGTGTGTGAGTGTGTGTGTTTGTCATGTTACAGGGGAGACAGAAGATCTCGTATTGTCTTTGTTTGTGAATTTATGAATTCTGTACAAAATTATCTCACTCTATCTCTGGTCTTACTGTAGCGCTTTAACAATACAACCGAAGTAACTATTAAGTAATCTGTGATATAACTACTGAAAGGATTTAGGTAAATAAAAGGTATACAGATGTTCTAAAGCCTGAAAAGGACATAGACTGCTTTTATCTGGCTGTGGGATATATATTTCGTTCTGGACGTGCATGGAACTGCAGGGAAATGCTACTAATAGTTATAAAGAGTAAATACTTGATGGTTTGTATGTTTGCTGAAATTGAATAAGCTTCGAAACTAAGTAGTTAAGTACTAAATCGATATGAAAACTGCGACTTCTGCACAATTTCTTTCACATGGTGAGGTGGTAACCATGGCAACCGGTGCTATTGATAGGATAGCAAGTTGTGACGTAATTCAGTGGAATGAAATATTGTTTCAATGCGTGACCCGCACGATGCCGGTTATAGTGGTAAATCTATTCAGTTTTATGGTTAAAGCAGTTATTTGAAAGCACTTTCGCAGGTATGGTTTTTCACAAACTAGCATTTTAGGACGCCTTCGACCATGAAAACATTTTTCATTATTTTTTTAGGTTTCCCGAAAAAGCTTGTAACTGTATGCGGTCTTATAGAAAGAAAGAAAATACATTTATGCACGCCGGTATGACACGTAAACAAAATTAGAGTACAAACTAAAACAACTACCTATAACAAGAATAATAGGTAAAAAGCAAGTAGGAGAGAACACAGAAAAACTTATAACCATGGTATAATAATTTGCCATTTTTTAATACTCTTCATCTGAATCTGTTCAACAGTTTTCTGTAGAAACATAATTCTAGACATCATCGATCATCAAATATTAAGACCTTAATGCCATCGAACTAAAAACTAACCACATCAAGAAGAGACACACTCCAACTTACTCCCTCAAAAAAACAAAAGAGCTTCAGTAGCTCAGCACTAAAAGTTGTAAAGCTAGCACATCCAGCAGAGCGCATCTGTGTCAACAATAAGGCAGCATCTGTGGACGCAGGTGCGCTCGCTTTACGTATAAATTGTTACAGGGAAATTCCAATAACGGAGGGTTCCTTGGAGCTTTTAGTGGCCACGATATGGGGACGGGGCGTGATCGATCGGAGGTGAGTACGGAGTAATGTAGGTCTTGGGTTATGGAGTGTAGTGTTCCAAAATCTTGTGAAAGAAAAAGAACTGTAACTGAGCAAAAGTCTGTGAGATTAGCCTTTCTGTAATCGTAAATGCTTTTAAAGGATAAGTATTGCAATTCCACATGGCAATGCTGCCAGCCCAGCCATACTCTAAGAAACGCTCCTAGTCGACCGCGATAGGGAGGAAACGTCAAAACATAAGAAGTAAGTCAATATTAGCATTTTTAACAATTATGGAAAATGCGGCAGAACAGATTTAGAGGTAATAAACAGCAGGAACCCCGGAGAAAGTTATCTTTATCCTTATCCAGGTAGGTATGAAAAGTTATGTAAAAAGATCTCCAAAACCGACCATTAAAAAACCTATTGAAGGTATCGATTATCTATTATTGTATTCTCAATTTCTCAGTGTCGTGTCGTGATCGTGTCGGACTATAAAAATCCTCAATAACATAAAGGGTTAGGTTTCGTGAATAGACTGTCGAGTTATTAGATTTTTTCCTACAAACTTATAGCGATCGTATTTTTTCACTTCAATTATACTGATATAGGTCTATTGAATTGTCCCTACTGATCATTTAATATTATCTTCTTTATTGTCCTTCTAGTGTGTTATTTATTATGGGCCCAAAAAGGTAGAGAAAGAGGGCGTGAAATACCTGATACAGTTGAATGAAAAGCTCTTTATTGAAATTATGATTATGATTTGCCTGAAAACATTGAAACAGATTTATGCTGAAGTTCCTTTAGTGGTTGACACATGTCATGATCAAGATGATGAGTCACAATAATTTTCTATTGATAACGTAAAGCAGCTAATTTAGGTAATCATCATCATCATCTCAGTCATAGGACGTCCACTGCTGAACATAGGCCTCCCCCTTAGATCTTCACAGATACCTGTTTGGAGGCGACCTGCAATTTTGGTAATAATTCCTTCAATTTTTTTCCGTTAGCCGACAAAAAAGAACTTGTTAAAAATATCAAAATATTCTACCACATCATGCTACGAGGATCCACAAATAACTCACAAAGGACCCAGCAACAGTGTTGTTGAGTACCAACTGAGTGACGTCACGAGGCGTTGGGTTACATTGTTTTTGGCGCCGGCGCACCTGTGTCAACGCGCGGCGCGTGCGATGTGGCGCCCGAACTGGGCCCCGGACTTGTGGTCTATGGAGTCTTGAATTGTAGTTTTAGTTATGTTTTATGAGTAAAATGGAGTTGTGATAGTGTCAGTAAGGAAAGGAAGGAAGGTTGTTTTAAAGAATTTTGTCATACTTTCAAAAGGCCTGCGAACATTTGGTAGAGTGTATTTGTAAACTGGTCACGACAAATGGATAGATAGAAGCTAGCTGTTTATTCGTCTATTCGGTAATATTTGCCTCAACTTTCATTCTTACAGCTTAAATCTATACATAATAGTGATTCGTCAAAAGAATCAGTAAGATAAACGTTACGTGCCACTGTAGATTATGTTTCTTTGGAAGTTCCATATCATCAGGTATGGTTCTATCAACCCATTTAATATTTTGTCCACATGACGTTATTATTAGCCAACTTTGGATAATACCGAATAATTTTGTACTGTGATTTGCCTTGATGAATGATCACAAAAAATACATATATCCAAGCCGACATTGGACGGTCTGAGTTATTGTTTTTGGCAATAACTTGACATCTGTACAAACAATCGGCGCGTGCGATGTCGGCGCCGGCGCACCAAGTGACGCCATGACGCTTTTGTTACTTTGCTTTGTTTTCATATATTTATCAAAGTCAAGGGGAAGATTGAGTTGATTTGTGGCGTTTATTAGGGTCTTTTTTATGAATGTTTCAACTGATGGTGACGGCTCAAGCTTGTCTAGTAGAAGGTTATACTTACGTTTCAATATAAGGTATTACAACTAATATTACAGATGTTCACCAATCATCAAGTAATGAAGCATTACTTAGTCAATATTACAAATAAGTTTCGTTTTCAATCCCTAATCCGTTCTTGTTATTATTACACTTTTGATCAAATATAGAGATGTTATGAACACTTATTAAAATGCTACACATACCTCACTAAGAATTGTTTACTTTCAAGCAAGCGTCCTTAAGAATTACGTAGGATAACCTCTACTGGTTTTCCTACCTTTCGTAGCTTCCTCATCATTTCAGTACCTACTTAGTAAAGGGTAAATGCGTCTCAGTAAACGTTTAAATCATGGTGTAATTAGTGCCCCAGGTGGTGGCTCAGCTGTGCTCCTAATCGCACCGTTACGCCGCCATGATGCGACCAGCTAATGATGCTGTGATACACCTACCAAGGGAGAACGTTCTAGCTAGAAGTTCGTCTTAAGAATCTAGTATAGAATATAATACCTATAATAGTGCATTCTAAACGATTTTAGTGAATTTAACCAATCGAGCCTTGACAGAGATACGAGAGAGCTGCTCATACTTGTATGTAATGTAAGTGTGAGTCAATTTGATGCTAAAGTGTTCAACAAACGTTTAAAAGATTTTGTGGTACGACGTTTTTAGTTTTAAAATGGTTACTTTCTTGTCGTTGGCGCCCAACGTGGGCTTATATTGTTTGGTAATCTCCAGTCGATACTAAGATGTAATGTTGTTAATGACTTTGCTCTAACTTTCAGATCAATAAGAATATACTTATGATATGTAATATCTTCGTTTGATATAACATGCATTCTAAGTGGAAGTTTACATTTCTTGCGTCAAATAAATCAATCCATCATCACCTAAAGTCCCAAGCCCACCTAGACCATATTATATCTTCGTCATAATCCATTAGGCTTGCTCGTGGCGGCAACAGCCAGCAATCCGCCATTGTATAAATAACGTTAAGAGCACAGCTGCGCGCAGCCGCTGAAGCTAAATGCATCTCTTTCGCGCCACAAACGCTTTTTAAATAAAGAACCAGGTGTTCCAATGAGTTTGTGTTACCTGCTTGTTTGTAGTTTGTCTATGGGAGGTTATGAATGAGGTTGGTTGGTGATAGAGAATGGTGCAGGTGCCATTATCAAAGTTGGCTCTATGTCTCGTGCGCTTGTTAACTTTTTTATCATTGTAGAGATAATAAGACAAACAACTACACTTCCTTCCTAGTTTACTATCGTTTCTGCTCGATCTAAAGCAAATAAATATATTTCTCAATTCATGTAAAAAGCACTTCTTCGTCATTTAAGGTAAATGTTGCATAACAGGTAAGTATTTATTTCGTGTCCCTACTAAATTAATATGATTGATCTATGTTATGTGTCGGCAGAGTCATGGATCATGATTTGTATGCAATTTTCAGATTAAATGTAAATAATTAACCCTATGAAAAATTCTCCAGCCCACATTTTTCCTCTCCGAACAAGTATCAATACCTACACTTCTTTGTAATAAACAATGGTACTTTGTAGACAAAATGTACAGCAATTAAATGTAGATTACAGTATACAGGCGCGAGATAAAACTGTCCCCCATGATCGAGTTGTGCGCCTATCACCGCCATGCGGGCCGGAGCGACAGCAACGGAACGAATAGGCCTCGCATTTTTAAGATTTAGATTTTTTGTGTAACTTTTTCGCAATATGCAAGTGTAACAATAAAAGTAATTGAGAGCGGTATTAATATTTGAAAAGATTATTGGATGATGATGAAAGATGAGCTTTTAAAGTTATTTTAATTGAATAAGTTTATATTATGGGTTTTGTAATTTTTTTTGATGGTATTTAAATGTGTGTAATTTTAATTGTGTTACCTATCTTGTTTTTTTTTTTTTTTAACTAATGGTTACATGAATCATTTTTTTTTCAAAGTTAGCTAGGTATAATAAATAAAAATATAAATAAATAAATAAAAAGTTTACAAACATACAACTATAAACTCATTTTTTTGACTGGTCTTTGTTAACGATTGAAGGGATTCCAAGAGAAGACCATTCGGATTTTAAATAGAATAATTATTGTCAGATTAATTTCGATCCAATATTTCTAATCTATATTTTTAAATGCATTGTTATTTAAAAAATATAAAATTCTTGCCACCTTTAAGTCTGCTGTCGCTACGAGGCGAGGGCCCGCATACGGGCTCGCATTGAGTAGGTTTGCTTGCGAGTGCTGCTCGATAAACTGTCACCAGCGAGGACTTGCAGATAGCTGACGATGATGCAGGCGTGACCCTCGATGCTCAAGCTGGAGTATGTGGTGGTCCTGATGAATGGGGGGATGTGGGGTCATCATATTGTATTATTTTTAAACATTGATTTATAGACTAGCTTTTTCTTTAGCTGGGCTGCAGTTAATAAGCCCAGCAACCGTATTTGTCAGATCAGTGTGAGATAATATGATATGGATTCTAAAAAAATCAATAATGTTTGCGCATTTTTTTTTTGTTATGAGGAAATTGTTTCTTTTGGGGGCTACTGGGTGCATCAAAATGATTTAACGAGTTAACATAGTTTTTTGCTGAGACGGAGGTAATCAAGCCGTCTCAGTAAAAAATAATAATTTTATATTAGTAAAAAATAATAATTTTATAGTTCAACAAATCTAGATAACTTCATATAGTATCGTGACGAATTAAATTCATCACGAAATCTAAAATACCTGCATACATAAGTGTATACTAAACATACCTATCTAAATATAGTTAGCAATTTAGACTTGCATGCTATCACGCAACTTCACACACACATGCAAAACACTACTACACATGCAAGAGTCGTTTCCAAACGACCTCATACAAGTTATCGACCGACTTGTCTTACCGCCCCCGCAGGCGTCTCCCCGCAGCCGCCAACCAGTCACCTTCCACCGCCCGCACGCGCCACCCGCGTCATGAAGAAAGAAAAAATGATGGAGCGATTCACCGAAGCTAAAATGTACCAACTAGTCAACATTTACAAACAATACGACTGTTTATGGGATATCACTAACGAATTATACAAAAACAGGACGGCTAGAGACAACGCTTATAAAGAAATTTTACAAAAATTAAACATACCCGAGTTAAAAGTCCGAGATGTTCCGCAAAAGATAAAGAATTTGAGGACCTCGTACTACCAGGAGATCAGAAAGATTGAAGCCAGTATGAAGGATGGAGTGGCGACTTATACGCCGAAGGTATCCTGGTTTCCGATTGCCGACGAAATTTTACGAACGATTCCGAGTAATCGAGAGCGTTCCGAAACTGTGAGTTGAATATTGCTAATGTTTTTACTGTGTATCTAATTTATGTTTGTGTGTATATGTTATAGTTAAACCCGAAGTGCGGCTATACCTAGGTTTAAACGGTTATAGCTAGATTTAACCAGCCATGTGTGGCTAAAGTTATTTTAGTAACATATTTACGCCTGCACTTTTACAGATAGAATATAAATATTATATGTTATAATTTAATATTGTAATTATGGGTCTCCACAATTTCTTAAGTATTTATAAACTTGTCTTAATTTCAGGGATCAGAACCAGAAACAAGCAGCAAACGATTAAAGAAATCCACAGAAACGAAACTACCAACGTTAGAACAGGCTCCAAAAATCATAACACAGACTACACAACACTATGAACCACAGACAACAAACATGGACGATGAATTTGACAGTTTCGGTAAATACATCGCGTCAAGTTTACGCGCCATGACAGAAGAAATGTCAATTATTGCGAAAATGGAATTGCAGAAAACTTTGGCGGGAATACAGTTGCAGGCTGTTAGGCAGAAATATAAGGGTGCTCAGCAAGAATGTGCACCTTCCAAGTCTGGTGAACAACTCCTCGATGCTACGGAAGAATTTATGCCAGTAGCTGATTATTCTGTCAAAGTTGAAATGGAATAAATATGGAATAAATATAATTTGGATTACTACTTATGACGTTCTTGAAGATTTCTCACAAATGGGAGATTGTTCTATTCTACAGCTCAAAGTTGCAATTTTCGGATAACAGGAGGGTTTAAACCTGTGTTGTTTGTGACGATGTAAATTTTGAAAATTTGTTGTGGCCCTAAGTTAAGTATAAGCCATGCGAACTATTGTTAAATAAATAATTTAAAACGCTTTAGGATAACTTTTATTTACTCTCTTTGACAATATACGAGCATACCTATACATATTATTTTACATGCAGTTGCATCCTAACTGCACTATTAGTAGAAATCTCACCTTTATGAATGTAACCAGCAATCGTATGCTTTACACAAATCACAAACATCATATTTAGACTCTACAAAATGTACTAATAACCCAAAAATCCCACTACACATTGTAACAAAGTGTGTAACCGCAGCCCCCATGCTTGGTTTATCTGCGCCTCGACACGATGCGGGACCCCTATCTGATGTGTAGGGCCATGTCGCACCTGAGGTTATGAGTATCATTTGGAGAGGTTGTAGATAACTTTGTTAAGATTTGTGGTATGTTTTTTTGAGTTGACTTGACATTGGTAGTTAAAACCGACGAATACACTATCAATGTGTATATCGACGTAATTAGAGTACGGATTTGTTGTATATACTTACGAATTACCTCGTTTGCAGACTATTAGTAGCTGAGGAGAGAACCCTTATGGTATGTCTGAGCTTCTCTTTTGAATGTTCTTATGTTAGGGAGACATTATGTAACAAAGCAAATTGTGTAAAAAAACAAAGATAAGTGTTAAGATATATGATTTGGCGAGAAATGGGATTTCCAATAATTTTGCAATTTTAGCATGATTTTAAAATATGGTAGAGACCGAAGAAACGAAAATAAAAGTAAACTAAGGACTATGTTAGACAAAGATATAAAGAAAGAGTTATAAACAGCACCCACCACTATACAGTCACTAACCCAATTAGAACCAGTGAAACAGTGGTACAATCATGTTTGTCAATATCTAGAGTAATCCTCACGGAGCGGGCTCGTAGTGGGGGGAGAGGGGGGGCACGATTAATCGTTCGCTGACATTAATCATGCGGCACACCTGACGAGCGGACGTCTCCGCGCTGGTGAGAAAAATTGCACAACTGACAAACAAGATTGTTTGTTGTATGGATTGGTCAAAATAAGGTTTGAGTTTTTGGATTAGGAATTAATAATCGGTTCATACCTGGACAGGTCGAACTTAAAACTCCCTTTTTGAAAGTCGGTTAAAAAGTATCAAATACAGTAAAGGTAAAAAATGCATCTTCTACGATTTAATACGAGGTTATGCAACCCCTATGAAGCGATGCAAATACTCTTTAGTTGCCACAACTGACGGCGCGATGAATGCAATACCATTGCCATAAAGGAAATAAAAAAAAAACTTAGGGAAACTTCACCTCACAAGAATTCCAATGAACGATGTAATTTTCTATTTAATGAAAAAAATGGGAACCAGGATCTTTCTCGGAATCCTGACAACTGACAAGGAGCACCAAAAAGTCCAATTGCCTTTGTCCTCTAAAAAACAAAACACGGTCCCCACTTAAACAGAACGAACGAACGAACCAATTTCAAAATTCAAAATCACAAACACCTGAGTTTATCTGGCGTCCGTTTAGCTGATTGGTTCGGTTTTAATCAAAGTTTCGCGCGCGGCTGCGGCTGACAGCTCGATTATGGCGGGAATTCGCTTAACATACTCGATTATGAGTAAAAACTGTGTCGTAGGTGTCGCTTGCACGCGCTCTTTGTTCGCTACGAGCTGTTTTTTAACGTACCTTTAAAATTGGTAGGTTTATTTCAGTTTCTTTGTGTCTGTTGATATTTTTGTGCGGATCGCTTTTGTTTTTAATTGTTTTTTTTTGTAGGCTGTTAAGGTTTTCTCTGTTTCTGTCGTTGTCTTTGGTCCAATACTGTCAGCTTTAAAAATGTTTTCTTTTACTGCATCTGATTTGAGTTATATTGCTTCAGCATATTATGTCAGATCAGAAGTAGCCTATTATAACCCTTGTTGATAAATGAGGTAAGTATATTTTTTCTAATCGTTTTGAGAATAGCGCGTATGAACAAACAAACAAGCTTCAGCTTTACAATATAATAGTATGTAGGTACAGTTGATACTTACATATGTACATAGATTTCCAACAGCCTATATAGTTACCAGATATCAAATGCTTTTACAAAATTATCATTTTTATTCTACGCTAATTAGCATATCTGTGGATGTTGATTTGAAAATGGAAGAATAACAGACAGATGGAGGTTTTCCCGCGCTTCGGAGTCGTTGCCATGGCAACGGGATCAACGTTTAGTTATTGTTTAATAGTTTCTTTGATAATTAATCTAGTTTTGTGAGATTCTGGATAAATTCGAGCTAGAATATTTTGATAATACTAACTTATTTAATTGGACTTTATTGGGGTAATTTCTCTTTACACTACTACCAAGAATGTGGTTGAATTTATTATTTGAACTTAATTTGCGATTAAGATTGTTTCTTGTATAAGTAAAAATTCAAGGGAAATCAACTGAATAGGCACTTGCACACCCAGTATTCCCAGTATTGTTAACAACATACCTACGGCAATTGATTACGAAGAAATCACTCCAAATAATGACCAACATTTTCCAGAAATTCAGTAAAAAAAAACAATGAATTTTCAAACATCGGACACCCAAACAAAAGCAAACCACATGCCTGTCACTACAAAAAAAAACAAACAACTCAAAGACATCAGTCAACCAGCCAGCACCACAAGGAGGTACACAGCAAACAGGTACGATGTATAGACTATAATCCTTGCTTAGGCCGCTCCAAGTGTTGAGCCGATGGTCTGTTGGTGACAGCTCGATTACGCCCCCCCCTCACTCCTGCTACTCCCCCCCCCTCGTCCCGCTCCTCACCCCTCAACCGCACCGCTCGCAAGTTCTGGTGGAATGTTTGCATTCTGTTTTGGGATGAAAAAAAACTAACTAAAAATATGGGGTGGAATAGGTCAGCTAGGATTTGGTTTGTGGTTTTTCTATGAAAAATCATTTTGATAACTTACGTACTAAAATAGGTTGATTAAATATGTGGTAAAGGCGTTAAATAATGAGAGTTTCGATTTCATGTATCTTGTACACGAGAATTCGCCATCAAATTACCAATTTAGGTAATTTCAACTCATCTTGAATCTCTTCATCATGAATTCAATTTCAGCACATTTCAGTAATATTCCTCAATTAAACCAAAGTAAAAAAAACACGTTAACCAGATCGGCCGACTCCCATTAACCTCTTCAATGCCGCTAATTAGAGAACAATAGAATATTAATTGTGTCTCGCGTGGGTCCACGTCTAAAACACACGAAAGGTTTAAAAAATCTCATTGACACTACCAACCACGAAAAAAAACTAGCCAATCACCTGAAATCTCCAGTCGTACTTAATCAAACATAGGGCCGGCAGTAAATTAGGCGGGACCCTGTAGGGGGGGGGGAGGTAGACGTCAGCTGTCGCAGTCAGGAGCAGCCGGTGCCACACTCTTCAACTTTTACATACACCCGCCGTGCCGCGAGTTCATATCTTGGGAGATTCGGTGATGCGAAACGGATTGGCACTTGAGATGCGATACTAATTGAAAAGAGTTTAGGGTAAGGATTGTTAAAACATGTTACAATTTGTATTCCGTGGAACTAACACTTAAAAGTCAAAAGACTTCACGAAAAAGGGTAAAAAGCCTTTGTAGGTAGATAAATGGGCTATCTGAAACTAAAAGATTTTTGCAAATCGGTCGATCAGTTCCTGAGATTAGCGTATTCAAGCAAATACTCCTCAGCTTTATATTAATTATACTCAAGAGAATTGACGAAACATTGACAAATGCATTACTTTGATTTATCATTGCCTGAAAACTTAAGCCTTTCTAAGGATGCAAGGATCATAAACATGGCCATTTTTAATTGTCATCATCATTAAGGTGTACGCTTCCAGTCTTAAACGCAGCAGCATTTAAATTCAGCAGTACTTATTTATTAGTATTTCATTGAAAATAAACAAGGAGGTGCAATCGTTTTGGGTGTTATTTTCAAAATCACAATCAATTCTTAAAAAAACAAAAACCATTTTGAATACAACTATGTCCAAAATGTCTATTCATTTCAGTTCATCATGGCACTCCGATATCCATACTATATACTATACTGTATAAGTAAGTTATTTTAATAACACACCCAGCTGCTACACCACCCGGGCGAGGGGCAATAAATCCCGCTTTTCTTTGATTCTACAAACGTCAATAGCTAATAAGAACTAAGTTACTGACCAATTTGAATTCATGTTTCAGTTTAGTGGTAGGTGCAAAAAGTTTTAATGCGAGGTGTAACTTGAGTTTCTATCGTTACTATAGCCTTAGTCATGTGAGTTTGTTCGTTTATTTGTAACGCTTAACACTGAAATTTCCTGAACCGATGGAGAAAACAAATTAGCATGGTTATCGGTGGTTCCATTGCAATTTTTCCGGGCGCAGGATGTAGTTCAGGACGAAGACAAAGTCACGGGGAAATTCTAGTGATTAGTACCTACAATAGCTTATTCTTGTAACTATGTATCTATACATACATCCTACCAACACCACCTTCTTATTATAAAGAAAACAGAACCTACCAAGTCCTTTAAACTACAGAAAACATAACCCCCTCTGCATCACTGGATAACACAACCGAATCCCACATCAAGCTAATCAACTAAAACAAAAGATATTAAAAATAAAATACATAATATCAAAAAAGCCCCCATTTTTTCCGTAACATCGATAATTGTAATCCTTTCCCCCGGGGGAGTCGGGGGATCGGGGGAAAGGGGGCAACAGCTGTGCCGCCCTCACGGGCTGTCAACCGCAGCGGGCCAAACCGTTTATTTATTTGAAGACCCCTAAATTGATTCGTTTGATACGAGTATGTTCTGGACAAAATACTGGAGATTCAGGGTTTTGGGATGCTGTGGGTGTCGTTGGGTGTCTCAAGAATATGGCTTTGTAATAATACCGTTGAAAATAACTTGGTTCCGATTCTCACTCGATATTGTAGAAGTAATTAGTGGTTCAGAATTTTAAAGGTTTCAGATAAACTAGAGCATTTAAAAAAATATTTCAGCTTAAATTCCTTTATCCAATATATCTGATAAATACATAGCACAGAAACACTCGAATATTTCCCTCGAAAAGCTTGTGAAACCGCATGTTGAGACTAAAAAAAACGGGTATCAAAGATTCATGACAAAATCAAAGACTTTTGGTCCCAGAAAAAATTTCTTTAAGAAAACTCATTACCCAAAAGTTTTCCTCAATAGCCAGCAACATGTTATATTGGGCAGCGACATATTTTGAAAGTCGCGCATAAAACTTGGCATTAGCGTTAATCCGCACGATGTTATACGCTTTCCTAAATGAAAGCTCGTATAACACGCCTCTCGGAAGCACATGGCGTCCTGCACAGATGTAGAGTGATGCTGGATGGCGTGGTGGAGTTTTGTGCGTGGTGTGAGCGTAGTTGCTGTATGTATCTTTATATAAAAAATAATGCCACTTTTCTTTGTAATTTTATAACTCAAGAACGGTCTCATCACACCTATCCAAACGAAATGCCTATATAAGCTTCGTTAGAAATACATATGTAGTAGATAGTTTACTATGTACGTGAATTTTGCATGAAATTGGTGAACGATTCTTCATTTATCACTTTTTTGTAACAAAATGGTGGACTTTAACATAAGTCGTTCTGTGGGCCACTAGTGTGAAATAAATAAAATTAAAACAAATGAATCAAAATGCTGTAATTTTCATTACATATATCGAAGACTTTTTGCGAATTTTCCTTTTCATGTAACGCTCTTGCTCAGTCACCAGCTATGTAATACTAAACTGTCTGTCTGACTGCTTAAGGAAAAGCTAACATTATTTAAACAATAGTAGTATGTAGTATTTTAGTAGATACCTACTAATGGAATAGGTAACCAACAGCCCATCTAAACTACAAACTAAACCAATCACAACCCAGCCACATCTAGCACTCCAACTCTACGTGAACATTCATTAAAATTTGCCAAACCCGCGGCGCGTCGGTCGCACCTGACGTTCACTACCGCGCTTACCCGCAATCCATACATCGACGGTTTTGCTAACAATGCGTCAGCTGACGCGGGAATTGAACCAGCAGTGTATTACGTACACTGCGATAATGCTAGGGAAATGTATGGGAAGGGGATTTTTCGATACATTAAATTTTTTTGGACGGTCTAACCCTGCAATCCATACATCGACGGTTTTGCTAACAATGCGCCAAATGACGCACGAACCGAACCAGCAATGTATTACGTGCACTGCGATAATGCTGGGAAATTATGGGAAGGGGATTTTTCGATACATTAAAAATTTTTTAGACGGTCTTCAAACTAATTTCGCAATCCATACATCGACGGTTTTGCTAACAACGCGCCAACTGACGCACGAACCGAACCAGCAATGTATAATGTGCATTGCGATAATGCTGGGTAAATGTATGGGAAGAATTTCGATACATTACCATTGGTTGTTTTGGTTTTTTTTGGGGGGGGGTCTTAAGTTTGGAGTTGTGTTGTTTTTGGGAGTAAGAAAGTTTGAAGTCCTGATACTGAATAGAATAGAATAGAATAGAATAGAATAATTTATTTGCCATAAACATGTGTATATGTCACCGTAAGATTACAAACATCGTTAGATTGCAATCTATCTCGAGAGATTGTAAACTGTCGAATTATTGTGAACCGTAACATCTGATTGCAATTTAACGCATTATTTTTCGCTATATTATAATCTATCGATGAGAAATTGTCAAATTGTCAACTGTCCGAAAGCTCTCCCTGATTGGACAGTCTTTTTGTAAGATCGACCAATCACGACCAGCCGTTCTGTTGCCATGGAGTTCCCGTAGAGTTAGGAATTAATTTGTGTTTGAAGACAAACTGATGAGTAAACTACCTAATTGTTTTGTTTTTTTTTTTATAAAAGTTTCTTATAATTTTCCAATTTCATTTAAATAAAACTACTTTTACGGATTTTATCGCGGTCGGTTTTAAACGTCGATTAAATAATATAATATAACCGCGATAAAATCCGTAAAAGTAGTTTTATTTAAATGTCTAATATTCGCGTAAGTGTCAGAAATCAATATGTTTCCAATTTCAATTTGTGTTTGAAGAATAAATATTTCGTTACAATTTGTTCTCTCCATATGTCAGGAATATTAATTACATACTCGTACTAAATAATAAATACTTGAAGAATTTTTGAAGAGCATTTATTTTATTTAACTGACACCTCTATTTCATTCCTAACTCTACGGGAACTCCATGAGAACAGAACGGATTATTGGTCGATCTTACAAAAAGACTGTCCAATCAGGGAGAGCTTTCGGACAGTTGACAATTTGACAATTTCTCATCGATACATTATAATATAGCGAAAAATAATGCGTTAAATTGCAATCAGATGTTACGGTTCACAATAATTCGACAGTTTACAATCTCTCGAGATAGATTGTAATCTAACGATGTTTGTAATCTTACGGTGACATATACATACATACACACGCAGGTGCATGTATGTAAGATGGTAGGTACAATTAAATATGTGCTTAAAAACATGTTTGCCATTTGCCATGGCATGCAAATATTTGCAAAATTAACTATAAACTAAAACATTAAAACACTAATACTATAAACATTTTCTACTTAAAATCTAACAATTTTTAATCGAGAAACTCTTTAATATTGTAGTATGCTCTTTGTACTAAAAATAATTTGAGCCGGCGTTTCAGAGCTTCGGTATTGAGTTCTCTCCAGATCTTAGGCAATTTGTTATACACGATAGGTGCCATACAAAATATACTTCTGCGCATAAGTGCAGTTTTACACGGATGAAGACAGAGTTTGGTATTATCACGTCTATTTCGATGTGCTACATCCTCAAGACGCGGAAATAAATGAGGATTGCATTTGAGGAACATGACAACTTCGAGAATGTATAGAGATGGCAATGTAAGGATCTTATACTGTTCGAAATACGGCTTACAACTAAAGTATGTATATTAATAGTGTCAAGGTGTTTAGATATAAGAAAATTGATGAAAATCCAAGATCTCACTAAAGCAAATTGAATAAGATTTTGAAATTCCTTATTTAATTGAAGTCGAAAATGGCTTCTAAGAACTTTAGCTTGTGACTTTTCACATGGTTAATAAGAATAAAGTATCTATAGATTCGTCTTGGTAATCGATTTGAAAAAGTTGCGTAAATATCCTTACTTTTGTAATATTTTAGAATATTAACAAATTAAAATACAATAACTAACGAGTCTATTAGCAACTAACAAGGTCCGTACATTAGGGTTCCGCACTCCGGGAACCGGCAGCTGATTCTGTTGATGTTTCATTAGCCCGCACTCCCACGGTACCCACGGGGTTCTGTACTGTACCTTTTAGTGTTATTATTTACGTACCACATTTTATTTGAAATAGACTAGAGTTTAAAAAGAGGTTTTTTTGCAGCGATAATGATAAAATTTCGAAATAATAGGTACTTAGTTGAAATTCAATCAATGAAGAAAATGGCGACGGATTTATTAAAAACTAACTGACTGGTCCAC
Source organism: Helicoverpa armigera (assembly GCF_030705265.1). Lineage (NCBI taxonomy): Eukaryota > Metazoa > Arthropoda > Insecta > Lepidoptera > Noctuidae > Helicoverpa > Helicoverpa armigera. The sequence goes on from NC_087144.1 coordinate 8,847,096, forward strand.
GCAGTTCCACCCGCGTCCCGAGGGAGCTATTTGCCGTAGGTATCCTTACAAAATATTTTTTTTCCATCACATCTATTAATCCTCCAGCTTAAATGTTTTGGAATATTGACAAATTAAAATACAATAACCACAAGTCTATTAGCAACACAGCAACTAACAAGGTCCTTACATTAGGGTTCCTTACCCCGGGAACCGGCAGCTGAGTCTGTTGATGTTTCATTAGCCCGCTCTCCCACGGTACGGACAGGGTTCTGTACCCTTTAGTATTATTATTTACGTAGCACATTTTATTTGAAATAGACTAGAGTTTTAAAAAAGGTCCTATATTATGGTATTATTAAAAAAAAAAAACTAATTGAATTCGACTAAAATTGGCGACTGGAGATTTGTTGAAACTAGCTGATACTCGCGGTTCCATCCACGTGCTGAGGAAACTACTTCGATTACCCGGTTGGGGATAAAATGTATCCGAGCCCCACAAATTTTCAACCAAATAGGTTCTACCATTCTTGAGTTATGAGTATAACTAAAAGTTACAAGTAGGAAAAAATTAACAGTGACCCCATTACGCTTACCTAATTGAAAAAATACTTCCCAAAACAAAAGCACCACGTAACGCCATCTCCAATCAAACATTACACTTGCTTGCAATAAAACGTACTCTTGCCAGTATAAATATAATGGCGCGGTACACACCGCGTGCGTGTGACGGGAACAGCTGGAGGATATTTTTCATCCCCCCCACCCCCTCCCCTCTGCCTTAGTGCCAACAGCCCCCTTTATCAATAGGGAACAATGTTTTAGACTGCTCTGACCAGGACGAAGGATTATGTGCTATTTTGATAGATTGCTCTTGGGTAGCCATGTTTTGGATACTAGAAATTATTTTTAAACAGAAATCTTTAAACTTTTGTACAGGTCAAGCTACTACTCTCATCTGGATATATGTATTTCCTCGCCTGTCTTCGACTCTAGTCTGGGTGCCACCTTGAGGGTATATTCATGTAAATTTTCATGCCTATACTTCGGTCAACGAATATGCATTGCCATTCAGCGTGGCAATGCAGTCAGCCTTTTGGGCACGATCCCCGTTGACAGCGATGCTGATGAATTTTTTGATACATAGCATGTAAAAACTTTAAATACTTAATGTAAATATACCGTTACAAGTATTAAAAATACAAATAATGTATCATATTAATTAGCATAGATTTGAAATAATATCCATACCGAATCTTAATTACATAGCACTCTAAAACAAATGCATTAAAAAACAGACCACTTTAACAGTTACCTCCGTACTCATACACTCACGCTATAACAATACAAGGTCTGACAGACGTTGGTTCCCATCGCATGCTAATGTCTGCCCTGTGGCTGTTGTCTTAGGACGAGCAGATTACAACACTCCTTACATTGTAGGGAAAGTATTCTCACAAATACTGGGGGAATTACATGGTTGGAGTGAGGCAAGTGGGTAAGTATAGGTCGATTGATTGAAGGTTAAGCTGTATTTAGAGCTTTACTAGGAATATAAAATGCCACCGCAAATAGTTGGGAAAGAAAGAGGTAGGTACTCCTCCGGACCGGCTGTCAGAAGTCAGAACTATTTGCAACGGCGCTCTTACGGATGTTCCGAATATTCTGTCTATCTGCTGATTTGCCTACTAGAGATACAAGTAAGAGATAAGTTCTGACCTCTAACTAGTCAGTAAAATTACAGTTATGAAATTGGAAACGGCCTTCAGTGCATATCAAGAGCAACCAAGACCCACGAAAAAACGTGCCTTCAGAAACTTGGAAAACTCACTATGACATAAATAGTCACCGTTCCACAAACCAACCACGAGCCCTTTTAAAGTAATGTTTAAAAAAACAAAACAATATAGTTTAATAAGTTACGAGATTCGTAGCAAATGCGTAGCGGTGTAGCCTGCAATATTCCGTAGCACATTGCTACGCTCGGAGCCCCTACGCGCGTAGCATGCCTACGTAGTATATTTATTTTATTTATTGTATATTTTATTGGTCCTTTTGATAAAATGTATGATGTACTTACTGTTATTACATAATTTACCCAAAGAAATATTACATAATACCTAATGTATACCTAATAGCATAATCTTAACTTTGAATGAATCTTTTGACCAACATTTTAATTACTTAATTTTAACACAACGTTCAATTGTCACTATCATTTAAAATGTTTCTAACCTATTAACATTTTGCCGCTTATAGCACATAAGCATTAGGTACTTTCATTTACTAGAAAATTGGTCTGCACTTGAATTTTCCGAACCCTATTTTTGGAGTATTCCCCGCCTTATTAGGCCAGTACTTAGTACTCAGGTTTGGATGTTAATAGAGAAATCAAGCAGATTTCTGCTGTACCATTAACAAAAGCCAGAAACACACAAAAACTCACAACGCAATTAAAACAAAACACAAACGCCACCTAAACCCAGCATAGATCACTTAAATCCGCGCCAACATTGCACTGAAAATCCAAAATTATCCTGACACATACATACACATACATATACACATATATATGAATGTTTGTTTGTCCGTTCGTTTGTTTGGACAGCGGGCTTGGCGCAGCTGGTCCGCCAAATTTATATGTTTGCAGTTTTCAATCGCAGCGTTCTGCCGGCGTGTTGCCTGCGTTACGCTGCGTTAATACTTTAAGGATTAGCGTAATGGCTATGTGATTTTGGATTTAGGGGAAAAAGCTTTCTGGTTTTAATTGGTTAAGAATTTGGGAAATATATGGTGTGGTGGAATTAAATTTTTGTATGCAATCGTCACGTTAATTTACATACAGTTTCTGAATTCGAGATATAGTTTCGTAAAATAGAGCTGCCGATTAAATAAATTACATATTGATGTAGTTCATCATAATCATCACCCTTTATTACGTTCCATAGCTGAGCTCAGGCCTCATCTCACACAGAGAAGGATTGGGCATTAAAAATCACGCTTGCTGAATGCTTGTTTGGATTTAAATATATGTATAATGGTGTTGATAAAGTAAAATAAACCTTAACTATCACACAATCTGCTCCACATCATCCTTGATTTATTTCCACCAATCAAACTTTACAAACGTCTAAATCATCAGCATAAAGGCTAGACCTAACTTCAGCATTCTACACTATTCCTACCCTCAGATCCAACATGGCGGGTTGCCGCGCAAATTGAAAGCGGCGACATCTGGCGGCGAATCTTTTCTATATTAATGTGCACCGGCTGGCGACTAACGTGCTACACGATAATTGTTGCCGCGTTGCAAATATTAATATTCTATATGAGTATTGTGGACAACTGGAAGCCGACCCTAACATAGTTGGTAAAAAGGCTCGGAGGATGATGAGTATTATGGAGAACAAAGCTGATGTTTCTATGTGAACGGTGATAAGTGGTCAGCAGTTTGCTGGACAAAATACTAATAATAAAAAAAAAAACATTACCTTTAGTGCCAGAACTGGAATTTGCCAAAGGTTTCACCCGCGTCTCGTAGCTGTATGACACGAAGCATTTTTCAAATCAGTCCACTAGTTCGTTCGTTCTATCTGATTACTCACTGCGTGCAACCAGACATAGAGCACCAGAAATTAGACACATACACACATGCAGTTCAAAATACTAATGTTTACACAGATTAAAATAACTCTACTGCGTTTATCGAGTGTTTTGTCTGTTTGCATGTTTTTTATCTAGAAGTTCAGGTAAATACGTAGACGGACTGAAACTGTAGCTGGTCTGTTAGTCAGACGAATGTTTATAGGCTCAGAATTATTTGTATATCATATAGCAGGAAGTTCAGTGTATGTGTATGTGTGTAGAATTTTTCAGACTGTGACGTTGTGTTTGAACTTGGTTTTAGTAAGGTACGATATAGAATTTGTAATAAATAAAACAATTTCTTGATTGATGCTTATAACAATATTATCAAAGATACTATGGATGCCTTTCTTAACTTCGGTTTTCATAACGCTGATTACTACGAAACACCAAAAAGTACTTAATCCTAGAGGTATTTCAATTTATATTAATTACTTAAGCCTACACAAAAATGATTACATTATAACAGAAAATTACCTGCCTATCTATAAAAAATACAATGTAAAAAGAAATTAAGTTGTCGGTGTACTTACATCAAACGCAAAAACAAATAAAGTCATACCTAAACTACGTACTACAAAAATGTTCAATCAATCCTAAACTCAAAACCACAGTTGTAGAGCAAACGCGAGAACTCTTGGGCAGTATTAAGGTCACATAAAAGTAGATTGATCGTAACGCAAACTGTTATTGCGGGCTGTCCAACGTAATGTGCACCACACAGGCGGCGCCGCGGTGCGCAGCTGGGGCACCGAGGAGAGAGGGAACGGAGGTCGCATTGAGTAGTAGGATACGATACTCAATTCTTAATTGCATTCCATATGTTACAAAACATGTCAACCAATGACATGTACCTATGTCATGTATGTAGAGACAATAAAATGCAATAACGTCGAAATTCCACATGCACTGTAAAGGACTTAGGTCTATTTGTTGTTTTTACAGTTTAAAACGATTGTTCGAGTTGTCAGTGGTTGATAGTTTTATAAGACAGAACCATATGAATTCTACTTAAACACGCACAGCACAGCTTAACGAAGTTCCTACGGAATGCGGGCAGAGACTGCTAAAGGCAGATAATATATAGATAAAGAGTGATGACTGTAACGTCAAATGGAATCACAGCACTCTGTTCAGACACTGCTCCACGGCATCTCGCAGGAACAGTGCGCACGTGCGTCGCACTCACGCGTGTCCGCGCTCGCAGCCACAACAGCTGGGTGAAGCTAAACCATTACTAATGAGATTTAGGGAGCTCCATCTCACTTCTATACGGAAAAGAGCGCTGCTTTCAGCTTTCAGCGTTTGTTAATTCGAATTTAGCTAGAAGTGATGCCACGATGGTCAAAATACATATACACAGTGAACACTCACATTACGTGCATATGTATATGTATGTATGTATGGAGTAAATACTAGCATTACGTGGCGTGAAATGGCTAACTACAAAGACGCACTGTCATTTGTTTCTCTGAAAGAATAAGTTATTATAATTTGGTGAATGTGAAGGTATGTTTTGTATAGATATAGGCACGGATAATGAGCTCTCTGCGGAAGAGTGGGGATCGCTTTGCGAGCTGTACACTTATGGCAATAACCCAATAAATCGCTTTTGAGCAGGTGAAGGTCAGGGTTCAATATCCTTGCCGATGATTATATGCTTAGGGTGTAATAACTAAACTTCGGGATTTCTGGACATACTGATACTTATTAAATGTAAACGTATGAAACAGCTCGCAATTATAAAATGTGAAAATTGTGTTTCTTTTTACTTTTAAATTTCTACAAACCAACCAGCATTTACATAACACAGTACCAGCAGGTACTACAAACAGTTTAACCAGCTGGTACCAGCTAAAACTGGCGCGCTGTACTGCCAGATGGCCAGGGCGGATGTGTGGCGAGTGGCCGGCCACTGTGTACAGTGTGACCAATATGTTATAGAGGTCAATGGCACTGTGGTGAACGTGTGACGTATTGTTGTTTATAGACGGTTATAGAACTTCCGAAGTCAAGATTTATTCAGGAGTAGTACTCCTTTTTACGAAACGTTCGTGGCTTATGTGAAAGTAGATAGAACTTAATTCCATTACATATGAACTGAGAAAAAAAACACATACTTTATTAATAAAATCGTCCGCCTAAACTTTACCCAACATCTAGTCTAACTGGGTGCAACTAAATACCAGTGTTTTTATGTGAAACGACTGTCTATCTACCTCCTCAGCCGAGCCCTACTCAACCCGATATCCCTTTGTAGATTGGTGACCAGACTTTTTCAATGAAGTAAAGAATAATGTAAAATGCATTCACAGAGTGCTTAGAGGTATGAATTATCACATCTGTTCTAAAATACCTAAATAGAGTCTGAATAACAAAGATATATAGCGCCTAGATGTGGCGACATCTTGTGAAATATCCGCATCACACAAATGCATTTGATGAATACTTGCACCGTGTCTTTTAGATATAAACTGTCGTGATAGTTAAACGAAATTTCATGACACATAAGATCTGTATGTATTTACTGGATATGACATTGTTTATTTATATTTAATGTACAAGAAAAAGGCGCATTGGCGGACCTAATGCCACAAGGCATTCTCTACCAGTCATTGTTGGTTTTTGCTTAGATTTTAGGTGAGTATTTTCGTCATATATTTTAACCCTATATCTACTAAGACCGGAGTCTTTCGGGGCTGCGGGATTTTTCAACTGTGGCCTTGGTACACAAAGGGCTCCGGAAGGAACATGACGAGTTTTCGTCAGTAAGAGTCTAATACTCGCTGACGCTGCAAACACAGCGAGTTGTCTTTTAGGAAACGGTACGAAGTGAAAAACGGCATATTGACTGTGTGCGATCGTTATGGGGTCAAGTCACAGTGATCATAGATAGGTTAGCAGGTTTTAAGAAATTCCATAGCTACCTACTATACTATAGGAATTGATATGTCTACCTCGTTATAAAGATGTTGCGATTCAATTCTGCACAAAAAGCTTCAGTCTTCATAAAATCCTGTAAAAAGCGACGAAATACTGCAAAAAATATCCACGTTCTTGTACAAGTATTTCCCCAAAATACCGGGCAGCGTGTTGGTAATCAATAATTTAATAAATACTTGTGTAAATCACGTGTAAGCGCCAGTTGTGAGCGAGCCCGAATATCATATTTTTCAACACGACGCACCTGGGCCACTGCCCCTACCACTTGCAAACTGACGAGATGTAACGTAAAATAGTATTTGGAGGAAATAGCAGCTTATTCGATGATGAGGCTATGCGTTCATCAATTGTCTAGCCTTTTCTGCAAAAATTGTGTATAGGTATATCAGTTTATGTGATATGGACGTAATTATTACCAAAAAAATATTCGGAGACACGTTTATTAAAATGCAGAGAGAACAAACTGGCTGGTACTGGTGAAGGGTCAGTAAAACTGCAAAGCACCGAATGTTCCAAAGAGAAATAAATAGACAAGAAGTTTATAAAGAAACCTACGAGTATATTATCATACTACTGGTTTCGTCAGCGTCCCAAATCAACTGCACCCTGCACATGAATAAATATAGCCTATATGTTATTCTGATATATGAGCTACATTACTGTCAAGTTTCATCAAAATACATCCAGTTGTTTTTATGTGAAAGACGCTTACCATCCAAACATCTTATCTTACAAACTTTCGCGTTTATAATATCAGTAGGATTCTAACCAGACAAAACTTGTGTAAATTCTAAATAAATAATAGTTTAAAAAAACTAAAAAACACGCTTTTTATAGAAAAACGAACTAAAAAATAGGAAATAAATTTTAATGAATTTAAATTAAGAAAACAGTGTTAAAAATTTCAATGAATATAAATTAATAATAGTGTGAATACAAAAAAAAATATTTTAAAAAAAGCGTGGGGTGCATGGTGTCAATAGTTATAAATATTTTATTGACAGATATGAGTACAGTGATTTTCATTTCGATAATATCTTAAAAAGCACCCCACGCTTTTTTTTAATATTTTGTTTTTTGTATTCACACTATTATTAATTTATATTCATTGAAATTTTTAACACTGTTTTCTTAATTTAAATTCATTAAAATTTATTTCCTATTTTTAGTTCGTTTTCTATAAAAAGCGTGTTTTTAGTTTTTAAACTATTATTTATTTTCTACTTTTAGTTTGTTTTCAAACTATTATTTGTTTTGTAGAATTAAAATTCTCTTTAGTATACAAAAATTTGTCAATATTAGAGAAAACGGCTAAAGATAATTATTGGAAATAAAAATTAACATCGAGTCCTGCCTTATCGACTGTAGAGAAAAATTCTAGAAAATTTTAATTAATTTTCTTACCTTATCGACTACAGATGAAAATTATATAAATTAACAAAGATCATATTTTGCAAATTGAAAAGCCTAGAAGTCGGTGTCTAATGGATGTTACTAAGTTAATTTTGCCACCGACTTCTAGGCCGATGCACCTAAAATTAGTTTTTTTTTTTTAGTGTTTTGGGAACTCGGTTTAATTTTTTTGTAAAAAGGTTATTTATTTAAAGCTTTTCAGGGATACGAATAGTTGTCACTATCCATACAAGTGGGAAGTTCTCATCAATACAAAGAATATAAGTCCAAACGAGGTATTTTACATATTCAGTTGTCGAGTTCCCTTGACTTTCTCTGGTCTCCATCATCAGGTCAGCTCCAAACCTTCACTGTTGCATAGGTCTTGTCAATACGAATAATTTAAGCCCAAACACGAGGTAGTTTACATATTCAGTTGTCGAGTTCCCTCCATTTTCTCTGGTCTCCATCATCAGGTCAGCTCCAAACCTTCACTGTTGCAAAGGTCTTGTCAATACAAATAATTTAAGCCCAAACACGAGGTAGTTTACATATTCAGTTGTCGAGTTCCCTCGACCCTCTCTGGTCTTCATCATCAGGTCAGCTCCAAATCTTCACAGTTGAATAGTGCTTTTAGGCGTACACCTAAGTGTCAAGTTTTTACCCTATGTATGCCTACAAGTTTTGAAGGTTGCCCTCGATTTCTCAGGGTTTCCATCATCAGATCCTGACCTGATGAATATGGGACCAACTGGCAGCTATTCCAAGTCGAACAAAAAAAGAATCACGTAAATCGGTCTATAAACCTCGGGTAATCGATGTATGTGTAACCTCCTCCTTTTTGGGAAGTCGGTTAAAATGGAATAATTTTATCAAATTAGTGTATTGTCATCGGTCCTCAATAAATCTACAAAGTTTGAACGAAATCTGGCCGTTTAAAGTGGGTCAAAATCGCGCCCAAAGAAGTCGGTTACAAACAAACATACAGGTGAAGCTAATAAAAAGCGTGTAATAAGTACAAAATACATATCAAAATAACATATTTTTATAATTATTATTTTTCGAAATCATCCCTCAATTTCGCTTGCCTCATAGTAAGGGCGCTGGGGTGGCGCCCCCCGGCACAGGTGCGCTCCGCCGCAGGTGTCGCCGGATCCAATACAATCTTTACTTTCGCACATAATTGGAACCCAGCCACTAGGCACTCACTCGTACACTCACATATTGGGATCATGACGTCATAGGCTGGAATAGTGCAGTGTCACTAAGTATGCTTGAGTACCAGGCTAGTAATGCAGGCCTAATACTCAGAGTTTGTCATAATATTAAGAACTGAGAGAGAGTTTCATAGTTTCAGAGTCTGAAATTAAGTACTGAGGATCCACTATTAAATGAATAATTGGAACCCAGCCACTAGTCACTCAGTAGTACACTCACATATTGGGATCATGACGTTATAGAGGCTAGGATAGTGCAGTCTCACCGAATGTGCTCGATTAGGCAAAATATGTATGTATCCAGTTGATGATGACAGGAAATTAATATCGAGAAACCATTTAAAGTTACTATCCTATCGCCTACACACACACACAGGTACAGATAGGGGCAGGTGTGTATCTATCTATCACGAATTATTTCGCACATAATTAAGACTCAGGCACTACTGGCACTCACTGGAACACTCCAACATTGGGATCGTGACGTCATGTCACAGGGTAGCATAGTGTAGTATCATCAAGTCTGCTCGATTAGGTAAAATACTCGGAATTTGTGTTGACGACCGTGAGACGTTATCTATACAATATTATAAAGCTGAAGAGTTTGTTTGTTGAACGCGCTAATCTCAGGACTACTGGTCCGATTTGAAAATTTCTTTCAGTGTTAGATAGCCCATTTATCGAGGAAGGCTATAGGCTACTTTATCCCGTTACGGGAAGTAGTTCCCACGGGATGCGGGTGAAACCGCTGGCAGAAGCTAGTTATGAATAAATAATATAACTGCATTTTTTTGCCTTATGAAGAACAATTGGGACTGAAATGCCTGGGCAATGCAGACAAGTAGATTTTGATAATTCCTACCTCAAAAATTAGAAACATATTTAATAACTAGCTGTTGCCCGCAACTTCGTCTGCGTGGGCAATATAGAATAGTCAAAATACTACTTATCCCGTAGGTGCATTCTTTCACGTGACAGTATAATTAGGATTAGCACTTAGCAGTCGCATAGATTCATTGATCAGGGTTGTGTTGTGGATGTGACCATTTATCTAAACAAAAGAAGTAAAGTTTGTGACGTTGTGAATATCTCTGGATCTAGTCAGCCAATTCGGAAAATTATTACGTATGGTGCGTAAGTAATTTTCACAGGAAACAGTTATAATCTATGTCTATATGCTTTGATCTCAGCGGCGTGCACTTAGAGAGGCCTATGTCCAGCAGTGGACTGCGATAGGCTGATGATGATGATGATATGCTTTGAGTCTGACAAAGCTGTCATTTGTACATTTTCTGCAGCTGCTGCGACTAATCAGAAGCCAGAAAGTCTGTCAGTCTTACCATGGATATCGGCTTGTGTAGTTGACTGGATTGAAGATAGGTAGATAGGTAGTCGCTCCAAGCAAAATATTGGTACTCAAACAGATTCGGTGACTGGAAGCCAACACCAACATAGTTGGGGAATAGCCGGATGGATGATAAAATGAGTCATCATCATCAGCAGGCGCATAGGGTAGGATAGTTTCACTACTGGGGAGAAACACTTGTATGACGGGGATTTTCTGTGCACTTACTCACTATGGTAAGGCTGACCCCACATTAGGCGTGCGCGATCCTTGGGCGTGTGAGTAGCGCGGGCGTCGCGAGCAGTTTTGCTGCCCTGCGGCATGTGTGAAGAGTGCAAGCGACGCGGCGCTCGAGTTGCGTTCTTACCCCTTCGCCTGCTATCCCCGCCACCCGCTAAACGCCTTAGCAGTTAAACGTCAAGGAGAGCGGCGCGTGCGCGCCGCGACCTCGCTGTAGGTAAATGCCGCAGAGCAGCAAAACGCGACGTTCATGCAGCGTGCTCGCGACCCCCGCGCTACTCACACGCCCGAGGATCGCGCACGCCTAATGTGGGGGAGGCCTAAGCCGGGACTCCACCGAAATGTTTGCATTAGTTCACGAATAGGCAAAATGTACGTATCTTTGAGAGTCCACTTCATGTGTTCGTACTTGAAACCTGCAGTTTTGCCAAGATTTTCAAAATGTACGCTCTCAATTTGTCATTTCTTGGTGGAGCCAGCAAATCAAAAGAAACAGAAGTGTTGTATACTGGGCGTCACTACCGCACACCAGGAAAATTTCGCTCTTGCGTTTATATACCATATTTTGTGTCACACGTAAACAGGACGACAGTAAGTAAAAAAAGTCCACCGAAAAACTTTCAAAGATCTGATGAACGAACAAATCAGACCTGACTTGGTCAACTGGGGCCAATCAGAGCTCTATGAAGCGATCATATGCTTTGGCTTCTACTGTTATTGTGGTTTCTGAAAATTTATTCACCTCATTCAACGATTAATGTAATTCTGATGGTACTATTAAGAACACTTGCTTAGTGCAGAAGCTGACGTTGGCAGGTCGACTCTTTTGACTTCTCGAATAGGATACCATTGGTTTTTGTGCAATGCACACCTGCAATGCATGCTGGATTAGGATAGGATACAGGTGGATAGGATTTGCAACAGAAAACAATTCTGTCTTTGTGATTGAATGACATCAAACGTAGTTTTATATAAAAGGTGTTTTTTTAGACTTGGCTCGGGTCTTACTGAGACTGTTCGTAATCGTGACCAGTGTATTTGCGATCAGAAGTTGAAAGTAAGCATGTCCCTGGTATGCGACGCGCAATTTGTACGTTTTCAGACGCATAAAGCATTTTACGTGTGTATGGTATTAAATCGAGAAAGCTCCCATTTCTTATCTGCACTTTGTATCTGGGTTTGTTCTTAAAGCTACAGAATCCTACATTACCTACCCACCTCACGCTTAGCAGCACTTGCGAGAGACAGATCCTCCTTTCTTCTAGGATTAAGTTTACATACTTTGCATCAGAAAAAATAATGAAGGTCTACTTAATGCTATTCACTCAAAGTAATTTGTTTTAAGGCCACCACATTAGTGGAAGAGAAGCTAAACTATGTTTATGAAAAAATCCTGATATAAACTCCATCTGTAACTTTATTGAATTATTAATGTACACACTATACATATATACAAACTTAAACTACTTATCTTTATACAAAACTAAAAATAAAATACTAAATACAAAATGTATAGGCGTCGAAGTATTCCTCCGCATCACTGTCCTCCGGAAACGTGCCCAGAAGACTGGCTGCATTGCCACGTTGAATGGCAATGCTAATTCTTTGTCCAAAGAATAAGCCAGCCCTCTGGTCACGCGAAGCGTCGACAAGCCTTTTCGCGATGTCCTTGTAAAGTAACCGCGAACTCGGGCCCCACGGTCCGAGCGTTTCGACCCCAAACGGCTCAAAAGTATAATTTCCAATAAGGTTATCATATTTGCGCCGCTTGGTGGTCTCTGCAGAAGCTGCAGCCGCCCCAGCACAGACTGCCGTGCTAGGAAGATGTGATGGCGCCAGGGTGTCGACGCATGTTGCGTCCCACACCAAGGGCCTACCCATCTTCCATGGCAACAACGTCATACCATCTGGCCTCTTTCCATCGTCACGTACCAGTCCATTAGGCTCTAAAACGGCTGGTACGCCGGCGGTGGAAAGAGCACGACGGATAATGTCGTTAATGCTGGCATGCCGTGCAATACGACCAGCACTTCTGCAGCACGACAGACCATGGTGCCCGAGGCTGTCGACAGCTTCACCGCAATGGCAGCGATGCGGAGCAACACAGGGAGCGCCTAATCGAAGGCATGTAGCTATCCGGAAGGTGTTGTCATCCAGCATAGTGCCTATGCTGGTTGACGGAATAACCTGCAACCATAGTCCAGATTCCCATACTCCCACAGCCAGCAGGCGAGCACGCTCGGCAGCACCATTACACGTATTAAGAAGATCATTCCGTGTGATGCTGCAGAGCGGCCCATCCCACTGTCTCTGAGAGGAGGGGTCACTGGGCATAACCGTATTTGGGCAAGTCATTTTCCAAGCATTCAACGCATCGGCCAAACACGGCACCCCAAAGTCCACCAGTGAGGAAGATAGAATTTTCCTAGTGAGACTTGCGGTGCTGTGGACCGAGGAGAGGAATGCCGGTAAACTAAGACTGGAAATTTTGCGGACGCCGAGGCCTCCCAAGCGAATAGGCAGTGAGGCCTGTTGCCAGGCTCGGTCGTCCAGGGCCACATTTAATATTAGAGAAAGGGTGTTCCTGATAATTTTGTCAACTTTATCTAATAGGTTCGGATGTTTCCACAAATGAATATCTAATCTGTAACTTTAAATGATAATTAATTGTTATACTAAAGTCATCATTTTTGACATAATATTCAAAAAATAATTTAGATGGCACCGTTTTAAATTTGGCTGAGAACTATTTCATCAAGGTAATAATTATAATTGGATTTTGATGTGGCACGGCAAACTGACAAACACTATTGAAATGTCTATCGAAAAATTACACTACGTGTTAAAATATGGTGAATTACGGAAAATACACAACTCCATCTGTTGAAATAATAATCCTCTATAAAAAATGTATGGTAATTTATTGTCATTTACCACCTCGCTCCTTTGACAAATTTTATGTATTTTATTTAACACAGATTACCACAGATGGAGCTACTTTAACCTTGGCTAAACACAATTTTCATTTTTTTTTTCTTCCGAAGTTACTTATGAAGGTGTGATTTTCTGTGTAAAGGTTAATAATAGGCCGATCAACTAATATAAGTACAACATTCAAATGTACAGTTTTGACAAACAGATTGCGTGTCGTAATATTTTACATCTTGAATTCACAAAATTAATCATATCTTTTGATAGAGTGAATCGATTTCGATGAAACAAAAACTAAGTAATACCCCAAATTACGTAGAATTTTTGTATATAAGCATTGTCTGCATTGAATTCGTAGATTTTACGTGAATCCCGAACGAACAAACAGATAAACAGATAAACAGACAAACAGACAAAAATGACAAAAATGATGGAAAAGGGGTTCTGTTAGTTATCCTTTAACATGCTGGCTATTTTTTTTGCCAATTTCTTCAATGTACAAAAATTACTTTTCTACAGATTTATTATATGTATAGATTAGACAAAATCCCAGGTATGCGTTACGCAGACTGGAGGAAGCATGTTCGCTGTATATCAATGGCGCGCAGAACGCAGACGCGCAGCCGTGACGCACGCGCGCGTCAGGCACGCCATACGAGTGACATACGGTAGAAATACTGCAGTAGGTGAACCGGGAATTAAAAGGGTTTAGCAAAAAAACAAACCTGATCCAAGGTCTGGTAATGCAGTTAAAGAATAAGCATGCCATCCAAAGGTCAGTATGTCGTCTGTCGTCAGATATATTATATGGTTATCCTTTATCTGCATAACCAGACAAAAATGACAATCGTCGTTTAGATTGGTTACTTTGTAATCTAAGGTGCATCTGGAGCAAGTTAACATGCATAAGTGACAAATGACAAGAGCACGCGGGTGGGTATTTTGTTTTGGTACCTACATGCGCGAGTCGCTATGTCGGATGATTAAGCGTCTTTTCACGCTTCTCAGTTAATTTCAGTACCTGCTATATCTAAGCTGAACCTTCTGTACCTACTCTATTGCTGCCTAGTTCACACTGGCGCTAGATGGCGCTGCGCAGTTTCAGGCGGATGTTGTTACGTGTGACGCGAACACTGTGCAGACCGCACGCGCAGACCCTGCACACTGGGCTAGACAAACCATACAGTGGGCTGGGAGTACAAGATTATTTGTAGTAATATTATGTAGACGTGGTATATTGTCATAACAGCTTCAAAAGCCTCGATGTTAATTCTTAAAGAAATATAAGTCTAACTAGATCTACTATTAATAGTGAAGTATATTTTACCTAATCTGATGTTTGATGAAGTCAGGCAGAACTTTAATATGGTTATAGACTCATGGCTTGTGGTTCTGCGTTTATGGTGCCTGCTGTTATATTTAACAGTTTTATTGAAATTAAAATAATTTCTGTGAAATGGCGGGGCTGAGCTCGTGTATTTTTCGTGTTCTTATAGCAAAACTATGTTTTTCGTATTATTAATCTATAAATCTATATCAATCCTTACGGCGATTGCTTATCAACGAGCTAATAAACTATTGTGTAGGTTTCGTAACTCTTCGTGCGCAGGTGTATCGCCCAGATGGTTCGCGTCAGACAGACAAGAGCCAGACGCGAGCGCGACACCAGATTTATATCTTATAGTTCACTCATATTATATGGTATAGTTGGTGGTATTGAAATCATAAAGTAGTATCTATCTTTATGATTTGATATGAGAATACGTACCTAACAAAAACTACGTTAGCAAAACGTCTTCTGTTTTTAATGTATTCAGATGAGATATTATGTTATATTTATTTTTGCTCTGTTTTATTTAAGGTTTTGGAATATTTACCATTAAAATTAAAAATATATTTACAAACTTGATTATGCACACAATAATATTTGGTACAATACTATTACATATGTACATTTAATTAATTTCTACTAACTATAAGCCAACTAAAAGTTTGAGTACAGCTCAAAAAATGTAATACAATTTTAAAGGATGAACTGATTTGAATGCAGTCTTCTGGTATGTGCGGCCTGTTTTCTTCTCGCTGCCTATCAAATCCCTTAGTGACCCAGTAAGCAAGTTTTACCATAATAATTAACTAACAGTTGTTTATGCCATTGTCACAGATGGAGGCGAAGGTAAAGGAGGAGGTGCCTGACAAGGACTACACGCAGCCGACTTCCACAGAGAGGAGGAAATGTGAGTACAACACAGCATATTAATACTACATAGTATAAAACAAAGTCAGTTTCTCTGTCCCTATATCAATATGTATGCTTAAATGTTTAAACCTACGCCAAGGATTTGATGCGGTTTTCTTTAATAGAGTGATTGAAGAGGAAGGTTTATATGTATAATAACATACATTAACTAGCGGGGAAATACTGTTATCCCGTGCGAAGCCGTAGCGGGTCGCTAGTTGATATTATAAACGTGAGAGTTTGGACATGGATGTTCGTAGCTTCTCTTTGACGCAAAAATTACTGAATACCTAGATTTTGATGAAAATTTGCAGGATTATTTAATAGCTAGATTCTATCCGGGCGCGGTTTGGTCATTGGTTAAGCTTGTGTGTGTTACTATAGGGAAAGAGGTAGAAATCAGTTGTACATAAGTCTGCAATATATGTAGGACTAGCTTTTGCCCGCGGCTTCGCTCGCGTTAAGAAGTATTATTTATCACCCGTGGGGGTTGAATGGGGGTTGAATTAATCAAAATCGTATGCGAACGTCATCATAAAATTCTGATTCGTCATCAGGACTTCTTCATAAAATCTAAGAAGATGTATACAAACTTTCATCCCCTATTTTATCCCCTTAGGGATGGAATTTATCAAAATCCTTTCTTAAGGGTTGCCTACGCCATAGTAGCTTTATGCATGCAAAGTCTCAGTCCGATCGGTTTAAAATTGACAAAGTTTCATACAAACTTTCATCCCCTATTTTATCCCCTTGGGGGTAGAATTGATCAAAATCCTTTCTTAGCGGATGCCTACGTCATAACATCTACCTGCATGCCAAATTTCAGCCCGATCCGTCCAGTGGTTTCAGCTGTGCGTTGATAGATCACTATGTCAGTCAGTCAGTCAGTCACCTTTGAGTTTTATATATTTAGAAGATGTCAGGTACAGTACAACCACTTTATAATTTAGTTTGTTTCTGAGATGGCTACGCTTCTATAAAACTGCCTAGTGATTTTCATCTCTCTATAAGTAGTCTGCTTCTTAGCCATCATAAAAACAGACTATCTACATTGGCAAATTAAATTGAAAATGAACATTAAATCTTTATTTGTAAACATAGGTTTTAGAAGGTGGTTCAAAGTAATTAGGTATATTTAAAAACATATTAATTCGTGTACATGTGAGTGTCGGTGTGAATGGGTGTGTGCGTTTATGTGAATGCGTGTGCGTGAATTGTTTCAGTTTTCAAAAGCTTAATTATCGCCGTGTTTCATTCTGAAACTAGTGAACGGTTTTGAAAATTTATTTCACTGTTAGATTAGCTACACTGTCCCCAGGTTACAAATTATGATTTTTATTCGGGTATGGGAAGTTGTGTCCATGGGTCGCGGGTGTATAACTGCGAGAAAAAGGTAGTAATAGATGAGTAAAATCCATATACAGTGATTTTGCTCTGTATAATAAATTATAAAAAGATTCTGAAAATAATTTTCCTTGCTGTTATTGATTTCTTCAACAAAAGCTTTCAAAATACACTAAATCCATAAACAAGCAAACAGTAAAATATAAAGGGTACTACAATGAAAAATACTTAGAAATCACGCGCGGTGTTGCAAATGCTAAAATTTAAACGATAGCACTCGGCAAATACAATGCTTTTACACCAGCCGTTACCGACCACCGATGTGCAGGAACTGGAAGGGACTAGAACTTTTTTATTATAATTTAGTTTCAACGTATGTATTTAGCAACTTAACGAAAATAGTACTTATACATTAGGTTTTCTCTACTAGATTTAGGAAGGATATTGCAAAAATGAAGAATGTTTGGGGTTTGCAAGGACAAAATATTGGAGACGAAGGGACACAATTTGTATTTACAATCATACCCGGTATGTATGATTGTAAATACAAATTATTACCGGGATATTAAATTTGTCCCAGCTATTATTATTCTATTACATTCCTTTAAAGGAAAAGATAATTACGATGCATAGGTACATAGTGTTACAAAAATATACGCAAAGCAGAAAAAGGGTAAAATAGAGTTTAATGAAGAGTTGGATTATCATTTTTTTAATAGTTCTTTTTAAAGTATCTTTTACTATAACCCCCACACAAATAAAATGACATTTTCATCAAACCCACTCTAAATAAAAAAACACAGCAATATAACACAATATTCTAGAAGCGCCACTATCCGTGAGCGTTCGTGCCTCGCGCCGCCGTCGCTAGATTACGATCCGCAGGTGAGCGCTCCCACGCTCTCCTTCGTGTCAATTGTTTCTAAATGTAATGGACGCGTATTAGTTTTGTAGTTTTCATATTTAGGTTTGTGTTTTGTGGGTGGCTATTTTTTATTTGAATTTTTGTGATGAATGTTTTTATTTAGGTAGTAATCGATTTAAGGTGACTTGATATAATACAGACTGGTATGATTTAATCATTTTTAAAGTGAGCTTCAACGGAATTGATGCATCGTTAAAAGGAAAAATATTTTGTTAATCGACTTCCGAGAAAGGAGGTTCACAATTTGGTAATTTTTGATTTTTTTTCTATTGTTTGAATGCACATATTTAATGAACATCGACTTCGTTAACTAGAATTCTGACATAAAATCCGTGGACAAAGTTTGTAATATATTTCAATAGTACTTATTCTCTAAGCAAGACAGAGATCGCAATAACTCATATTACACATCCAATACCAAACTTTAACTATCATCAAATCTCACACATTACTACCAAAATTTAACTCTACCATTACCAAACCATACTTCAATACTTTATCTTCCAATAAACAAAAGTACAAGTACGCTCACCCACCCCTAACAAGCACGCTGACCCACTCTACCACATCCATTCACTCCACATCCTAGCACTAGCTCGCTTCGTGCTCCGAACCGTCGAGGCTAGATTATGATCGGCAACAGTTGCTATTTCCCACCACGTGCCGTATAATGCGTTTTTGTATGTTGCTCTATGTTGCTTTATGTTGCTCTATGTTGCTGTTGCTTTGTGTACGTTGAATTGTTTTCCAATCTAATTGGTTGGGCGGTTATTGAATAAGTAATGAGTGATAACCTATTTTGCTGGTAGGATTTGATATCGTTTCGAAGCTAATTTGCTTGTGTAGAAAGTCTTGAATACTGTTTTTATGATGGCTAAGAAATAATTTTGAATTTTGAATTATAATTTATTAATAAGCTAGTAGTAAAGGTAAAAATTTATTAATAAGCTGTTATATCGAATGCTAATAAAGAATTGAGTATTGAGTATTGAATTTTTCGGGTCCAATTTTCAAACAAAATCATCATAAGTAGTAGGTATTATGGTTTCGATAATTTCACCTATACTTCCATAAACCTCAGTCCCCACGTTGTAAAAAGCCCACAGCTCATAGATAAGTGGGGGCTCACCATAGATGTACTCCCACATGGAGTATTCATGGTGTTTGCAGCGCGGTCATCGGTTAGCTTGAAGCCTGATTGTCGTAGAATTGTGGGCAGGGACGAATTTGTTTATTAAGCTGATTTATAATACATCTTTGTTGTTTAAAGCTGCAGTTGGATTTGAATTTTTGTCATCTTTTAACGTATGTATGTATGCAGCTCTTTAATACTATAAAAGCTGTAGACTTTGTTAGAACGCGCTAATTTCAGTAACCACTGCGCTTGATTAGAAAATCTCTAAGGACCTAAAACCTAATAAACAATATAAAATCAAGGGTGCGCTAAGTTGTTCCCGCAGAACGCGGGTGAAATCGCTGGGAACAACTTGTTTTTAAATTACATTTTCTTTTGTCAACTGCCATTTGACATAAGAAAGTATATTTTTTTAATTTGATATAAAATTATCATATAAAAGAAAACCTTTTTTATTGATTGTTTATCCTGTTTCATAAACTAATTCTAGATTCTTTCACTTATTCTTTCTTTTATGAAAATCGTTTTATATTTTTTCCGATCTATGAATTCGTATTAAAAAACAGATTTCAAAGTCCGTCCACATTAACAATAGGCATTGGTCATAAATAATGAGGAGTCCGTCCCGCCCCGCCCTGCCTTCTACTGTCTATGGCGCGTCTACTTGTCTATGTCTATTATTATCGCGTACAAGGCGTACTCACCGTCATTTGCGTACATTTTTCATGGCGTACCGTTTAACTTTGTTGGTTGAGCATTAGAAAAATGTTAATAGGTATTATTTTAGCTGTTGTGATTTTGAAATGAGGGTGTGTTTAACCTGAATATTAGAAGAGAAGGGTATTAGGTTTTTAAATATTGATTTTCTGAAGTAGTACATACGGTAGTAGATATTAGTTGGGCTAATGCATCTCTTCATAATTTGCACTATGGTTGCCTTGAGAACTTCACGGCGCACTCGAATAAAAAGTAGCATGAGCCTTTCTTCGACAAATGGGTTATCTAACATTGAATTTTTTTTTGTGTTTCGGACGGCTCTTGAGAAAAACGCGTTTAAACAAACTACATAACGAACTCTTTAGATTTATAATATTAATATAGATTGCTATGTAATTACCAAGACTACTAGCACAGTCACTTGCAGAAACCTCAACTTTGCAAGCATTTGAATCCTAACCCTAACAACCAATATATTATCTTCACACAAATACAACTCGTGTTAGTAGGCAGATCCTCTGCGAGCATGATGGTTGACCCTCAACATGATGAGTAGCCCTCAGCGTGAGAGCCCTTCACTCGAGTGACGCGGGGCCAATGTGATTTGTGTGGACGCTGGATTTATTAGGGGTCATGGGATAAACTGTACCTGTATAGAGTTATATTTCTAATTGATTGAAAAGTGAGTTAAATTATAGATTATTGATGCTTTTAATTGATGATTAATCTGTTAATTTACAATTAAATATGTACACGTTATACGTACAAACTTAAACTACATATCTTTTTAATTATTGATATGTTGTGAGGATTCTGATTATGTGTAATGATTAATAAGAATTGTGTACAATATAATAACTAAGGTTCTTAGCAAGCATGACTTAGATAAGTTAGATAGGTACTTATCTGATCTGCAATTGAACCTCCTACACTCGATATGAGGGGCAGGTGTTATCACCAATAGCTCACGACGATAGGTATGTTCTATGTTAGAGTATTTTGTCATTAATCAGAATATATCGTTCAGACAGTTTCTATCATATAGGTCCCAGGTGTACTACTTCCATAGCTTCGTATTGCAGACATGAGAGATTACTATCCATATGTGTTAAGGTGTTTTTCAAAAAACTTCAGACCATATTATACATATATGCTATGCTGTAAAGGGCTAAGGAAGGAACATGATGGGTTTTAGTCAGTAAGAGTCTGACACTCCCTCACGCTGCTAACCAACAGCGGGAGTGTTCATTTGATGATATCCCATGAAAAAGACCTTAATATACATAAACAGATACAGTTTGATAACCAATCAAAAACGCTTGCAAACAACAGTACCAAAAAGTTTGACAATACGAGTACCACGTTGGGCGCCAATTATGACTTCTTCAACACGTTTTTCACTTGTTTTCGCGAAAAGGATGCGTAAATGTTAAGTTTTCAAATATTGTAAGTAACACACGTTTATGATGTTTACGTTTTTTCGTAGGTACAAAATCCTATATTCTAAAAATGTGTGTTTATCTAACGATCCACAAATGTAAGTAATAGTGGTATTGTCGCATCTGATATTAGCTGTAATTGCGTGGCAGCGGCGAGATGAAAGCCGCGCCCGGGGCGAGGTGTCGCCTGTCACGGCCAACACTCGCCGCTAGGGGTGGCGCACTGTCGATGAAATGAGTGTCGATATCATTGTGTTTAGATATTAAATATTTATTTGTAGACAAAGAAAGTGGTCGAATTTCGAGGTTATGGTGTAATGTGTTGGTGATTCATGTGGTTGAAATCAAACATGTCTTACATGTCGTAATCCAAACTTATTAATACAAAACCAATAATACATCAATATTACGTTGCAATTAATTATAATTATATTTTATACAATGTACACACTATACATATATACAATTATAATTTGCAATCGATGCAAAAATTCGTGCACGTGAATTTTAATTTATTTATACTGAAGGAAACACGTAATATCAAATAACATTATATTACAATATTGATTATTTCTTAAGAATTCTAGAATTTAAATAATAAGTAAATTGTTTTACTGGAGCTCTCTAGCAGTTTCGCTCATTAAAAAAAACACAAAAACGTTGCGCCAATTGGAATAATAAGGATAGTTACAGTAAATCCCTCAAATCAATGTTTTTTGGCTTAATGGTCTGATGTCCACATTTAAACATTTATTTACATAAAATAAATAACTGGGAGTGCAAAGGAATACAATAGGAGTTGAGATATTAAGCAGTTGCCACGTTTATCGATATCGATAATACCAGTGTCCCCTCCCTATTTGTGCACGGAGGGCGCGTGTCTGTGGCACGCGGGCCGCACTTGGCACACCACTAGCTTTTCACTAAACTTTTATTTATTCTGTCAGCCGCACACACCCGACGTTTTTATATTTCTATATTACACACAGATTATTCTATATAATATCGACTTTTTGTATTTATTTTTAATGTTAGAAACGTTTTGCTTATTGAGAAATATTTTTGTTTGTTGTGTTAAAAATTAGAAATCGAAATTCCCTTTGATTTTTCAGTAAGAGTAACTTCGAAAGATAGTCTCCGTAGAAAGAAGTCCGTCGTGGTACAATCTAAATTAACATTAAAAAGGTTTCCCTCCATAGAGAAAATATCTTTCTACTGTTGAGAAGCTACACTGGGCGATGTAGGCTATATTGCATCAGAGTGAGGGAAGGGGGAGGCCGATGTTCAGCAGTGGACGTTCTATGGCTGAGATGATGATGATGATGATGAAGGGAAGTAGTTTCCACATTTCCATTATAAAACCCTTATTTCACCGGGACTTTAAAAATAATGGATTATATACTAAACTGCTGCTCGATACTATAAACGCTATATGTATAAGCTATGCTAAGCCTATAGAACTCTCTTCGACTATAGGCTAATGGGTTCCATGTAGTGTGACTACATTTAAAACATCGATAGCTTGGGGCCATTAAATCTTAGGACCTTGGGCTTGCATTTCAGCGTACTTAACTAAGTATGTTTAATGTATTTTTTTTTTTGAAGAGCAGCCTAAAGTGTTAAAAGTCTAGAACATTTTTTGGTCCTAAAAGAGTTAAAAATATTTGCCTACGACCCTATCGCACGTAACATGCACAATTTTACTTTGCCATCGTATATCTTTACGTATGTAAGGATTAAGTGCCAAATGGTATTTTAAAAAGTCTTTTTTTCTATTTTCATGAAAATCAATATTAAACCTGGCAATACCACAAAATTATGGATTCCCCTATCAACAATTTTCCATCACGTGGCACATAAAATAAAATGTCCGCAAAATATTTGGCGCCACATTTTGGCGCGCACCGCCATGATGGCCGCTTACCATAGAGTATTGGGGCCTGTGTAAACTTCATGATGAGCTACGTGCGCGGGCATAGACTAGAGCTGTTTATTCCGATATTGGATGTAAAATTGAATAAGGTTAGTGGCTCGCAGTGGCACCTGCTTTATTTTGTCAATATTTTGAGTTTCGCTTTAAGTTAATTGGCAGTTATGCCAATATTATCAATATCCATTTTTTATAACAAAAGCTTAATAGTAATAAACAGTTGAGGAGATTCAATATTAGGTAAAGTAAAATAAAAAACAGACTAGAGTAACACAGTTGAATTAAGAACCTCTTTTGGTAATTAGTTAGTGGTGTTACCAATCTGCTATCCTTACCAAAGAGTTTTCATATCTAATTTATTATGAGATCCATTTTTCTTTATTTGTTTTGTCTACAGAATTTCGATTTTTCGACTTTTACTACAATCTTTTTCAGTACTTTTCACTCTGAAAAAGTTGCTAAACTACCCTAAACCATAAAGTCGGAGCATTATTGTTATTTACAGAGACCCAAGCATAATGCTACTTAGTAATCATTTCCACTCAAGCCTTAACTAAAAATTCCGCCTGCTGTTACTATCGCTAGGCATAGCTAAGAAAGCGTCGAAGAACTACGTATAGTCCTAATAACCACAGAGGTTGCATCCAAAAGTTCTGGCTGTCAGTGTCGGCTATCAGCCCACCCTGGCTGGCTATAAACTGGTCGCTGAACAAACGTGGCGTCATCGTGACCACGCATACTATTATGTCGCGTAACATGATGTGACGTGCGCGTGAGGCTTGTGGGTTTATTGTCGTTTAGTGTGGAAAACCCCCCTTTTTATCTAGCTTAAGGTTCAGTAGATATGGATAAAGTCCTTTTTTATATAAATTATTTTCAAAGCAATCCAAATTCAAAAAAATCATTCAACTTTTCTATTTCTATTTTCGAATAACTAACTCTTTGAAAGCAGATTTGAAAAGTCCCAAAATCAGTATTATCAGTAAATAGATGATGGAAGTCACATGGTATTTAGAATTTTACACAGACCTTACCTAGCCATTAACCGTATTCCACCAAGATTCCACCATACCTGCTGTAGGAAAAATAACAATTTAGGGGAGATGTTCCTAAAACGGGTACCCCTCCTAAAACGGGTAGGCTTTGCCATTCGAATATTATAGGTCTTAGTGTGAACCTGTGAGTGTAGAGCGGTGCACTACCACCCCGCCGATCACGGTCAGTTGGCTCGCGCGCCTAGAACGAGCGTTTTCGAGATTAGATGTAAAAAAAGTTTTTTGCAGAGTTTACTAAAAAAAATCGGATTATGCTAGTGCTGACTACTCAAATATGGTGCAAGATACGGTTTTCGCAGTTTTGTATTATCATTTTGCATGTTATATGCTTATTAATTGTGAATACTTAGTGGTCTCCTTGTTTACTATTTTAAGATTAAGGTAGTTGAAATTTAAAACGTGCTTTTGGGCAAAACGGGTAGGGGCATAACGGGTGACTACCCGATTTGAAATAAGGGGCCACTTCCTCAATTGATCCCACAGAAAGCTAATCGAAGACAAAGGAAGCCACAGAGAGCTGAAGAAGTACAGGAACAGCGTGAAAAAGAAATTAAAATATGTTTTCTCTGATTTTTAACAAAATTATCTGCTGGTAGGATTATAATTTCAAATGTAACATTTAATAAAGTAAAAATGTGATCTAGACTGATCAAAATAAGAAAACTGCTTAACATAATTAAGGAGACTTATTAACGATAAAGATTTCCTGGATAACAGGAGGCTAAGATACGTTTTCTAATTCATTTCATTCCTTACCTGCTTTGCCCAAAGGCGCTACCCGTTTTAGGACCCCCCCGAGGGCAAAGCGGGTATTTGGAAGGGGTTTATCTTTTTGTTTTTTTTTCTGAATTTTGAAGAAGATTACTAAGACTATCTTATGTTTTCCAAAGTTTATTATATAAACAACCATGTGAGTACAAACACAAGTCGCATGTAATGTTCTTGGTTATTTTATTTAACATCTTCCCTTAGCTTACCCGTTTTGGGAACATCTCCTAGTTTGTGAAAAAATGAATGTGAATAAATGAATGTTTGTTGTAGGTATAGTATAGGAGATGTGCGATAAAACAACTCAACAATATTCCATATCCGATAACAGTGTTTGTTACTCAGGATCATAACTTAAAACTAAAAAGAGTGTCTATGGAGTTTCTTGCCGGTTCTTCTCCATGAGACTAACGTGCACCTAACTTTGACGTTTCGAAAGAGCTTACCTATTTGAAATAATAAATAATAAAAATCACTGAATCTATTGTTTCAGCCACCACCACATCAAAAGAGCATCGATCCCCAGAGCAGGAAGAAGCACGCTCGTCTCCCACTCCTGGCCCCGCCAGCCCTCTGCACAACGGCACCGCTGGTAGGTAACTGTACCACTCTACTCTGTTATTGTACTGTCAACCAATGACATTTACCTCTATGACTCACTTTGTCTAAAAATCGTTCCAAGTTAACAAAACAACCCACTTTTGCGGTGCGGTGAAATTCGACCATTTGACTATCTCTATAAGAATTTAAGCTTACCTGCCTCACAAGCCTCCAATATCACATATGCGTAACGTATAAATGTGTACAAAGGCGTCGGCTTCCTACGTAGCCGTATGCAGCTGACTACTAAGTTTTAAGTTACACTACCTATCTAATCTCCTCAACTCAGTTATCCTGCTACTACTCCTATAACTAAGTAAATACCAAGGATATTGAATTTGCACTCCAAGGCACAAAGCAAAGGATGACCTGACCCCAGACCATATCACATAATTCTTCACGTGACTTCTAGTCCAGCTTCACAGTGACTAACTAACCCTTTTTCCCACAGCAGCACTATCCTCCACGGAGTCTCTCTCCCCCCCGCTGGCAGAAGGCTCGCGGTCCGCGCCGGCGCTGCAGCGTCTACGCAAGTTCCTGTCAGCGCTGCAGCAGTTCGCGACGGATATGGGTGTGGAGACAGGGGATAGAGTGCGGCAGCTGATTCATAACCTTGTGGTGAGTGGGATATGGTCTGATTTGTAATAGCTACGTTTTCGTCAGCAGACCTATCTGTTACTTTAACATTAACACATAGTTGTGATGAACGGGGTCCTGAAAAGAAGTTCAGTTAAATATAAAATAAAATATTGTCACCTGTTAAATACACTTTACAGTAATCCAACATAATGTGCATCGTATTATGTACTGCACAAAGAGTATTGCTAGATACACCAACATATTTGGTGTGACGAATACTTGTGACCATGTTAAAAGCTCCAATCTAAATAAAGAGAGGACAGAGATCAAGAGTATTCTTGCTTTTCTGTGAAAAAGCACTGTTCAGCTGTTATTTCTCTAACTTTCTTGAATCATAAAAGTGCTAGTATTAGACACGTAACTACGTTAGAATCATAGTTGTTTCTAACTCCTTTTTCCCCCGCAGTCGGGCACCCTGAACATCGAGGAGTTCCAAGCAGGCGTGCAGGAGAGCACCAACTACCCGCTGCGCGCGTCCGTGCCGGGCTTCCTCAGAGCACTGCTCCCGCTGGCACAGAGGGACTTGCATGCCAGGGCTAGGAGAGCTAAACAGGTAAAGAACTCCAATTACTATTGGCTTAGACTTTCCGGAATAGAATATGTTTTTGATTTGGGTTAAGTCATTTAAGTACCAAACTTTTTTTAAGTGTCTTCATCCCAAATAGTCCCATTATCATCAGGTCCAAGAGGTAGAAACCCTAGAGAATTCGACTCTGAGAAATCGGCAATAACTTTGGAAAATTAAAGACACTAAAAGGAATAAGTAAAAAAAGCCAATCCTAGAACTTAAAACCAACTTCTTAAAACATAAAAGTAGGAAATATTTTTTGCGTCTTTTCAGTGTTGCACCCTAAAAAGTAGGCCCAACATCTGAGTAATATACCTTTACTATTTGCTCGTAGACTCCGCTGCAATACATCAGATCACACGAGCACCTGATCCTGGAGTCAGGAGGCGACAGCAGCGACATCTTCGCGCCACATCCACCCGGGGCAGCCGCCGAGACCGGGGTCAAGAGGCGAGCTAGTGACCCGTGAGTTATTCATATTAGCAATACATCAGATCACACGAGCACCTGATCCTGGAGTCAGGAGGCGACAGCAGCGACATCTTCGCGCCACATCCACCCGGGGCAGCCGCCGAGACCGGGGTCAAGAGGCGAGCTAGTGACCCGTGAGTTATTCATATTAGCAATACATCAGATCACACGAGCACCTGATCCTGGAGTCAGGAGGCGACAGCAGCGACATCTTCGCGCCACATCCACCCGGGGCAGCCGCCGAGACCGGGGTCAAGAGGCGAGCTAGTGACCCGTGAGTTATTCATATTAGCAATACATCAGATCACACGAGCACCTGATCCTGGAGTCAGGAGGCGACAGCAGCGACATCTTCGCGCCACATCCACCCGGGGCAGCCGCCGAGACCGGGGTCAAGAGGCGAGCTAGTGACCCGTGAGTTATTCATATTAGCAATACATCAGATCACACGAGCACCTGATCCTGGAGTCAGGAGGCGACAGCAGCGACATCTTCGCGCCACATCCACCCGGGGCAGCCGCCGAGACCGGGGTCAAGAGGCGAGCTAGTGACCCGTGAGTTATTCATATTAGCAACACATCAGATCACACGAGCACCTGATCCTGGAGTCAGGAGGCGACAGCAGCGACATCTTCGCGCCACATCCACCCGGGGCAGCCGCCGAGACCGGGGTCAAGAGGCGAGCTAGTGACCCGTGAGTTATTTACCTAAAACTTCTCCTTATAATGATAGAAGAGCTAATTTTCTTGATCAGCCTGATTCTAATAACTTCTGATTTGACCATTAATTTGGTGGAAAGTAAAGTCGCAGCGCATCTTGATGACAAACCCACCCTTATCGTCAAATTAGTGTAATGGTTCAATATATATGACGCTTTCTCGTAATCACATTTTCGTGTAAAGACTATCTTCGATTCGAATAGGAAGATCAGTAAAGAAAAGTCACAGCTTAAGAATTGTTCGTTGGGGGAAGAGAGAAATTACTCATATTTTTAAGTATCCTATCTACCACGTTTAAGGTTTTAAAACCAACGTACAGAACTACTATTTACCTACCACCACACAGAACCAACAAACACAAATAATTTACAAAATACAAATTAAATCTAACATCAGCCGTCAAGCCATCAAACTCAAAGTTTAATTACTCGCACAATACAACCTAGTATTCCGACATGACCAAAAATTGATTAACTAGTGAAAACCGAAACAATATGAATGGGACTATCAATATGTCCGTCAGAATCAGGTGAGTGCGCTGGACAGGTAATTTGTAGCTCGAAGCGCCTGCAGCGAAACTACGATGTTGCTTCAAACAGCAATGTTGCTATGTGTAAACAAATAGGCGTTACGATGAGTTGTGATTTGGGGGATTTTTGCTGTGTTTTTGGTATATTTTTTATCAAATGGTATAAAAATATGAGTAAAAAACAATAAAATTTACCCTGTGTTTATTTTGAATCAATATGTGGTCCTTACGTATGTACTTGTCGTTGCAATATTTATTGCGTCCAATTAATTAAAATGCTGTATTTTTTTTAAACTTACATGGAATAGTAACAGCATGCTATATCGCAACCGTTTTAAGTGCAGTTAACAAATGCCGTAGTCAGTACCTACAAAAAACGCTATTTTCTACTATTTTCACCTGATAACTGACAGCTGTCAACACAAAACATTCGTTACCATCGCATAAGTTTCATCTGTTATTTTAAGCCCTAAAACAAAACAACCAAACAAGAAAAAACATAAACAAAAAAAAGCACAACAGAAAAGCGCTCTCATCTAACCACGACAACCACGGTTGCCATGGTAACGTTGAATTATTATTATTGGACAATTTGGCAGGGAGTGCGACCGCCAGCTTTAAATACTGCCTACCCCAATTCGTTAGAGCTACGTATGAGCTTTATTTATTACAACAAGCCGCGCCCTGCGTTTGCCAAGTTATAAAGTAAATTTTTAGCATATGGCACTGTTTATGAAGCGTGTAGCTTAGCTTGTAGCTGGCATAACTTAGAGCTAGATAGCTGGGTTGTTATTTAAAGCTAGGCGCTGTTTAGTTTAATAGGCGAGAATTTATATATGTTAGCTCACATTTTAGAGCGATTACACAAACTAATTGGAGTCACCAGCATTAGTAACAAGCCGTTTTCACGCGATTTTACCCACGTCCCGGGGACACTACTGCCCGTAAAACGTACCCTATGTTACTCAGGAAAAGTGTAGCTTTCCAACAGTGAAAGAATTTTTCAAATCGATTCAATAGTAGCGAAGCCTTCAGGGTACAAATCGTAAACAAAAAATGTTTTCCCTTCATTATCTTGCATTGGTATAGAAAGATAATCAAGTTTCAATAACACATTAACACACAAAAATGATAATTTCATTAACGAGGTAAAGCGCCTGCCAGATTAGTGTAAGCAATTAGCGTGATTAGGCGTTGCCATAACATTGCCAGCAGGCGCTGAGACGGTTAATAGCGCGCACAGATGTCCCTGATCGGCTGTTTCATTATCACAGGTTGTGTGGTACCTAACGATATTTGTTACGATATTTCAGAAGGAAAGGGTTTAATGTTGGTTTGGGAGTTAGAGTAACTTCTTAGTTCACCTGTCGATATTCATCACTAAGTTTTATTTAATTCTCTGGAACATAGTGCATTCTCATTTGCAGTTGCAATTACCAATGATGTTGACAAATCAGAATCATTTTAATACCAATGAATGTCCAAGTAGGAGGCCAAGTAAAGAAACCATGTAAAATAAACCTCCTTTTGAAATAACTTCATTACGAAATAAAGCTACAACAAAATTACAGCAAAACGAAAAACAACAGTCCCAGCTACAAAACACTAGCTCACTGCTGCCAATAACACCGTAAAAGTATAAAATTTCTCCCATATTTATTAATAGGTCGTATAAACAAAGTTTTCAAGATCAAGCTGGTGCCTGGCATACCATTAGCCGCAGCTGGGTAAGTTTGATTGTCGCCTAATTGCTCGCAGTAAACAGTCGGCGTTAGTTGGCGCCAAACACATGTTGCGTACAAAATTACTCTTTGCTAACTTCTGATATATGGCAGCTTGTTATTGTAGTTTGGAAAGATGTACGTGGATTAGTGTGTCTAGACTTGTGGATGTATAATTTAGAATTTAAGTACTTTTGTTCAATTAGGAAGAGAGTATCGGCGTTTCACCCGCTTCTTAAGGAGATTATTTCTCTCAGATGGATAAATAAGCAGCCTGTATCTAATTCTGAGGTTTAAGCAAGCTAGCTTATTGCTGTCAAGTTTCATTGAAATCCATTCACACGTTTGCGCTTGAAGATACAAATATACACGCCTTTATACTGTAAATGGATAAATCCATAACCAGTCTAACCAAGGGGTATGGGGTTGCCCAGGTCCCTGGGTTGAGGAGGTCAGATAGGCAGTCGCTTCTTGTAAAACACTGGTACTCAGCTGAATCCGGTTAGAATGGAAGCCGACCCCAACATAGTTGTGAAAAGGCTCGGAGGATGATGATGGATAAATCTGTAGCCTAGATCGTTACCTACGAAACGGTCCCCAATGTAAACATACATATAAACCTTACAGAGTCATTTCCTCACTTAGAGGAATCAAACTTCCCACTAATTAAAATCCTTCTCACAAACAAACGGAGAGGTTTTCCCAAAATAATGCGGCTGCCAATTCGCTTATAAGTGCAATAATGAATAGCCAAAAACTGGTAGGCGTAACGTATAGATCACTTTAGTGTGGGCACGACAGCGCGCGACACGGCTGTACGAATCAAACGCTGGCGCGACCCCAGGGGGAGTGGGGTAAGGGATGAGCGGTAGTGGAGATACAAGCGTACCTCTTAGGCCCAAATCCAGCAATAACCTCCGGTTTACTATGAAAATTGGACGTGAAAAATTCGTAGTAAACAGTTTTTAAGGAAGTCTGACTTTGTCTTTGAACTTGAAGCCTTAGTGAGGCTATGCTTGTTTTATAGTAATTGACAGATCAATTAAGAGATCATAATATGATCTCATAATTGATCTGCATAATATTATTATGTTAAGTCTCAAAAATGTATATCAGTGAAATAAGATTTTTTAAAGGTGCAATTATGTAAATGAATGCACTAGCATTCCTAATAACACTTACACAGGTTCCTTTTGACTTTGATGTATGATGTATTGTTCTTTTTGCTTCACGATTATTTTTTTTAATAGTCGTCGATCTTATCCTTATAGCTTTTCAGTTACTATAAATCAATTAAAAATTCATTCTTACCTGACATTAAAATATTCCTTATAAATAAATATTAATTTCACTATAACTACGAATAAACCGCTCCCGCTCCACACAGCTTGTGTACCAGCGTCTGTTGTTCCGATTATTATTTATAGCATCGATTGCATTGCGTGCCTAGCTCGCCTTGTTTGCCGTCCCGAACACGCGCGCTCTAAGCTATGACGCAATGGAGGCGGGGTAAGCGAAATGTTGGTTTTATTGCTGGAGTTTGTATTATTGAAATGAAACAGGACCAAATGTTTAAAAAAAAATATTTGATTTAATAATAGATTTAATTATAATTGACTTGAAAATCAGGACTAATGTGAATTTGACTGTTATTCTATATTATCCTGGTTTACTTCTAGTTAATAGATTAGCTTTCAGAAGAAAGGATGAAGTATTTTGTACGAGAGCATTATCAGTTCTTCAGAACCACTTTTTTCTGTGGCTAATTATTTTTGGTTGAAATAGCTTTTTTTACACATGACATCGCGTCGTTAAATGAAAAGAAAAATATAAGAGAGTACGAGTAAGATTTAGTTTTACTTCGCCACTTTTTTGGGCTTTTGTAATGATTTAATCGCTACCGCTCATATTTTGCTCCACCAACTAATTTATGAACGGAGCGCGTTTGTTCCAAGTTTTGTATTGTCTTTATTTTCTAGTTCATTCGCTCGTATTATTAATTTATTATTAATAATAGTCCGCGATAATAGTATTGTTCGCTTTCTAACAGCCAGATACCGAATGCTCTGATTTGTTTTATAATTAATTCGGGATATACAAACTTTGAGCTTCAATTTCCTGGAAATGGTTCTCATTTGTTTATTTATTTTTTAATAGTTTGAGGAAGATCTCAAACAAAGGTTTGTTAGCTAATGATGCTTAGGAATAGATAGGAAAAAAAATATTTGGATTAGCCAGTGGAAAATGGTATTTTAATTGTAAAACATACTGTCGATGACTTGAACTTCACCTCTATATTCCTAACAACTTTTCTTGTACGTGGATAACGGATACCTTAAAAATTAAACGATTTTTTTAAAGATCAACAATCTCCCGTAACGATCCTTCTGGAAAAGATTTTGAAGAAAAACCAGTGCCTTTAAACTTGTATGGCCTTACTACAAAAACTTAAACATATGTCAAACACTTGTCTAAAAAAAGTGTGGCCGCAAAATGGACCTTATTTCAACGTCATAATCTGTCATTTTTTTTGACAAGTTTTAAACTGACGTTTAAAAGTTTTTGTATTAAGACCAGTAATGTTCTATTTCTCTTTTGTCACATCTGTGCACATACACTACATAAATATACAACCCCCCCTTTTTCCCTCAGGTTCTACGAGCCAGGCACCACAAACGGCACCCACGAAGAGTACCCTCCTCAAGCCAAGCGCTCCCTGCTTCTGAACCCATCACCATTCCTCTACCCGTTGCCTAGCAACGCCAGTTTGTTTGACTACGGACACTATCATTACCATGGACAGGAGGGGTACGAGAGGAGAGATGGTGAGTTAACTTATGTACTGTCTTATGTACCTTCCGTCTGATCCTCCTATGTGATGTCCTCCTAGCTGATTCTCGGCTAAAGCGGCTGTTCTCATATATGGAGATCAGCCAGCTGCGCAGGACATATTATAGTGCAGGTGAATTTGCTTGGACACAGGTGCATTCACTATTCCTACACTCTCATAGTCCGATGGGACGGCAATCTGACACGACTGGATAGAGATCAGGGGCAGGACTGACATTTACGTGCTCTCCGATGCATAGGTGTATCAATTACGAACTTCCAGACTCCGAGCTGCTTTTTGTAAGTTTTATAAATCCACAAAGCGATTTCGGCCCGTCCCTGGAATCGAACCCGAGACCTCGTGCTCAGCAGCCGCGCTTGCGACAGCTACACCAACGAGGCAGTCAAAAAAAGTTTTATGTACCGTCTTATGTACCTACCGTCTTATGGACTGTCTTTTGTACTGTCTTATGTACCGTGTTTTGTACTGTCTTATATACTGTTATACATTCTCTTATGCACTGCCCCTATGTACTCTTTTATATGCTGACCTCATTTGTATAATCGGCTGGGAGGACATCATCATCATTCCGACAAGATCAGGCAAAGGACCGACATTACATGCTCTTCGATGCAATATTCATTATACCAATTCTATTAATCTATTCAAATTCTCTAGGTGGCATATCAGTCCGTGATGTGTCCTCAATGAACGCCGGGTTCGCGGAGCCCCGAGTGCTGGGTGCTGCGCCCCCCGGGCCTCTCAAGACTGATGACGAGTGGAAGAACATCAACACCATGCTGAACTGCATCCTCAGCATGGTGGAGAAGACTAAGCGAGCGTTGGCTATACTGCAGCAGAGAGGTTTGTATTCTAAAGGACGTGGGGGCAGGTTCAAAAAATATTTGCAAAATATATTTATTTTGTAGAATTTCTGTGAATACAATATGGTTTTTGTATCCCGATCACTGAAGATCTGATTGCCTGTTGAGGGTAGCAGGTAGCTTTTGATAAAAGCGCTATAGAATTTGAAAAAAATGAGTACTGTTTTACTATTCTTTGTTACAAAGTTCTCATCATCCTACCAATTTTATTTGGGGTCGCAGCATGTTTTCTCCTTCCATACTCTTCTTTCTGCTATCATCTTGCAAGTAACAATCTTTCTAACCATATCACTTTCACACGAAGTTCTCAGTGTACGTTACGAAGCATCCTTTTGTTGTTTTAGGTGTAGAACCAACAGAAAGTAATGACATAAAGCGCGCTGCGAGCGAGATCATGGCGACTGCCGTGCGCCAGACCGAGGAAAGAGTCGCAGAGGTGCGGAGACGAGCTGAGGATGCTGTCAATCAGGTACAAAGTCCATAATAATGCTATTGATTATAATAACAAGATTGGTTATAGCTATTTCATTGGTTATTTCATTACGACATCACACCTTTTTCTTAATTTAAGGTGAATGTTCGTGACATTTTGATTTTGATGAACCTTGGCGGTAATGTAACTTTTAAATCAGAATAACATTTAGGCTACTTTTTAGCCGGGTCCGGAAAATAGCTTCATTAGGAAGCAGGTGAAACCACTGGCTCAAACTAGTATTTTGAATAATTTCACATCCCATGAACCGTCGATCGGTTAAACCTTCCCGAATGAATGACCGCTGCCTTTATGTCAAAAGTTTCCTAACTTTTCCTGATTAACATGACTTGAATGTGTCCGTCTAGGTGAAACGTCAAGCGCTGCTAGAGCTGCAGCGCGCAGTGGGCGCGGCCGAGTCGAAGGCGCTGGAGCTGGTGGCGGCCGAGCGCAGCAAGCCGCGACACTCGCCGCCGCCCGGCCGCGACCTCTCGCCCACCGCCAGCGCGCAGCAGAATGTAAGCAAAAGTTATACAACTTGTCTTTCATCAGAATCAAAATGCATTTATACAAAGTAGGAAAACATCACTGTTAATAAGTCTTAGACATATCGCGCACTGGTTACTTTTGTCAGCATGACCATTTTTTCACTCTTATCAAGTCCATGGATGGTCCATGGAGATGAGCGCATGTTACGACGTATCAACTGAGTGTCATCTCCATACATATACATACGCGCATATTGACAAGAGTAGCAAAATGGTTACGCTGAGAAAAGTAACCAGTGCGCGCTGTCTCACATTACATGAAACTTCTCCCAAAAACGTGATGTGCCTATGTGGTTTTTATCATACATATATGAAACACCTTGAAACATCTCTATATTGTGTTGTCCAGTGCTGCTGGAACTGCGGTCGCAAGGCGCAGGAGACGTGCTCGGGCTGTAACGCGGCGCGATACTGCGGCGCCTTCTGTCAGCATAAGGACTGGGAGAACCATCACCAGGTAACATTATTGCAATACTTCAGTCTCTTCTTCAGTCTAATTACACACTCACTTTTAAACTCAACTAAAAGTCGCACAGGTCGTTTCAGTAAAGACGTAAAACGAATATGTTATAACTAGATCTGTAGGTAATTACTACGCTACGAGTAGGTACTAACAAAATCTCCAACCAACAGGTATGCAGCGGCCGCGACCAAAAACCAACAGGGCTACGAACATCCCCACCAGCCACTCAGCCCTCTTTACCGAAGCCACTCACACGAGCCACGACTCCAATAGCCACGAGCACAGCCCCAGCCCCTGACGCGCGACTCTCACTAACCACCCTGAACTCTGCGGAGCGGTTGCTGAACAACCAAGAGAGGACGGATCGTATAACCCTGGCGTCATTGTCGACGGCGCAAGGGTTGATCGGCATAGGAAAGAAATGACGACTGAACAAGGAACCCTTTGTCAGCAGTGTAAGGTTCCCTAGGAAGGTCCGACGGTAAATTAGTGCCGCCATTTTTAGAAACATTCTTTATTTGAAAATAAAAATATATTTTTGTTGATTTTTTTTCGGACTTGGCCGTGCTCTGCCGCTTGAAGTTCTTTTTTTTATTGTAAATAAAATGTTGAATTACCTCTTTTGTTTTTTGTATAGCAGATTATTTTTTCTATGTTTTATGTTAATGAAAGTTCCTCAGTTTTGTATAAATTTAAATTTTATCATTTAGTTTAAACAAATAATGAATGTGTAAATAAACGAAAGGTATACCAAAGAATAATTTGTAAGGTGTAGTTATTTATTAATATTAAATTGTAAGTAGGTCCTATGTAATTGTTATTTTTCCCTCTACCTTTGCCACTAATTACAAAAACTATCCATTTTATACAATTTAATTTAACAATTCTTTGAATCTGGCTGGTCGAACAGGAAAATTATTTATAATATAAGTAAGTAAATTTGATTTTGTTTAGGTACTTTAGTTTCTAAAATGAATTAATTGAAAAAGATTCTTTGTACCAAATGAACCTATCATGTATGTATAAATATTAAAGAAATGATTATTAATTATTCACATTACTTGTAAATATTTAAATAGCGTTTGCAATACGAAAAAAAACACTGTAATAAAATGCAATTTAATTTTGAAAAGAGTTGTGATGAATTATCAATGTTTAGGTATTATTACATAATTATGTATTTGAATTTTGTATAAATTGTCTGTGGTTATTTTCTTCAAGCAAAAATTTATATAAAAAACATTTTTTTCAGTGAGATGTAACATTCTTACTAATTTCAAAGTTAAAAGTACTATCGACATCATAAATACATGATCACTTGTAAATTATTAAAATAAATATTAAAATCTTAATTAAAAAATAATGTAAGTTACGTATACGATAATGTGATCATATATTTATTATGCGGTAAAAAATATGGACTATATATAATTATCAAAATTTTGTACAATACAATATAATGATTAGAAAATAATGGCCTTACCACAAAAACTTTAAACCCTGTTTTACACTTGTCTAATAAAATGTTGGTTGCAAAATGAACCATATGTCAACGTCATAATTTGACATTTTTTTAGACAAGGCATAAATTGACGTTTAAAAGTTTTTTGTGGTAAGACGGCATATGTTTAATACTTGAATCAAACTGTCAGCACTTATCAATATTTAAATAGCACAATTCTCTTCTAATGCTCCTTCCTTGTCACACAATAATCATGTCTTTTA
Source organism: Helicoverpa armigera (assembly GCF_030705265.1). Taxonomy (NCBI): domain Eukaryota; kingdom Metazoa; phylum Arthropoda; class Insecta; order Lepidoptera; family Noctuidae; genus Helicoverpa; species Helicoverpa armigera. Next base: position 8,884,509 of record NC_087144.1, read on the forward strand.
TTTTGACAGATAATTCATTGCTCTGTTCCTTTGGCTAATATATCTATGTAAGAGTTACAACTACGCAATGGCTAGCTGTCAAAATTAAAGACCTACAGCCTTACTACAAAAACTTAAACATCTGTTGAACACTTGTCTAAAAAAGTGTGGCTGCAAAATGGACCTTATTTCAACGGCATAATCTGTCATTTTTTAGACAAGTGTTCAACAGACGTTTAAAAGTTTTGTGGTACGACGAAATATGTCTGAGAAAGTCACCGTGTAGATTTGTTCCATTAATCATTAATCAATTTATCTAGACCCCATACTTAGCCAATACATATCTACTACAAACACGTTTATGTACCTATTAATAATTAAATAACAATTATTTCCTTGTGTAATAAAGTGCAATATTAATAATAATCGGTGTATAAAATTTCGAATTTAATAAATATTAAGGTTTAGTGAAGTACTGTTTTAAGTTCAAAATGAATCATTGCGTATTTGCGTCTTTATTGATGAAATAAAAAAGTGTTAGAAATTACTTCTGTTGTTTTCATTCCTGCCCTAGTTGACACCTAAAAAATCATCAAGTCATCTGTTTACCATTGCCAAGTAAACAGAGGCAAACAGAATGATGCAAAATTTCATCAAATTCTGATCGACACTTTCAGTGTCTTTCAAAAATACGAATATGGCGAGCAGTAAGTTCAGTAAGTATAACAAGTCTGTAACTCACTGTAAGAATAACAAATAGGTATCGCTTAGCAGACAAAGCAGCATGGAAGTAGCAAACTTATTAGCTAGGTCTACGAATAAATAAATTTTCGTAGTAGGTACCTATTGGCAACAATAAATAAGATTTACCGAAACAAAAAAAGTCCCCTTCCCTAAAAGAGGAAAAAAATAGTGAATACGCTTACAGAAATAGCCACAAACAAAGTCTAATAACAATGAATTTGTCACCGTATATAACAAGTATTAATTTTACTACTTTAAAAAAAAAACATGTTGACAAATTCAATTTCAACAACATTGCCCCTATTTTGGTCTCTTTAAAATCTATTCCTTGGAATACTGACATCATAATTCTATTACTAAGTTCTTATTTATAAAACAAAACATGTGCAAAGTATATAGTTAATAATTATGCAAAATTAAAAGGCGTGGTTGATAGCGTTTATGCATAATTTCAGTCATCGTTGAAATAATAACACGACTGTTGGTTCCACGTAACTAAATTATAATATCGGATAATAGCTCCGTGCTCTACAATCTGTTAGTCTATTTAATTGATTGTGTTACAAATCAGAATTCCCGCGACAGAATAAAGAATTAGAATGCATGCTGATCATTTTAGTTGTCGCAAATGGAATATCCTTTCTTTTATTGGTTTGACACCTATCTGACCTGATGGCGATGTGATCTAAGGTACAACATGCTTGACTAGATGTAATCTATTCACTTTTAACTTGAAGACTCCCGGGCAAAATAAACTTAGGCGATGAATTTCACTCCACGCAAGGAGTCCGAAATGTATGACAAAGCACTCAGTCCTGAGTTTGATTGCAAGCAATGTCACTCTCGCCTGTAAGGCTTTGATAAAAGGGGCTGTCAAGTCACAATTTAATGTCAGAGGTCGTCAGGCGCGTACAGTAAAAACCTTTGGCAGCAAAAGCCGTTGTTATATTTATTTTATAAAAGTTGACTGTTGCATGGATTAAAAGTATTTTTAACCGAAACTGACTTACGTCCTTACGACGATGGCCTTTGCTCGATCTTCAGCAACCCGCATCCCCGCCAACTATTTGACCTAAACTAACATACACAATTTATTAATTACAGAAAACAAACAACTCACAAGATTACTTTTATCCAAAATCTTGGTAAAAAGCGACCGTAACAGACACCGCTCCGAGCGCTCGACCAAAGAACTGTCACATCTTAAATATTCGTGAAAACTGACAACTCTTTGATACCAACATTACAAAGCTTTAGTGTACAGTATTATGACATTTGACGCATCTTTGTTGTTATTGTACAAAGGGATGGCCAGAAGCAATTTGAGCTGTTGCGGAGACGTCCGCTCGTCACGGCAGCTGACAACGTTGTGGCGGTTTTGTTCGGAATTTGAAATACGTCAGCCGCCGGCGACCAATCCGCTTTGAGAACGGTATTACTGTTTCTGTGGTTTCTTTTGAAATGTTACTGTTTTTGAGAAGACATGAGACATCATACGAAATTAATATTTCACTGGATAACGAACTGTTTTGAAAGTCACGTAACAGAAGTAGCAGATCCAGAGGGGGAAGGTTTTATTAAATCAAATAAAAATGATTCTAAAACTACCTAGCTACATTAATAATTAGTTGTTTTTTGTGACCATCTTAATTTGGTGTTGAGTGTACTTTTTGAAATTCATTTGCACGTTAAAAGACAAGACATTTTAAAATCATCAATTGGCTTATATTTTATCCAGACGATTCATATAATTAATGGACAGTAGTTTGTTGACACAAGTTTTATACAACAAACATAAAAACTTACCGTCCAAAGCCAACCTTCTCTCGTTCACAGGTACTACAAGTAGGTAATAGGTACCGGACAGACAGTAAAAAGTTAAAAAGAAGGCTAAATGAAACGCCAATACACTGAAAAGAAAACCAGACTCAAAAAAACAGGCTGTACCGTACAAATCCTTTACATATGCTTCATCCTACCAGCTCTTAGTGTCTGCCCATCACGGGATGAAGTGGGACGGTAATTACGCGTTGTCATGGCAACGCGTATGACAAGCCCCTCACTGCGATTGAGTTCCATTTATGATTGCGGTGGATATGCGTTTGGGGAGTTTGCGGACAGAAAATTAAGCTAATATTTTGACTCGATTTATGAATGGAAATAAGATACAATATTATAAAGAGAAAAAAAAAATTTGTTCATTAACTCAAAAATTACTGGTGTGATTTAAAAAAATCTTTTACTGTTGAAAAGCTACACTCTTCCCGAGTAACACAGGCTAGGCATATTTTGTACCGGTACGGGCAGTAGTTTCCACAGGAGGCGGGTAAAACTGTGGGATAATGGCTAGTATTTTATATGCTCCTTAGATGTCTGATACAAATCTGATACAAAAGTGAATAAACATTTATTTATTTCAATGAATAATTTTTTTTAAATATATGTTTCTTCCATAGTACTCTCATACTCCTGTCGTCAATTGTCTTTGTGTGTACATTTGTTCCATATTTTTAAAAACCTAAATTTTTTTAAAACACTCTTTTCTCAAGAAAGACAAGAAAGGCGTCTTGATGAAAGAGAATTAACTGTTTTCTTTTAAAATATCATTGAATATTTCCAATTATTTTCTTCTTCCATAGTACTCTCATATTCCTGGTAGCCCTACTCGTCACAGTGTCCAGCGGGCCGGGTCCAGTGTCCACTCGGGGTTTAATCATCAGCCGTCAGCCGCGTCGCTGTGAACTCTTCAACTTGTCACCTGTCATTACGTATGGCGGGCTCGTGCAAGTTTTACAAGAGGAAATTGATTGGGAAGCTTGCTTTAATATGAATCTGATTGAGATTGTGCTTATGTCTTCATGAGTTTCTTATAAACATATTTTTAAAAGCATATTTTTTTATTGTACACTCATTTTCCAACAAAGACAGGATAGGCGTCTTGATAAAGGAGAATTAATTGTTTTATTTTAAAATATAACGGAACATTTTCTATCATATGTTCCTTCCTTAGTACTCTCATATTCCTGGTGGCCCTACTCGTCACAGTGTCCAGCAGGGTCCAGTGTCCACTCGGGGTTTAATCATCAGCCGTCAGTCGCGTCGCTGTTAACTCTTCAACTTGTCACCTGTCATTATGTATGGCGTGCTCGTGCCGGCTCGTGCAAGTTTTACGAGAGGATGTGTCGAGGAAATTGGTTGTTTGCTTGATTATAATTCTGGTAGTGAATCCGAGAGCGATTGAATAAGGAACTATCAGAAACTTCTTCGTAAAGGCTTATTTTTTTCCAACTATTAAGTATATCAATGCTAACTATGCAATTTGTTTTATTCTCACAAATAATCTCTTCTTGTTGACAAAAATATTGTCTTTGATATTTTTTTTTTATAAATTATTTGATCTTCCTATATACTAATGTTCTAAAAGCTCAAGAACTGCAGTTCCGGTTTGAGGAAATCGCTTAATACATAGGTACTCAGTTGATATAAAAATATATGGTAGCAAGTCACTAAAGTTTTTAAACCAGGAAATATTCCCGACCACAAGAGTGACTACTAACATAATTATTAAACAGTCTACAAGAGATTTCCCACTAATTTCCCCAAGGAAGGTTATTTCCTATCACGCAACGGAAACAGGAAAACTAGCTAACTGTCAGTAGGCATACTTTATTCTGGAAAACATAGGTCTAAGCAGTATTTTAATTTCATAGAATCTTTTAGAATTGTAAATACCAAATAAATCGCAGTTAGGAAAACTCTTACTTACCTACTTAGGTACTACTTAGAAGAAATTTAGGATTCTGTAAGTAAAGGCTACATCGTGCATCTTTTATCCTGATTTAAACACTTAGGTAGGTATGTATTTTAAAATTCAAAAGTGCAAGCATAGGTACCATTAATAAAATGACTAATCCTAAGGGTACCTATCTTTTTACAGCAATTCAGTAAACAAATGAGTTAGGTATAATTACGAGTAGCTGTCAGCTTTTAATTTACTTTATATTATTGTACATACATATGAATTTAATGTTTTCGTCATCGACAAAAGCAGGCAGTATATTTAGGCTTGTCTGACATCATCGCCTCGCAAGGAGGATTTCCTGACTTCCGGACAAAGAACTGCTTAATTCCGTGTTATTAACTTGAACAACATCATTATTTTGTAGAAACTTTCTAGGTAGGTAGATGCGTCATGCCTAAAGGCGGTTAAATGATATCTTATGCATCTATAACTCTAGCAATAAGCCCAAAGTTTTCTTTGTCAATACCAAAAATGATAACTACTGTCCTAGATGTTTTCCTTTATTGTATCATTCCCGCGGATTCTCCCGCATCCCGTGGGAACTACTGCCCATACCTGGGTAAAATATAACCTATGTTAGGTGGTACCCGTACGTAGGTAATGTAGCTTTTAAATGGTGAAAGAATTTTTAAATTCGGTCCAGTAGTTTTTGCGTTTATCCATAAAGTTTTCCTCTTTACAACATTAGTATAGATTAAGTGATTGCGACTCACACATGCTATGGGGAGTTGCAAAGATTCTTTAACTAAACCCCCGAATGATCTCTTTGTGTTCCAGAACCGCAGAAACTGCAGCTTTCATTCAGCATATTTTACAGATCAGGGCCTGGTATTCCCATGATATTACAGGTACTTAGTAATGTGTTTACATTCGGTCTAATAAGTACAATTGAACAAACGCTCAGACGGCGTGACAGAACATGTGCGGCTAAACTGTGATTCATTTTCAAATTAATATGAGTCAGAACTCTGTGTTCCCCTCGGCCCGGCCACAGAGTAGATATATGTAGTGGTGCCAGGATATTATTTTACTTATTTGTCGTGAACTTTTATAACATTTGTCTTTTGTTTTGCTATCTAGATAAAATCATTTTTTTTAATGTAAAGTCAGTTGAAAACGCTTAGTAAAACTAAGTGTGCTTAGGATGTACATTGCTACTCTCGGCGAGTAAAAGTCCTCGCGAGAGTAAAAGTACTTACTAGAATGTACCTACCTAGTTTTAAATACAAAAAAACTGTAATAATATATCGAGAAACATTTTGAATTGAAAGAAAGCACTTTGGGTTATGCATACCTATTGACATTAAAGAAACTAGCCCTAATGATAAGGATAACACTACTTCTCATATCTTAATTTTAATTTGTTTAAATTATCTAAAAACCATTTTAATTTAAATTGCACCTGGTTTCTGCATCTAAAATTTTGATACGTGCATGTAGTGCACCTACACGCAAAAATAAGTAAAAACAGTTGATAAGCTACACATATTAGGACATTGCCCTCATTAAACATTTCCGACCACAACAAACTTGATTGATCATTAAACGCATTAGTCATTAGACTACCGCATTTACCTACTCTATGACCAACACTTAGTAAACACAAAGTGATATGACCAGTCTACCAGTCTAGAACTTCACTTCTGTGACAAGACACGTGTTTTACTATTTAATACCCATAAATTTAAAATCATGAAGATCACGGTAAGTTATTTATTAAAATTAATTGGTTTTTTATAAGTTTTAAGTAAGTTTTCTCTCTTTCTTTGTTTTATTTTAATGTTTTTATTTAAGCTGTGTTGTGACAATGTGCGCGCTTTGTTTACGCGGAAACTGGTTTGAAATGTTTTCGTTCAAGGAAGTTTGGTTCATTTCAATGTGGTTTACTTATTTATTATTTAAATTCATTTCTTACAAACTGTGCAATGAATGAGTTTAAAAAAAAGAATAAAGTTTTTAGTTTTTCTAGTGATCGTAAGCTCTGCTTCTGACTATGAAGTCATGAATTCAATTCCCAGAAGTTGAGAAGTCAAGCTTCAAATAGTTTTTAGTGGAAGTCTGAGTGTTGAGTGTTGATCAAAATATTCTTATAGGCTATTTAGTACACTAACGATATAATTTATTTTGACTGCTAAAGACTCGAGTAAGTACTAAAGAGTCGTAAGCCTCATTCTGAATCAGGTTTTACATGCTCCGGAAGATTTACCATTCACGTAATATCTAAATCGATTTTTATCGCATGATGAGTTTTATTTTGACGACCTCGATGGCGCAATGGTCACCATGCCGGACTGCCGAACCTGAGGTCCCGGGTTCGATTCTCGGTTCGGTCGACATTTGAGTGATGAGCATGCTTGTTGGCCGTGGTCTGGGTGTTACAACATGTATTTATAAATATGTATATGTTACAGCCAAAGTAATAAGTCCGCATATTATACATATTATCTAGCTATTATTTATAATATCTACTCAATTTGGATAAAGTGATAATTGACACAGAATTAATCACATTAACTAGTAATTTTATATAATATCTCCATAGACTTAGATAATGTAATAAAACAAGTAGGTAAAGATTATTATTTCATATTAACTAACTAAAGGCCTGGTAGCTGACCTTAATATAATTCGAAAAAGGCTAGTTAGCACAGTGCACCCCATAATAGTAGCGAAAAGTCCCCTCCTTGAAGTGTGGCTCGGGCCACTGTACCGACGGTCCGGAGTGTGCCCTGCCCGGGAAGGGCACTGCCGTGTCTACGTCGAGGCAGCGGCGACCTCTCGCACCCGACCTTGGTTCAAGCCAAGGTCCGGGGCAAGAGGTACTGGGATGCCATCGTCTCCTTCTGTGTGGTCGAGAGACGACTCCCAACCACCGTAGACGTGAGCCTGTGCGATGAGTTCGGGTGCCTTATCGGCCTTCCGTCTCCTGGGGGACACGGACCCGACTCGGCGGTGCGCGTTGTTCAA